>NC_091282.1:1064419508-1065113504 GCF_032444005.1 Ranitomeya imitator
GAGAGTCGCTTTGCTTTGTATCCTAAGGCAGTTTGCACATATATGTTTCCATGATGGCCATTTAGAAGCTGCATCTTAGCATGATCCTTGTATTTATTTATTTTTATAGAAAGATGGTGGTTTGTTTGGATAATAATTAGTATCTATAACATATATATATATATATATATATATATGTATATGGACCATTCATCAATACATTCTGCTTTATTTTACTGCCAAATATTATACCCGCTATACTGTGCATCAAAACGTATACTTTACTAAAAACTTTTGTAACTTGGGATTTTTTAAAATCTGTATCTGTCATAAGCTAGAACTTGTTTATGATGTACAGCGTTGGTAGTTTGGGGTAATTAAATCACCATAAAAACCTATACACTCTACCTTGTGTGGTGGATCTGTGGAAATCAGTGCATGGATATACCGGTACTCCTTTTTATTATATCTATGATTAAGGGTCAGCTAGACTCCGAAAGCACCAATAATTTTTATGCCCATGCTACTACTTTAATTAAGCCACAATTTTGCTTTGCTGGATTATAAAAACCTTTATTTTTCGATTCGGTTTTTTCTCCCCAGCTGAAAATATACTGACTGATAATGATTTTATTAGTCATCAGCCAATATGTTGTATTTGATGTATTATGCCGAGGACATTTTGTAGAGGGGTAAATAACCAATCCTTTATTGGTGACAACTCCAGATAAAATTCATAGCCGGGGGAGAGGGAGCCGAAGCTCGTACGAGCAGGGGAAGACGAGGACGACGGCCGTTTCGCGCTGTGCTTGCGCTTCTACAGGCCCGTAGAAGCGCAAGCACAGCGCGAAACGGCCGTCGTCCTCGTCTTCCCCTGCTCGCACGAGCTTCGGCTCCCTCTCCCCCGGCCATGAATTTTATCTGCAGTTGTCACCAATAAAGGATTGAATTTTGTGAAGACTGGTGAGTGCCCTCATCTTTTCTTTATATGGAATGTGCTGATGGACGTCTTTTTTCAGAGGAGCACCTGAGGTCTTAATTAAACGGCTTTGTAGTCCACTAGTTCGCGCAATATACCCTGATCATAGTCTAGGAAGCACCTCAATACGAGGGACTGTGCCGCTCCTTACTTTGTTTGTTTCTCTAGTGTAAATAACCAAAGCAAGAGAATTTCTACACGAAATGACATATTTCGTTACAATATTGATATTTCCCTGCAAATTTATGAATAATTTACACTCGGTATTATCATCTTTGCCAATGGGTTGTGTCCTTACACAGTGTCACTGACAGTTTGGATTGGATAGTTTAAAAAATAAGCATGGGCACGCCCCCTAATGGTAACACCCAGCAGTCAATTTATTCATATATTCCTTGGAGGAATAAAAGAAGAAGGAAAAACTGTCATAAATGGAAACCAAATATTAGTTGGTCTAGGACTAGTCTTGAAGAATTGATTAATGGCAATCTCTGTTGTTAGGGTATGAGTAGGAACCCAAACCTTTGAACATCTGTAATTCCAATTTTTGATACTTGGGAGTTGTATTAGTACATGCAATCCAAACACAAGTCAATATAGACCATTGAGGTACCGGTCAGAAGGTACAATAGGAGAACGTCAGCCACCGAGTTTATACAGTTTGAGCATAAAATTAATTATCACAAATTTCTCCTACACAAGAGAAGGGGGAAGTAAAGGTTCAGAAAAATGTAAATGTGTCCCATCTTAGAAACAAGCATAGTGGTACCTATAATGTGTTTTGATTCCTCTCTCATTTTGTCACAATCCATTTTTGGATGCATGCCAGCTCTGGATCCACTATGATTTAACCCCTTAGTGACATAGCCAATTTGCAGCTTAATGACCAGGCCAATTTTTACAATTCTGACCACTGTCACTATATGAGGTTATAATTCAGGAACGCTTTAACAGTTCCTTCTGATTCTTAGAAGTTTTCTTCATGACTTATTGTACTTCATGTTAATTGTAAAACTTATTTGATATTACTTGCGTTTATTTATGAAAAAATAGAAATATGACGAAAATGTTTAAAATGTTGCAATTTTCAAACTTTGAATTTTTATGCCCTTAAATTAGAGACATTCTGTATGTCACACAAAATAGTTAATAAATAACATTTCCCACATGTCTACTTTACATCAGCACAATTTTGGAAATAATATTTTTCTTTGTTAGGAGGTTATAAGGGTTAAAAGTTGACAACAAAATTTACAAAACCATTTTGTTTAGGGACCACCTCACATTTAAAGTCACTTTGAGGGGTGTACATGACAGAAAATGCCCAAAAGTGACACCATTCTAAAAATTGCACCCCTCAAGGTGCTCAAAACCAAATTCAAGGAGTTTATTAACTTTTTACGTGCTTCACAAGAACTGAAGCAATGTGAAAGGAAACAATTATTATTTAACTTTTTTTTACAAACATTTTAATTCACAACCAATTTTTTTTATTTTCACAAGTGTAAAAGGAGAAAATGAACCACAAAATTTGTTGGGCAATTTTTCCTGAATATGCCGATACCCCATATGAGCTTGGAAGAGAAGGAGCGCTGTTTGACTTTTTCAATGCAGAATTGACTGGAATAGAGATCAGATGCCATGTCGTGTTTGGAGAGCCCCTGATGTGCCTAAATAGTGGAAACCCCCCACAAATGACACCATTTTGGAAACTAGACCCTTTAAGGAACATATCTAGATGTGCACTTTGAACCCCTAAGTGATTTACAGAAGTTTATAATGTAAAGCCATAAAAATAAAAAAAAATATTTTTTCCACAAAATTATCTTTTCTCCCTCAAATTTTTATTTTCACAAGGGTAACAATACAAATTAGACCCCCAACGTTGTTGTGCAATTTGTCCTGAGTACCCCTGTATCCCATATGTGGAGGTAAACAACTGTTTAGGCACACGGCAGAGCTCGGAATGGAAGGAGCGCCATTTGACTTTTTCAATGCAGAAGTGGCCGGAATTGAGATTGGACGCCATGTCACGTTTAGAGAGCCCCTGATGTGCCTAAACAGTGGAAACTCCCCACAAGTAACATCATTTTGCAAACTAGACCCCTTAATGAACTTATCTAGGTGTGTGGTGAGCACTTTGAACCCCCAAGTGCTTCACAGAAGTTTACAACGCAGAGCCGTGAAAATAAAAAATACTTTTTTTTCCTCAAAAATGATTTTTTAACCTGAAACTTTTTATTTTCACAAGGGTAACAGGAGAAATTGGACCCTAAAAGTTGTACATAAACAGTAGAAACCCCCCACAAGTGACCACATTTTGGAAACTAGACCCCCCCAAGGAGCTTATCTAAATGTGTGGTGAGCACTATGAACCCCCAAGTGCTTCACAAAAGTTTATAATGTAGAGCTGTGAAAATAAAAAATCATATTTTTTCCACAAAAATTATTTTTTTCACCCCAAATTTTTTACTTTCATAAGGGTAGCAGGAGAAATTGGACCACCAGAGTTGTTATGCAATTTGTCCTGAGTACCCTGGAGAACCACTGTTTATTCACATGGCAGAGCTTGGAATGGAAGGAACGCCGTTTCGAAATGCAGACTTTAATAAAAGGGTCTGCGTTGTATTGTTGCGTTTGCAGAGCCTCTGATGCGCCTAAACAGAAAAAAAAAAACCCACTAGTGACTCCATTTTGGAAACTAGATCCCCAAAGGAATTTATCTAGATGTGTTGTGTGAACTTTGAACTCCCAATTGTTTCAATTAAGTTTATAAGGCAGAGCCCTGAAAATAAAAAATCTTTTTTTTCCACAAAAATGATTTTTTTAGCCCGCAATTTTTTATTTTCCCAAGGGTAACAGGAGAAGTTGGACCTCAAAAGTTGTTGTACAATTTGTCCTGAATACGCTGATACTCGATATGTGGGAGAAAACGTTGGGGCTCGGAAAGGAAGTAGTGATGTTTTGGAATGTAGACTTTGATAGAATGGTCTGCGGGCGTCATGTTGCATTTGCAGAGCCCTTGATGTGCCTAAACCATAGAAACCCCCCACAAGTGACCCCATTTTGGAAACTAGACCCCCAATGAGCTTATCTAATTGTGTGGTGAGCACTTTGAATGCCCAAGTGCTTCACAGAAGTTTATAACAACAACAAACCTAACCCTAATTGCAACCCTAACCCTATTCTCAACCCTAACCTTAATCCAAACTCTAATCCCAACCCTAACCCTAATCCAAACCCTAACCCTAATCCCAACCCTGTCCCTAACCCTAATCCTAATCCCAATCTTAACCCTAATTTTAGCTGAACCCTCACTATAACCCTAACTTTAGCCCAACTCTAATCCTAATGGGAAAATGGAAATAAATATATTTACTTTATTTTATTATTTTTCCCTAGCTAAGGGGGGTGATAAAGGGGGGGTATTTACTTTTTTATTTTGATCACTGTGATAGAGTCTAAAAAATCTTCCTATTGTTGCCGGGTGCCAGCTGGCAGATCTCAGAGGACGCACTGCGCATACGCCCGCCATTTTCTTACCTGAGGAAGATGCCAGCAGCCATGAGGGGATGCAGGAGGGCCCAGGGACACCGGGAGACACTGGTAAGTATCGGGGGGATCAGGGACCCTATTTCTCTGTCCTCTGATGTGCGATCACATCGGAGGACAGAGAAATTAAGTGGTAAATCGCGGGTTTTTTTTGCACTCACCGTTATACAGTTAATAACAGCGATTGCAACCCGGAGGTCACTAAAAACTGGCCGGAATCATGTTCTCTGGGGTCTTGACAACCCCCAGCATCTGAGACCCCAGAGAAAATCTGACTCTGGGGAGCACTATACACTTTTTCCATAGGACCATTAATTAACGGTGCTATGGTTTAAGTACCCTTAACTACTGCCATTAAAAAGCGTATTGGCGGTTGTTAAGGGGTTAAATGTAGCTTTTTTTCCTTTCAGCCCATGAAGGGTTAATGTCAGTTTCCCTTGCTGGCAGTGTACTGCAATTGCAGCATTGCTTGGTCAGCTGATGTGATTGGTGACCACTCCCACCATCCTTTAAATGGACACCTGATGCACCAGCGGACTGTAGGTGATAGAGCAATCTATGTTAACCAAGCCTGGAGTAAGGAGCTCTCTGGCAGCAGTGGTGAATCAGCTGGTTTCTTGAAGTTCATAATCTTGGCGTTTGAATGCTATTAAGCTATGTTTGGCGTTTTTTTCCTCATCTGTCTCGTGTTTATCACTGTCCCCTGTGTCGTTCCATCTGCAGTGTTGAGGCTAGCACTCTTGCCGGCCAGTGCACTAGCCAGGGCAGTACAAGGTGACGGTAAGGGACAAGGTTCTTGACGGTGGCAGGAGGGAAGGACCTGCTTAGGGCATTAGGGGAGTGCAAGGACAGGCTCAGGTCCAAGCTCAGGAGGTGTCCATCCCTCGTTCGCTATCGGTAGGGCCTTCCTCTCCCTATTTCCATCCCATTGTGTGTGTGTTGAGCCATCCGCTGACCAACCCCCTGGGGAGATGGTGACACATTCATGAAAAACATACTGTTAGATCAGTGTTTCCCAAACTCCAGTCCTCACGGACCCTGACCCCGGACCTCATCTTGAACTAAATGTTTGGCCCTGATAAAATAGAAAAACCTATACTCACCTCCCATGCTGATGAAGTTGCAGCAGTGTAAGCACTCACTCTCCCCAGGGCTCTTGTGTAGTGCTGTGACATGTGGTGCCCATTCAATCAGAATGAAGATGGGGACATTGACGCCAGCGCAGATTGGGCACCAGGCACCACATGTCACAACACCGCATGAGAGCTCTGGGCCCGCGAGTGCTGACACCACTGGAATGGCGCCAGAACGGGAGGTGAGTATAGGTTTTTTATTTTATTTATTGGACAACCCCTTTAATATCTAATGAAAAAGCACCTTAGTTTGCATCCTATGTGCTTATGTGATATGGGAAATTATATTATGAGTCACATTGAGGACGGGGACTGATATATAGTGGAATGTTTGTATGACATAATTAACAGGACAAAAATAAAACAGATGAAAAAAAGCAAATAAAATATCCTAAAGATAGTTGGCTATGTAATAACAAAATAATTACGTCATATCATCCACTACACCAAATAGTGATGTCACACACTGCATTACTGTCTACCAGTGTAAGAAGTTTTCATGTAGCATGTCATGACGCCAGCATTTTTCATGTATTTTATAAAAATTACTCTCTAACAAAATTCCAGAGTTGCAGGCGACTTTTTCTTTCAAGTTAACATTTAGATGTCACCTTCTCATCATGTTTTTGTGACATATAATTGCAATTTCCACTCCAACAACCATCACTCTCATTTTAATTCTAGGGCGTCATAGGGATTAAGCTTTCAGTAATGATGATTAAACTTGTCGATAGGTTTTATGTGACTGACCTTGCTATATGGCTCTGAAATAAAAATGTTTTGTTGAATAATAGACAGCTACAGCCCCCATTACACCCTTACATCACTTTATGAGTCATAGGACATTTGCGCCCACTGTATATTCTCAAACGATCCATCTACCTACATTAAAAGCTATTAGGCCTGGACTGCGTAATACAAAAAAACAGCAGAAATTGTTAGAATATATTTTACACCCTGTTGCTTAAACATGTTTGTGATATTTTAAAATGTGATGCTTTCGTGTTTGATTCTCTGTTCAAGTGTCTTTTCATGAAGAGCTGCCTTGTGGCTAAAGGGGAATGTCAAGCTGCCCTAATTACATTTCTGGTACAGAACTGTCGGCATTTTTCTAACCATTTGAGCTATTACTAGAGCATTTTGCATTTCATACTGTATAGAATTAGGTACCCAGAGTTTGGCTTTCTGACCAGTAAACTTTTTAACACTGTAGAGTCTCACAGGTTATATTTTATCGGATTTACAGGATTTTACCTATTTTATGTTATAGTGTTTTACATGAAGAAAGAAAATGTAACATTCTAATACGAAAAAAGCCTAGCATAAAAAGAAAATGAGCAAATACCCTGCAGAAAGTCAGTAAATAGTAATAGTACATGCAAATAACATAAGGTACTTAATTGACACTACTTTGATCAAAAAAGAGTAAAAGTCATACCACAGCGACAATGATTACTCAGTCAGGATGGACCCTAACTCTTGTAGTTTGCTTCGCTATGTGTCAGCAGACCCCAAAATAAAAGGCATAGCAGGACCCAGACCTGAATGTTTTGCACCTGCCCATTGAAAGTTATATAGACAAGATACAGAGTCCAAAAAGCTGGACTCTGTATGCAAAGTACAAAAAACTAAAGCAAAACCAAACAAATGAGCCGGAGGATATGTTGGAATAAATGCAATGTATGTGCACATTCACAATATGGCTGTTTAAGAAGCAGAACCTAGAATATAAATAAAATGATCAAATATTCTGAACTAAGTAAGTAAATAGTAATAGTACATATAAATAACATAGCGTTGTTAACACTATTTTGATCAAAAAAGCGTAAAAGCCTTTTCACTGCAACAAGGTATACTCAATCAGGATGGATCTTATCTCTTGTAGTTCACCTCGCTATGCGTCAGCAGACCTCAAAATTAGACGATGGTAGAGCTGGACCCAGACCTGACTGTTTTGCACCTGCCTATAGAAAGCTATATAGACAAAAAGAAGGAGCCATGCCCCAACAAAAAATTGCAGCAAAACCCAAAAAATGAGCCAGAGCATACAGTTGTGTGAAAAAGTTTTTTCCCCCTTCCTGATTTCCTATTACTTTGCATGTTTGTTACACTTAACTGTTTCAGATCACCAAATTTAAATGTTAGACAAAGATATTACAAGTAAACTCAAAATGCAGTTTTCAAACGAAGGTGATTTTTCCCCTTAAACATGAATTAACTGTGGCTTATCACATATTTTGTAAGCTGAGTTCTAATTCCCCAGCTACACCCAGGCCTGATTACTGTCACACCTGTTCTCAATCAAAAGTCACTTAAATAGGACCTGCCTGACAAAATGAAGTAGACCAAAAATGCCTCAAAAGCTAGACATCATGCCGCAATCCAAAGAAATTTTGGAACAAATAAGGAGCAAAGTAAATGAAATATGTAATTCTGGAAAAGGTTATAAAGCCATTTCTCAAGCTTTGTGACTCCAGCAGATTCACAGTGAGAGCTAGTATGCACGGATGGTGAAAATATGGAACCGTAGTGAACCTTCTCAGGAGTGGGTGGCTGACCAAAATTACCACAATAGCTCAATGACTCATCCAAGAGGCCACAAAAGACCTCACAACAACATTCAAGGAACTGCAGGCCTCACTTGCCTCAGTTGTGGTCAGTGTTCATGACTCCACCATAACAAAGAGATAGGAAAAAATGGCCTTCATGGCAGAGTTCAAAGATGAAAACCACTGTTGAGTAATAAGAATAGAAAACATCTTGATGATCCTCAAGACTTTTAGGAGAATACTCATTGGACTGATGGGATAAAAGCATCAGAGTTACATTTAGTTACATACAGTAGTTAATACTGTTGAAAAAAGACAAATGTCCATCAAGTTCATCAGTTCTCTTTTCTATCTAAACAACACACAGATCCTGATTCATCAGAACAGGCCACCTTCTTGCATGTTTGCTATTGTACGTGTTTACAGGTATATGTGTTTTCATTCAATGTGTGTTTTGAAACCTATTATCATCATCAATCATGGCTAGGGTTACTTTTTTCATTGACAGATGAAATGTTTCATAGTATCATAGTCATTGATCTGTTTACACAACGACTGCATTTACACTGGTAGATTATCGTGAATGAGCATTTCTGGGAGCGTTGTGTACAATATAGAAACAGTTCTACTGTATATCCAAGTGAATAATGGTTAGGGATTTAATTTCTATACCACATGCAGCACATGGTCATTGTTATGGGCTGACCTTCTGAAGTGGATTATCTAATCTGTAGGTCAGGGTGAGCAGCAAGGACTGGAGGCAATGATTTAGTGGAAAGGGATAGCACTTGGATCAGTGAGGACCAGGAGATCAGGGTGTGCATGACGGCAGATGGACCGTCACATATAAGAACAGCAGAGACGTACATGCAGGTTAGAACTTGCAGCAGGAATATGGTTAATAGCAGAAACATATCTGCCTTAAGAAAGTTACAGCAGGGATTTGGTTATAGATGTAGACGAAATCAGGAACTTGTAGAAGGGTTACACTTAATAGAAGAGATGTATGCGCAATCAGGTACCTTGAAAGCAAAAATTAGCTGGTTATTTGCCTAAATCTGAGATCCAACAGCAAAAAGGAATAGCGACAGGATTCACTGGTGTGAGCTCAAACATTGTAGTCAGTTGATTGAAAGCAGATGGGAGTTGGCGGAGAAGATTAGCTACATGGTTGATGCTACGTGATTTGGATCATGAGGGAAACTACTGAGAAGCATATGGTGGCTGTGAGCTATCCTGCCTGAATACTCAGGCAAACATGGGTGCCTGAGCCAACTGGAAAAGGCCTTGGGTGATGACATCTGTGATATTTGCTGGATTACCAAGGTAACCTTGCATTTTCACTTTTACAGAGGGAGCCAGACATTTCTCCAAAGTGTCGGAGGAGTCATTTTTTCAACACAACATCAGGGTTCATAAATGCTGGTACTAGTATAAGCATCCTGGTCTGCAGCATCTCTTGATTTGTCTCCCATCAAGGACATATAAAACGTCATTGGTTGACAATTGCAAAGAGCTGCAAGCAGTGAATTTTGATGATTTTCATGGCCAATTGCATTCAGCATTGCAAAACATTCTTTAAACAACCATTACTAACCTTACTGATAGTATGCCAATCATGTATGTGCATATATTTGTGTGGTGCTCATACTTCATAATAAATGAATGAAAATGTTTTGCAATTTTCATTTCCATTTTATTAATTTGCATATCATTAACATGTGTATCGATCCTGTGATTTCCATAATTCCATGACTTTTCCTTCCTGGTGATACAATTTCAATTCTGAGAAGTGTAAATAGAATAACAGATCTGTCAACAGCAGTTTGCTCGTAATTTCCAGGAAAAAAACAATAGATATATTTTCAATGTTTAGCGAAATATCAAACATGAAATAAAATGAGAAAAGTAACACAATAAAAATGTATCATACATTTTTGATTCAATACACCAAAGTTATTCAAAGTGGGTGCGTCACTTTAGCATTATATATGATTATGAATACATTCATTGAATAATTAGTTAATTTAGTAGCATTAATTTAATTTACAGAGGTTTTCTAGCTGAGAAGCCAAAGATGACTTCTCTCTGGTCCTCTGATTAATTATTCTCCTGGTGTAAGGGAATTAAAATTCCTAATACAGTAAATTATATGTGTCTGTGGTTTAAATCAAGTGATGCTTGGAAAATAATGGAGGAAATTAGAATGAAAGAGGAAGCTGTATCTCATAAGTTGTATCGTGTTAAAAATTATTTTCCCAGTTAGCATTGCAATCTTAATAAATCAGCTTTTAAGCATTCATGAAACCAACCAGTGCCATTTTCAAGACTTGCATAATCTAACAATCAGCTGTGAAACATTACTTTCTAATCTGTAACATCTATGACATCCCATGGTCATTTAGAAAGATAATAAGACACAGTTTACAGAAATGATAAATTGGATTGGCAGGGAAACAGAGAATATGATTGAGTTAAGCTGTTTATGAAGATAATAGTTATAATCTGTAGACACGTAATGTGTCTGAATGATTGGAAAGGTTATAGCTTCTAAAGACTTGATAGATACATCTTTGATGGAACACAAACCTTTATAAAATGTTTGCTTGATGATGAAACTCCATTTTAATTCAAACTGTATAGATGTAATAGAATGGTAGTTTTTACAAGGTCTTTGAAGTTGTTCTGTAAATTGCAAATTTGGGCCTCTATGGATCAGACTTGTCTTTTATCACATCCCAAATAGGCTTCATTGGATTAAAATTTTGGGAATTTTGATGCATAATCAGTACTCTGAACTTGGCATGTCTAAACAATTCATGCACAATTTTTGCAAGGGTGTGTGATTCTGCTGAAAGAGACCACTATCATCAGGGAATACATGAAAGGGTACTTGATCTACAACAACGTTCTGATAGGAAGTACATGTCAAGGTGACATTCACATGAATTTCAGGACCCACATTTTCCCAGAAGAACATTGCCCAGGTCAACAGAGTTACATTTAATTTAGTTAATACAGTTGAAAAAAGGCAAATGTTCATCATACTGCCTCAGCCAGCTCTGTTTTCTATCTAAACAACACACCAACCCTCATTCATCAGACCAGGACACATTCTTCCATGTTTCCTATTGTAGGTGTTTAGAGATATAGGTGTTTTCATTCAATGTATGTTCTGAAACCTTTAATCATTAATCATGGCCAGCTCTACATTTTTAATTGGCAGATTAAATGTATCATAGTATCATAGTCATTGGGTTGTTTACACAACTACTGCATTTACACTGAAATATTATTGTGAATAAGCATTCCTAGGAATGCTCATTTCATGATAATCTTGCAATGTAAACAGTCTACAAACCTCCTAATGAAGGATCAAAATGATCATTAGTCAGATGAAATTATTTTTAAGCTTACTTAAAAATCATTGTTCTTGGCAGCACATAGTCCTGTGTCAACAGAACTTGTGCTGCCGAGAATAATGGCAGCCTATGCACACTATCTAAGTGCATTCAGGTGCATCATTTTGGCAATCTCCTTGAGAAAGCTAAACACACAAAAACGCGTGTCGGGGCACCTAAGGAGTAACTCACATCAAAAAATGATGGGTAAGCACTAGAAATCCCTCTTCATATCTATACTTGTAATACATATTCAGTCTCATTTTGAAATGCTGACATCTCATTTAACCCCTTAGTGACAGAGCCAATTTGGTACTTAATGACCGAGCCAATTTTTGCAATTCTGACCACTGTCATTTTATGAGGTTATAACTCTGGAACGCTTCAACGGATCCCGCTGATTCTGAGACTGTTTTTTCGTGACATATTGTACTTCATGTTAGTGGTAACATTTTTTCGATATTACTTGCGATTATTTATGAAAAAAACGGAAATATGGCGAAAATTTTTAAAATTTTGCAATTTTCAAACTTTGTATTTTTATGCCCTTAAATCAGAGAGATATGTCATGAAAAATAGTTAATAAATAACATTTCCCACATGTCTACTTTACATCAGCACAATTTTGGAAACAAAATTTTTTTTTGTTAGGGAGTTATAAGGGTTAAAAGTTGACCAGCAATTTCTCATTTTTACAACACCATTTTTTTTTAGGGACCACATCACATTTGAAGTCATTTTGAGGGGTCTATATGATAGAAAATAATGAAGTGTGACACCATTCTAAAAACTACACCCCTCAAGGTTCTCAAAACCACATTCAAGAAGTTTATTAACCCTTTACGTGCTTCACAGGAACTGAAACAATGTGGAAGGAAAAAATGAACATTTAACTTTTTTTTGCAAACATCTTAATTCAGAACCATTTTTTTTATTTTCACAAGTGTAAAAACAGAAATGTAATCATAAATTTTGTTATGCAATTTCTCCTGAATACGCCAATACCCCATATGTGGGGGTAAACCACTGTTAGGGCGCACCGCAGAACTTAGAAGTGAAGGAGCGCCGTTTGACTTTTTCAATGCAGAATTGGCTGGAATTGAGATCGGACACCATGTCACATTTAGAGAGCCCCTGATGTACCTAAACAGTGGAAACTCCCCACAAGTGACAACATTTTGGAAACTAGACCCCTTAAAGAACTTATCTAGATGTGTGGTGAGCACTTTGAACCCCCAAGTGCTTCACAGAAGTTTATAACGTAGAGCCGTGAAAATAAAAAATCGCTTTTGTTTACACAAAAATGATCTTTTCGCCCACAAATTCTTATTTTCACAAGGGTAACAGGAGAAATTAGACCACAAAAGTTGTTGTGCGATTTCTCCTGAATACGTCGATACCCCATATGTGAGGGTAAACCACTGTTTGGGCGCACCGCAGAGCTTGGAAGTGAAGGAGCGCCGTTTTACTTTTTCAATGTTGAATTGGCTGGAATTGAGATTGGACGCCATGTCGCGTTTGGAGAGCCCCTGATGTGCCTAAACAGTGGAAACCCCCCCACAAGTGACACCATTTTGGAAACTAGACCCCTTAAGGAACTTATCTAGATGTGTGGCGAGCACTTTGAACCCCCATGTGCTTCACAGAAGTTTATAACGTAGAGCCGTGAAAAAAAAAGTCGCATTTTTTCTACAAAAATGATCTTTTTGCCCACAAATTTATATTTTCACAAGGGTAACAGGAGAAATTAGACCACAAAAGTTGTTGTGCAATTTCTCCTGAGTACGCTGATACCCAATATGTGGGGGTAAACAACTGTTAGGGCGCACCGCAGAGCTTGGAAGAGAAGGAGTGCCGTTTTACTTTTTCAATGTAGAATTGGCTGGAATTGAGATTGGACGCCATGTCGCGTTTGGAGAGCCCCTGATGTGCCTAAACAGTGGAAACCCCCCACAAGTGACACCATTTTGGAAACTAGACCCCTTAAGGAACTTATCCAGATGTGTGGCGAGCACTTTGAACCCCCATGTGCTTCACAGAAGTTTATAACGTAGAGCCGTGAAAAAAAAAATGCATTTTTTCTACAAAAATGATCTTTTTGCCCACAAATTTTTATTTTCACAAGGGTAACAGGAGAAATTAGACCACTAAAGTTGTTGTGCAATTTCTCCTGAGTACGTCGATACCCAATATGTGGGGGTAAACCACTGTTTGGGCGCACCGCAGAGCTTGGAAGAGAAAGAGTGCCGTTTTACTTTTTCAATGTAGAATTGGCTGGAATTGAGATCGGACGCCATGTCGCGTTTGGAGAGCCCCTGATGCGCCTAAACAGTAGAAATCCCCCACAAGTGACCCCATTTTGGAAACTAGACCCCCCATGGAACTTATCTAGATGTGTGGTGAGAACCTTGAATGCCCAAGTGCTTCACAGAAGTTTATACTGCAGAGCCGTGAAAATAAAAAATATTTTTTTTTTCCACAAAAAAGATTTTTTAGCCACCAAATTTTTATTTTCACAAGGGTAACAAGAGAAATTGGACCCCAAAGGTTGTTGTCCAATTTGTCCTGAGTATGCTGGTACCCGATATGTTGGGGTAAACCACTGTTTGGGCGCACGGCAGAGCTCGGAAGGGAAGGAGCGCCTTTTTGGAATGCAGACTTTGATAGAATGGTCTGTGGGCATTATGTTGCGATTGCAGAGCCCCTGATGTACCTAAACTGTAGTAACCCCCCACAAGTGACCCCATTTTGGAAACTAGACCCCCCAAGGAACTTATCTAGATGTGTGGTGAGAACTTTGAATGCCCAAGTGCTTCACAGAAGTTTAGAATGCAGAGTCGTGAAAATAAAAAATATTTTTTTTTCCACAAAAAAGATATTGTAGCCCCCAAGTTTTTATTTTCACAAGGGTAACAGGAGAAATTGGACTGCAATAGTTGTTGTCCAATTTATCCTGAGTACGCTGATGCGCCATATGTGGGGGTAAACCACTGTTTGGGCGCACGGCAGAGCTCGGAAGGGAAGGAGTGCCTTTTTGGAATGCAGACTTTGATAGAATGGTCTGTGGGCATTATGTTGCGATTGCAGAGCCCCTGATGTACCTAAACTGTAGTAACCCCCACAAGTGACCCCATTTTGGAAACTAGACCCCCCAAGGAACTTATCTAGATGTGTGGTGAGAACTCTGAATGCCCAAGTGCTTCACAGAAGTTTAGAATGCAGAGTCGTGAAAATAAAAAATATATTTTTTTTCACAAAAAAGATTTTGTAGCCCCCAAGTTTTTATTTTCACAAGGGTAACAAGAGAAATTGGACCCCAGAAGTTGTTGTCCAATTTATCCCGAGTATGCTGATGCCCCATATGTGGGGGTCCCCCACTGTTTGGGCGCACGACAGAGCTCAGAAGGGAGGGAGCACCATTTGACTTTTTGAGCGCAAAATTGGCTGTCGTGTTTGGAGACCCCCTGATGTACCTAAACAGTGGAAACCCCCAATTCTAGCTCCAACCCTAACCCCAACACACCCCTAACCCTAATCCCAACCTCATCCATAATCCTAATCACTAACCCTAACCATAATCACAACCCTTACCCCAAAACAACCCTAATGTCAACCCTAACCATAACCCTAATCAAAACCCTAAATCCAACACACCCCTAATCCTAATCTCAACCCTAACCTCAAACCTAACCCTAATCCCAATACACCCCTAATCACAACCCTAACCTTAACCCTAATCCCAAACCTAACCCTAATCCCAAGCGTAACCCTAATGCCAACCCTAACCCTAATACCAACCCTAATCCAAACCCTAACCCTAATCCCAGCTCTAACCCTAACTTTAGCCCCAACCCTAGCCCTAACTTTAGCCCCAACCCTAACCCTAGCCCTAGGGCTACTTTCACACTTGCGTCGTTTGGCATTCCGTCGCAATCCGTCGTTTTGGACAAGAAACGGATCCTGCAAATGTGCCCGCAGGATGTGTTTTTTGCCCATAGACTTGTATTGCCGACGGATCGTGACGGATGGCCACACATCACGTCCGTCGTGCACTGGATCAGTTGTGTTTTGGCGGAGCGTCGGCACAAAAAAACGTTCAATGAAACGTTTTTTTGTACGTCGCATCCGCCATTTCTGACCGCGCATGCGTGGCCGTAACTCCGCCCCCTCCTCCCCAGGACATAGATTGGGCAGCGGATGTGTTGAAAAACTACAGCTGCTGCCCACGTTGTGCACAATTTTCACAACGTGCGTCGGTATGTCGGGCCGACGCATTGCGACGGCCCGTACCGACGTAAGTGTGAAAGAAGCCTAACCCTAAGTTTAGCCCCAACCCTAACCCTAAATTTAGCCCCAACCCTAACCCTAAATTTAGCCCCAACCCTAGCCCTAACCCTAGCCCTAGCCCTACCCCTACCCCTAACCCTACCCCTACCCCTAACCCTAACCCTACCCCTAACCCTACCCCTAACCCTACCCCTAACCCTTCCCCTAACCCTACCCCTAACCCTACCCCTAACCCTAACCCTACCCCTAACCCTACCCCTAACCCTACCCCTAACCCTACCCCTAACCCTAATTTTAGCCCCAACTGCTGTTCTCCTGCCGGCAGATGGAGACAGATGGCGGGCGCACTGGGCATGCGTCCGCCATGTTCTGCTGCCGGCGGCCAGGAGGAGCAGCAAGAGGGTCCAGGGACCTAGGTGAGTATGCTAGGGTCCCCGAATCCCCCTATTTCTCTGTCCTCTGATGTGCGATCACATCAGAGGACAGAGAATTACACTTTACTTTTTTTTTTTTTTTTGCGGTCGCCGGTAAACAGTTAATTACCGGCGATCGCAAAACAGGGGTCGGTAATACCAACCCCGATCATGCTCTTTGGGGTCTCGGCTACGCCCGGCAGCCGAGACCCCAAAGATTCTCCCGGTGCCGGCCGGCGGGCGCACTGCGCATGCGCCCGCCATTTTGAAGATGGCGGCGCCCACCGGGAGACATGAGGAGCATCGGGGGAGCTAGGTCAGTATTGGGGGGCCACCTGGGACCCCTTTTCTCTGTCCTCTGATGTGCGATCACATCGGAGGACAGAGAAATTAAAAAGATCGCTTTTTTTTTTTTTTTTGCGATCGCCGGTAAACGGTTAATTATCGGCGATCGCAAATGCGGGGTGGGTTAAAAACCCCCCGAATCATGTTCTCTGGGGTCTCGGCTACCCTCGGCAGCCGAGACCCCGGAGAAAATCGGCCTCTGGGGGGCGCTATGGACTTTTTCCACAGCGCCGTTAATTAACGGCGCTGTGGTTTAAGTACCCTTAGCGGATGCCGTTAAAAGGCGTATCGGCGGTCGCTAAGGGGTTAATATATTGGAGCAGGTTACACTCTTTCTATGTACATATTTAAAAATAAGTGTGTTAGGGCTAGCGGAACGCACCAAATAATAAGATAGGTAGAATAAGGTGCGTTCGCAGCCCGGGGTCCACCGTGCAGAGATGGAACCTGCTGCCAAGTAATGATGGACTATATGGCGGTACAATGTGAATACACACAGGTTAACTTCACCCTGTGTGAAGGAAGCGAACCCTGTTAAGTCACAGGGCCGCGGTACCGCACACAAGAGCACAAGCAAGGAGTCTCCGAGCTCAGTCCAAAGACTTGGGATCTGAGTCTGTGAAGACTACTTGCGGTCGACACCACAACTGGGGTGTCAGCATAACCAAAATAATAACAAAGGAATGCACGAGAGTGCGTGCGGTGCCGCACTGGCGGACGCCACTAAACACCCAGACTTGGGTCAGGAAAGCGCTGTGAAAGTGCACGGCGCCGCACTGGCAGACACAGCAACTAGACGCTGTATTAGTGTGTAACGTGCTGTTTGATAAGTCGGGCGCTAGATAGCAAACATGCACCTTCCGCGAACAGTCATCCAATAGGGAGGGTTATTTAAAGAGCGACTTTCACTCATAACACACACGTTTACAAATGTACACTAGCGCATGGCCGTGCGGCCATGCGAGCCTTAAATAGCTGCAGCACGTACAGGACCATTCAAAGAAGGACCAATGGAATTGCTGCAGTACCAGAGCATGTGACCCTAGATCTCCACTGAAAGAACTTGCCCTGGGCATGCTCAGTGTGCAAAGCAGAACTTAGTCCTAATAACTGCAGGACCTTCCGTGAGAAGGACAAATGGAAGTCGCTGCAGTACCTGAGCATGTGACCCTAGATCTCCACTGAGAGATCTTGCCCTGGGCATGCTCAGTGTGCAAAGCAGAACTTAGTCCTAATACCTGCAGGACCTTCCGTGAGAAGGACAAATGGAAGTCGCTGCAGTACCTGAGCATGTGACCCTAGATCTCCACTGAGAGATCTTGCCCTGGGCATGCTCAGTGTGTGCAAAGTAGGACTTAGCCCCAGAAGCATTTGCTCGCCGCTGCCCAGCACTGGCTTCAATGGCAGAAGCTGGAAAAGCAGCAGTAACCCTATGCACAGAGTGAGACTGAGCAAGACACTGGGACCGACGTCTTCGCTGAGCAGACTCCACTGCGGCTGGAGAAGAATGGGAGACCGCAGCAGAGATGGTTCGAGATTCCCCCTGTGCAGAGGCGGGAACTCGACACCTATCAAAGTGTGCTCTTATGTAGCTTATTCCTTACTTTCTTGATCCTCTTTAATACGCATTTTTTGTATTACTTGTGTATATGTTTTAATACTTAACAATGCAAATTGACTCTTCAGAGAGGAAGAGGACTAACACTCTTGTGCCAATTTATTGCTAGAGGTTTAGTCTTCTTCCTCTCTCAAGAGACAATTTGCATATTTAATTTCCCAGAGAAACATGCGTGGATTATAGGTCTCCCCACTCTGACATGCCAGGCTTGGCTTTTCACTTTCCACAAGGAGAAATGTTATCACATAGGGCCCAATACTTCACAAAATTATGTTTTACTAATTATTGTTTATGAATACCTTTGGTGTTCATGTGTAGGCAGTAATTATCTTAGAGTACTCACCTCTACATTCTTTGCTTATTGATGTAAGAAGCTACATTATTAAGTCACTAGTTACAAAAAGATATGTGTGCTATAGGAATATTGTTGGAGTCATTCTGTCTGACTGTGTAAACTTGCTTTTATAGATCGCCAGACGTTAAACATTTACGACTTGGTAGATTTTCCGGCCACCAACCGGTTTGTGTTAGTGGACCTGTATCTCAGAACTTTCTTGCTATAGCTTGGGTCAGAATAGCCACTTTTCAGTGCTGATGAAACAATATGGAAACAACCACACCAAAATATCTGCTGCTTGCAGAAAAAAAATTGAATATGCTGAATTCTTTGTACAGAATTTGGAACATTTATTTATAAATATGTCGCTATTAAACATTTAAGGTAATGATTTTTGAACAGTAGTAGTTTTTCAATGTTCATTCAAACACATAGATTAAATATTTTTTACGTGGCATTTAGTGTATTACTTCTTACAGCAAAGTAAAGATAAGGCAGCATTACTTGAACCATACTGTATGTAAGTTCTAATATTGTCATTCTAAGCAATAGGAAGTATAAATGTTTGTTATATATGTTAGGATTTATAATAACATAATATAACTGACAAAGATATCTACTATATAATTGTCTAAGGGTCACTTCCGTCTTTCTGTCCTTCTGTCTGTATGTCACGGATATTCATTGGTCGCGACCTCTGTCTGTCATGGAAATCCAAGTCGCTAATTGGTCGCGGCAAAACAGCCACGACCAATCAGCGACGGGCACAGTCCGGCGGCAAAATGGCCGCTCCTTCCTCCCCACAGTCAGTGCCCGCTCCATAATCCCCTCCAGTCAGCGCACACACAGGATCAATGGCAGCGCTAACAGACCGTGTTATGCCGCTTTGTAATGCACTCCGTTAATGCTGCTATTAACCCTGTGTGACCAACTTTTTACTATTGATGCTGCCTATGCAGCATCAATAGTAAAAAGATCTAATGTTAAAAATAATTAAAAAAAATAAAAAATCGTTATATACTCACCGTCCGTCAGCCCCTCGGATCCAGAACAGGCCTTTCCCGCTCCTCACGACGCTCCGGTGACCGCTCCATGCATTGCGATCTCGCGAGATGATGACATAGCGATCTCGCAAGACCACTACATCATCATCTCGCGAGACCGCAATGCACTCTTGCCATGATCCGGGGGCCAGGGGAAGGTGAGTATATAACTATTTTTATTTTATTTTATTTTTTTTAACAGGGATATGATGCCCACATTGGTATATACTGCGTGGGCTGTGCAATATACTACATGGGCTGTGCAATATACTACGTGGGCTGTGCAATTTACTACGTGGGCTGTGCAATATACTACATGGCCTGGGCAATATACTACGTGGGCTGTGCAATATACTACGTGGGCTGTGCAATAAACGTCATGGGCTGTGCAATATACTACGTGGGCTGTGCAATAGGCTGCACAATATACTACGTGGGCTGTGCAATATACTACGTGGCCTGTGCAATATACTACGTGGGCTGTGCAATATACTACGTGGCCTGGGCAATATACTACGTGGGCTGTGCAATATACTACGTGGCCTGTGCAATATACTACGTGGGCTGCGCAATACACTACATGGGCTGCGCAATACACTACGTGGGCTGTGCAATATACTATGTGGCTGTGCTATACACTGCGTGGGCTGTGCTATACACTATGTGGGCTGTGTTATACACTACGTGGGCTGTGTTATACACTATGTGGCCTGTGTTATACACTGTGTGGCCTGTGTTATATACTGCTTGCGTCTTCTTAAATAAACTACATACATATTCTAGAATACCCGATGCGTTAGAATTGGGCTACCATCTAGTAACACATAGATTAGATAGTTCACAGTCATTGACAGTATGTTAGTGAAACATGCAATTTGTCAGCACAGAAAAATTCAAAACACTAAAGCTTCAGGCATTCAGACACTAAAGACTAAGTTCACATGATGAGTATCTGATGCGTTTTTGATGCTGCAGAGTTTCTGCAGCATTTTTACAATAGGTACCTAAATTACGTTATTTGTGTTTTTCATTACATTTTTTAGTTTGATTTTTTTTTTTACATTCAGTTTTATTATGTTTTCAACAAAGCTGCTTTGTTTTGGATATTTCTTATTACTTAGCTTTGATATAACTTTAACTATATTAAATATCTGAAAATAATTACTAAAAATGGTATCAATATATGCTGACCTGATCCCAGGTTGTATGGCTGCTGCAGATCCATGGGTGATTTCAGAAGAGAACCAACCAGAGATCACGAAAAATGGAGACGCTACGGGTATCGGAAAATTACGCTTTTTTTTTAGCAAAGTTTGGAATTTTTTTTCACCACTTAGATAAAAAAAAAAAACTAGACATGTTTGGTGTCTATGAACTCATAATGACCTGTCAATCATAATGGTAGGTTAGTTTTAGCATTTAGTGAACCTAGCAAAAAAAAGCCAAACAAAAAACAACTGTGGGATTGCACCTTTTTTGCAATTTCACCACACTTTTTTCCCATTTCTAGTGCAAGACATGGTAAAACCAATCATATTGTTCAAAAGTACAACTCGTCCCACAAAAAAAGCCCTCACATGGCCATATTGATCACAAAATAAAGTTATGGCTCTGGGAAGGAGGGGAGCGAGAAACGAAAGCGCAAAACCGAAAAAAGCTGGGGTCATGAAGTGGTTAGTGATGACACATCTGCAGATTACATGCACTTTGCATTTTTAGTACATTTAAAGAGAACATGTCATCAGGATTAGGCATGTTAAAAAAGGTATGGACATAAAGGTTATGTTCTACTGATTAAATAGATTCAGTGCCTTGTGAAAGTATTCGGCCCCCTGGAACTTTTCAACCTTTTCCCACATATCATGCTTCAAACATAAATAATCTAAGATACCAAATGTACATTTTTTGTGAAGAATCAACAAGTGGAACACAATTGTGAAGTTGAATGAAATTTATTGGTCACATAAAATTTTTGTGGAAATTCAAAAACTGAAAAGTGGGGTGTGCAATATTATTCCGCCCCTTTAACTTAATACTTTGTTGCGCCACCTTTTGCTGTGATTTACATGATAACCACTAGTATTAGGGGCGACAGGGTAAGCCACAAACTCACACAATGCAAGTCAAAATGGATTTGGACCTTGAACACAGTTTATCCATTCGGTCTCAATGAGAATGAGGCTGGAGTCACACTTAAAGTATCAAAATACGGTCCGTTTTTTACAGCCGAGATACGCAGAAAAGTTCCTGAACAGTGATCCATATTCAATGTGAGCATGCAATTTTTACTCCAAAAATTATCCGTGTGTCATCCGTATGGCATCCGTACAGCGAGATTTTCTCACCGGCTTGCAAAATGGACATATAATGGATCCATGGGCTCAAAACATGTAAACAGTCTATATCTGTATATATATATCTATATATATATATATATAGATATATATCTATATATATATATATGTCAGTGAGACACATACAGTACAGACCAAAAGTTTGGACACACCTATTCCGCATGTGTTAATTCATAGTTTTGATGCCTTCAGTGTGAATTTGCAATTTTCATAGTCATGAAAATACAGAAAAATCTTTAAATGAGAAGGTGTGTCCAAACTTTTGGTCTGTACTGTATATATGTTGTATATACATACTCCCTTGATATAGCCTTTCCCTTTTGTTTACATTCAGGTCCTATACCAATATATTTTATTACACATACTTCATCATACTTTCTTCAATCATTGTCCAGCTTGTGGATTGTGGTACACGCTCGGGGCTGAATCATGCTGGGCCCTCCTCGTGGGGCCACGTCTCTATGTGTCGGTGTGGCCATGTGATGTCCATTGCCCAGATACATGATGCGTCCTTCCTGGTTACCCCACCGCGTTGTGCTCCAAGTGCGTCATACAATGCTCTCCTCAATCTGACCTCCCTGCCTCCGCTACCATGGATGCTCTACTAATTGCTTTGCCATACTACCTGACTTCGCCACGTCATGCGGCACTTCCGGTCATGCACAGTGACTCCCCGGTAATCCACGGTTAGCAAAGTACTAAGTTTACACACTTTCTCAGATTTCCGGATGTTGTCATAATGTATTGACTTAAGGATACACACCCTCCACGTCTCCATTGGTATATTTCACTACACCCCCTCTCTTGATTGGCCCATTCTCATATTAATACATTCCTTCCTCCTAATGGCACCACCCTCTGATGAAGGCAGCGTGCTGAAACAGGTGTTGGGGAGGGCGCCATCCAGGTTACCTAGATTCTAGCACTTTAGCAAGTAGTATCCAACTTTGGTTTTATTTTTCATTTTCTTCACGTTATTGCTCGGTCTTTTCTACATGACATGTATACGCTGACACCTACTGGTGGACGTTTGCACTTGCACTTTATATATCATTTTTTTTACACTTGACATACTATGGTTAGATAATACTGATTTTACACCTTGCGTTATTTCTGTTTTACTATGTTGCAATTTTGGTGTCACATACTTATTATTTATTTAGATATTTAACATAAGGATTGATCTACGTGGTTGCATATTTACATCTATCTTATATACTGAATGTAGCTCTCTTTTGTTTTTAATTGAAATATTCTATTTATAGTTTTCAATATTTGTGCATTGACTTTTCCGTTACTATTTTCCTGATGTATTAATAAACTTTATATTATTTGATATCTAACATTGTGGACGTGTGGTCGGTATTTTCGGGTTTCCCAGTTGGTCTTGTTTTGTTAATTTTCCGACTGTCCATTTTTTCACTTGGTCCATATACACAGGTAGCAGGTGCATCACTTTTTGCTTATTGAACTGCGTCTACAGTACTATTGGTGCTTCGCTGTGGAATACATGTACTCTGCTATCTGGCAGCAATCCTTTTTCTTGTTTTATTTTACAGTGTAGAAATCTACAGCCTCGTTGTTCTTTAACCCCTTTACCCCCAAGGGTGGTTTGCACGTTAATGACCGGGCCAATTTTTACAATTCTGACCACTGTCCCTTTATGAGGTTATAACTCTGGAACGCTTCAACGGATCCCAGTGATTCTGACATTGTTTTCTCGTGACATATTGTACTTCATGATAGTGGTAAAAATTCTTTGATAGTACCTGTGTTTATTTGTGAAAAAAACAGAAATTTGGCGAAAATTATGAAAATTTTGCAATTTTCCAACTATGAATTTTTATGCAATTAAATCACAGAGATATGTCACGCAAAATACTTAATAAGTAACATTTCTCACGTCTACATCAGCACAATTTTGGAACCAAAATTTTTTTTTGTTAGGGAGTTATAAGGGTTAAAAGTTGACCAGCAATTTCTCATTTTTACAACACCATTTTTTTTTAGGGACCACATCTCATTTGAAGTAATTTTGAGGGGTCTATATGATAGAAAATACCCAAGTGTGACACCATTCTAAAAACTGCACCCCTCATGGTGCTCAAAACCATAATCAAGAAGTTTATTAACCGTTCTGGTGCTTCACATGAATTTTTGGAATGTTTAAATAAAAATTAACATTTAACTTTTTTTCACAAAAAATTTACTTCAGCTCCAATTTGTTTTATTTTACCAAGGGTAACAGGAGAAAATGGACCCCAAAAGTTGTTGTACAATTTGTCCTGAGTACACCGATACACCATATGTGGGGGTAAACCACTGTTTGAGCGCATGACAGAGCTCGGAAGCGAAGGAGCGCTGTTTGACTTTTCAATGCAAAATTGACTGGAATCGAGATGGGACACCATGTTGCGTTTGGAGAGCCCCTGATGTGCCTAAACATTGAAACCCCCCACAAGTGACACCATTTTGGAAAGTAGACCCCCTAAGGAACTTATCTAGAGGTGTGGTGAGCACTTTGACCCACCAAGTGCTTCACAGAAGTTTATAATGCAGAACCGTAAAAATAAAAAATCATTTTTTTTCACAAAAATTATCTTTTCGCCCCCAATGTTTTATTGGGGAGCGCCTTTTGACTTTTCAATGCAAAATTGACAGGAATTGAGATGGGACGCCATGTTGCGTTTAGAGAGCCACTGATGTGCGCTGATACCCCATAAGTGGGGGGGAACCACTGTTTGGGCGCATGGGAGGGCTCGGAAGGGAAGGAGCTCCATTTGGAATGCAGACTTAGATGGAATGGTCTGCAGGTGTCACATTGCGTTTGCAGAGCCCCTAAGGTACCTAAACAGTAGAAACCCACCACAAGTGACACCATTTTGGAAACTAGACACCCTAAGGAACTCATCTAGATGTGTTGTTAGAGCTTTGAACCCCCAAGTGTTTCACTACAGTTTGTTTGTAACGCAGAGCCGTGAAAATAAAAAAAAAAAACTTTCCCCCCAAAATTATTTTTTAGCCCCCAGTTTTGTATTTTCCCGAGGGTAAGAGGAGAAATTCGACCCCATAAGTTGTTGTCCAATTTGTCCTGAGTACGCTGATACCCCATATGTGGGGGGGAACCACCGTTTGGGTGCATGGGAGGGCTCGGAAGGGAAGGAGTGCCATTTGGAATGCAGACTTAGATGGAATAGTCTGCAGGCGTCACATTGCGTTTGCAGAGCCCCTAATGTACCTAAACAGTAGAAACCCCCACAAGTGACCCCATATTGGAGACTAGACCCCCCAGGGAACTCATCTAGATGTGTTGTGAGAACTTTGAACCCCAAAGTGTTTCACTACAGTTTATAACGCAGAGCCGTGAAAATAAAAAATCTTTTTTTTCCCACAAAAATTATTTTTTAGCCCCCAGTTTTGTATTTTCCCAAAGGTAACAGGAGAAATTGGACCCTAAAAGTTGTTGTCCTATTTGTCCTGAGTACGCTGATACCCCAAATGTTGGGGTAAACCCCTGTTTGGGCACACGGGAGAGCTCGGAAGGGAAGGAGCACTGTTTTACTTTTTCAACGCAGAATTTGGAGAGCCCCTGATGTGCCTAAACAGTGGAAACCCCCCAATTATAACTGAAACCCTAATCCAAACACACCCCTAACCCTAATTCCAACAGTAACCCTAACCACACCTCTAACCCTGACACACCCCTAACTCTAATCCCAACCCTATTCCCAACTGTAAATGTAACCTAAACCCTAACCCTAACTTTAGCCCCAACCCTAACTGTAGCCCCAACCCTAACCCTAACCCTAGCTCTAGCCCTAACCCTAACCCCAGCCCTAACCCTAGCCCTAACCCTAACCCTAGCCCTATCCCTAGCCCTAACCCTGGCCCTAACCCTAGCCCTAACCCTAGCCCTAACCCTAGCGCTAACACTAACCCTAATGGGAAAATGGAAATAAATACTTTTTTTTTTAATTTTTCCCTAACTAAGAGGGTGATGAAGGGTGGTTTGATTTACTTTTATAGCGAGTTTTTTAGCGGATTTTTATGATTGGCAGCCGTCACACACTGAAAGACGCTTTTTATTGCAAAAAATATTTTTTGCGTTACCACATTTTGAGAGCTATAATTTTTCCATATTTTGGTCCACAGAGTCATGTGAGGTCTTGTTTTTTGCGGGACGAGTTGACGTTTTTATTGGTAACATTTTCGGGCACGTGACATTTTTTGATCGCTTTTTATTCCGATTTTTGTGAGGAAGAATGACCAAAAACCAGCTATTCATGAATTTCTTTTGGGGGGGGCTTTTATACCGTTCCGCGTTTGGTAAAATTGATAAAGCAGTTTTATTCTTCGGGTCAGTACGATTACAACGACACCTCCTTTATATCATTTTTTTATGTTTTGGCGCTTTTATACGATAAAAACTATTTTACAGAAAAAATAATTATTTTTGCATCGTTTTATTCTCAGGACTATAACTTTTTTATTTTTTTGCTGATGATGCTGTATGGTGGCTCGTTTTTTGTGGGACAAGATGACGTTTTCAGCGGTACCATGGTTATTTATATTTGTCTTTTTGATCGCGTGTTATTCCACTTTTTGTTCGGCGGTATGTTAATAAAGCGTTGTTTTTTGCCTTGTTTTTTTTTTTTTCTTACGGTGTTTACTGAAGGGGTTAAATAGTGGGCCAGTTTTATAGGTTGGGTCGTTACGGACGCGGCGATACTAAATATGTGTATTTTTATTGTTTTTTTTTTATTTAGATGAAGAAATGTATTTATGGGAGTAATATTTTTTTTTTTCATTATTTAGGAATATTTTTTTTAATTTTTTTTACACATTTGGAAATTTTTTTTTAACTTTTTTATTTTGTCCCAGGGGGGGACATCACAGATTGGTGATCTGACAGTTTGCACAGCACTCTGTCAGATCACCGATCTGACATGCTACACTGCAGGCTTCACAGTGCCTGCTCTGAGCAGGCTCTGTGAAGCCACCTCCCTCCCTGCAGGACCCGGATCCGCGGCCATCTTGGATCCGGGGCTGGAGCAGGCAGGGAGGGAGGTAAGACCCTCATAGCAATGCGATCACATCGCGTTGCTGCGGGGGCTCAGGGAAGCAGGCAGGGAGCCCCCTCCCTGCGCGATGCTTCCCTGTACCGCCGGCACATCGTGATCATCTTTGATCGCGGTGTGCCAGGGGTTAATGTGCCGGGGCGGTCCGTGACCGCTCCTGGCACATAGTGCCGGATGTCAGCTGCGATACGCAGCTGACACCCGGCCGCGATCGGCGGCGCTCCCCCCGTGAGCGCTGCCGATCGCATATAACGTACTATCCCTTCGGTGGTCATAGGGGCCCACCCCACCTCGACGGGATAGTACGTCTAATGTCAGAAAGGGGTTAATGATCACTAAAAGTTTGGGTGCAAGAAATTGTTCATACATCGGAACGGGACTGTGTGAAGGGTCTTCGTCTCTGTTGTGGCCCCTCAGGTGCCGCTGGTGTCTGTATTTAATACTGTTTAAAATGTTGCGTCTGCTCCATACTAACCGTTTGAGGAGCTTGCACACATTCATCATGTGGTGGGCTTCAAGAAAATAGGTCTGGTGTCTGCACATGCATAGATTTAGATCTCAGTTCAATGACGAGCTAAGATCTGAATCAGTGCAAGGTAAGTTAATCTGTGCATGTGCCGATACTGATGCCATTTTACTGAAGCCCACAACAAGATAAATCTTCACAAGCACTGCCTGTGGCTAGGACAGCTCTGGTGTGAAGTTTTAAGCAATATGATGATACGAACACTAGGAGTAGCTGAGGGGTGGAGACAAAGATCCTCGCCACAGTCCCGTCCCACAGACCTGCACCAATGCACAAACAGCTTATCTCACCCACACTTCTAATGATTAACCCCTCTCTGACCTTCGACGTACTATCCCGTCGAGGTGCCCTGGGCCTATCTGACCCTCGACGGGATAGTACGTCATGCCCTTTAAAGCGATAGAGCGACTTAAGTCGCGGTGATCGCATTAAAATTCCGACGCCATCTTACCTGGGGGAAGATGGCCTCGGCATCCAGGGCATTGTCGCCGCCCACCCGTCCTCTCGATCGCTGTGATTGGCTGTTCAATTCTGAACAGCCAATCACAGCCATTCTCATTGTTTCAGCCAATCGGAGCGGCTGAAACAATGAGGTGACAGGCTAGGATCGAGTACCGATGTACTCGATCCTAGGTCCGGTGCCTGGCAACGCAAGAACACCCCGGATTGGCGCGATCGCCGATCGCATCGATCGCGCCAATCGCAGGGCACTGCGCGGTATTACCGCGCTGTGCCCTGCCGGAACCTGCGTGGATCGGTGCTCTAATAGCACCGATCCTAGGATAGGACACAGTGCAGGCCCAGCAGGGCCTGCAGGAGCCGATTGGCGCGATCGATGTCATCGTCGATCACGCCAATCACAGGGCGCAGCGGCGATCACGCTGTGACCGCTCTGTGCCCTGCAGGTGACCTGGCTGTGACCTGCCTAGGAACGGCGCGAACAGCTCGATCCTAGGCAGGTCACAGCCAGGTCACCAGGAAAGCTCTGATTGGTGGGATCGATGTTATGGTCGATCCCACCAATGACAGGTCACAGCAGCAGCATGACCGCTCTGTGACCTGTCTGTGTCACCTGCCTGACCTGTGTATGACCGCTCTGCAGGGTCCTCATTCTAGCTGAGGATTCCTACAGAGCGGTCATACTGCTGGATCTCCCTGCTGGATTTTGTGTCTGGATCTCCCTGCCGTGCTGGGTATTGTGGTGCCACAGCAGCCTGTAGCACCACAATCCCTGCTAAAGAAGAAGACAACTAAACGTAAGTTTTATCCGTGCCCAATCCCCATTCATCCATGCCCAATCCCCGTTCATCCGTGCCCAATCCCCGTTCATCCGTGCCCAATCCCCGTTCATCAACCCCAATCCCTGTTCATCCACCCCAATCCCCCCTTCCCCCTCTTTTTACCCCCTCCACCCCCATTTGTGCCGCCTCCGTGCGCACATTTAGTAGCCGCCGAGCGTTGATTGGTGACGCAGTTCACCGATCAACGCTTGCGCTCGCTTTTTTTCCCTCACTCCCGTTGCGCCAACTCTGTACACACATCCCGCAGCCGCCAAAGTTTGATAAGTGACGCAGTTCACTTATCAGAGTTTGTGCCTGCCGTTTTCCTTTTTTTTTTTTTTCACCCCCCCTTTGCGCCACCTGACTACAACCGTACGTTTTGATCACTGATCCCTGCCCAATCCTCACTTCCACCCCCATCTCCCTTCCCCCTCTTTTTACCCCCCTTTGCACCTCCTTCCGTGCGCCCATTTAACAGCTGCCGAGCGTTGATTGGTGACGCAGTTCACCGATCAACGCTCGCGCTCGCTTTTTTTCCCTCACCCCCGTTGCGCCAACTCTGTACACACATCCCGCAGCCGCCAAAGTTTGATAAGTCACGCAGTTCACTTATCAGTTTGTGCCTGCCGTTTTCCTTTTTTTTCACCCCCCTTTTGCGCCACCTGACTACAACAGTACGTTTTGATCACTGATCCCTGCCCAATCCCCACTTCCACCCCCATCTACCTTCCCCCTCTTTTTACCCCCCTTTGCACCTCCTTCCGTGCGCCCATTTAACAGCCGCCTAGCGTTGATTGGTGACGCAGTTCACCGATCAACGCTCGCGTTCGCTTTTTTCCCTCACCCCCGTTGCGCCAACTCCGTACACACATCCCGCAGCCGCCAAAGTTTGATAAGTGACGCAGTTCACTTATCAGAGTTTGTGCCTGCCGTTTTCCTTTTTTTTTTTTTTTTCACCCCCCCTTTGCGCCACCTGACTACAACCGTACATTTTGATCACTTATCCCTGCCCAATCCTCACTTCCACCCCCATCTCCCTTCCCCCTCTTTTTACCCCCCTTTGCACCTCCTTCCGTGCGCCCATTTAACAGCCGCCGAGCGTTGATTGGTAACGCAGTTCACCAATCAACGCTCGCGCTCGCTTTTTTTCCCTCACCCCCGTTGCGCCAACTCCGTACACACATCCCGCAGCCTCCAAAGTTTGATAAGTGACGCAGTTCACTTATCAGAGTTTGTGCCTGCCGTTTTCCTTTTTTTTTTTTCACCCCCCCTTTGCGCCACCTGACTACAACCGTACATTTTGATCACTTATCCCTGCCTAATCCTCACTTCCACCCCCATCTCCCTTCCCCCTCTTTTTACCCCCCTTTGCACCTCCTTCCGTGTGCCCATTTAACAGCCGCCGAGCGTTGATTGGTGACGCAGTTCACCGATCAACGCTCGCGCTCGCTTTTTTTCCCTCACCCCCGTTGCGCCAACTCTGTACACACATCCCGCATCCGCCAAAGTTTGATAAGTGACGCAGTTCTCTTACCAGAGTTTGTGCCTGCCGGTTTTTTTTTTTTTTTTTTTTCCCCCTTGCCCGACCCTCGTGCGCACATGAAGCAGCGGCCAAATTTTGATAAGTGAAACAGTTCACTGATCAGAGCTGGGCCTGCTGTTTTAGACTTTTCTTTCTACAGGTTTTTCTTCTCCTTTGAGCATTTTCTTTTCAGATAAGTTTGCACAAATCACTATCCCCCCCACACATACACATACAGTTATCAATAAAGTGCACCCAATCACCATATTCACACAAAAATGTCCCGCTCGTCCCGTTCGTCCCAACAGCGCTATTCATTGGAGGAGGCATATGCTTTCCTTGCCTCCGACACTGATAGCGAGGGAGAGGATCCCACTTTTCTTTACTTTTCTGATTCTTCATCCTCTTCTTCTTCCTCCTCCTCCTCCTCTTCCTCCTCATCTTCCTCCTCGGGCCCTGCGGAACTGCCACGCAGACGCCCCAGGACAGAAGATGAGGCAGCCCCCACGACTCCTGAACCAGCGCTCCTCACTGCGGAACCCACATGGACCTTGCCCCCCGAAAATTACGAGCCACTGATTCCTGATTTTGTGGCAGAATCAGGAATCAAGTTTGACACCACGGGCCTCACAGAAACAGACTTTTTCAAAGTCTTTTTCTCTGAGGATTTTATTAACCTCATGGTGGAGCAAACTAATTTGTATGCTCGTCAATTTTTGGAGCAAAACCCCGGTACATCATTTTCCAACTGGTCTCCTGTAGACGCAGTTGAAATGATGCAGTTTTGGGGCCTGGTCCTCCACATGGGGATCGTGAAGAAGCCAGAAATTCGGCAATATTGGAGTGTAGATGTTTTATATAAAACTCCAGTGTTCCGAATGGCCATGGTTCGGAGACGTTTTGAGGCCATCCATAAATTCCTGCATTATTCCGATAATGCACAGTGTCCCGCACGAGATGACCCCAACTTTGACCGTCTGTTCAAAGTTCGGCCGGTCATCGAACACGTCAACAAAAAGTTTTCTGAAGTGTACATGCCCAAAATGGACATCTGCGTGGATGAGTCCTTGGTCCATTTTAAGGGGCGGCTCGGATTCCGTCAATACCTGCCCAACAAAAGGGCCAGGTACGGAATCAAACGCTTCAAGCTGTGTGAGAGTGGCTCAGGGTACATCCACAGGTTTAGAGTGTATGAAGGGAAGGATACCAGGATTGAACCCCCTGAGTGTCCTCCTGACCTGGGAGTGAGTGGGAAGATCGTGTGGGATTTGGTGCACCCACTGCTGGATAAAGGTTATCACCTCTATACTGATGACTTTTATACCAGCATCCCACTCTACAGATCCCTCTCTGCGCGAGGTACCACAGCCTGCAGTACTGTCCGCAAAAATCAGAGAGGCCTCCCAAAGACGCTACTTGGGCAGATGCTCAGAAAAGGTGAGAGCAAGGCCCAATGTAGCGACCACCTGCTGGTGGTCAAGTACAAGGACAAGAGGGATGTCCTTCTCTTGACCACCATACATGGTGATGGCAGAGCCCTCAGCACTGTACGGGGTACCTCTACACAGGTCTGCAAACCGGACTGTGTACTGGGCTACAACAAAAGCATGGGGGGGGGTTGATCTCTCTGATCAACTCCTCCAACCATACAGTGCTTTGAGAAAGGCCAAGGTGTGGTACAAAAAGCTGGCCGTGCACATTGTACAAATGGCAATGTTTAACGCTTTCCTGCTGTTACGATGTGCACGCCACACCGATACGTACCTTCAGTTCCAGGAGGTAGTGGTTAAGGCCCTGATATTTGGTACTCCGGAAGGAGAGGGCCCCAGTACTTCCGGAACTGAAGGTGCTCGTATCGTACCAGGCCAGCATTTTCCGGGGGTGGTCCCGCCAACCGGCAGAAAAGGTAAGCCGCAAAAAAGGTGCCGAGCGTGTTACAAAAGGGGAATACGCAAGGACACCATTTATCAATGCGACACCTGCCCCAAAAAACCTGGCCTGTGTATGAAGGATTGCTTCAGATTGTACCACACCTCCATGCACTACTAATTTACTTTACAAGATAGCGTACATTAGTTCCAAAAAGGGGGCACATCTAGATAAGTTCCTTGGGGGGGGGTCTAGGTTCCAAAATGATGTCACTTGTGGTTTTTTTTTACTGTTTAGGCACATCAGGGGCTCTGCAAACGGAACATGACGACCGCAGACCATTTCATCAAAGTCTGCATTCCAAAACGTCACTACTTCCCTTTCGAGCCCCAACGTGTGCCTAAACAGTTTTTTCCCACATATGGCGTACCAGCGTAATCAGGACAATTTGGACAACAACTTTTGATGTCCAATTTCTCCTGTTACCTTTGGGAAAATTAAAAATTGGGGACTAAAATATCATTTTTGTGGAAAAAAATAGGATTTTTTATTTTCACGCCTGGGCATTATAAACTTTAGTGAAGCACATCAAGGGCTCTGATTTATCTGTTTAGTCACATCAGGGGCTCTGCAAATGGAACATGATGCCAGCAGAACAATCCATCAAAGTCTGCATTCCAAAACATCACTACTTCCCTTTCGAGCCCCAACGTGTGCCCAAACAGTAGTTCCTCCCCACATATGGGGTATCAGCGTACTCAGGACAAATTGGACAACAACTTTTGGGGTCCAATTTCTCCTGGTACCCTTGGGAAAATTAAAAATTGGGGACTAAAATATCATTTTTGTGGGAAAAAATAGGATTTTTTATTTTCACGCCTGGGCATTACAAACTTTAGTGAAGCACATGGGGGTTCAAAATTCTCACCACACACCTAGATAAGTTCCATAGGGGGTACAGTTTCCAAAATGGGGTCACTTGTGGGGGGTTTCTACTGTTTAGTCACATCAGGGGCTCTGCAAATGAAACATGATGCCAGCAGAACATTCCATCAAAGTCTGCATTCCAAAACGTCACTACTTCCGTTTCGAGCCCCAACGTGTGCCCAAACAGTAGTTCCTCCCCACATATGGGGTATCAGCGTACTCAGGACAAATTTGACAACAACTTTTGGGGTCCAATTTCTCTTTTTACCCTTGAGAAAATAAAAAATTGGGGACTAAAATATCATTTTTGTGGGAAAAAATAGGATTTTTTATTTTCACGCCTGGGCATTATAAACTTTAGTGAAGCACGTGGGGGTTCAAAATTCTCACCACACACCTAGATAAGTTCCTTAGAGGGTCTAGTTTCCAAAATGGGGTCACTTGTGGGGGGTTTCCACTGTTTAGGCACATCAGGGGGTCACCAAACGCGACATGGCGTCCGATCTCAATTCCAGCCAAATTTAGCTTGAAAAAGTCAAACGGCGCTCCTTTCCTTCTGAGCCCTGCCATGCGCCCAAACAGTGGTCCCCCCACATATGGGGTATCAGCGTACTCAGGACAAATTGGACAACAACTTTTGGGGTCCAATTTCTCCTTTTACCCTTGAGAAAATAAAAAATTGGGTACTAAACGATCATGTTTGTGGAAAAAATAGGATTTTTTTTTTCACGCCCGGGCGTTATAAACTTTCGTGAAGCACTTGGGGGATAAAAGTGCTCATAACACATCTAGATAAGTTCCTTAGGGGGTCTAGTTTCCAAAATGGGGTCACTTGTGGGGGGTTTCCACTGTTTAGGCACATCAGGGGGTCGCCAAACGCGACATGGCGTCCGATCTCAATTCCAGCCAAATTTAGCTTGAAAAAGTCAAACGGCGCTCCTTTCCTTCTGAGCCCTGCCATGCGCCCAAACAGTGGTCCCCCCCACATATGGGGTATCAGCGTACTCAGAACAAATTGGACAACAACTTTTGGGGTCCAATTTCTCCTTTTACCCTTGAGAAAATAAAAAATTGGGTACTAAACGATCATGTTTGTGGAAAAAATAGGATTTTTTTTTTCACGCCCGGGCGTTATAAACTTTCGTGAAGCACTTGGGGGATAAAAGTGCTCATGACACATCTAAATAAGTTCCTTAGGGGGTCTACTTTCCAAAATGGGGTCACTTGTGGGGAGTTTCCACTGTTTAGGCACATCAGGGGGTCGCCAAACGCGACATGGCGTCCGATCTCAATTCCAGCCAAATTTAGCTTGAAAAAGTCAAACGGCGCTCCTTTCCTTCTGAGCCCTGCCATGCGCCCAAACAGTGGTCCCCCCCCACATATGGGGTATCAGCGTACTCAGGACAAATTGGACAACAACTTTTGGGGTCCAATTTCTCCTTTTACCCTTGAGAAAATAAAAAATTGGGTACTAAACGATCATGCGGGGGGACAGTGGGGGGGACAGTGGGGGGGATAGCGGGGGGACAGTGCTCATGACACATCTAGATAAGTTCCTTAGGGGGTCTAGTTTCCAAAATGGGGTCACTTGGGGGTTTCCACTGTTTAGGCACATCAGGGGGTCGCCAAACGCGACATGGCGTCCGATCTCAATTCCAGCCAAATTTAGCTTGAAAAAGTCAAACGGCGCTCCTTTCCTTCTGAGCCCTGCCATGCGCCCAAAAAGTGGTTACCCCTCACATGTGGGGTATCAGCGTACTCAGGATAAATTGGACAACAACTTTTGAGGTCCATTTTCTCTTTTTACCCTTGGGAAATTAAAAAGATTATTGCTGAAAGATCATTTTTGTGACTAAAAAGTAAAATGTTAATTTTTTCCTTCCATGTTGCTTCTGCTGCTGTGAATCACCTGAAGGGTTAATAAACTTCTTGAATGTGGTTTTGAGCACCTTGAGGGGTGCAGTTTTTAGAATGGTGTCGCTTTTGGGTATTTTCTGCCATATAGACCCCTCAAAATGACTTCAAATGTGAGGTGGTCCCTAAAAAAAATGGATTTGTAAATTTTGTTGTAAAAATGAGAAATTGCTGGTCAAATTTTAACCCTTATAACTTCCTTGAAAAAAAAATGTTTGTTTCCAAAATTGTGCTGATGTAAAGTAGACATGTGGGAAATGTTATTTATTAACTATATTGTGTCACATAACTCTCTGGTTTAACAGAATAAAAATTCAAAGTTGGAAAATTGTGAAATTTTCAAAATTTTCGCCAAATTTCCGTTTTTTTCACAAATAAACGCAAGTTATATCGAAGAAATTTTAGCACTATCATGAAGTACAATATGTTACAAGAAAACAATCTCAGAATCGCTAAGATCCGTTCAAGCATTTCGGAGTTATAACCTCATAAAGAGACAGTGGTCAGAAATGTAAAAATTGGCCTGGTCCATAACGTGCAAACCACCCTTGGGGGTAAAGGGGTTAAAAAACAACCAAGATGAGGCTATCTACACTGAAGGTACCTATGCCCATACCTTTAGTTTGACATTTGTGATCCTGATGACAGGCAGCTCATGCCAGTTAAGAGAAGCCCTTAATTCAATCAGTGGCATGTGCTTCTTAATGAATTCCACTTATTATATTCAAGCAACCCTTCACCGAGTCTTATTGAGTTAGCCCAATCATTTCAGAATTGTCCTTGTTAAAAGTGTCTGCATAATGCCATGTTAATGAAGTAATACGAAATTCTAAAGTTATGGTATTTTACCATTCAGGGATCTCATTACAAGTGCTCTATATGACCAGTGTGAATATAAATTCAAACTTTTAGGATATGTGCAAATGATGTCTTTTTTTTAGGTGGTCTATTCTTGGAACTTGCCTGAAAATGCTGTAAAAAAGGTCCAAGAACAAACATGTTTATACACATGTGCTAAAAATTGTTGGTACCCCCCATTTAATGACAGAAAAACCCATAATGGTTACAGAAATAACTTGAATCTGACAAAAGTAATAATGAATTAAAAATCTACGAAAATGAACAAGTGAAAGTCAGACATTGCTTTTCAACCATGCTTCTACAGAATTTAAAAAAAAAATAAAACTCATGAAATTGGCCTGGACAGAAATGATGGTACCCCTGAAAATAATGTGACAAAGGGACATATTAAATCATGGTATGTCCACTAATTAGCATCACAAGTTTCTACAATCTTGGAATCAGTGAGTGGGCATGTATATAGGGCTACAGATACTCACTGTGCTGTGTGATGACATGGTGTGTATCACACTCAACGTGGACCAGAGGAAATGAAGGATAGAGCTGTCTGAGGAGATTAGAAAGAAAATTATAGACAAACATGTTAAAGGTAGTAGTTATAAGACCATCTCCAAGCAGCATGATGTTCCTGTCACTACAGTTGCACTTATTATTTAGAAATTTAAGATCCATGATAATATAGCCAACCCCCCCGGATGTAGCCACAGGAGGAAATTTGATGACAAATCAAAGAGACGGATAATACAAATGGTAACAAAAGAGCCCAGAAAAACTTCTAAACAGATTAAAGGTGAACTTCAAGCTCAACGAACATCAATGTCAGATCGCACCATCAGTCGTTGCCTGAGCCAAAGTGGACTTAATGGGAGACGACCAAGGAGGACACCATTGTTGAAAAAAATTATAAAAAAACAGACTGGAATTTGCCAAATTTCATGTTGACAAGCCACAAAGCTTCTGGGACAATGTCATATGGACAGATGAGACAAAAATGGAACTTTTTGGCAAGGCACATCAGCTCTATGTTCACAGACGGAAAAATTAAGCATATCAAGAAAAAAACACTGTCCCTACTGTGAAACATGAAGGAGGCTCAGTTATGTCCTGGGGCTGCTTTGCTGCATCTAGTACAGGGTGTCTAGAATCTGTGCAAGGTACATCGAATCTCAAGACTATCAAGATATTTTATAGAGAAATGTGCTGCCCAGTGTCAGAAAGCTAGGTCTCAGTCACAGGCAATGGGTCTTGCAACAGGATATTGACCCAAAACACACAGCTAAAACAACCCAAGAATGGCTAAGAGAAAAACATTGGACTATTCTGAAGTGGCCTTCTATGAGCTCTGACTTAAATCCTATTGAGCATCTCTGGAAAGAGCTGAAATATGCCATTTGGAAAAGGCGACCTTCAAACACGAGACAACTGGAGCAGTTTGCTCTTGAGGATTGGGCCAAAATACCTGTCGAGAGGTGCAGAAGTTTCATTGAGTGTTACAGAAATCATCTGATTGCAGTGATTGCCTCAAAAGGTTGTGCAACAAAATATTAAGTTAAGAGTACCATCATTTCCTTCCAGGTCTGTGTCATGAGTTTTATTTCTTTTTAATTCTGTGGAAGCATCATGGTTGAAAAGCAATGTCTGACTTTCATTTTTTCATTTTCATAGATTTTAAATTTATTATTACTTTTGTCAGATTCAAGTTATTTCTGTGACCATTGTGGATTTTTCTGTCATTAAACGAGAGGTGCCAACAATTTTGACCACGTGTGCAGCTTCTTTAACTGCTTCAGGCTTCAAAAAAAGTGAAGTGGCTAAAAAAAGACCTGACCTTTCTACAGATGGTTTCTGTTTGAAAGCCAATCAGTATTTTATTTACAAAAAAGAAGACATTCATGTCGCGCCAGTGCAAAAATGACCTAATACACACCTAAAAGACGCTTCAGGAAAAATACCACATCTGCTTCATAGACTCAATAAATAGCCTAGGAGTACACATTATTATTAGCCTCATTCATTGTTGTAAATTACTAGCAATCATGAGATTGGCTCTACCCAATAAAGATGATGGTAGTGCGAATCATTGACCTCTTTTAGTCCTACAGACAATGAATGGAGCAGAGGTTGAGCGTGCGCTGATTCTCATGACTATTAGGGATACCTTTCTGGGGCCAACCTGTCCAAGTAATCTACAACGTGGCCCTATCGACGGCGGCTATTAAAGTATGTTTTCGTCTGCAACGTTCATACATTTAGTGCCTGATACATGCTGACCATCGATTGAGTAGCATATATCAGGTATCAGGTATACTTTAGGCATTACTTGTTTTGTGATCGCTTAGAGCAATTTTATTGAGAGACTGTATTTTTATATGCTAAAATAACAATGAAAAATTATATGATAAATGCACAATCTGAGACTTCAAAAATAATAATATTAAAAATAGTAATGCTAATAATAATATTAATAATAATGTGACAATTAACTCCTTCTTGACATGCGCCGTACATATACTGCTCTGCATTAGCTGCATTCCCGCACACAGCGATTTATCAACGGAGGCATAATCACGCAGCCACACGTTGAGCACCATGGAGATCGGGTGCGAGTGTGAGCTTTGTGTGAGAGGTTACACCCTGCATCAATGTTCACGATTGGTGCTATCATTGATCATGGGCATTTAACCCCTCTGATCACACTGTCAGTAGTGACAGCAGCATAGAGGAGTTTTGCACAGTTACCTGCACGCTTCCATCAGAACAACATGATGTGATTGCATTGTCCTGATGGTCTCCATAGAGAGCCTCGGCTGCAAGATGACCACGGGGTCCTTCGGGGTCCTGCAGGGAAGGTGGCCTCTGAGCGCCTGCTGGGAGCATTCTTTCCCTCTCAAGTCTCTCCATATGGCTAAGTAGTACTGTACAATGACATATGGGGTACCCATTGTTACCTATTTCCCAGTATGAAAATGTTAATTATTTTATCTTCACTGGCAAACGGTATAAAAGTTTGAGACACACCTGTGGTGTCAATATAATCACTGCACCCATAGATGAATTCATTGAGAGGTTTAGTTTGTTAAATGGGGTAATTTATGGGGGTTCTGCTGTGTTGGCACCTCAGGGAGTCCGCCAATGTATCATGGCACCCTCAAACAAGTGGAGAAACATCTGCACTATAATATGGTATTTCTTCCCTTCTGAACTTCGCACTATGCCTTAAAAGTAGTTTTCGATGATATATGGGGTATCAGTAAACTCACAAGAAGTTGTACAAAAAATTTTGAGGTCCAAAGATTTTTACGGGAAAAAGAAGCTATACACTTCTGTGAAGCACCTAGTAGTTCAAGGTGTTCAATACATATCTAGAAAGGTTCCCTAAGGAGTCTAGTTTCTTAAATGGTGTCACTTGTGGAGAGTTTAGGCACATCAGGGGCTCTCCAAGCGCAAAATGACATCCACTAATTATTCTAGCAAATTTTACCTTCAAAAAGTCAAATGGTGCTCCTTCCCTTCCCTTTGAAGCCCTGCTGTGCACCCAAACAGCTATTTTCCTTCACATATAGGGTATCTGCGCACTCAGAAGAAATTGCACAACAAAATGTATGGAGCAATTTCTCCTGTTCCCCTATAATAATGCAAAATTTGGAGCTAAACAAGATTTATCTGGGAAAGATGTGATTTTTTTTATTTTCATGGGCTTAACGTTATAAACTTCTGTGAAGCACCTCTAGGTTCAAGGTGCTCAATACACATCTAGATAGGCTCCCTAAGGGGTCTAGTCTCCATAGTGGTGTTACTTGTTGGGGGTTTTACTGTTTAGGCACATCAGGGGCTCTCCAAACGTGACATAGCATTCAGCAATTATTCCAGCAAATTTCACATTCAAAAAGTCAAATGGCGCTCCTCGTCCAAGCCCTGCCATACACCCAAACAGCTGTTTTCCTCTACATATTGAGTATCTGCGCATTAAGGAAAAATTGCACAACAAATTTTATGATGCAATTTCTCGTTACCCTTAATAAAATGCAAAATTTGGAGCTAAAAAAGATTTATCTGGCAAAATTTTATTTTCACAGCTGTGCATTATAAATTTCTGTGAAGCACCTGTGGGTTCAAGGTGCTCAATAAACATCTAGATAAGTTTCCTAAGGGGTCTAGTTTTTAAAATAGTGTCACTTGTTGGGGGTTTCCACTGTTTAGGCACATCAGGGGCTCTCCAAACATATTGTGCCAGCAAATTTTACATTCAAAAAGTGATATGACGCTCCTTCCGAGCCCTGCCGTGTGCCCAAACAGTAGATTTCCCCAACACATAGGGTATCGTCTTGCTCAGGAGAAATTGCACAGCAAATTGTATAGTTCATTTCTCTTGTTTCCCTGGCAAAAGTTAAAAAAAATAGGATATTTTTTGTGAAACAAAAGTAAAAGTTTATTTTTTCCTTCCACATTACAAAAATACCTGTGAAAGTGTTAATAAACTTATTGGATGTGGTTTTGAGTACCATGGGGGGGGGGTGCAGTTTTTAGAATGGTGTCACTTTTGGGTATATCATATCGAGCCCTCAAAGTCACTTGAAATGTGAGGTGGTACCTAAAAAAAATGGTTTTGCAAATTTTGTTGTAAAAATGTGAAATTGCTGGTCATCTTTTAATCCTTGCAGCTTCCTAACCAAAAAAAAGTTTAAAAAATGGTGCTAATGTAAAGTAGACATGTGGGAAATGTTATTTAGTAACTATGTTGTGCGATGTGACTCTCTGATTTAAGGGCATAAAAATTTCGCAAATATTTTCAAAATTTTCACCAAATTTCCATTTTTTTGACAAATAAATGCAAGTCCTATCAAAGAAATTGTACCACTATCATGAAGTATCATATGTTACGAGAAAAGAATCTCAGAATCAGTGGGATCCATTGAAGCATTTCAGCGTTATGACCACATAAATTGATAATGGTCAGAATTGTAAAAATTGGTCTGGTCAGGAAGGTGAAAACAGGCTTCGTGGTGAAGGAGTTAACATTTACCAGAACATCCCGTAGCAAACAAGTCTTGCCAGGCTAACTTAATGTCCTTCTATGATAGAATCACTGACTGTGTGGATCAGGGAAACAAAGTAGATATATCTTGACTTCAGCACAGCATTTGACAAAGTATCTCATACCATCCTTATTGAAAAAAATATCAAGAATGGAATGGACAAGGCAACTGTTAGGTGGATTCATAACTGGCTTAGTGATCAAATCCAAAGCGTGGTCATAAATGGCTGTAGATCCAGTTGGAGGAATGTCTCAAGTGGGGTACCACATGGCTCTGTCCTGGGCCCTGTGTTGCTCAACATCTTTAGCAATGATTTAGATAAAGGAATTGAAGGTAAACAGATTAAATTTGCTGTTGACACAAAGCTAGGAGGGATAGCTAATACTAGAGAAGAGAGAAGATATTGTGGCCAGCAACTAACAAAATGGTTTTTAACACGGAGAACTGCAAAGTCCTACATCTGGGCAAGGCAAATGAAAAAAGCATATATAGAATGGGAGGAATAGGGCTAAGCAACAGCACATGTGGAAAAGACTTGGATATGCTAATTGATAACAGACTGAACATAAGTCAAGAGTGTGATGCAGCAGCAAAAAAGGCAAACACAATTCTGGGTTGCATTAACAGAATGCAACCCAGATCACACCAAGTCTAAGAACATGTCCTGTTTGAAACACGTCTGGTGATTATATGTTTGTCCTCCCATGTTTCCCCCATTTTTCCAAATATTTTTAGTAAATGTTTTTGGATACCTGTTGTGAATTCTGTGGCTGAATTCACTCCTGTGGTCACAAGTGGTACTGCAGCTTCTGAGCTTCCTCCCTCAGGTGTTCTGGTGAGCTCGTTAACTGCTTCATTACTTAACTCCGCCTGATGCTGCTATCCTTGCTCCTTGTCAATGTTTCAGTGTTGGATCTGAGCTTCTCCTGATTGTTCCTGTGACCTGCTGCTCTGTATAGCTAAGTGCTTTTTGCTTTTTTGTTGCTTTTTTTCTGTCCAGCTTGTCTTTTGTTTTGCTGGAAGCTCTGAGACGCAAAGGGTGTACCGCCGTGCCGTTAGTTCGGCACGGTGGGTTTTTTTGCCCCCTTTGCTTGGTTTTGCTTTAGGGTTTTTTGTAGACTGCAAAGTTCGCTTTACTGTCCTCGCTCTGTCCTAGAATATCGGGCCCCACTTTGCTGAATCTATTTCATCCCTACGTTTTGTCTTTTCATCTTACTCACAGTCATTATATGTGGGGGGCTGCCTTTTCCTTTGGGGAATTTCTCTGGGGCAAGTCAGGCCTATTTTTCTATCTTCAGGCTAGCTAGTTTCTTAGGCTGTGCCGAGTTGCCTAGGTAGTTGTTAGGCGCAATCCACAGCCGCTTTTAGTTGTGTTTAGGATAGGATCAGGTGTGCAGTCTACAGAGTTTCCACGTCTCAGAGCTCGTTCTTGTATTTTTGGGTATTTGTCAGATCACTGTGTGCGCTCTGATCGCTAAGCACACTGTGTTTCCGGATTGCCTTCATAACACCTGTCATTAGCAAACATAACAGTACAAGGAGCCTAACTAATGATTCTCAATAGAGGGAAAGAAAAAGTTCCAACATAATTTTTTTTTTTTTTCTTCTGCTCTGTGTTCACTTTTTTTTTTCCCCTAGACATTTGGGTGATTCTGGACACAGGTGTGGACATGGATATTCAGGGTCTGTGCTCTTCAATGGATAATCTCGTTATAAATGTACAAAAAATTCAAGATACTATTGATCAGAAATCTATGTTAGAACCAAGAATTCCTATTCCTGATTTGTTTTTTGGAGATAGAACTAAGTTTCTAAGTTTCAAAAATAATTGTAAGCTATTTCTGGCCTTGAAACCTCATTCTTCTGGTAATCCTATTCAACAGGTTTTGATTATTATTTCTTTTTTGCGCGGCGACCCTCAAGACTGGGCATTTTCTCTTGCGCCAGGAGACCCTGCATTGAGTAGTGTCGATGCGTTTTTCCTGGCGCTCGGATTGCTGTACGATGAGCCTAATTCAGTGGATCAGGCTGAGAAAAATTTGCTGGCTTTGTGCCAGGGTGAGGATGATATAGAAGTATATTGTCAGAAATTTAGGAAATGGTCAGTACTCACTCAGTGGAATGAATCTGCGCTGGCAGCTTTGTTCAGAAAGGATCTCTCTGAGGCTCTTAAGGATGTCATGGTGGGATTTCCTATGCCTGCTGGTTTGAATGAGTCTTTGTCTTTGGCCATTCAGATCGGTCGACGCTTGCGCGAGCGTAAATCTGTGCACCATTTGGCGGTACTGCCTGAGGTTAAACCTGAGCCTATGCAGTGCGATAGGACTATGACTAGAGTTGAACGGCAGGAATACAGACGTCTGAATGGTCTGTGTTTCTACTGTGGTGATTCCACTCATGCTATTTCTGATTGTCCTAAGCGCACTAAGCGGTCCGCTAGGTCTGCCGTCATTGGTACTGTACAGTCCAAATTCCTTCTGTCCATTACCTTGATATGCTCTTTGTCGTCGTTTTCTGTCATGGCGTTTGTGGATTCGGGCGCTGCCCTGAATCTGATGGATTTGGATTATGCTAAACGTTGTGGGTTTTTCTTGGAGCCTTTGCGGTGTCCTATTCCATTGAGAGGAATTGATGCTACACCTTTGGCCAAGAATAAACCTCAATACTGGGCCCAGCTGACCATGTGCATGGCTCCTGCACATCAGGAAGTTATTCGCTTTCTGGTGTTGCATAATCTGCATGATGTGGTCGTGTTGGGGTTGCCATGGCTACAAACCCATAATCCAGTATTGGATTGGAATTCCATGTCGGTATCCAGCTGGGGTTGTCAGGGGGTACATGGTGATGTTCCATTTTTGTCGATTTCGTCATCCACCCCTTCTGAGGTCCCAGAGTTCTTGTCTGATTATCAGGATGTATTTGAAGAGCCCAAGTCCGATGCTCTACCTCCGCATAGGGATTGTGATTGTGCTATCAATTTGATTCCTGGTAGTAAATTCCCTAAAGGTCGATTATTTAATTTATCCGTGCCCGAACACGCCGCTATGCGCAGTTATGTGAAGGAATCCCTGGAGAAGGGACATATTCGCCCATCGTCATCACCAGGGTTCTTCTTTGTAGCCAAGAAGGATGGTTCGCTGAGACCATATATTGATTACCGCCTTCTTAATAAGATCACTGTTAAATTTCAGTATCCCTTGCCATTGTTATCTGACTTGTTTGCTCGGATTAAGGGGGCTAGTTGGTTCACTAAGATAGATCTTCGTGGTGCGTATAATCTGGTGAGAATCAGGCAAGGAGATGAATGGAAAACTGCATTCAATACGCACGAGGGTCATTTTGAGTATCTAGTGATGCCGTTCGGACTTGCCAATGCTCCATCTGTGTTTCAGTCTTTTATGCATGACATCTTCCGTGAGTATCTGGATAAATTCCTGATTGTTTACTTGGATGACATTTTGATCTTCTCAGATGATTGGGAGTCTCATGTGAAGCAGGTCAGAATGGTTTTTCAGGTCCTGCGTGCTAACTCTTTGTTTGTGAAGGGATCAAAGTGTCTCTTCGGTGTGCAGAAAGTTTCATTTTTGGGGTTCATCTTTACCCCTTCTACTATAGAGATGGATCCAGTTAAGGTCCAAGCCATCCAGGATTGGATTCAGCCGACATCTCTGAAAAGTCTGCAAAAGTTCCTGGGCTTTGCTAATTTTTATCGTCGCTTCATCTGTAATTTTTCTAGCATTGCCAAACCATTGACCGATTTGACCAAGAAGGGTGCTGATTTGGTTAATTGGTCTTCTGCTGCTGTGGAAGCTTTTCAGGAGTTGAAGCGTCGTTTTTGTTCTGCCCCTATGTTGTGTCAGCCAGATGTTTCTCTTCCGTTCCAGGTCGAGGTTGATGCTTCTGAGATTGGAGCAGGGGCGGTTTTGTCACAGAGAGGTTCTGATTGCTCAGTGATGAAACCATGTGCTTTCTTTTCCAGGAAGTTTTCGCCCGCTGAGCGTAATTATGATGTGGGCAATCGAGAGTTGCTGGCCATGAAGTGGGCATTCGAGGAGTGGCGTCATTGGCTTGAAGGAGCTAAGCATCGCGTGGTGGTATTGACTGATCATAAGAACTTGACTTATCTCGAGTCTGCCAAGCGCTTGAATCCTAGACAGGCCCGTTGGTCGTTATTTTTTGCCCGCTTCGACTTTGTGATTTCGTACCTTCCGGGCTCTAAAAATGTGAAGGCGGATGCTCTGTCTAGGAGTTTTGTGCCTGACTCTCCGGGTTTATCTGAGCCAGCGGGTATCCTCAAGGAAGGAGTCATTGTGTCTGCCATCTCCCCTGATTTGCGGCGGGTGCTGCAAAAATTTCAGGCGAATAAACCTGATCGTTGTCCAGCAGAGAAACTGTTCGTCCCTGATAGGTGGACTAATAAACTTATCTCTGAACTTCATTGTTCGGTGTTGGCTGGTCATCCTGGAATCTTTGGGACCAGAGAGTTAGTGGCTAGATCCTTCTGGTGGCCATCTCTGTCACGGGATGTACGTACTTTTGTGCAGTCCTGTGGGATTTGTGCTAGGGCTAAGCCCTGCTGTTCTCGTGCCAGTGGGTTGCTTTTGCCCTTGCCGGTCCCAAAGAGGCCTTGGACACATATTTCGATGGATTTCATTTCTGACCTTCCCGTTTCTCAAAAGATGTCAGTCATTTGGGTGGTCTGTGATCGCTTTTCTAAAATGGTCCATCTGGTGCCCTTGGCTAAATTGCCTTCCTCCTCTGATTTGGTACCTTTGTTCTTTCAGCATGTGGTTCGGTTGCATGGCATTCCTGAGAATATTGTTTCTGACAGAGGTTCCCAGTTTGTTTCAAGGTTTTGGCGAGCCTTTTGTGGTAGGATGGGCATTGACCTATCCTTTTCCTCGGCTTTCCATCCTCAGACTAATGGCCAGACTGAACGAACCAATCAGACCTTGGAAACATATCTGAGATGTTTTGTTTCTGCAGACCAGGATGATTGGGTGTCCTTTTTGCCGTTGGCTGAGTTCGCCCTTAATAATCGGGCCAGCTCGGCTACCTTGGTTTCTCCATTTTTTTGCAATTCTGGGTTCCATCCTCGTTTCTCTTCAGGACAGGTTGAGTCTTCGGACTGTCCTGGTGTGGATTCTGTGGTGGATAGGTTGCAGCAGATCTGGACTCAGGTAGTGGACAATTTGATCTTGTCCCAGGAGAAAGCTCAACTTTTCGCTAATCGCAGACGCCGTGTGGGTCCCCGACTTCGTGTTGGGGATCTGGTTTGGTTATCTTCTCGTCATATTCCTATGAAGGTTTCCTCTCCTAAATTTAAACCTCGTTTTATTGGTCCGTATAGGATTTCTGAGGTTCTCAATCCTGTGTCTTTTCGTTTGACCCTCCCAGACTCCTTTTCCATACATAATGTATTCCATAGGTCGTTGTTGCGGAGATACGTGGCACCTATGGTTCCATCTGTTGAGCCTCCTGCCCCGGTTTTGGTGGAGGGGGAATTGGAGTATATTGTGGAGAAGATTTTGGATTCTCGTGTTTCTAGACGGAAACTCCAGTATCTGGTTAAATGGAAGGGTTATGCTCAGGAAGATAATTCCTGGGTTTTTGCCTCTGATGTTCATGCTTCCGATCTTGTTCGTGCCTTTCATGCGGCTCATCCTGGTCGGCCTGGGGGCTCTGGTGAGGGTTCGGTGACCCCTCCTCAAGGGGGGGGTACTGTTGTGAATTCTGTGGCTGAATTCACTCCTGTGGTCACAAGTGGTACTGCAGCTTCTGAGCTTCCTCCCTCAGGTGTTCTGGTGAGCTCGTTAACTGCTTCATTACTTAACTCCGCCTGATGCTGCTATCCTTGCTCCTTGTCAATGTTTCAGTGTTGGATCTGAGCTTCTCCTGATTGTTCCTGTGACCTGCTGCTCTGTATAGCTAAGTGCTTTTTGCTTTTGCGTTAGTTCGGCACGGTGGGTTTTTTTTGCCCCCTTTGCGTGGTTTTGCTTTAGGGTTTTTTGTAGACTGCAAAGTTCGCTTTACTGTCCTCGCTCTGTCCTAGAATATCGGGCCCCACTTTGCTGAATCTATTTCATCCCTACGTTTTGTCTTTTCATCTTACTCACAGTCATTATATGTGGGGGGCTGCCTTTTCCTTTGGGGAATTTCTCTGGGGCAAGTCAGGCCTATTTTTCTATCTTCAGGCTAGCTAGTTTCTTAGGCTGTGCCGAGTTGCCTAGGTAGTTGTTAGGCGCAATCCACAGCCGCTTTTAGTTGTGTTTAGGATAGGATCAGGTGTGCAGTCTACAGAGTTTCCACGTCTCAGAGCTCGTTCTTGTATTTTTGGGTATTTGTCAGATCACTGTGTGCGCTCTGATCGCTAAGCACACTGTGTTTCTGGATTGCCTTCATAACACCTGTCATTAGCAAACATAACAGATACCTTCTTTTAAATTAACAAGAATAAATCTTCGATCTTATCCATAACGTACCATCAGCTGGATCACTTTCTTTCCTGCATGTAGCTGAGCGCTCGCAGCAGCGCTGATCATGGACTCACGGACCTGCTGCAGTTGTTGGAGGGTGAGATGGTTTATTGCCTTGCATCTATTAACATAAGCATTTCTGAGTATTTATTTATTTTTATGGGGCTGCCTTATACTACAGAGTCTGCCTATGGGAGGAGCTGCCTTATTCTATAGAGTCTGCCTATGGGGGGTCTGCCTTATATTACAGAGTCTGCCTATAAGGGGGTCTGCCTAACACCTGCCTATTTGGGGCTGCCTTATACTACTGAGTCTGCCTATGGGGGGCTGCCTTATTACAGAGTTTGCCTATGGTGGCTGCCTTATTACAGATTCTGCCTATGGGGGATGCTTTATTACAGAGTCTGCCTATGGGGCTGTCTTATACTACATAGTCTGACTATGGGGCTGCCTTACACTACAGAGTCTGCCTATGGGGCTGCCTTATGCTACAGAGACTGCCTGTGTGGGGGGCTGCCTTATACTACAGAGTCTGCCTATGGGGTGCTGCCTTATACTACAGTGTCTGCCTATAGGGGGATGCCTTATACTAGTTTACTAGTATATTATTATACTAGTATACTCCAGCTTCCTGGGAGATCCATAAGTCATTACTCAATGTAAGTCCATGAAAACCAGAATGAAGTCAGAGCAAGGCCCTCATAAACTTACATTGAGAGCTTTTCACTGTTACCTTTCACTTCCTGTCAGTCAGAAGTTGTGGTCACAAGATGACAGCATGGGACCAGAGCAGCACCAGGAACAGCTGAAGACAGTGGATGGTAAGTGTAAGACTAGGGTCAGGGAACACACTGTAATGCATATATATTTCCATATTTTATAATGGAGATCAGGATAAAAGAAGTTCAAATCCACCATTCCAATCTCAAAATTATTAAAATGATTTCTCATAATTGTTATCACAGCACCTATAAGAATGCACACAGACAGCTGTGACCTAATCTAAGGGCATTTGCCTTTTTCCTCTCTATGATGCAGTCGTGTTTTGATTGGTCAGGGTCATAAAGGAGATCAAACTAATTATCGAGACAGAGCTTTGCTAAAGAGTGGCACAGAAAAAAAGATAAACTGTTACAAAGCTAGTGCAACACCAACAATTGGAGGAGATACTCAATTTAAACAAAAAAAAAAATCCAGTCAAATGTCAACTTTAACCAAAATTAATTAACATGTCATAAAGACAGGGAACAGAGACCGACAGAGACACGAGTTACCAATGAAAACGTCATCTTCTTTATCCTTTCTTCCAAAATAATGAGTGATATGCCATTTAAAAATGGGAGTGCCCTAATTCATACACATAGCTTGCCTCTCTTATCAGTAGATAAAATATGTTTTTGTCTTATGTGCTTTAGAAATGTTGCAATGTATCAATTACAATACCATCTATGGCTTGTTATCTGGTATTTAAGTATTTTTTACACAGAACAGGAATCAATATTTCATTTACAGCTTTCCTCTGCAAAGTACGGACAAAGTACTGATGTTTTAAGAAGCCTTTAGTATGGGGAAGTAAGAGTGAGTTCAGAGATATCAATTACGTTTATTATTTACTTATTCATGTTACTCTCTTATATAACGCCATTATTTTCAAAACGCTTTACGGACATTATCGTCGCTGTCCCCATTGGGGCTCACAATCTATTTTCACTATCAGTATGTCTTTGGAATGCAGGAGGAAACCCACACAAACACAAGGAGAAGATACAAACTCCTTGAAGATGTTGTCCTTAGTTGGAAATATATGATATTTCTTCAGCTATCCATACAAGATGATGGTTGAAGGATTTTTTTTCATGGTGATAGTCACTGCAAAACCCGTATCAGTGGCTGGTATGCAAAAACCTAAAGAGCAAACAGTCTGATTTTACTGCAGAATACGTTAACTATTGTATTACCTATTTCAGCATTAGGAGTGAGGAATATGACCGCACTTGGAAACACCACTAGATGGCACAAGCTAGCAGAAAAGCCACGATATAACTTACAGAGAAGAAATACTCTATTACACCACTACCCTTGTATACATTATATTCTCTTACTGGAGAGATCCAAGTGATGATGGATTCATTTTTATTTTCATCCCTGTGAGTGTTGGATTATGGTGGATTTCATCTTTCTAGGAGAGATCTTAGCTCTTTTCAAAGCTGTTATTGCCTGGAGCAGAGCAGAGCTCAGTTTTTAACCCTTTAACTCTAGTTTAAGAGCCTCTGAATATAAATGTTAATGAAGAATTTTGTTATGCATTGGTGTAAGTGACCGAGGTGAAGCCATGATTTTTTTCACGGTCTTCAATCAGAAATGGCTGTCATTCACACACTGCTGTGAAATAATATTATTTTTTTATTTTTTTTACAATACGAGAGCTCTATAATGAAAATGTAAAACAGCTGTGCACATATCGTACCAGTGCACTAATAAAGAGTTGGTGATATTGAGCATACAGGGCTCGTGCTGATGATTAACTCGGATGAGTGCTTCCACTCGTGTTGATGGACTTGTCCCCATGTTATTCATTGAGGACATGGAGCCTGCACTTATTACCTCCGATAATCGGATCGAACTCTGCCATTCAAATCAAAGGTCTTGACACTGGAGATTGAATGGATGGGGAGAATTTTAATTTTAGGTTTTTTTTCTAATGCTGGGAAAATCTGATCAAACTCACAATAAAAAAACAATAAATAATGCTGTGAACTCAGACAGAAAATGGCCCCTGTGGAAATATAGCACATGGGCCCAACAGTTCTATCTATGAGAGAAGGTGCTTGCTGCTTTGAAGGTGATTTTAGGCCACTTTCACATTGGGCCCCTGTGCAGCTGCACCGATGATACATCTGCATCGTGGAATGATTTCTAAACAGTCAAGTACAATTTGAACAACTATTTTATTTCCTGCAAAAGTATTTCCTGAGGTTTGAGACTTATCCTCATAAAGAGAACAAACTGGCATTTATGTATGGTTTATTTCCATAAGTTCTTTAGTTATAAACACAAGGGGAAGATATAGAAAAAGGGCTAAAAGGAAAACTGTATTTGTTACCCAAAGCAACCAATCACAGCACAACTTTCATTTTACCAGAGCAGTATGTGATATTAAAGGGAACCTGTCACCCCGTTTTTTTCAATATGAGCTAAAAATAGCGTTCAATAGGGCCTGAGCTGTGCTTTACAATAGTGCCCTGATTCCCCACCTTTGCTGCCAAAATACCTTAGTAAACTCCCTGTTTTCGGCTGTCAATCACCCCGGTCCAGTTCGATCGGCATTGACAAATCGCTGTTTCTCCTCACCTCTGGCTTTTCACTAAGAAACTTCTTCCCGGCGTTGGCGTTGTATTTCGCGCCTGCGCATTAAAGTGTCATCTCGTGCCTGCGCATTATGCTTTGCCCAACTGTGGGCATAGAATACAGCACATCATTGCGCATGCGCGGGTTTTCACTGTAACCTGTGTGCCCCGGAAAAGTTTACCGGCATCCAGGACAACACAGTTTGCATATCCAGACTTCCAGGGCACAGAGGTTACAGTGAAAACCCGCGCATGCGCAATGATGTATTGTATATGGATCGCCCCCAGACACAGGGCCATGTGTTTCGGTACCGGGCCTCTCTCTGGTTCGGTTCTGAGGCTGTCACGGTGGCTAGACCCGGTCCGCGACCCTGCTAAGGGGCATCCAATGAAAGTAGTATTGCAGTCTGTCAGGGGTTCGTGACGCCACCTGTGGTGTTCGGTCAGGGTGACCGACGCTGCTATGGGGTCCACTGGGGTGATGGAATGGCAGCTGGATGCTATACCTTCCCACAGGTGAAGTATGTCCCCAGGGCTTCCCAGTAAGGTGGATGGTGATGGTGTGAGGTACAGTCAATAATGAGGACACAAGGTTGCAGTCTCTTTACCTCTTTACTGAAGGCTTCAAGATCCTCTATCCAGCGTACGTTTAACAGGGCTATCAGAGACCGGCCGGTCCGATGGGCACATCCAGAGTTTCCTTCACAGATGGAAATCATTGCCTACCACTAGCACCTGTGTGTTGTAGTCCTATCCTGCTGAGCATTCGGAATAGTCCTCACAACTGCTGTTCTCGTTCGTTCGTTCTCTACATCTCTCTTTCTCGTTCTTTGGTTCCAGATGTTACTAGTTTCTAACGTCCCCCAGGTATGTTATGGCTAGGATGCCACCCGTATGATGGGAAGGCTTGGAGGTCTTCTGGGACCCTAGAGACGCCCCTCTCCCAATGTTGCCCCCTATGTCTTCGTAGGTGTAGAAGGTAGACAGCCAACCTATGACTGACTGTCCAGCGGAGTTTGAAGTAAGGCCTGAAGTCAGTTACTCCTACGGTGTTCCGGCCACCGACTACGCGCCTCAGTAAGATGTTGCCTTTCTCTCTCTCGGCACGACTCTTACTGGCTCTCCTTTGTGCTTGATCTCGTTTACACGGTTCCACAATATCCTTCCCTTCGTGTCTCTTTCTTAGGATACCGCCGCAGGGTGTGCAGGCGCGGTTCCGTCATGTTCTGTTCTGTTCGCTAGGCACCTGCCAGGTTCCCATGCCTGACAGGGACCCCCCTGTGCCTTCTCCGTGCAACACCCCCTGCCACGGGATGTTGCCTTGTTCCAACCCAGTCAGCTTCTGACTAACTTCCTCCCCAGCCCCTAGTTTTACCAGTGTGAGGAGTGGCCCAATAAATAAAGCCTTTTTCTCCCCCTAGTGGCCGGAATGTGAAGTGTAATGTGTTCTGGTGATACCTGGTCAGGAGAACTCCTTAGTGCCATCAGACGTACCGCTGCTCCCCTTAGCGGCAGAGCGCCATACTGCACGACCAGGTCTCTGGGGCACTGCATATACTTTGCCAACAGTTGGGCAATACATTCTGCGCATGCGCTAGAGCCTAATGCACTGCGCAACCACAAAAAATGAGCGTGATCTGTACTATTCACAGATCGAGTTACCTCTGACACGCCGACGAGCTGGGGGAGAGAGCGATTTGTCAACGCCCATCGGACCAGGGTGATTGACAGCTAAAAACGGCGAGTTTACTAAGGTATTATGGCAGCAAAGGTGGGGAATCGGAATAATAAAGGCACTATTGTAAAGCACAGCTCAGGCCCTATTGAAAGCCATTTTAAGCTCATATTGAAAAAACGGGGTGACAGGTTCCCTTTAAAGCTGTATGCTATGGCTAGCAAAGACAGTTTTTCTTTCAGACTTTTGATAGATGAGTCTTTAAAAAAGACTTTAGAATTTTCACTGATAAATAATATAAATATAGCCTCTAAAAGGGAGCCTGTCAGCCGGTTTTTGCTACCTCATCTGAGAGCAGTGTAATGTAGGAAAGAGAAGCTGAATCCAGCGATGCATCACTTAGTTTACTTGGTGCAGCCGTTCTGACACAATTAGAGCTTTTATATTTAGAATGAAGCAGAGCTGAGGAAGCTAGCCCCACCCACACCAGGCTCTGTATATAAGATTTCAATAGAAAGTGAAATGCCTATCTTAAAGGGTAGCGTATCAGACCAGGGCTCACATGACCAGCTAGTTATAGCAATGATAAGCCCTCATGCTAAAACAATTATTGTAAGCAAACAAAAACACAGTGCTTGATAGAGAGGCATCACAGAAATCTGTGATTTAACCCCTACCTTGTGCTGTCTCAGTTTGCATAACAAAAACCTGCTGACAGATTCCCTTTAACAAATTTGCTGCATCTTTGGGCTTTGCATGTGCCAGATAATAAAATCCACATCAAAGCATGAGCGACAGTACACTCCATTATAGTGTTTTTTTACTGTGCCATGTTAGGCCAAACACCTTATGCTGAACCCTAGATACTATTTTAAAAGGGTAGAAGGACCAAAAACTTCAACATTTTGTGTAAATTCTACTTACAATTTGTGTTTACTTTTTGTTGCCAGAGATGCCATACTGTACTTTGGAAATGCTCCTTGGAGGAGAATGCATGTTTGAAATTTGCTACTTAGACATTTGCAAGTTTTACACTGCTATACTTACTTTAGAGACCTTTAACACATTATAATAGCATTAAAAGAAACCTGTCGTCATGTCTAAAATTCTATTTACCTGCTGATTTTGGGTTAATTTGCAGGTAAACAATGTAAAAATGTTTGCCTTGCTGCCTTATTGGAATAGCGACTACAGGAAGAAAATGAACTGATATTCCTCCTGTAGCTGCTGGGCTCCAGTCATAAGGGCAGTGCAGGGAGCAGGTTACAGTTATTGCTCACTGTACAGTGATTGTGCTGTAATCACCCCTCAACACTTTGATTGTCTGCAGAGCAGGTTGTCAATCAAAGTCTGGAGAGTGGTTATAGGCATGCTCACAATATAGCTGGCTGTACCCATTCACTGCACCTCATCTACTGCATGGCTAAAGACAAGCAGCTGCAGGAAAGATAGAACTTCATTTTCTCCCTGTAGCCACTCTTCAAGTAAGTCAGCCAAGCATGATTTTAATGATATTTACTTAAAGATTAACCCTATATCTGTAACTAAATAACATTTTTAGACATGACAGGTTTCCATTAATAGTAACATGAAGGAAAGAAAACGTGAAAGTGAATGCATGCAATGTGGAAAAAACCCTAGAAACTTATAGGGTCTAGTAGTTGATAACAATTGTCAAATGCAATGAATGAAGCATGAAAAAACTATGGTTCTGCTTCTGGCCTCTAGAGATATATATTCAGTGTACTAAACAGTTTAGAAAACAAAATCTTAAAGGTTAGTCCAAAGAGCATTCTTCCCTACAGAGCAGCTTGTAAAGTCTGTCAAATTTTCTTTAGACCAAGTTGATGCAATTAATAGCAGTAAAAGAATCAATTTACAGTGATTGCAAAAACAAATAAAGTGGATAAAGATAGTAGGACAGTAAAAGCAGAGAAATAATGAGAACATAACAACGAGAGAACATAGAATAGTGTTACTCTGGAGCAGGGATGTCAGGTGGGCCAAAATTAAAAACTTGGGCAAAGTTTGATCATTCTTAAAAAAGTCAACAAATAAATAAATAAATAAATATACAATAGTTGTAAATAATGGATTTGTTCTGTAACTGTGAACATTGTAACCCTAATACAATAATATACAACTATAGCCGTGTTCAGAGAGGAAATCAATGCATTTCTACTTGCAGGATCATCCCACAGGACAAAGACACCTGAGACCCCATAGCTAAGGAGAAATAGTAGCGATCGTTGCCCTGCTTGCTGTCCTCCTCCATGTGTTTCCTGATTGTAGCCTTTTTGGTTTTGTCCTTCTTGGTGCTCAGCACCTGCACTGCAGGTCTAGGCGCCTCCAGTAAAGCTCTAGCTGCTGCCACAGTCCCAATGTGTTGCTCTGGGGTTGTGATATGTTTTGGGGACGAAAGTGCTTGTGGTACAGCATCATCAAAGGAGTGACATGAGTTGGAGGCATGTGGGCATGATGGAAGATTGTGATAGAGTTGGAGGGCATTTGTAGTGTTAGCATGTGCTGTCTATTAGAGTGAGACAGCTCTAGTAGACACTGGATATTATCTCGCGAGTCGAATATAATAACACTGTGGGTCAGATATGGCATATGTGCTCTAGGGTATCCACACAACCATGTGACTGGAACAGCACATCATTGTTTCTTGGATGATGCATTTTTCCAGTCACATAACCCCAGAAGCCAATTACAAACTTCAGTGGTCCTGTGACTTATGGATGACATTGTCATCATTTCTGAAGCTGGAGATGACCCCTGATTTGGCTGCTCTGAACCCACAAGGTGGGTTTTCTTTGCATTTCATAACATTTATTGCATTTCAAGTTAATGTTTATAGTGATTTAATGTGTATTTTATTGGCATTTTATATTTTATCATTTTGTGTAAGCATTTTATTCGAGTATTTTAAAACTTCTGTAGAAAAAAATGGCGCCGTCCATGTGTGCGCAGTAGCATCTTGGAGGTAGCCGAGAGGGTGGCACCATCTTAAAGATTTTTTTTTTCTTCACCAGTAAGATGGCGTTGCTGACACATGTGCAGTAGCAGCTATCGTCTGGAAGTTATACAGTGCCCACAAGTAGTATTCAACCCCCTGCAGATTTAGCAGGTTTACACATTTGGAATTAACTTGGCATTGTGACATTTGGACTGTAGATCAGCCTGGAAGTGTGAAATGCACTGCAGCAAAAAAGAATGTTATTTCTTTGTTTATTTTTTTTTTTAAATTGTGAAAGTCTTTTCAGAGGGTCATTTATTATTCAACCCCTCAACCCACCAGAATTCTGTTTGGTTCCCCTAAAGTATTAAGAAGTAGTTCAGGCACAAAGAACAATGAGCTTCACATGTTTGGAATAATTATCTCTTTTTCCAGCCTTTTCTGACTATTTAAGACCCTCCCCAAACTTGTGAACAGCACTCATACATGGTCAACATTGGAAAGACAAAGGAGCATTCCAAGGCCATCAGAGACAAGATCGTGGAGGGTCACAAGGCTGGCAAGGGGTACAAAACCCTTTCCAAGGAGTTGGGCCTACCTGTCTCCACTGTTGGGAGCATCATCCGGAAGTGGAAGGCTTATGGAACTACTGTTAGCCTTCCACGGCCTGGACAGCCTTTGAAAGTTTCCTCCCGTGCCGAGGCCAGGCTTGTCCGAAGAGTCAAGGCTAACCCAAGGACAACAAGGAAGGAGCTCCGGGAAGATCTCATAGCAGTGGGGACATTGGTTTCAGTCAATACCATAAGTAACGTACTCCACCGCAATGGTCTCCGTTCCAGACGAGCCCGTAAGGTACCTTTACTTTCAAAGCGTCATGTCAAGGCTCGTCTACAGTTTGCTTATGATCACTTGGAGGACTCTGAGACTGACTGGTTCAAGGTTCTCTGGTTGATGAGACCAAGATTGAGATCTTTGGTGCCAACCACACACGTGACGTTTGGAGACTGGATGGCACTGCATACGACCCCAAGAATACCATCCCTACAGTCAAGCATGGTGGTGGCAGCATCATGCTGTGGGGCTGTTTCTCAGCCAAGGGGCCTGGCCATCTGGTCCGCATCCATGGGAAGATGGATAGCACGGCCTACCTGGAGATTTTGGCCAAGAACCTCCGCTCCTCCATCAAGGATCTTAAGATGGGTCGTCATTTCATCTTCCAACAAGACAACGACCCAAAGCACACAAGAGGCAAAAAATCAAAGTGTTGCAGTGGCCTAGTCAGTCTCCTGACCTTAACCCAATTGAAAACTTGTGGAAGGAGCTCAAGATTAAAGTCCACATGAGACACCCAAAGAACCTAGATAACTTGGAGAAGATCTGCATGGAGGAGTGGGTCAAGATAACTCCAGAGACCTGTGCCGGCCTGATCAGGTCTTATAAAAGACGATTATTAGCTATAATTGCAAAGAAAGGTTAATCCACAAAATATTAAACCTAGGGGTTGAATAATAATTGACCCACACTTTTATGTTTAAAATTTATAAAAATTTAACTGAGCAACAAAACTTTTTGGTTTGTAAGATTTATGCATCTGTTAATAAATCCTGCTCTTGTTTGAAGTTTGAAGGCTCTAACTTATTTGCATCTTATTAAACCTGCTAAATCTGCAGGGGGTTGAATATTACTTGTAGGCATTGTAGATGCCGATAGCAGTTACTGCGCAGGCATGGCGGGCGCCATTTTCAAATTGATTTTTTTTCCTTCAAGCTGAATAACATGAATAACACGTATTCTTGCACACTAAACATGTGATTATGCTGCAGAGCAGGTACCACGGCTGGCACCTGCCTGAAGAAGGTTTTTTTTTTTCTTTAAGTATATACAGATATTCATTATGCAAACTAGGGAGCAGGTCACTGAGGTATCAGTGACCTGTCAGCAGTCTGCATTATGAATATCTAATCAGAGCACCACATGCAGACACCCTCCAGCCCCACCTTAGGTCACAGGTATATCATTAGAACAAAACTGAAAATAAAGATTAAAGAACAACCACAAGATGGATTTCATCACCAAAGGTATCATTGTAATCAGTATAACGGTGCCGATCTGACATTGTGTGTTGATTACCATGTACAAATCTGCTGACAGGTTCCCTTTAAGCTCAGAATCTTTAAGCTATCCAGAATCCTTTCTCTCTTCAACAATCTGCATACGAAGGAAATGCTATGCTGGGTTACTTCTTCTATAGTGCACAACTATTCAAAATTGGCTATAGGTCTCGGTCAAGCCTCCTGATTGGAGATACAGTAAAAGAGGCTATGTATATGGCTGTACTTCATCCAGGCCAGTGCGCAAGTGAAAACCTGAGAGACTAGATTTTCAGTAGGGTTTAGGCCAAGGGCTAAGGTAACATGTCTCAGCTGAAAGATTGGGGCACCTAATCATCTCAGAATTCTGAATCAATTACAGTCTTGTGGGCTTTGTAATAGTAGGGACATAGGGCATTGGATTGAGGACAGGTTCTATTTAATCATTATAGAGTCCCTAATCTATGGTAGCGAACAATAAAAGGGAGATGGGGCGGTGTTCCAGACTAAAAGGATTGTCCATCCTAGAGGAGTCTGGTAAGAAAGGTGTAATTAATGAATTCCTCTAGTTCATACCAAATTCTATTAGAGGGGTTTATGACATTATTCAAAACACAACTGAGAATTGAAACTGTGGTATACCATAAAGTGTAGGATATCTATCAGCCTTGTAGATGACCGTTATATGAGCCAATAATGATTGGGAAGGTAACTGAACACCCTGAGCAATGGATTTGAAGGATAAATAATAAATCTCAAGATGCATTTCAAAGCTTCGCACTTGATAGTAGCACTTTATGACCAGCAACAGATAAGACTATGGCCTCCTTGATCTCCTTAGTACAAAGTTGATCCATCAGTAAGTGATCATTAAGTCTCCAAGAGAAGTTTCTAAGTGAGTGTAGAGATAAGTTGATTGCCCCCAGAAGCGGTGTATGATCATACCACAAAAATGAACCTGTTGAGCATGTAGGGGAGGAATCTAATAATCTATAAGCTATAATAGTATAGTCAAGATGACTGCATGAGTTATGAATAAGGGAATAGTGACTGTAGCCTTTTTGTACTGGATAGAGCACACTAAAGAAATCTATTTGAAGATTCATCAGATATTTCCTATTGGCATGGATTGTTGAAAAAAGAACAAATGACAGTCATTGAGGAGTCAGCTGAAGAGTCAAATGGGATATTGAAATCTCTGCCTATGATAATACAGGACCACCCTGCAATTTCAACCAATGTCTATAGAACCCTCACTCCAAATGATCTGTGTTCTGAGTTAGGAAAATAAAAGTTATCAATAACCAAATTTCAAAAAGAAATGTTAAGGAAAATAGATTTAATTCCAGTATCAGTCTTGAATTCCTGGATCTAAAGAGGTAAGGATTTGTGCCACATGCTTTGTTTTGTTAACTGAGGTCAGACTTGTGCAATAGGAAGCTACCAGGTGCCACTCCAGGGTGATGTCTGGCTGTGGCTGCTGATCCCACCAAGGAACTGAACGGGCATGGCTGGCACTCTGGCTGACAGGCGGGCACGGCTGGGACACAGGCAGGCAGACGGGTACAACAGAGACACTGGCGGGCAGGCAGACACGGCTGGCTCTCTGGTAGGCAGGCGGGTACGGCTGGAACATAGGAAGAACCGGTAGGGACCGGTCTGCAGGCAGGTATGTGAAACAGGTTGGAACCTGTTCAGACAGGAGGACTAAGTAACAAGTAGAGAAAGACCGCAAGAGCGGATGCAGAGCGAAAGCACAAGAACTAGAACCAAGAACAGAAACGCAGGAGGCTGAGTACGAGTAGAAGGTGGAGCAAAGAGAAGAGAAGGAGAAGGCAGAGCCAAGGGTGGAGCCGCAAGAGGCGGAGCCAAGGGCGGAGACGCTGGAGGCGGAGCCAAGAGCGGAGAAGCTGGAGGCGGAGCCAAGAGCGGAGACGCTGGAGGCGGAGCCAAGAGCGGAGATGCTGGAGGCGGAGCCAGGAGCGGAGACGCTGGAGGCGGAGCCAAGAGCGGAGACGCTGGAGGCAGAGCCAAGAGCGGAGACGCTGGAGGCGGAGCCAAGAGTGGAGACGCTGGAGGCAGAGCCAAGAGCAGAGACGCTGGAGGCGGAACCAAAAGCGGAGACGCTGGAGGTAACGCCAAGAGCGGAGACGCTGGAGGTGGAGCCAAGAGCAGAGATGGAGCCAAGTGCAGAAACACAGGAGGCGGAGCCAGATAGAACCGCAAAGTGCGGAGCCACAGAGCAAAGCCAGAGAGTGCGAAGCAAGGACTGAGTGCAGAGCCGCAAGAGTGCGGAGTGTAAGCAGACTGAGAACACAAGGAAAGACAAAGCAGGGAAGGAAGCCACAGACAAGGAGACCGAGAAAAGACAAAGTACAGACAAGGCAATGGAACAAGACACAGGGACAAAGACACAGGGACCAGGATATTCTGCCTCCTGGAGGGCGGACTACAAGATCAAGGCAATAGCACAGAGAAAAGCCTCCAGAGAGGGAGTAACTCAGAGCAGGACCTGGCAAACTCAGAAACAAGAAACAAACTGAGCTAACACATTGCACAGGCCCAGACCACAGGGTGGAGCTGCACTATATACAGGAGGCCTCTTGGTAATTGGTCAGGAACTGATTAGACAGATGCACCTGATTCCTATAAGAACCAGAGAGTTCAGGCGCCGGCCCCCTATACACGTAGCCATGAAGCATGCACAGAGCAGAGACACAGAACATGGAGCTGGCATGAAACAGAAACCACATCATGGCCTGGAGCAGTGGGTAAGATTGTGTGAGAGATGTGAGGCCATGCTGTGATGCCAGCAGAGTTGTTACAGTACCCCCCCTTTACAGCCCCTCTTCTTCAAGCCCGCCAGAATAACTTGTAGAAGAAGGATAGGAGCACACATAGTCCAGGCCAACATGACATCTTCAGAGTAGAATAAGGCAGGTGGGTCACCAGGAATCTCATAAAACAAAGTCTCTTGGTGCTCAACAGGGTTAGCTTCCACAATGAGCTGGACCACCTCCTTCAGGTAGACAGGTAACAGGGAATTGAATGCTGCTGTCTTAACATCTTCACCAGCCGGACACATGGAAACTGGAAGCCTTATCATAGGATTCAACTTTTGCCCGACAGGTAGCAGAGATGTTCTTAGGTATGGAACACAAGAAAAGTCATTAGAGATGAGAGTGGAGAACAACAGCTCCACCGGGTCAGAGAAAAATTGAGGTGAACAAACTTCTGTTTTGAAATCTTCACCAGCCGGCCCCAAGGACGCTGAAGGTATCCACAAAGGAACCATCTTCTGCCTGTTATCCAGAAGAAATCGTCCAAACGGCGGGGATGTTCCTAGGAACGGATTACAGGAATAGTCGTGGGAGATGTGTGGAGACCTCGTCACCGTTTCCCCATCTTCGGTGACGTCAGCACACCTTGACTCAATGACTAACTGTTTACTGGTATAGTCATTGGAGATGTGTGGAGACATCGTCACCGTTTCCCCATCTTCAGTGACGTCAGCACACCTTGACTCGACGACTAGCAGACCAGCTGAAGAAGATGACACTGCTGAGTGTCTTTGACGCATGGGAACCAGACACTTCTCAAGACTGGGTAAGTTCAAACGAAGCACTTTACTGGAACTCTTGACCAGAGCGGGTGGTAGAGTCCTTGGCTCAGAATGACCCATGGGCATAACAGACAGCATACGGAAAACAAACTTCTCCGTGTATAAGGCTCCAACTTGGAGCTGTAGTTGTCCTAGCAGGACTAGACTGCTCTTTAGCAGGGCTCGGCCATTATCAGGCAACGCCCACACCGGGTTCTGGAGCTGTAGAACGGAGACCATACACTGACTCCGAATGACAGGCGGCTCAAACACTCCAAAGCTCCCAGAAGGTAGAGAAACAGTCATTAACTTTGACGGAAAGGAAGTACTCTCGCCAGGGGCAGCCTCTCCTACTGGCCCAGGGTTTTGGAGTACAGGCCTCACAGGGCAAAGACCATCTGAATGTTCTTTACAACCACAGGGATACTGTATTTCAATCTCAGCACCAGATTCAGGCTGCAGATTTGCCAGACCCCTCTTATTAGACCTCTTGGATCTTGCTCGGGTGGCCGTTTTGGCGGGATGTGGAACAGATGAGTCTTGGACGGTCATGGATGGAAGTGACGGTTTACCTACAGGTTTCTTTCGTCTGGACCGTCTCTGTGAGCTTGAAGGGGAAGACTTTTCAGGAGATGCAGTACTTGGCTCATCGAAGGCTTTACAGAAGGCCACCAGGAAGGCCGGCAGATTCGAGATGATGGGGTCCCCTGCTTCCCAAAGGGGTTCGCACAACATCAAAGCATCTCCTCTAAGGTAGGCCATTAAGAAACCTACTTTCAACCAGTCAGTGGGGAATTGGGTAGCATGCCACTTGAAATAATGCAAGCACCGCTCCAGGAACACACGACATTGCTTTGGGTCCCCATAGTAGCATGGAGGATCTGCTGGCTTGGATTCGTCATTAGGAGCGCAGGCTTGAAGTCGAACAAACAGCTCATTAGAGATGACAATAGGGGATGGAGCAGTGAAGGACTGGCTTTCAGACTGGGTAAACATTTTCCTCGGAGGCCAATACTGGCAAGAAGAGAGTTCATCTTGCTCCGAGAGCGAAGGCACATGGGACTCAGCGGGGACCATGGCCTGTGCAAACTGTCACGCACGCGCCCAGACTGGTTGGCGCGGGCATACGGGGGTGTGGCCCCACTGGACCACAGACCAAACTTCCCTGGAAGGGGCGTACCTAAGTAGCTTCCTAGGTGTTCGCTGGAGCCTCTGATGGTGAGGTCAGACTTGTGCAATAGGAAGCTACCAGGTGCCACTCCAGGGTGATGTCTGGCTGTGGCTGCTGATCCCACTAAGGAACGGAACGGGCACGGCTGGCACTCTGGCTGACAGGCGGGCACGGCTGGGACACAGGCAGGCAGACGGGTACAACAGAGACACTGGCGGGCAGGCGGACACGGCTGGCTCTCTGGTAGGCAGGCGGGTACGGCTGGAACATAGGAAGAACCGGTAGGGACCGGTCTGCAGGCAGGTATGTGAAACAGGTTGGAACCTGTTCAGACAGGAGGACTAAGTAACAAGTAGAGAAAGACCGCAAGAGCGGATGCAGAGCGAAAGCACAAGAACTAGAACCAAGAACAGAAACGCAGGAGGCTGAGTACGAGTAGAAGGTGGAGCAAAGAGAAGAGAAGGAGAAGGCAGAGCCAAGGGTGGAGCCGCAAGAGGCAGAGCCAAGGGCGGAGATGCTGGAGGCGGAGCCAAGAGCGGAGACGCTGGAGGCGGAGCCAAGAGCGGAGACGCTGGAGGCGGAGCCAGGAGCGGAGACGCTGGAGGCGGAGCCAAGAGCGGAGACGCTGGAGGCGGAGCCAAGAGCGGAGATGCTGTAGGCGGAGCCAAGAGTGGAGACGCTGGAGGCAGAGCCAAGAGCGGAGATGCTGGAGACGGAACCAAAAGCGGAGACGTTGGAGGTAACGCCAAGAGCGGAGATGCTGGAGGCGGAGCCAAGAGCAGAGACGGAGCCAAGTGCAGAAACACAGGAGGCGGAGCCAGATAGAACCGCAAAGAGCGGAGCCACAGAGCAAAGCCAGAGAGTGCGAAGCAAGGACTGAGTGCAGATCCGCAAGAGTGCGGAGTGTAAGCAGACTGAGAACACAAGGAAAGACAAAGCAGGGAAGGAAGCCACAGACAAGGAGACCGAGAAAAGACAAAGTACAGACAAGGCAATGGAACAAGACACAGGGACAAAGACACAGGGACCAGGATATTCTGCCTCCTGGAGGGCGGACTACAAGATCAAGGCAATAGCACAGAGAAAAGCCTCAAGAGAGGGAGTAACTCAGAGCAGGACCTGGCAAACTCAGAAACAAGAAACAAACTGAGCTAACACATTGCACAGGCCCAGACCACAGGGTGGAGCTGCACTATATACAGGAGGTCTCTTGGTAATTGGTCAGGAACTGATTAGACAGATGCACCTGATTCCTATAAGAACCAGAGAGTTCAGGCGCCGGCCCCCTATACACATAGCCATGAAGCATGCAGAGAGCAGAGACACAGAACATGGAGCTGGCATGAAACAGAAACCACATCATGGCCTGGAGCAGTGGGTAAGATTGTGTGAGAGATGTGAGGCCATGCTGTGATGCCAGCAGAGTTGGTACAGGTAGCACTGTTAAACTCTCTCACATTAAAGGAATCAACATTTAACCTAGCCATTTTAATCTACTGAGTACGGGAGAAGAGAGGGGAAGACGAGAACAAGTGACAAACATGGGAGAAATATGAATAAAAGACAAAACTAAGCAAATAACTCCTAATAGGAGATTAAAGGACCTAGCTATCATGTACAGTGACCTAGGTGGGGGTTGATAAAGCTATTATTATTTTATAAAAGATATGGACACTGTTGGGAATATTTTATTTCTAAATGGATATATTTTCTTAACTCATTCTGCATCTAGCAATACACAGTGCAACACCGAGGCAAGAGAAGTCACATTTTTAATGAAATTTTTTTTTTTAGCCCAAAATATGAGATGAGTGAGTCTATTCTAAATTAATCAAATTAGTACTGAATTTCCTAACATTCATAAATTCAGGTTGAGCATCTCTGGGGCAAATAAAAGTGACTTTTTTTTACATGCACTGCACTATTATTATTATTATTATTATTACTATTATGTGTTTGGTTCAAATTATTGATGCTAAGCTGGTTTAGATTTAGACAAAGCAGTCTAAAGATGTACCAAAAATTATCAAATGCACCAAGAAACAGAAAGATTTCTCTAGCGATGTCAAAAGCAAACAACCGACGTGTTTCAGCTAAGAGCTAAGAGCCTTAATCATGGCATACCATAGTATAGCTTGTTTGCTATGGATATCTCAAGGGGACCAGTACAATAATGTTTTAACCCCTTTACCCCCAAGGGTGGTTTGCACGTTAATGACCGGGCCAATTTTTACAATTCTGACCACTGTCCCTTTATAACTCTGGAACGCTTCAATGGATCCTGGTGATTCTGACATTGTTTTCTCGTGACATATTGTACTTCATGACAATGGTAAAAATTATTTGATAGTACCTGCGTTTATTTGTGAAAAAAACGGAAATTTGGCGAAAATTATGAAAATTTCGCAATTTTCCAACTTTGAATTTTTATGCAATTAAATCACAGAGATATGTCACACAAAATACTTAATAAGTAACATTTCTCACATGTCTACTTTACATCAGCACAATTTTTTTTGTTAGGGAGTTATAAGGGTTAAAAGTTGACCAGCAATTTCTCATTTCTACAATACCATTTTATTTTAGGGACCACATCTCATTTGAAGTCATGTTGAGGGGTCTATATGATAGAAAATACCCAAGTGTGACACCATTCTAAAAACTACACCCCTCAAGGTGCTCAAAACCATATTCAAGAAGTATATTAACCCTTCTGGTGCTTCACAGGAATTTTTTGAATGTTTAAATAAAAATGAACATTTAACTTTTTTTCACAAAAAATTTAATTCAGCTCCAATTTGTTTCATTTTACCAAGGGTAACAGGAGAAAATGGACCCCAAACATTGTTGTACAATTTGTCCTGAGTATGCCAATACCCCACATGTGGGGGTAAACCACTGTTTGGGCGCATGGCAGAGCTCGGAATCGAAGGAGTGCCATTTGACTTCTCAATGCAAAATTGACTGGAATTGAGATGGGACGCCATGTTTCGTTTGGAGAGCCCCTGATGTGGCTAAACATTGAAACCCCCCACAAGTGACACCATTTTGGAAAGTAGACCCCCTAAGGAACTTATCTAGAGGTGTGGTGAGCACTTTGACCCAACAAGTGCTTCACAGAAGTTTATAATGTAGAACCGTAAAAATAAAAAATCATATTTTTTCACAAAAATTATCTTTTCGCCCCCAATTTTTTATTTTCCCAAGGGTAAGAGAAGAAATTGGACCCTAAAAGTTGTTGTACAATTTTTCCTGAGTACGCTGATACCCCATATGTGGGGGTAAACCACTGTTTGGGTGGATGGGAGAGCTCGGAAGGGAAGGAGCGCCGTTTGACTTTTCAAAGCAAAATTGACAGAAATTGAGATGGGACGCCATGTTGCGTTTGAAGAGCCACTGATGTGCCTAAACATTGAAACCCCCCACAAATGACACCATTTTGGAAAGTAGACCCCCTAAGGAACTTATCTAGAGGTGTGGTGAGCACTTTGACCCACCAAGTGCTTCACAGAAGTTTATAATGCAGAGCCGTAAAAATAAAACAAAATTTTTTTCCCACAAAAATTATTTTTTTAGCCCCCAGTTTTGTATTTTCCTGAGGGTAACAGGAGAAATTGGACACCAAAATTTGTTGCCCAATTTGTCCTGAGTGCGATGATACACCATATGTGGGGGGAACCACTGTTTGGGCACATGGGAGGGCTCAGAAGGGAAGGAGTGCGATTTGAATGCAGACTTAGATGGAATGGTCTGCAGGTGTCACATTGCGTTTGCAGAGCCCCTAATGTACCTAAACAGTAGAAACCCCCCACAAGTGACACCATTTTGGAAAGTAGACCCCCTTAGGAACTTATCTAGATGTGTGCTGAGCGCTTTGACCCACCAAGGGCTTCACAGAAGTTTATAATGGAGAGCCGTAAAAATAAAACAAAAATTTTTTCCCACAAAAATTATTTTTTAGCCACCAGTTTTGTATTTTCCCGAGGGTAACAGGAGAAATTCGACCCCACAATTTGTTGTCCAATTTGTCCTGAGTGCGCTGATACCCCATATGTGGGGGGGAACCACTGTTTGGGCGCATGGGAGGGCTCGGAAGGGAAGGAGCTCCATTTGGAATGAGGACTTAGATGGAATGGTCTGCAGGTGTCACATTGCATTTGCAGAGCCCCTAATGTACCTAAACAGTAGAAACCACCCACAAGTGACACCATTTTGGAAACTAGACCCCCTAAGGAACTCATCTAGATGTGTTGTGATAGCTTTGAACCCCCAAGTGTTTCACTACAGTTTGTAACGCAGAGCCGTGAAAATTAAAAAAAAAAATCTTTCCCCCCAAAATTATTTTTTAGCCCCCAGTTTTGTATTTTCCCGAGGGTAAGAGGAGAAATTCGACCCCAAAAGTTGTTGTCCAATTTGTCCTGAGTACACTAATACCCCGTATGTTGGGGGAAACCAACGTTTGAGCGCATGGCAGAGCTCGGAAGGGAAGGAGCGCCATTTGGAATGCAGACTTAGATGGAATGGTCTGCAGACGTCACATTGCGTTTGCAGAACCCCTAATGTACCTAAACAGTAGAAACCCCCCACAAGTGACCCCATATTGGAAACTAGACCCCCCAGGGAACTAATCTAGATGTGTTGTGAGAACTTTGAACCCCCAAGTGTTTCACTACAGTTTATAACGCAGAGCCGTGAAAATAAAAAATCTTTTTTTTCCCCACAAAAAATATGTTTTAGCCCCGAGTTTTGTATTTTCCCAAGGGTAGCAGGAGAAATTGGACCCCAAAAGTTGTTGTCCTATTTGTCCTGAGTACGCTGATACCCCATATGTTGGGGTAAACCCCTGTTTGGGCACACGGGAGAGCTCGGAAGGGAAGAAGCACTGTTTTACTTTTTCAACGCAGAATTGGCTGGAATTGAGATCGGACGCCATGTCGCGTTTGGAGAGCCCCTGATGTGCCTAAACAGTGGAAACCCCCCAATTATAACTGAAACCCTAATCCAAACACATCCCTAACCCTAATCCCAACAGTAACCCTAACCACACCTCTAACCCTGACACAGCCCTAACCCTAATCCCAACCCTATTCCCAACCGTAAATGTAATCTAAACCCTAACTGTAACTTTAGCCCCAACCCAAACTGTAGCCCTAGCCCTAACCCTAGCCCTAACCCTAATCCTAACCCTAGCCCTAACCCTAGCCCTAACCCTAGCCCTAACCCTAACCCTAGCCCTAGCCCTAGCCCTAACCCTAGCCCTAGCCCTAACCCTAACCCTAGCCCTAACCCTAGCCCTAACCCTAACCCTAACCCTAGCCCTAACCCTAACCCTAACCCTAGCCCTAACCCTAGCCCTAGCCCTAACCCTAACCCTAGCCCTAACCCTAGCCCTAACCCTAGCCCTATCCCTAGCCCTAACTCTAACCCTAGCCCTAATGGGAAAATGGAAAGAAATACATTTTTTTAATTTTTCCCTAACTAAGGGGGTGATGAAGGGGGGTTTGATTTACTTTTATAGCGGGTTTTTTAGCGGATTTTTATGATTGGCAGCCGTCACACACTGAAAGACGCTTTTTATTGCAAAAAATATTTTTTGCGTTACCACATTTTGAGAGCTATAATTTTTCTATATTTTGGTCCACAGAGTCATGTGAGGTCTTGTTTTTTGCGGGACAAGTTCATGTTTTTATTGGTAACATTTTCGGGCACGTGACATTTTTTGATCGCTTTTTTTTCCGATTTTTGTGAGGCAGAATGACCAAAAACCAGCTATTCATGAATTTCTTTTGGGGGAGGCGTTTATACCGTTCCGCGTTTGGTAAAATTGATGAAGCAGTTTTATTCTTCGGGTCAGTACGATTACAGCGACACCTCATTTATATCATTTTTTTATGTTTTGGCGCTTTTATACGATAAAAACTATTTTATAGAAAAAATAATTATTTTTGCATCACTTTATTCTCAGGACTATAACTTTTTTATTTTTTTGCTGATGATGCTGTATGGCGGCTCGTTTTTTGCGGGACAAGATGATGTTTTCAGCGGTACCATGGTTAGTTATATCTGTCTTTTTGATCGCGTGTTATTCCACTTTTTGTTCGGCGGTATGATAATAAAGCGTTGTTTTTTGCCTCGTTTTTTTTTTTTTTTTCTTACGGTGTTTACTGAAGGGGTTAACTAGTGGGCCAGTTTTATAGGTCGGGCCGTTACGGACGCGGCGATACTAAATATGTGTACTTTTATTGTTTTGTTTTTTTTATTTAGATAAAGAAATGTATTTATGGGAATAATATTTTTATTTTTTTTTTCATTATTTTGGAATATTTTTTTTTATTTTTTTTTACACATTTGAAATTTTTTTTTTTTACTTTTTTACTTTGTCCCAGGGGGGGACATCACAGATCAGTGATCTGACAGTTTGCACAGCACTCTGTCAGATCACTGATCTGACATGCAGCGCTGCAGCCTTCACAGTGCCTGCTCTGAGCAGGCTCTGTGAAGCCACCTCCCTCCCTGCAGGACCCGGATCCGCGGCCATCTTGGATCCGGGGCTGGAGGGAGCAGGGAGGGAGGTGAGACCCTCGCAGCAACGCGATCACATCGCGTTGCTGCGGGGGGCTCAGGGAAGCCCGCAGGGAGCCCCCTCCCTGTGCGGTGCTTCCCTGTACCGCCGGCACATCGCGATCATCTTTGATCGCGGTGTGCCGGGGGTTAATGTGCCGGGGGCGGTCCGTGACCGCTCCTGGCACATAGTGCCGGATGTACGCTGCGATAAACAGCTGACACCCGGCCGCGATCGGCGGCGCTCCCCCCGTGAGCGCAGCCGATCGCATATGACGTACTATTGCGTCCTTGGGAAGTAAAGCCCACCCCACATGGACGCAATAGTACGTCTAATGGCAGAAAGGGGTTAATGTTGGATCAATAAAAACAAGTTTTAATTTTTCACTTGTTTTTGTCATGGCTAGAGAAAACTTTCTGTTTCTTGGTGCATTTGATGCTCACATCCCAGGCTAGGACAGCTCCTTTCGATGAACTTCTACTGAACAAGGTACATCATGACATGGTGAGCTGACTTTCCATATCCCCTCTTCCCTTCTAATTTTAAATTTATCAAATAGTATGAATCACTTTGACAAATGTGGCACATCTTAAAACTGTTTAGACTAGGTTTGCACTGGCTTTATCAAATCTGCCCCTTTATTTGAGATAACAGTATATGTAATTGTATATAAAACAGCAGGCAAACAAGAAATAAACAATAGATATTAAATACAGTATAAAAGAGATTTTCCTTGAAGGAAAGAGTGAGACAATAAAGCGCATTCTGAGCACAGTAGTAATGAAAAAATGATTTAAAGACTTTCACCTGGCACAACTCCATGTAGCTTGTGGAGGACAAATTACATCCATCTGTGGCCAATCCGGTGAGCTGCTTAGTCTCTTCCAAGGAGAGAGGAAACGATCATATAAAAAGAAGCCAGGTGATCGGTGCACCTGATGAAGGCTGGGTGCAGTGAAAATATGTTGTGACATTGTTTTTAATAAATTCTTTTTTATTTTTGTCAATTTACCACCCAACCATTTTCATTCATATGAGAACACCTATTTTCTATTTATATATTTATATTAAATAGATACTACAATTGTTATTGTGATGCAAGAATTTAGCTAGTTGTCAACTTGGGTGGTTTGTCATAATTCTAAAACTCTTGCAGGAATAGACTTTATTATCTTGGGAAGGATTTGCAAGAAAAGCCAATTTCAGGCACAGAGAGCAGATAAACTGAGCAGCAGTTTAGCCTATGTTAAACCTATAAAGCAAGCCTAAGCATACCATAAATAATTCAAAGACTTAACTTTATTATTGACATATAAAAGCATTTAAAGCATGTACATGGAGACGGTTTTATAAATGAGTGTTTATGTTTCCATTAATACAATTATTCAAAATATACCTAAAAATTGTGCTACAGAGCACATTAAGATAGATATACTGTATGATAGTAGAATAGGGCAAATATGACATCCCTAAATATGGTAAATGCTCCTAATATACAGTTAGGTCCATACATATTTGGACAGAGACAACATTTTTCTAATTTTGGTTATAGACATTACCACAATGAAGTTTAAACAAAACAACTCAGATGCAGCTGAAGTTCAGACTTTCAGCTTTCATTTGAGGGTATCCACATTAAAATTGGATGAAGGGTTTAGGAGTTTCAGCTCCTTAACATGTGCCACCCTGTTTTTAACCCCTTCATGACCCAGCCTATTTTGACCTTAATGACCTGGCCGTTTTTTGCAATTCTGACCAGTGTCCCTTTATGAGGTAATAACTCAGGAACGCTTCAACGGATCCTAGCGGTTCTGAGATTGTTTTTTCGTGACATATTGGGCTTCATGTTAGTGGTAAATTTAGGTCAATAAATTCTGCGTTTATTTGTGATAAAAACGGAAATTTGGCGAAAATTTTGAAAATTTCGCAATTTTCACATTTTGAATTTTTATTCTGTTAAACCAGAGAGTTATGTGACACAAAATAGTTAATAAATAACATTTCCCACATGTCTACTTTACACCAGCACAATTTTGGAAACAAAATTTTTTTTGCTAGGAAGTTATAAGAGTTAAAATTTGACCAGCGATTTCTCATTTTTACAACGAAATTTACAAAACCATTTTTTTTAGGGACCACCTCACATTTGAAGTCAGTTTGAGGGGTCTATATGGCTGAAAATACCCAAAAGTGACACCATTCTAAAAAATGCACCCCTCAAGGTGCTCAAAACCACATTCAAGAAGTTTTTTAACCCTTCAGGTGCTTCACAGCAGCAGAAGCAACATGGAAGGAAAAAATGAACATTTAACTTTTTAGTCACAAAAATTATCTTTTAGCAACATTTTTTTTATTTTCCCAATGGTACAAGGAGAAACTGAACCACGAAAGTTGTTGTCCAATTTGTCCTGAGTACGCTGATACCTCATATGTGGGGGTAAACCACTGTTTGGGCGCACGGTAGGGCTTGGAAGGGAAGGAGCGCCATTTGACTTTTTGAATGAAAAATTGGCTCCACTCTTTAGCGGACACCATGTCACGTTTGGAGAGCCCCCGTGTGCCTAAAAATTGGAGCTCCCCCACACGTGACCCCATTTTGGAAACTAGACGCCCCAAGGAACTTATCTAGATGCATAGTGAGAACTTTGAACCCCCGGGGGCTTCACAAATTGATCCGTAAAAATGAAAAAGTACTTTTTTTTCACAAAAAAATTCTTTTAGCCTCAATTTTTTTCATTTTCACATGGGCAACAGGATAAAATGGATCCTAAAATTTGTTGGGCAATTTCTCATGAGTACACCGATACCTCACATGTGGGGGTAAACCACTGTTTGGGCACATGGTAAGGTTTGGAAGGGAAGGAGCGCCATTTGACTTTTTGAATGAAAAATTATCTCCATCGTTAGCGGACACCATGTCGTGTTTGGAGAGCCCCCGTGTGCCTAAACATTGGAGCTCCCCCACAAATGACCCCATTTTGGAAACTAGACCCCCCAAGGAACTTATCTAGATGCATATTGAGCACTTTAAACCCTCAGGTGCTTCACAAATTGATCTGTAAAAATGAAAAAGTACTTTTTTTTTCACAAAAAAATTCTTTTCGCCTCAGTTTTTCATTTTCACATGGGCAATAGGATAAAATGAATCCTAAAATTTGTTGGGCAATTTCTCCCGAGTACGCCGATACCTCATATGTGGGGGTAAACCACTGTTTGGGCACACGGCAGGGCTCGGAAGGGAAGGCGCGCCATTTGACTTTTTGAATGGAAAATTAGCTCCAATTGTTGGCGGACACCATGTCGCGTTTAGAGAGCCCCTGTGTGCCTATGCATTGGAGCTCCCCCACAAGTGACCCCATTTTGGAAACTAGACCCCCCAAGGAACTTATCTAGATGCATATTGAGCACTTTAAACCCCCAGGTGCTTCACAGAAGTTTATAATGCAGAGCCATGAAAATAAAAAATAATTTTTCTTTCCTCAAAAATGATTTTTAGCCTGGAATTTCCTATTTTGCCAAGGGTAATAGGAGAAATTGGACCGCAAATGTTGTTGTCCAGTTTGTCCTGAGTACGCTGATACCCCATATGTGGGGGTAAACCACTGTTTGGGCGCACGGCAGGGCTCGGAAGGGAAGGCACGCCAATTGGCTTTTTAAATGGAAAATTAGCTCCAATCATTAGCGGACACCATGTCACGTTTGGAGAGCCCCTGTGTGCCTAAACATTGGAGATCCCCCACATATGACCCCATTTTGGAAACTAGACCCCCAAAGGAACTAATCTAGATGTGTGGTGAGGACTTTGAACTTCCAAGTGCTTCACAGAAGTTTATAACGCAGAGCCATGAAAATAAAATAAAAATTTTATTTTCTCTAAAATGATTTTTTAGCCTGCAATTTATTATTTTCCCAAGGGTAACAGGAGAAATTTGACCCCAAAAGTTGTTGTACAGTTTCTCCTGAGTACGCTGATATGTGGGGGTAAACCACAGTTTGGGCACATGTCGGGGCTCGGAAGTCAAGTAGTGACATTTTGAAATGCAGACTTTGATGGAATGCTCTGCGGGCGTTACGTTGCGTTTGCAGAGCCCCTGATGTGGCTAAACAGTAGAAACCCCCCACAAGTGACCCCATTTTAGAAACTAGACCCCGAAAGGAACTTATCTAGATGTGAGGTGAGCACTTTGAACCCCCAAGTGCTTCACAGAAGTTTATAACACAGAGCAGTGAAAATAATAAATACGTTTTCTTTCCTCAAAAATAATTTTTTAGCCCAGAATTTTTTATTTTCCCAAGGGTTACAGGAGAAATTGGACCCCAAAAGTTGTTGTCCAGTTTCTCCTGAGTACGCTGATACCCCATATGTGGGGGTAAACCACTGTTTGGGCACACGTCGGGGCTCAGAAGGGAAGTAGTGACTTTTGAAATGCAGACTTTGATGGAATGGTCTGCGGGCGTCACGTTGCGTTTGCAGAGCCCCTGGTGTGCCTAAACAGTAGAAACCCCCCACAAGTGACCCCATTTTGGAAACTAGACCCCCCAAGGAACTTATCTAGATATGTGGTGAGCACTTTGAACCCCCAAGTGCTTCACAGACGTTTACAACGCAGAGCCGTGAAAATAAAAAATCATTTTTCTTTCCTCAAAAATGATGTTTTAGCAAGCAATTTTTTATTTTCTCAAGGGTAACAGGAGAAATTGGACCCCAGTAATTGTTGCCCAGTTTGTCTTGAGTACGCTGATACCCCATATGTGGGGGTAAACCACTGTTTGGGCACATGTCGGGGCTCGGAAGTCAAGTAGTGACGTTTTGAAATGCAGACTGTGATGGAATGGTCTGCGGTAGGGTTGAGCGAAACGGGTCGAACATTTTCAAAAGTCGCCGACTTTTGGCTAAGTCGGGGTTTCATGAAACCCGATCCGACCCCTGTGCGGGGTCGGCCATGCGGTACGCGACTTTCGCGCCAAAGTCGCGTTTCAATGACGCGAAAAGCGCCATTTCTCAGCCAATGAAGGTAAACGCAGAGTGTGGGCAGCGTGATGACATAGGTCCTGGTCCCCACCATCTTAGAGAAGGGCATTGCAGTGATTGGCTTGCTGTCTGCGACGTCACAGGGGCTATAAAGAGGCGTTCCCGCCGACCGCCATCTTACTGCTGCTGATCTGAGCTTAGGGATGGGTTGCTGCCGCTTTGTCAGAAGCAGGGATAGCGTTAGGCAGGGTCCATTAACCACAAAACCGCTTGTGCTGCAGCGATTTGCACTGTCCAACACCACCCTCGGTGTGCAGGGACAGTGGAAGTTTTTTTTTTTTTTTTTTTTTCCCCTCAGCGCTGTAGCTCATTGGGCTGCCCTAGAAGGCTCCCTGATAGCTGCATTGCTGTGTGTACGCCGCTGTGCAAACCAACTGCTTTTTTCAAAGCACAAATCCTCTTGTTCCTTCCTTTCTGCACAGCTATCTTTTTTGTTTGTCCACACTTTTTATTTCATTTGTGCATCAGTCCACTCCTTATTGCTGCCTGCCATACCTGGCTGAGATTACTGCAGGCAGGGAGATAGTAGCTGCCTGCCATACCTGGCTGAGATTACTGCAGGCAGGGAGATAGTAATTGTAGGACATTCCCTGTTTTTTTTTTTTTTTTTTTTTTTTTGGTGGGAGATTAAGATTGGCAATTTGGCATTTCTGCTAGAGTGCCATCCCTGTGTGTGCCATCTCTCTCACATAGTGGGCCATAGAAAGCCTTTTCATTTTTCTGTATTTTTTTTTGTGGGGTGTATAAATTCTCCCTGATAAAAATACAGTGGGAGATTAATATTGGCCTTTGGGCTTGTGTGCCAGTCCTGAGTGTGCCATCTCTCTCACAAATAGTGGGCCATAGAAAGCCTATTTTATTTTTTTTGGGGTTTTATAAATTCTCCCTGAAAAAAAGGGAGATTAATATTGGCCTCTGGGCTTGTGTGCCAGTCCTGAGCGTGCCATCTGTGCCAGCCCTGAGCGTGCCATCTCTCTCACAAATAGTGGGCCATAGAAAGCCTATTTATTTTTTTTTTTTGTTTTATAAATTTTCCCTGAAAAAAGGGAGATTAATATTGGCCTCTGGGCTTGTGTGCCAGTTGTGAGCGTGCCATCTGTGCCAGTCCTGAGCGTGCCATCTCTCTCACAAATAGTGGGCCATAGAAAGCCTATTTAAATTTTTTTTTGGTTTTATAAATTCTACCAGAAAAAAAGGGAGATTAATATTGGCCTCTGGGCTTCTGTGCCAGTCCTGAGCGTGCCATCTCTGCCAGTCCTGAGCGTCCCATCTCTCTCACAAATAGTGGGCCATAGAAAGCCTATTTTTTTTTTTTTTTGGGTTTTAGAAATTCTCCCTGGAAAAAAAAAGGGAGATTAATATTGCCCTTTGGGCTTGTGTGCCAGTACTAAGCGTTCCATCTCTCTCTCTCTCTCTCTCAGTCAGTGGGCCATAGAACGCCTATTTTTGGTTTTATTTGTTTTCTAAATTCTCCCTGAAAAAATCATTTTATTTTATTTGGTTTCTAAATTCTTCCTGATAAAATCACATTTTTTTTATTATTTTTTTTTCTAAAGTCTCCCTGAAAAAAAAAAAAAAAACAGTGGGAGATTAATATTGGCCTTTCTGCTTGTGTGCCAGTCTTGACTCCTGGGTGCGTCATCTCTCAGTCAGTGGGCCATAGAACGCCTATTTTTGGTTTTATTTGTTTTATAAATTCTCCCAGAAAAAATCATTTTATTTTATTTGGTTTCTAAATTCTTCCTGATAAAATCATATTTTTTTTTTTTTTTTTTTTTTCTAAAGTCTCCCTGAAAAAAAAAAAAAAAAACAACCAAAAAAAACAGTGGGAGATTAATATTGGCCTTTCTGCTTGTGTGCCAGTCTTGACTCCTGGGTGTGCCATCTCTCTCTCTCTCTCTCTCTCTCTCTCTCTCTCTCCAATTGTGGTCCATAGAAAGCCTATATTTTTTTTCCTTGATTTGGGTTCTAAAATCTACCAGAGAAAATAACTACATCAATCATTGGTAGAAAAATATTGGCCTCTGGGTTTGTGTGCCACTCCTGACTCCTGTGTGCGTCATCTCTCAGTCAGTGGGCCATAGAACGCCTATTTTTGTTTTTATTTGTTTTATAAATTCTCCCTGAAAAAATCATTTTATTTTATTTGGTTTCTAAATTCTTCCTGATAAAATCATATTTTTTTTATTATTTTTTTTTCTAAAGTCTCCCTGAAAAAAAAAAAAAAAAACAACCAAAAAAAACAGTGGGAGATTAATATTGGCCTTTCTGCTTGTGTGCCAGTCTTGACTCCTGGGTGTGCCATCTCTCTCTCTCTCTCTCTCTCTCTCCAATTGTGGTCCATAGAAAGCCTACATTTTTTTTCCTTGATTTGGGTTCCAAAATCTACCAGAGAAAATAACTCCATCAATCATTGGTAGAAAAATATTGGCCTCTGGGCTTGTGTGCCACTCCTGATTCCTGTGTGCGTCATCTCTCACTCAGTGGCCCATAGAAAGCATATAGTTTGTTACATTTGTTTTCTAAATTCTCCCTGCAAAAATCTTTTTTTTTTTTTTGGGGGGGTTTCTAAAGTGTTCCTGAAAAAAATAAAAATAAAAAAAAAATAATAGTGTGACATTAATATTAACATTTGTGCTTCAGTGACAGTCCTGCGTGTGGGGCATCTCTCTAATTTGCAGCCACCAAAAAAAGAGTGTGTAACATTGGGCCTGATTTTCGCTGTGGTCTCACCAACCTGTAAAGGGGTAGCTAAATCATACTGAAGTTATAGCTCACCGTGTAAGTTGTGTGACTGCAACAAATAACGTTAGTTTGGTTACGTTTTTAAAACAATGAGGAAGTCTAGTGGAAGAGGTCGTGGCCGGGGGCGTTCATTGTCAGCTGGTAATGAGGGTAGTGGTAGTGGTGGAGCATCAGGTGGTCGTGGGGGAAAAAATATTGCACCTAAGTCTGGAGCTGTGGAGCCAGGTTCGTCGTCCGGCTACACAAGGCCTCGAACGCTCCCTTTTCTGGGATTAGGAAAACCGCTTTTAAAGCCGGAGCAGCAAGAGCAAGTTTTGGCTTATCTTGCTGACTCAGCCTCTAGCTCTTTTGCCTCATCTCGTGAAACTGGTAAAAGTAAAAGCAGCGCGTCGTTAGTGGATGTTCACGGTCAGGGACAAGTCACTTCCTTGTCCTCTTCAGCAAAAACAACAACAGAGAAGAATGCAGCAGGCGACACAACGGGTTACTCCATGGAGCTCTTTACACATACCGTCCCTGGCTTAGAAAGTGAAGCAGTTAACAGTCCATGCCCATTACAAATTGAATCTGACATGGAGTGCACTGATGCACAGCCACAGCCAGACTACTATGCTGGTCCTTTGACTCAGACCACAACATTGCCCTCGCAGGGTGCTGATCAAGAATCAGACCCTGATGAGACTATGTTGCCCCATCACGAACGCTATACCACCGAACGACACGGTGACACAGACGAAGTTGCGCAGGAGGTACAAGAAGAGTTATTAGATGACCCAGTTCTTGACCCCGATTGGCAGCCATTGGGGGAACAGGGTGCAGGCGGCAGCAGTTCTGAAGCAGAGGAGGAGGAGGGGCCGCAGCAGGCATCAACATCGCCACAGGTTCCATCTGCCGGGCCCGTATCTTGCCCAAAACGCGTGGCAAAGCCAAAACCTGGTGGAGGACAGCGTGGCCATCCGGTTAAAGCTCAGTCTGCAATGCCTGAAAAGGTATCCGATGCTAGAAAGAGTGCAGTCTGGCATTTTTTTAAACAACATCCAATTGATCAGCGCAAAGTCATCTGTCAAAAATGTTCTACTTCCTTAAGCAGAGGTCAGAATCTGAAAAGTCTCAATACTAGTTGCATGCATAGACATTTAACCACCATGCATTTGAAAGCTTGGACTAACTACCAAACGTCCCTTAAGGTTGTTGCACCCTCGGCCAATGAAGCTAGTCATCAACGCAACATCCCTTCCGGCAGTGTAGGACCACCATTTAGCGCACCACCTGCTGTATCTGTGCAGGTATCTTTGCCAGGCCAAAGCAGTCAGGGTCAGGGAATCACCAGTTTCGTAGTAGGAAACACTGCATCTAGGGCACCGGCGGCAACAATACCATCTCCCACAGTCTCTCAGTCTGCCATGTCCACCGGCACCCCCGCTAGTTCCACGATCTCCAGCTCTCCAGTCCAGCTCACCCTACATGAGACTATGGTTAGAAAAAGGAAATACTTAGCCTCGCATCCGCGTACACAGGGTTTGAACGCCCACATAGCTAGACTAATCTCGTTAGAGATGATGCCCTACCGGTTAGTTGAAAGCGAAGCTTTCAAAGACCTGATGGACTACGCTGTACCACGCTACGAGCTACCCAGTCGACACTTTTTTTCCAGAAAAGCCATCCCAGCCCTCCACCAGCATGTTAAAGAGCGCATCGTCCATGCACTCAGGCAATCTGTGAGCACAAAGGTGCACCTGACAACAGATGCATGGACCAGTAGGCATGGCCAGGGACGTTACGTGTCCATCACGGCACACTGGGTAAATGTGGTGGATTCAGGGTCCACAGGGGACAGCAAGTTTGGGACAGTTCTGCCTAGCCCACGGTCTAGTAAACAGTTGTCTGTAGCCGTTCGCACCCCCTCCTCCTCCTCCTCCTCGTCCTCCTGCAGAAGCAAGAGCTCGTCCACAGACCGCAGTCGCACAAACACTCCATCCGCACCTGCCACTGTTGCACACCAGGTCTCCCATTATGGGGCAGCTACTGGCATACGTCAGCAGGCTGTATTGGCTATGAAGTGTTTGGGCGACAATAGACACACCGCGGAAGTTCTGTCCGAGTTCTTGCAGCAAGAAACGCAGTCGTGGCTGGGCACTGTAGATCTTGAGGCAGGCAAGGTAGTGAGTGATAACGGAAGGAATTTCATGGCTGCCATCTCCCTTTCCCAACTGAAACACATTCCTTGCCTGGCTCACACCTTAAACCTGGTGGTGCAGTGCTTCCTGAAAAGTTATCCGGGGTTATCCGACCTGCTCCTCAAAGTGCGTGGACTTTGCGCACATATCCGCCGTTCGCCTGTACACTCCAGCCGTATGCAGACCTATCAGCGTTCTTTGAACCTTCCCCAGCATCGCCTAATCATAGACGTTGCAACAAGGTGGAACTCAACACTGCACATGCTTCAGAGACTGTGCGAACAGAGGCGGGCTGTTATGTTTTTGTGGGAGGATACACATACACGGGCAGGCAGTAGGATGGCAGACATGGAGTTGTCAGGTGTGCAGTGGTCGAAGATTCAAGACATGTGTCAAGTCCTTCAGTGTTTTGAGGAATGCACACGGCTGGTTAGTGCAGACAACGCCATAATAAGCATGAGCATCCCCCTAATGCGTCTGCTGATGCAAAGTTTGACGCACATAAAGGATCAGGCGTCTGCACCAGAGGAAGAGGAAAGCCTTGATGACAGTCAGCGATTGTCTGGTCAGGGCAGTGTACATGACGAGGTACCGGGCGAAGAGGAGGTGGAGGATGAGGAGGATGATGGGGATGAGTATATTTTTAATGAGGAAGCTTTCCCGGGGGCACGGGAAATTGGTGGCGTGGCAAGGCCGGGTTCTGGTTTTTTGAGGGACACAAGTGACGTAGATTTGCCTGCAACTGCCCCTCAACCAAGCACAACCGCAGATTTGACAACGGGAACTTTGGCCCACATGGCGGATTATGCCTTGCGTATCCTCAAAAGGGACACACGCATTACAAAAATGATGAACGATGACGATTACTGGTTGGCCTGCCTCCTTGATCCTCGCTATAAAGGCAAATTGCAAAATATTATGCCACATGAGAACTTGGAACTAATATTAGCAACAAAACAATCAACTCTTGTTGACCGTTTGCTTCTGGCATTCCCTGCACACAGCGCCCGTGATCGTTCTCACACGAGCTCCAGGGGCCAGCAGACCAGAGGTGTTAGAGGGGCAGAAATCAGAAGTGGCGTTGGCCAGAGGGGTTTTCTGACCAGGTTGTGGAGTGATTTTTCTATGACCGCAGACAGGACAGGTACTGCAGCATCAATTCAAAGTGACAGGAGACAACATTTGTCCAGTATGGTTACAAACTATTTTTCATCCCTTATCGACGTTCTCCCTCAACCGTCATTCCCATTTGATTACTGGGCATCCAAATTAGACACCTGGCCAGAATTGGCAGAATATGCATTGCAGGAGCTTGCTTGCCCGGCAGCTAGTGTCCTATCAGAAAGAGTATTCAGTGCTGCAGGTTCAATACTAACAGAAAAAAGGACTCGTCTGGCTACCCAAAATGTAGATGATCTAACCTTCATTAAAATGAACCACAACTGGATTTCAAAATCTTTTGCCCCACCCTGCCCGGCTGACACCTAGCTTTCCTATGAAAAGGTCTTGCCTGTGGACTATTCTGAATGACTTTTCCAATCTCGTAATTTTCTTCACCTGATTGTCCAGCATACGACATGTTTCCACCTCACGAAATGGCCAAACTCCCCACACGGGGCCGTGCTATCGCCACTTTGCGCTTGGACCCTTGAGAGTGCTGTTTGTCTGAAGAGGTGGGTGTGGCCGCTTTTGGTCGACGGCACTGCCACTGGGTCCCTCATAGTACAATAAAGTGTCTCTGGCGGTGGTGGTGCGCACCCAACGTCAGACACACCGTTGTAATATGAGGGGCCCTGTGCCTGTAACGCCGGCCACAAGACAGTTCCCCCCCCCAGCTCAAACAGTGCTCTACCACTAGCAAAATTATCTCTCACAGCTTCACCAATGTGTAGTCTAGGCGCTGACATCCTTCAATGCCTGGCACTGACAATACCATTGTTTTGACATTTTTGTTATGTTAGGCCTTCGAAGCCTGTCTGCGGTCCCTTCTTTCTACAACTACTACACTGACCAGGCCACTGCTGGCCGTGTTACCCTGGAACCAATTTAAAAGTGCCTACAGTCAGCCCAATTTTGTTATGTTAGGCCTTCGAAGACTGTCTGCCGTCACTCCTTCCACTAGACTTCCACTGACCATACACTGCTGCCCATGTACCCCTGGAACCAATTTAAAGTGCCTACAGCCAGCCCAATTTTGTTATGTTAGGCCTTCGAAGCCTGTCTGCGGTCACTCCTTCCACTAGACTTCCACTGACCAGACCACTGCTGCCCGTGTACCCCTGGAACCAATTTAAAAGTGCCTACAGCCAGCCCAAGTTTGTTATGTTAGGCCTTGGAAGCCTGTCTGCGGTCACTCCTTCCACTAGACTTCCACTGACCAGACCACTGCTGCCCGTGTACCCCTGGAACCAATTTAAAAGTGCCTACAGCCAGCCCAAGTTTGTTATGTTAGGCCTTCGAAGCCTGTCTGCGGTCCATTCTTTCAACTACTACTACACTGACCAGGTCACTGCTGCCCGTGTACCCCTGGAACCAATTTAAAATTGCCTACAGCCATGTGTTATTATTTTAGGCCTTCGATGCCTGTCTGCGGTCACTCCTTCCACTAGGCCTCCACTGACCACACCACTGCTGTCCGTGTACCCCTGGAACCAATTTAAAATTGCCAACAGCCATGTGTTTTTATTTTAGGCCTTCGATGCCTGTCTGCGGTCCATTCTTTCAACTACCACTACACTGACCAGGGCACTGCTGGCCGTGTTACCCTGGAACCAATTTAAAAGTGCCTACAGTCAGCCCAATTTTGTTATGTTAGGCCTTCGAAGACTGTCTGCCGTCACTCCTTCCACTAGACTTCCACTGACCATACACTGCTGCCCATGTACCCCTGGAACCAATTTAAAGTGCCTACACCCAGCCCAATTTTGTTATGTTAGGCCTTCGAAGCCTGTCTGCGGTCACTCCTTCCACTAGACTTCCACTGACCAGACCACTGCTGCCCGTGTACCCCTGGAACCAATTTAAAAGTGCCTACAGCCAGCCCAAGTTTGTTATGTTAGGCCTTGGAAGCCTGTCTGCGGTCACTCCTTCCACTAGACTTCCACTGACCAGACCACTGCTGCCCGTGTACCCCTGGAACCAATTTAAAAGTGCCTACAGCCAGCCCAAGTTTGTTATGTTAGGCCTTCGAAGCCTGTCTGCGGTCCATTCTTTCAACTACTACTACACTGACCAGGTCACTGCTGCCCGTGTACCCCTGGAACCAATTTAAAAGTGCCTACAGCCAGCCCAAGTTTGTTATGTTAGGCCTTGGAAGCCTGTCTGCGGTCACTCCTTCCACTAGACTTCCACTGACCAGACCACTGCTGCCCGTGTACCCCTGGAACCAATTTAAAAGTGCCTACAGCCAGCCCAAGTTTGTTATGTTAGGCCTTGGAAGCCTGTCTGCGGTCACTCCTTCCACTAGACTTCCACTGACCAGACCACTGCTGCCCGTGTACCCCTGGAACCAATTTAAAAGTGCCTACAGCCAGCCCAAGTTTGTTATGTTAGGCCTTCGAAGCCTGTCTGCGGTCCATTCTTTCAACTACTACTACACTGACCAGGTCACTGCTGCCCGTGTACCCCTGGAACCAATTTAAAAGTGCCTACAGCCAGCCCAAGTTTGTTATGTTAGGCCTTGGAAGCCTGTGTGCGGTCACTCCTTCCACTAGACTTCCACTGACCAGACCACTGCTGCCCGTGTACCCCTGGAACCAATTTAAAAGTGCCTACAGCCAGCCCAAGTTTGTTATGTTAGGCCTTGGAAGCCTGTCTGCGGTCACTCCTTCCACTAGGCCTCCACTGACCACACCACTGCTGTCCGTGTACCCCTGGAACCAATTTAAAATTGCCTACAGCCATGTGTTATTATTTTAGGCCTTCGATGCCTGTCTGCGGTCACTCCTTCCACTAGGCCTCCACTGACCACACCACTGCTGTCCGTGTACCCCTGGAACCAATTTAAAATTGCCTACAGCCAGCCCAATTTTTTTATTTTAGGCCTTCGATGCCTGTCTGCGGTCCATTCTTTCAACTACTACTACACTGACCAGGTCACTGCTGCCCGTGTACCCCTGGAACCAATTTAAAATTGCCTACAGCCATGTGTTATTATTTTAGGCCTTCGATGCCTGTCTGCGGTCACTCCTTCCACTAGGCCTCCACTGACCACACCACTGCTGCCCGTGTACCCCTGGAACCAATTTAAAATTGCCTACAGCCAGCCCAATTTTTTTATTTTAGGCCTTCGATGCCTGTCTGCGGTCCATTCTTTCAACTACTACTACACTGACCAGGTCACTGCTGCCCGTGTACCCCTGGAACCAATTTAAAATTGCCTACAGCCATGTGTTATTATTTTAGGCCTTCGATGCCTGTCTGCGGTCACTCCTTCCACTAGGCCTCCACTGACCACACCACTGCTGTCCGTGTACCCCTGGAACCAATTTAAAATTGCCTACAGCCATGTGTTTTTATTTTAGGCCTTCGATGCCTGTCTGCGGTCCATTCTTTCAACTACTACTACACTGACCAGGGCACTGCTGGCCGTGTACCCCTGGAACCAACATCAGAAAATATAAAAATAAGTATTTTGCTTATAAAAAAGAAAATATTGGTGAGATATCAAATGCAGACATTTTAACATTAAAAACAAACACACAACTAAAATCTGGTACAGTACTAAAAATGGCCACCAGCTACAATTACTTTCTCCTGCAAGTAGTTAACTGAAAGTTTTTTTAAATTGAAAACACACATATGGCATCCACCGAGTGTTGTCCTGTCGCGTCTTCTTTATATTATTGCCGAGAAGATGCAAAATAATGAAAATAATAAAATCATTAATTACCAAAATAATAGAGAAAGTCAACACCACATTGCAAATAAACATTCATTCCAAATAAAGAAGCAGGGCGCGTCCGAGGGTGAGTATATACCTAATAAGAATCTAATCACCCTCGGACGCGCAATGCTTATTTCCAACAGCCTTCCTTCCTAAGAATCAGCCCTTCCGTCGTGTAGAGAGACGTTGTGTTACACTCCAAGGTGTTCCCCAGGTTGCCTTTCCTGAGCTTCGATCTTCCGGCTCTCGTTTAGTAGTTCTTGGAAACTACACTGCATTAGGCCTTCAAATTGGGTATGGGGTGTAGAGAGAGGGTGTGTTACACTCCAAGGTGTTCCCCAGGTTGCCTTTCCTGAGCTTCGATCTTCCGGCTCTCGTTTAGTAGTTCTTGGAAACTACACTGCATTAGACCTTCAAATTGGGTATGGGGTGTAGAGAGAGGGTGTGTTACACTCTAAGGTGTTCCCCAGGTTTCCTTGCCATTGCTTCGGTCTTCCGACTCTCGTTTAGTAGTTGTAGAAAAGTACACTGCATTAGGCCATACAAAATGGGTATGGGGTGGAGAGAGATGGTGTGTTACACTCCAAGGTGTTCCCCAGGTTGCCTTTCCTGAGCTTCTATCTTCAGGCTCTCATTAAATTGTGGTTAAATGGAACAACTGCATTTGGCGTACTAGTTGGTTTGGGGCCTACTATCGGTGTCTGCCACTCCTTGCTGTTCTCCTCCACTGAACAAAGCTGTGCCGCCTGTTTACTACGGTTGCCAATTTTGAACTGCATTTCGACTACTTACTGATTTGGCCCTACTCTCTGTGTCAGCCTCTCATTCCAGTTGTCCTCCACTGCAATGCCCCCTGGTTATTCCTGTGTTACCAATTTTGAACTGCATTTAGCCCACTTTCTTCTTTGGGCCTATATCTGTGTTTCCACTTCATCGTGCCCATTGCCCAGCCAGTGATAGATGAGTCTGCTGGTACATTGACCCATAACGCAACATTCCCCGTGCACGCTACACAACAACATTGTGACCCTGCTGAAAGTCAGGTTGCTCTTCCCGCATACCATACCACCTTACACGGGGACAAAGAGGAAGGTGCAGATGAAAGTGCAGGTTCCTTCATCAGGTGGGGGGAGGAATACTAGTTGGCGACGTCACTGGCACAGGGCCTCTCATAGTACGCAAAAGTGTTGCTGCCGGTGGGAGGCGCCCCCGCCGTGCAAACACACCGCTGTACTTTGAGGGGCCCTGTGCCAGTGCCAATGCCAACGAGTGGGCCCCCCCTGCTTGCTCAGGTTCACAGCACTTGCAAAGTTGAAATACTTACCTCTCCCTGCTCCACTGCCGTGACGTGGTCCAGATTTCCTGGGCCCACTAATTACTTGAACCAGCCCTACCCCCCACAACTTTAGCCAAATGACCCCCAATTTCAAATGCCTTCCAATTATTATAAGGTAAATTACGCTTGACAAGCTTCATTAAGAAGAATGGATGGTTTTGACATTAAAATGGGCACTCTAGGTGTTTTCCTGGCCCCCACTCACTGCCGACTATGCTGCCCCATTGACTTGCATTGGGTTTCGTGTTTCGGTCGATCCCGACTTTACGTCATAATCGGCCGATTTCACTCGACCCGACTTTGGACATAGTCGGGTTTCGCAAAACCCGGCTCGACTCTAAAAAGGTCAAGGTCGCTCAACTCTAGTCTGCGGGCGTCACGTTGCGTTTGCAGAGCCCCTGGTGTGCCTAAACAGTAGAAACCCCCCACAAGTGACCCCATTTTGGAAACTAGACCCCCCAAGGAACTTATCTAGATATGTGGTGAGCACTTTGAACCCCCAAGTGCTTCACAGACGTTTACAACGCAGAGCCGTGAAAATAAAAAATCATTTTTCTTTCCTCAAAAATGATGTTTTAGCAAGCAATTTATTATTTTCTCAAGGGTAACAGGAGAAATTGGACCCCAGTAATTGTTGCCCAGTTTGTCCTGAGTACACTGATACCCCATATGTGGGGGTAAACCACTGTTTGGGCACACGTCGGGGCTCGGAAGGGAAGGAGCACCATTTGACTTTTTGAATAAAAGATTGGCTGGAATCAATGGTGGCGCCATGTTACGTTTGGAGACCCCCTGATGTGCCTAAACAGTGGAAACCCCTCAATTCTAACGCCAACACACCCCTAACCCTTATCCCAACTGTAGCCGTAACCCTAACCACAACCCTAACCGCAACACACCCCTAACCACAACCCTAACCCCAACACACCCCTAACCCTAACCACAACCCTAATTCCAACCCAACCCTAACCCTAAGGCTATGTACCCACGTTGCGGATTCGTGTGAGATTTTTCCGCACCATTTTTGAAAAATCCGCGGGTAAAAGGCACTGCGTTTTACCTGCGGATTTACTGCGGATTTCACCTGCGGATTCCTATTGAGGAATAGGTGTAAAACGCTGCGGAATCCGCACAAAGAATTGACATGCTGCGGAAAATACAACGCAGCGTTTCCGTGCGGTATTTTCCGCACTATGGGCACAGCGGATTTGGTTTTCCATAGGTTTACATGGTACTGTAAACCTGATGGAACACTGCTGCGGATCCGCAGCGGCCAATCCGCTGCGGATCCGCAGCCAAATCCGCACCGTGTGCACATAGCCTAATTCTAAAGGTATGTGCACACGCTTCGGAAAACGCTGCGGATCCGCAGCAGTTTCCCATGAGTTTACATTTCAATGTAAACCTATGGGAAACAAAAATCGCTGTACACATGCTGCGGAAAAACTGCACGGAAACGCAGCGGTTTACATTCCGCAGCATGTCACTTCTTTCTGCGGATTCCACAGCGGTTTTACAACTGCTCCAATAGAAAATCGCAGTTGTAAAACCGCAGTGAAATGCGCAGAAAAACCGCGGTAAATCTGCCATAAATCCGCAGCGGTTTAGCACTGCGGATTTATCAAATCCGCTGCGGAAAAATCCGCAGAGGACCAGAATACGTGTGCACATACCGAAACCCTAACCCTAACCCTACCCCTAACCCTAACCCTACCCCTAACCCTACCCCTACCCCTAACCCTACCCCTAACCCTAACCCTAACCCTACCCCTAACCCTACCCCTAACCCTAACCCTAGTTCTAACTCCAACCTTAGTGAAAAAAAAAAAAAATTCTTTATTTTATTATTGTCCCTATCTATGGGGGACAAATGGGGGGGGTCATTTACTGTTTTTTTATTTTGACCACTGTGATAGATTATATCACAGTGATCAAAATTCACATTGGAACGAATCTGCCGGCAGGCAGATTCGGCGGGCGCACTGCGCATGCGCCCGCCATTTTGGAACATGGCGGCGCTCGGGGAAGAAGACGGACGGGACCCCGCCAGGATCGGTAAGTATAAGGGGGGGAGATCAGGGCACAGGGGGGGGAGATCAGGGCACGGGGGGGCGTCGGAGCACGGGGGGGGAGGGATCGGAGCATGGGGGAGAGTGATCGGTGTGCGGGCGGGTGGATCGGTGTGCAGGGAGGGTGGATCGGTGTGCAGGGGGGGTGGTTCGGAGCACGGGGGGGGGATCGGAGTGCGGGGGGGTTTGATTGGAGCACGGGGGGGTGTGATTGGAGCACGGGGGGAGCGGGCAGGAGGACGGGGGAGCGGAGCACAGGACGGAGGGGAGCGGGCCACAGATCGGGGGGCTGGGGGGGCGATCGGTGGGGTGGGGTGGGGGCACATTAGTATTTCCAGCCATGGCCGATGATATTGCAGCATCGGCCATGGCTGGATTGTAATATTTCACCATTTTTTTAGGTGAAATATTACAAATCGCTCTGATTGGCAGTTTCACTTTCAACAGCCAATCAGAGCGATCGTAGCCACGAGGGGGTGAAGCCACCCCCCCTGGGCTAAACTACCACTCCCCCTGTCCCTGCAGATCGGGTGAAATGGGAGTTAACCCTTTCACCCGGCCTGCAGGGACGCGATCTTTCTGTGACACAGCATATGCGTCACAGGTCGGATTGGCACCGACTTTCATGACGCATACGCTGTGTCACAGGTCGGGAAGGGGTTAAAAGGACCAAAAGTAATTGGACAATTGACTCCAATGCTATTTCATGGACAGGTGTGGGCAATCCCTTCGTTATGTCATTCTCAATTAAGCAGATAAAAGGCCTAGAGTTGATTTGAGGTGTGGTGCTTGCATTTGGAAGGTTTTGCTGTGAAGTGAACATGCGGTCAAAGGAACTCTCTATGCGGGTAGAAACAAGCCATCCCTAAGCTGAGAAAACAGAAAAAACTCATCCAAGAAATTGCTATAATATTAGGAGTGGCAAAATCTACAGTTTGGTACATCCTGAGAAAGAAAGAAAGCACTGGTGAACTCATCAATGCAAAAAGACCTGGGCGCCCACAGAAGACAACAGTGGTGGATGATCGCAGAATAATCTCCATGTTTAAGAGAAACCCCTTCACAACAGCCAACCAAGTGAACAACACTCTCCAGGAGGTAGGCGTATCAATATCCAAATCTACCATAAAGAGAAGACTGCATGAAAGTAAATACAGAAGGTTCACTGCACGGTGCAAGCCACTCATAAGCATCAAGAATAAAAAGGCTAGACTGGACTTTGATAAAAAACATCTAAAAAAAGCCAGCACAGTTCTGGAAGAACATTCTTTGGACAGATTAAACAAAGCTCAACCTCTACCAGAATGATGGAAAGAGAAAAGTATGGCGAAGTCGTGGTACAGCTCATGATTAGGGTTGAGCGACCTTGACCTTTTTAGAGTCGAGTCGTGTTTCGCGAAACCCGACTATCTTAGAAGTCGAGTCGAGTGGAATCGGCCGATTATGGCGAAAAGTCGGGTATCGCCCGAAACACGAAACCCAATGCAAGTCAATGGGGGAGCATAGTCGGCAGTGAGTGGAGGACAGGAAAACACCTACACTGCCCATTTTAATGGCAAAAGCATCCATTCTTGTTACAGAAGCTTGTCAATCGTAATTTAGCTTATAATAATTGGAAGGCATTTGAAATTGGGGGTCATTTGGCTAAAGTTGTGGGGGGTAGGGCTGGTTCAAGTAATTAGTGGGCCCAGTAAATCTGGACCACGTCACGGCAGTGGAGCAGGGAGAGGTAAGTATTTCAACTTTGCAAGTGCTGTGATCCTGAGCAAGCAGGGGGGGCCCACTCGTTGGCATTGGCACTGGCACAGGGCCCCTCAAAGTACAGCGGTGTGTTTGCACGGCGGGGGCGCCTCCCACCGGCAGCAACACTTTTGCATACTATGAGAGGCCCTGTGCCAGTGACGTCGCCAACTAGTATTCCTCCCCCCACCTGATGAAGGAACCTGCACTTTCATCTGCACCTTCCTCTTTGTCCCCGTGTAAGGTGGTATGGTATGCGGGAAGAGGAACCTGACTTTCAGCAGGGTCACAATCTTGCTGTGTAGCGTGCATGGGGAATTTTGCATTATGGGTCAATGTACCAGCAGACTCATCTATCACTGGCTGGGCAATGGGCAGGATGAGGAGGAAACACAGATATAGGCCCAAAGGATAAAGTTGGCTAAATGCAGTTCAAAATTGGTAACACAGGACTAACCAGGGGGCATTGCAGTGGAGGACAACTGGAATGAGAGGCTGACACAGAGAGTAGGCCCAAATCAGTAAGTAGTCGAAATGCAGTTCAAAATTGGCAACCGTAGTAAACAGGCGGCACAGCTTTGTTCAGTGGAGGAGAACAGCAAGGAGTGGCAGACACCGATAGTAGGCCCCAACCCAACTAGTAGGCCAAATGCAGTCTAACATTAACAACTACTTAACGAGAGCCTGAAAATGGAATTTCAGGACAGGAAACCAGGAGAACAGCAAGGAGTGGCAGACACCGATAGTAGGTCCCAAACCAACTAGTACGCCAAATGCAGTTGTTCCATTTAACCACAATTTAATGAGAGCCTGAAGATAGAAGTTCAGGAAAGGCAACCTGGAGAACACCTTGGAGTGTAACACACCATCTCTCTACACCCCATACCCAATTTGTAGGCCTAATGCAGTGTAGTTTTCAACAACGACTAAACGAGAGTCGGAAGATCGAAGCAATGTGGACGAAACCTGGGGAACACCTTGGAGTGTAACACACCGTCTCTCTACACCCCATACCCAATTTGCAGGCCTAATGCAGTGTAGTTTTCTACAACTACTAAACGAGAGTCGGAAGACCGAAGCAATGTGGACGAAACCTGGGGATCACCTTGGAGTGGAACACACCATCTCTCTACACCCCATACCCAATTTGTAGGCCTAACGCAGTGTAGTTTCCAACAACTACTAAACGAGAGCATGAAGATCGAAGCAATGGACAGGAAACCTGGGGAACACCTTGGAGTGGAACACACCATCTCTCTACACCCCATACCCAATTTGTAGGCCTAATGCAGTGTAGTTTCCAACAACTACTAAACGAGAGCATGAAGATCGAAGCAATGGAGAGGAAACCTGGGGAACACCTTGGAGTGGAACACACCATCTCTCTACACCCCATACCCAATTTGTAGGCCTAATTCAGTGTAGTTTCCAACAACTACTAAACGAGAGCCAGATGATCGAAGCTCAGGAAAGGCAACCTGGAGAACACCTTGGAGTGGAACACACCATCTCTCTACACCCCATACCCAATTTGTAGGCCTAATGCAGCGTAGTTTCCAACAACTACTAAACGAGAGCATGAAGATCGAAGCAATGGAGAGGAAACCTGGGGAACACCTTGGAGTGGAACACACCATCTCTCTACACCCCATACCAAATTTGTAGGCCTAATTCAGCGTAGTTTCCAACAACTACTAAACGAGAGCCAGATGATCGAAGCTCAGGAAAGGCAACCTGGAGAACACCTTGGAGTGGAACACACCATCTCTCTACACCCCATACCCAATTTGTAGGCCTAATGTAGCGTAGTTTCCAACAACTACTAAACAAGAGCATGAAGATCGAAGCAATGGAGAGGAAACCTGGGGAACACCTTGGAGTGGAACACACCATCTCTCTATACCCCATACCCAATTTGCAGGCCTAATGCAGTGTAGTTTCCAACAACTACTAAACGAGAGCCGGAAGATCGAAGCTCAGGAAAGGCAACCTGGAGAACACCTTGGAGTGGAACACACCATCTCTCTACACCCCATACCCAATTTGTAGGCCTAATGCAGCGTAGTTTCCAACAACTACTAAACGAGAGCATGAAGATCGAAGCAATGGAGAGGAAACCTGGGGAACACCTTGGAGTGTAACACACCATCTCTCTACACCCCATACCCAATTTGTAGGCCTAATGCAGTGTAGTTTCCAACAACTACTAAACGAGAGCCGGAAGATCGAAGCTCAGGAAAGGCAACCTGGAGAACACCTTGGAGTGGAACACACCATCTCTCTACACCCCATACCCAATTTGTAGGCTTAATGCAGTGTAGTTTCCAACAACTACTAAACGAGAGCATGAAGATCGAAGCATTGGTGAGGAAACCTGGGGAACACCTTGGAGTGGAACACACCATCTCTCTACACCCTATACCCAATTTGTAGGCCTAATGCAGTGTAGTTTCCAACAACTACTAAACGAGAGCATGAAGATCGAAGCATTGGCAAGGAAACCTGGGGAACTCCTTGGAGTGGAACACACCATCTCTCTACACCCCATACCCAATTTGTAGGCCTAATGCAGTGTAGTTTCCAACAACTAGTAAACGAGAGCATGAAGATCGAAGCAATGGAGAGGAAACCTGGGGAACACCTTGGAGTGGAACACACCATCTCTCTGCACCCCATACCCAATTTGTAGGCCTAATGCAGTGTAGTTTCCAACAACTACTAAACGAGAGCATGAAGATCGAAGCAATGGAGAGGAAACCTGGGGAACACCTTGGAGTGGAACACACCATCTCTCTACACCCCATACCCAATTTGTAGGCCTAATGCAGTGTAGTTTCCAACAACTACTAAACGAGAGCATGAAGATCGAAGCAATGGAGAGGAAACCTGGGGAACACCTTGGAGTGTAACACACCATCTCTCTACACCCCATACCCAATTTGTAGGCCTAATGCAGTGTAGTTTCCAACAACTACTAAACGAGAGCATGAAGATCGAAGCATTGGCAAGGAAACCTGGGGAACACCTTGGAGTGGAACACACCATCTCTCTACACCCCATACCCAATTTGTAGGCCTAATGCAGTGTAGTTTCCAACAACTAGTAAACGAGAGCATGAAGATCGAAGCGTTGGAGAGGAAACCTGGGGAACACCTTGGAGTGTAACACACCATCTCTCTACACCCCATACCCAATTTGTAGGCCTAATGCAGTGTAGTTTCCAACAACTACTAAACGAGAGCATGAAGATCGAAGCAATGGAGAGGAAACCTGGGGAACACCTTGGAGTGTAACACACCATCTCTCTACACCCCATACCCAATTTGTAGGCCTAATGCAGTGTAGTTTCCAACAACTACTAAACGAGAGCATGAAGATCGAAGCAATGGAGAGGAAACCTGGGGAACACCTTGGAGTGTAACACACCATCTCTCTACACCCCATACCCAATTTGTAGGCCTAATGCAGTGTAGTTTCCAACAACTACTAAACGAGAGCATGAAGATCGAAGCGTTGGAGAGGAAACCTGGGGAACACCTTGGAGTGGAACACACCATCTCTCTACACCCCATACCCAATTTGTATGCCTAATGCAGTGTAGTTTCCAACAACTACTAAACGAGAGCATGAAGATCGAAGCAATGGACAGGAAACCTGGGGAACACCTTGGAGAGGAACACACCATCTCTCTACACCCCATACCCAATTTGTAGGGTATACCCAATTTGTAGGCCTAATGCAGTGTAGTTTCCAACAACTACTAAACGAGAGCATGAAGATCGAAGCAATGGAGAGGAAACCTGGGGAACACCTTGGAGTGGAACACACCATCTCTCTACACCCCATTCCCAATTTGTAGGCCTAATGCAGTGTAGTTTCCAACAACTACTAAACGAGAGCATTAAGATCAAAGCAATGGCGAGGAAACCTGGGGCACACCTTGGGGAGGCAGACACCGTTAGTAGGCCCTACCAAAGTTGTACCCCAATGCAGTTTTAAAATTCCTAGAGGCTGAAAACAAGACTATTGACGCTCAGCTTTTTTCAAAGGAACACAGCTGAATTGAGTGGCGCAGACAGACACAGGTAGTAGGACTTAAACCAAAAATGTGGCTCACTGCAGCTTAAAAAAGTTACAGGGGTACACAAGCAGCAGTGCTCTGGGCAGTGGAGGACAATTTCAATAGTGGACCGCAGACAGACTTTGTACGCCTACTATTAAAAAAAGGATGCTCTATGCAATTAAAAATAGGTTCCAGGGGTCCACGGGCAGCAGTGGTGTGGTCAGTGGACGAGTATTGGAAGGAGGGACCGCAGACAGGCGTAGTAGGCCTAACATAACAAAATTAGGCTGTAGACACTGTAAAATTGGTTCCAGGGGTACACGAGCAGCAGTGGTGTGGTCAGCGGAGGAAAATTGGAATTAGGGACTGCAGACAGACTTTGTAGGCTGTCCCCTGTGGACCATGCATCCAACACATTAACCCAGTGCGCCGTAATGGACACGTAACTTTTTGTGGACATGCCTACTGGTCCATGCGTCTCTTGTCAGGTGCACCTTTCTACTGTTTGATTGCCTGAGTGCTATGACAATGCAGACTTTTTCATGCCACTGGAGGGCTGGGATGGCTTTTCTCGCAAAAGAAATGTCGACTGGGTAGCTTGAACCGTTGCACAGCGTAGTTCATCTGGGCTTTCTAAATATAAAACAAAGAAAAAAAGGAGGCTACATGCACTTTCAGCTGGGTTCCAGGGGTACACGGCCAGCATTGGTCTGGTCAGTGGAGAACTATTGGAAGGAAGGACCGCAGACAGGCTTCGAAGGCCTAACATAATAACAGATGGCTGTAGGCAATTTTAAATTGGTTCCAGGGGTACACGGGCAGCAGTGGTGTGGTCAGTGGAGGCCTAGTGGAAGGAGTGACCGCAAACAGGCATCGAAGGCCTAACATAATAACACATGGCTGTAGGCAATTTTAAATTGGTTCCAGGGGAACACGGGCAGCAGTGGCCTGGTCAGTGTAGTAGTAGTAGAAAGAACGGACCGCAGACAGGCTTCGAAGGCCTAACATAATAAAATTGGGCTGGCTGTAGGCAATTTTAAATTGGTTCCAGGGGTACACGGGCAGCAGTGGTGTGGTCAGTGGAGGCCTAGTGGAAGGAGTGACCGCAGACAGGCATCGAAGGCCTAACATAATAACACATGGCTGTAGGCAATTTTAAATAGGTTCCAGGGGTACACGGGCAGCAGTGTGGTCAGTTGAGGCCTAGTGGAAGGAGTGACCGCAGACAGGCATCGAAGGCCTAAAATAAAAAAATTGGGCTGGCTGTAGGCAATTTTAAATTGGTTCCAGGGGTACACGGGCAGCAGTGGTGTGGTCAGTGGAGGCCTAGTGGAAGGAGTGACCGCAAACAGGCATCGAAGGCCTAACATAATAACAGATGGCTGTAGGCAATTTTAAATTGGTTCCAGGGGAACACGGGCAGCAGTGGCCTGGTCAGTGTAGTAGTAGTAGAAAGAACGGACCGCAGACAAGCTTTGAAGGCCTAACATAATAAAATTGGGCTGGCTGTCGGCAATTTTAAATTGGTTCCAGGGGTACACGGGCAGCAGTGGTGTGGTCAGTGGAGGCCTAGTGGAAGGAGGGACCGCAGACAGGCTTCGAAGGCCTAACATAAAAAAATAGGGCTGTTGGCAATTTAAAATTGGTTCCAGTGGTACAAGGGCAGCAGTACAATGGTCAGTGGAGGCCTAGTGGAAGGAGGGACCGCAGACAGGCTTCGAAGGCCTAACATAAAAAAATAGGGCTGTTGGCAATTTAAAATTGGTTCCAGGGGTACGCGGGCAGCAGTACAATGGTCAGTGGAAGCCTAGTGGAAGGAGGGACCGCAGACAGGCTTCGAAGGCCTAACATAAAAAAATAGGGCTGTTGGCAATTTAAAATTGGTTCCAGTGGTACAAGGGCAGCAGTACAATGGTCAGTGGAGTACTAGTGGAAGGAGGGACCGCAGACAGGCTTCGAAGGCCTAACATAAAAAAATAGGGCTGTTGGCAATTTAAAATTGGTTCCAGGGGTACACGGGCAGCAGTACAATGGTCAGTGGAGGCCTAGTGGAAGGAGGGACCGCAGACAGGCTTCGAAGGCCTAACATAACAAAAATGTCAATACAATGGTATTGTCAGTGCCAGGCATTGGAGGATGTCAGCGCATAGACTAAACAATGGTGGAGCTGTAAGAGATAATTTTGCAAGTGGTAGAGCACTGTTTGAGCTGGGGGGGAACTGTCTTGTGGCCGGCGGTACAGGCCCAGGGCCCCTCATATTACAACGGTGTGTCTGACGTTGGGTGCGCACCACCACCGCCAGAGACACTTTATTGTACTATGAGGGACCCAGTGGCAGTGCCGTCGACCAAAAGCGGGCACACCCACCTCTTCAGACAAACAGCACTCTCACGGGTGCTGGCGCCAAGTGGCGATACCACGGCCCCGTGTGGGGAGTTTGGCCATTTAGTGAGGTGTAAACATGTCATATGCTGGACAATCAGGTGCCGAAAATTACGAGATTGGAAAAGTCATTCAGAATAGTCCACAGGCAAGACCTTTTCATAGGAAAGCTAGGTGTCAGCCGGGCAAGGTGGGGCAAAAGATTTCGAAATCCAGTTGTGGTTCATTTTAATGAAGGTTAGATCATCTACATTTTGGGTAGCCAGACGAGTCATTTTTTCTGTTAGTATTGAACCTGCAGCACTGAATACTCTTTCTGATAGGACACTAGCTGCCGGGCAAGCAAGCTCCTGCAATGCATATTCTGCCAATTCTGGCCAGGTGTCTAATTTGGATGCCCAGTAATCAAATGGGAATGACGGTTGAGGGAGAACGTCGATAAGGGATGAGAAATAGTTTGTAACCATACTGGACAAATGTTGTCTCCTGTCACTTTGAATTGATGCTGCAGTACCTGTCCTGTCTGCGGTCATAGCAAAATCACTCCACAACCTGGTCAGAAAACCCCTCTGGCCAACGCCACTTCTGATTTCTGCCCCTCTAACACCTCTGGTCTGCTGGCCCCTGCAGCTCGTGTGAGAACAATCACGGGCGCTGTGTGCAGGGAATGCCAGAAGCAAACGGTCAACAAGAGTTGATTGTTTGGTTGCTAATATTATTTCCAAGTTGTCATGTGGAATTATATTTTGCAATTTGCCTTTATAGCGAGGATCAAGGAGGCAGGCAAACCAGTAATCGTCATCGTTCATCATTTTAGTAATGCGTGTGTCCCTTTTGAGGATACGTAAGGCATAATCCGCCATGTGGGCCAAAGTTCCAGTTCTCAAATCTGCGGTTGTGCTTGGTTGAGGGGCAGTTTCAGGCAAATCCACGTCACTTGTGTCCCTCCAAAAACCAGAACCCGGCCTTGCCGCGCCAACAATTTCCAGTGGCCCCGGAAAAGCTTCCTCATTAAAAATATAATCATCCCCATCATCCTCCTCGTCCTCCTCCTCCTCTTCGCCCGCTACCTCGTCCTGTACACTGCCCTGGCCAGACAATGGCTGACTGTCATCAAGGCTTTCCTCTTCCTCAGCTGCAGACGCCTGATCCTTTATGTGCGTCAAACTTTGCATCAGCAGACGCATTAGGGGGATGCTCATGCTTATTATGGCGTTGTCTGCACTAACCAGCCGTGTGCATTCCTCAAAACACTGAAGGACTTGACACATGTCTTGAATCTTCGACCACTGCACACCTGACAACTCCATGTCTGCCATCCTACTGCCTGCCCGTGTATGTGTATCCTCCCACAAAAACATAACAGCCCGCCTCTGTTCGCACAGTCTCTGAAGCATGTGCAGTGTTGAGTTCCACCTTGTTGCAACGTCTATGATTAGGCGATGCTGGGGAAGGTTCAAAGAACGCTGATAGGTCTGCATACGGCTGGAGTGTACGGGCGAACGGCGGATATGTGAGCAAAGTCCACGCACTTTGAGGAGCAGGTCGGATAACCCCGGATAACTTTTCAGGAAGCACTGCACCACCAGGTTTAAGGTGTGAGCCAGCCAAGGAATGTGTTTCAGTTGGGAAAGGGAGATGGCAGCCATGAAATTCCTTCCGTTATCACTCACTACCTTGCCTGCCTCAAGATCTACAGTGCCCAGCCACGACTGCGTTTCTTTCTGCAAGAACTCGGACAGAACTTCCGCGGTGTGTCTGTTGTCGCCCAAACACTTCATAGCCAATACAGCCTGCTGACGTTTGCCAGTAGCTGCCCCATAATGGGAGACCTGATGTGCAACAGTGGCAGCTGCGGATGGAGTGGTTGTGCGACTGCGGTCTGTGGACGAGCTCTCGCTTCTGCAGGAGGACGAGGAGGAGGAGGAGGGGGTGCGAACGGCTACAGCCAACTGTTTCCTAGACCATGGGCTAGGCAGAACTGTCCCAAACTTGCTGTCCCCTGTGGACCCTGCATCCACAACATTCACCCAGTGTGCCGTGATGGACACGTAACGTCCCTGGCCATGCCTACTGGTCCATGCATCTGTTGTCAGGTGCACCTTTGTGCTCACAGATTGCCTGAGTGCATGGACGATGCGCTCTTTAACATGCTGGTGGAGGGCTGGGATGGCTTTTCTGGAAAAAAAGTGTCGACTGGGTAGCTCGTAGCGTGGTACAGCGTAGTCCATCAGGGCTTTGAAAGCTTCGCTTTCAACTAACCGGTAGGGCATCATCTCTAACGAGATTAGTCCAGCTATGTCAAACCCTGTGTACGCGGATGCGAGGCTAAGTACTTCATTTTTCTAACCATAGTCTCATGTAGGGTGAGCTGGACTGGAGAGCTGGAGATCGTGGAACTAGTGGGGGTGCCGGTGGACATGGCAGACTGAGAGACGATGGGAGATGGTATTGTTGCCGCCGGTGCTCTAGATGCAGTGTTTCCTACTACGAAACTGGTGATTCCCTGACCCTGACTGCTTTGGCCTGGCAAAGAAACCTGCACAGATACTGCAGGTGGTGCGGAAAATGGTGGCCCTACACTGCCGGAAGGGATGTTGCGTTGATGACTAGCTTCATTGGCCGAGGGTGCTACAACCTTAAGGGACGTTTGGTATTTAGTCCAAGCTTGCAAATGCATGGTGGGTAAATGTCTATGCATGCAACTTGTATTGAGACTTTTCAGATTCTGCCCTCTGCTTAAGGTAGTTGAACATTTTTGACAGATGACTTTGCGCTGATCAATTGGATGTTGTTTAAAAAAATGCCAGACTGCACTCTTTCTAGCATCGGATACCTTTTCAGGCATTGCAGACTGAGCTTTAACCGGATGGCCACGCTGTCCTCCAACAGGTTTTGGCTTTGCCACGCGTTTTGGGCAAGATACGGGCCCGGCAGATGGAACCTGTTGCGATGTTGATGCCTGCTGCGGCCCCTCCTCCTCCGCTTCAGAACTGCTGCCGCCTGCACCCTGTTCCCCCAATGGCTGCCAATCGGGGTCAAGAACTGGGTCATCTATTACCTCTTCTTGTAGCTCGTGTGCAACTTCGTCTGTGTCACCGTGTCGGTCGGTGGTATAGCGTTCGTGATGGGGCAACATAGTCTCATCAGGGTCTGATTCTTGATCATTACCCTGCGAGGGCAATGTTGTGGTCTGAGTCAAAGGACCAGCATAGTAGTCTGGCTGTGGCTGTGCATCAGTGCACTCCATGTCAGATTCAACTTGTAATGGGCATGGACTGTTAACTGCTTCACTTTCTAAGCCAGGGACGGTATGTGTAAAGAGCTCCATGGAGTAACCCGTTGTGTCGCCTGCTGCATTCTTCTCTGTTGTTGTTTTTGCTGAAGAGGACAAGGAAGCGACTTGTCCCTGACCGTGAACATCCACTAACGACGCGCTGCTTTTACATTTACCAGTTTCACGAGAGGAGGCAAAAGAGCTAGAGGCTGAGTCAGCAAGATAAGCCAAAACTTGCTCTTGCTGCTCCGGCTTTAAAAGCGGTTTTCCTACTCCCAGAAAAGGGAGCGTTCGAGGCCTTGTGTAGCCAGACGACGAACCTGGCTCCACAGCTCCAGACTTAGGTGCAATATTTTTTTTCCCACGACCACCTGATGCTCCACCACTACCACTACCCTCATTACCAGCTGACAATGAACGCCCCCGGCCACGACCTCTTCCACCAGACTTCCTCATTGTTTTAAAAACGTAACCAAACTAACGGTATTTGTTGCTGTCACACAACTTACACGGTGAGCTATAACTTCAGTATGATTTAGCTACCCCTTTACAGGTGGGTGAGACCACAACGAAAATCAGGCACAATGTTACACACTCTGTTTTTGGTGGCACCAAATGAGAGAGATGCCACACACGCAGGACTGTCACTGAAGCACAAATGTTAATATTAATCTCCCACTGTTTTTTTTTATTTTTTATTTTTTTTTTTGGGGAGACTTTAGAAACAAAATAAAATAAAATGATTTTTTCAGGAAGAATTTAGAAACCAAATAACATAAAATGATTTTTCCAATGACAATTTAGAAACCAAATAAAAAAAAAAAAAAAAAAAGGCTTTCTATGCCCCACTGAGTGAGAGATGCCACACACAGGAGTCAGGAGTGGCACACAAGCCCAGAGACCAATATTTTTCTCCCAATGATTGATGTAGTGATTTTTTCAGGTAGATTTTGGAACCCAAATCAAGCAAAAAAAATAATAGGCTTTCTATGGCCCACAATTGGAGAGAGAGAGAGAGATGGCACACCCAGGAGTCAAGACTGGCACACAAGCAGAAAGGGCAATATTAATCTCCCACTGATTTTTTTTTTTTTACAGGGAGACTTTAGAAAAAAAAAATAATAGAATAAAATGATTTTTTCAGGAAGAATTTAGAAACCAAATAAAATAAAATGATTTTTTCAGGGAGAATTTAGAAAACAAATAAAACAAAAAATAGGCTTTCTATGGCCCACTGAGTGAGAGATGACGCACACAGGAGTCAGGAGTGGCACACAAGCCCAGAGGCCAATATTGTTCTCCCAATGATTGATGTAGTGATTTTTTCAGGTAGATTTTGGAACCCAAATCAAGCTAAAAAAATAATAGGCTTTCTATGGCCCACAATTGGAGAGAGAGAGAGAGATGGCACACCCAGGAGTCAAGACTGGCACACAAGCAGAAAGGGCAATATTAATCTCCCACTGATTTTTTTTTTTTTTCAGGGAGACTTTAGAAAAAAAAATAATAGAATAAAATGATTTTTTCAGGAAGAATTTAGAAACCAAATAAAATAAAATGATTTCTTCAGGGAGAATTTAGAAAACAAATAAAACAAAAAATAGGCTTTCTATGGCCCACTGAGTGAGAGATGACGCACACAGGAGTCAGGAGTGGCACACAAGCCCAGAGGCCAATATTTATCTCCCACTGATTGATTTAGTGATTTTTTCAGGTAGATTTTGGAACCCAAATCAAGCAAAAAAAATAATAGGCTTTCTATGGCCCACAATTGGAGAGAGAGAGATAGCACACCCAGGAGTCAAGACTGGCACACAAGCAGAAAGGGCAATATTAATCTCCCACTGATTTGTTTTTTGTTTTGTTTTTCAGGGAGACTTTAGAAAAATAAAATAATTAAAAAAAATGATTTTTTCAGGAAGAATTTAGAAACCAAATAAAATAAAATGATTTTTTCAGGGAGAATTTAGAAAACAAATAAAACAAAAAATAGGCTTTCTATGGCCCACTGAGTGAGAGATGACGCACACAGGAGTAAGGAGTGGCACACAAGCCCAGAGGCCAATATTGTTCTCCCAATGATTGATGTAGTGATTTTTTCAGGTAGATTTTGGAACCCAAATCAAGCTAAAAAAATAATAGGCTTTCTATGGCCCACAATTGGAGAGAGAGAGAGAGATGGCACACCCAGGAGTCAAGACTGGCACACAAGCAGAAAGGGCAATATTAATCTCCCACTGATTTGATTTTTTTTTTTTTTTCAGGGAGACTTTAGAAAAAAAAATAATTAAAAAAAATGATTTTTTCAGGAAGAATTTAGAAACCAAATAAAATAAAATGATTTTTTCAGGGAGAATTTAGAAAACAAATAAAACAAAAAATAGGCTTTCTATGGCCCACTGACTGAGAGATGGCACACACAGGAGTCAGGAGTGGCACACAAGCCCAGAGGCCAATATTAATCTCCCACTTTTTTTTTTTTTTTCAGGGAAAATTTATAAACCCAATAAAAAATATTATAAATAGGCTTTCTATGGCCAACTATCTGAGAGAGAAAGATGGCACGCTTAGGACTGGCACACAAGCCCAAAGGCCAATATTAATCTCCCTTTTTTTTTTCAGGGAGAATTTATAAAACCAAAAAAATAAATAGGCTTTCTATAGCCCACTATTTGTGAGAGAGATGGCACGCTCAGGACTGGCACACAAGCCCAGAGGCCAATATTAATCTCCCACTTTTTTTTTTTTTTTTCAGGGAAAATTTATAAACCCAATAAAAAAAATAATAAATAGGCTTTCTATAGCCCACTATCTGAGAGAGAGAGATGGCACGCTTAGGACTGGCACACAAGCCCAAAGGCCAATATTAATCTCCCTTTTTTTTTTCAGGGAGAATTTATAAAACCAAAAAAAAAAAAAAATAGGCTTTCTATGGCCCACTATTTGTGAGAGAGATGGCACGCTTAGGACTGGCACACAAGCCCAAAGGCCAATATTAATCTCCCACTGATTGATTTATTGATTTTTTCAGGTAGAATTTAGAACCCAAATAAAGCAAAAAAAAAAAATAGGCTTTCTATGGCCCACTGAGTGAGTGATGATGCACACAGGAGTCAGGAGTGGCACACAAGCCCTGAGGCCAATATTTTTCTCCCACTGATTGATGTAGTGATTTTTTCAGGTAGATTTTGGAACCCAAATCAAGCAAAAAAATAAATAGGCTTTCTATGGCCCACTGACTGAGAGATGGCACACACAGGAGTCAGGAGTGGCACACAAGCCCTGAGGCCAATATTTTTCTCCCACTGATTGATGTAGTGATTTTTTCAGGTAGATTTTAGAACCCAAATCAACCAAAAAAATAAATAGGCTTTCTATGGCCCACTGAGTGAGAGATGGCACAGACAGGGATGGCACTCTAGCAGAAATGCCAATCTTAATCTCCCACAAGAAAAAAAAAAAAAAAAAAAGGAACTGTCCTTCAATTACTATCTCCCTGCAGTAATCTCAGCCAGGTATGGCAGGCAGCAATAAGGAGTGGACTGATGCACAAATTAAATAAAAAGTGTGGACAAACAAACAAGATAGCTGTGCAGAAAGGAAGGAACAAGAGGATTTGTGCTTTGAAAAAAGCAGTTGGTTTGCACAGCGGCGTACACACAGCAATGCAGCTATCAGGGAGCCTTCTAGGGCAGCCCAATGAGCTACAGCGCTGAGGAAAAAAAAAAAATGTAGCTTCCACTGTCCCTGCACACCAAAGGTGGTGTTGGACAGTGCAAATCACTACAGCACAAGCGGTTTGGTGGTTAATGGACCCTACCTAACGCTATCGCTGCTTCTGACGAAGCGGCAGCAACCTCTCCCTAAGCTCAGATCAGCAGCAGTAACATGGCGGTCGGCGGGAACGCCCCTTTATAGCCCCTGTGACGCCGCAGACAGCAAGCCAATCACTGCAATGCCCTTCTCTAAGATGGTGGGGACCAGGACCTATGTCATCACGCTGCCCACACTCTGCGTTTACCTTCATTGGCTGAGAAATGGCACTTTTCGCGTCATTGAAACGCGACTTTGGCGCGAAAGTCGCGTACCGCATGGCCGACCCCGCACAGGGGTCGGATCGGGTTTCATGAAACCCGACTTTGCCAAAAGTCGGCGACTTTTGAAAATGAACGACCCGTTTCGCTCAACCCTACTCATGATCCAAAGCATACCACATCATCTGTAAAACACAGCGGAGGCAGTGTGATGGCTTGGGCATGCATGGCTGCCAGTGGCACTGGGTCACTAGTAGAGTTGAGCGACCTTGACCTTTTTAGAGTCGAGCCGGGTTTTGCGAAACTCGACTATGTCCAAAGTCGGGTCGAGTGAAATCGGCCGATTATGACGTAAAGTCGGGATCGACCGAAACACGAAACCCAATGCAAGTCAATGGGGCAGCATAGTCGGCAGTGAGTGGGGGCCAGGAAAACACCTAGAGTGCCCATTTTAATGTCAAAACCATCCATTCTTCTTAATGAAGCTTGTCAAGCGTAATTTACCTTATAATAATTGGAAGGCATTTGAAATTGGGGGTCATTTGGCTAAAGTTGTGGGGGGTAGGGCTGGTTCAAGTAATTAGTGGGCCCAGGAAATCTGGACCACGTCACGGCAGTGGAGCAGGGAGAGGTAAGTATTTCAACTTTGCAAGTGCTGTGAACCTGAGCAAGCAGGGGGGGCCCACTCGTTGGCATTGGCACTGGCACAGGGCCCCTCAAAGTACAGCGGTGTGTTTGCACGGCGGGGGCGCCTCCCACCGGCAGCAACACTTTTGCGTACTATGAGAGGCCCTGTGCCAGTGACGTCGCCAACTAGTATTCCTCCCCCCACCTGATGAAGGAACCTGCACTTTCATCTGCACCTTCCTCTTTGTCCCCGTGTAAGGTGGTATGGTATGCGGGAAGAGCAACCTGACTTTCAGCAGGGTCACAATGTTGTTGTGTAGCGTGCACGGGGAATGTTGCGTTATGGGTCAATGTACCAGCAGACTCATCTATCACTGGCTGGGCAATGGGCACGATGAAGTGGAAACACAGATATAGGCCCAAAGAAGAAAGTGGGCTAAATGCAGTTCAAAATTGGTAACACAGGAATAACCAGGGGGCATTGCAGTGGAGGACAACTGGAATGAGAGGCTGACACAGAGAGTAGGGCCAAATCAGTAAGTAGTCGAAATGCAGTTCAAAATTGGCAACCGTAGTAAACAGGCGGCACAGCTTTGTTCAGTGGAGGAGAACAGCAAGGAGTGGCAGACACCGATAGTAGGCCCCAAACCAACTAGTACGCCAAATGCAGTTGTTCCATTTAACCACAATTTAATGAGAGCCTGAAGATAGAAGCTCAGGAAAGGCAACCTGGGGAACACCTTGGAGTGTAACACACCATCTCTCTCCACCCCATACCCATTTTGTATGGCCTAATGCAGTGTACTTTTCTACAACTACTAAACGAGAGTCGGAAGACCGAAGCAATGGCAAGGAAACCTGGGGAACACCTTAGAGTGTAACACACCCTCTCTCTACACCCCATACCCAATTTGAAGGTCTAATGCAGTGTAGTTTCCAAGAACTACTAAACGAGAGCCGGAAGATCGAAGCTCAGGAAAGGCAACCTGGGGAACACCTTGGAGTGTAACACAACGTCTCTCTACACCACGGAAGGGATGATTCTTAGGAAGGAAGGCTGTTGGAAATAAGCATTGCGCGTCCGAGGGTGATTAGATTCTTATTAGGTATATACTCACCCTCGGACGCGCCCTGCTTCTTTATTTGGAATGAATGTTTATTTGCAATGTGGTGTTGACTTTCTCTATTATTTTGGTAATTAATGATTTTATTATTTTCATTATTTTGCATCTTCTCGGCAATAATATAAAGAAGACGCGACAGGACAACACTCGGTGGATGCCATATGTGTGTTTTCAATTTAAAAAAACTTTCAGTTAACTACTTGCAGGAGAAAGTAATTGTAGCTGGTGGCCATTTTTAGTACTGTACCAGATTTTAGTTGTGTGTTTGTTTTTAATGTTAAAATGTCTGCATTTGATATCTCACCAGTATTTTCTTTTTTATAAGCAAAATACTTATTTTTATATTTTCTGATGTTGGTTCCAGGGGTACACGGCCAGCAGTGCCCTGGTCAGTGTAGTAGTAGTTGAAAGAATGGACCGCAGACAGGCATCGAAGGCCTAAAATAAAAACACATGGCTGTAGGCAATTTTAAATTGGTTCCAGGGGTACACGGACAGCAGTGGTGTGGTCAGTGGAGGCCTAGTGGAAGGAGTGACCGCAGACAGGCATCGAAGGCCTAAAATAATAACACATGGCTGTAGGCAATTTTAAATTGGTTCCAGGGGTACACGGGCAGCAGTGACCTGGTCAGTGTAGTAGTAGTTGAAAGAATGGACCGCAGACAGGCATCGAAGGCCTAAAATAAAAAAATTGGGCTGGCTGTAGGCAATTTTAAATTGGTTCCAGGGGTACACGGACAGCAGTGGTGTGGTCAGTGGAGGCCTAGTGGAAGGAGTGACCGCAGACAGGCATCGAAGGCCTAAAATAATAACACATGGCTGTAGGCAATTTTAAATTGGTTCCAGGGGTACACGGACAGCAGTGGTGTGGTCAGTGGAGGCCTAGTGGAAGGAGTGACCGCAGACAGGCATCGAAGGCCTAAAATAATAACACATGGCTGTAGGCAATTTTAAATTGGTTCCAGGGGTAGACGGGCAGCAGTGACCTGGTCAGTGTAGTAGTAGTTGAAAGAATGGACCGCAGACAGGCATCGAAGGCCTAAAATAAAAAAATTGGGCTGGCTGTAGGCAATTTTAAATTGGTTCCAGGGGTACACGGGCAGCAGTGACCTGGTCAGTGTAGTAGTAGTTGAAAGAATGGACCGCAGACAGGCATCGAAGGCCTAAAATAAAAAAATTGGGCTGGCTGTAGGCAATTTTAAATTGGTTCCAGGGGTACACGGGCAGCAGTGGTGTGGTCAGTGGAGGCCTAGTGGAAGGAGTGACCGCAGACAGGCATCGAAGGCCTAAAATAATAACACATGGCTGTAGGCAATTTTAAATTGGTTCCAGGGGTACACGGGCAGCAGTGGTCTGGTCAGTGGAAGTCTAGTGGAAGGAGTGACCGCAGACAGGCTTCCAAGGCCTAACATAACAAACTTGGGCTGGCTGTAGGCACTTTTAAATTGGTTCCAGGGGTACACGGGCAGCAGTGGTCTGGTCAGTGGAAGTCTAGTGGAAGGAGTGACCGCAGACAGGCTTCGAAGGCCTAACATAACAAAATTGGGCTGGCTGTAGGCACTTTAAATTGGTTCCAGGGGTACATGGGCAGCAGTGTATGGTCAGTGGAAGTCTAGTGGAAGGAGTGACGGCAGACAGTCTTCGAAGGCCTAACATAACAAAATTGGGCTGACTGTAGGCACTTTTAAATTGGTTCCAGGGTAACACGGCCAGCAGTGGCCTGGTCAGTGTAGTAGTTGTAGAAAGAAGGGACCGCAGACAGGCTTCGAAGGCCTAACATAACAAAAATGTCAAAACAATGGTATTGTCAGTGCCAGGCATTGAAGGATGTCAGCGCCTAGACTACACATTGGTGAAGCTGTGAGAGATAATTTTGCTAGTGGTAGAGCACTGTTTGAGCTGGGGGGGGGAACTGTCTTGTGGCCGGCGTTACAGGCACAGGGCCCCTCATATTACAACGGTGTGTCTGACGTTGGGTGCGCACCACCACCGCCAGAGACACTTTATTGTACTATGAGGGACCCAGTGGCAGTGCCGTCGACCAAAAGCGGCCACACCCACCTCTTCAGACAAACAGCACTCTCAAGGGTCCAAGCGCAAAGTGGCGATAGCACGGGTCCGTGTGGGGAGTTTGGCCATTTCGTGAGGTGGAAACATGTCGTATGCTGGACAATCAGGTGAAGAAAATTACGAGATTGGAAAAGTCATTCAGAATAGTCCACAGGCAAGACCTTTTCATAGGAAAGCTAGGTGTCAGCCGGGCAGGGTGGGGCAAAAGATTTTGAAATCCAGTTGTGGTTCATTTTAATGAAGGTTAGATCATCTACATTTTGGGTAGCCAGACGAGTCCTTTTTTCTGTTAGTATTGAACCTGCAGCACTGAATACTCTTTCTGATAGGACACTAGCTGCCGGGCAAGCAAGCTCCTGCAATGCATATTCTGCCAATTCTGGCCAGGTGTCTAATTTGGATGCCCAGTAATCAAATGGGAATGACGGTTGAGGGAGAACGTCGATAAGGGATGAAAAATAGTTTGTAACCATACTGGACAAATGTTGTCTCCTGTCACTTTGAATTGATGCTGCAGTACCTGTCCTGTCTGCGGTCATAGAAAAATCACTCCACAACCTGGTCAGAAAACCCCTCTGGCCAACGCCACTTCTGATTTCTGCCCCTCTAACACCTCTGGTCTGCTGGCCCCTGGAGCTCGTGTGAGAACGATCACGGGCGCTGTGTGCAGGGAATGCCAGAAGCAAACGGTCAACAAGAGTTGATTGTTTTGTTGCTAATATTAGTTCCAAGTTCTCATGTGGCATAATATTTTGCAATTTGCCTTTATAGCGAGGATCAAGGAGGCAGGCCAACCAGTAATCGTCATCGTTCATCATTTTTGTAATGCGTGTGTCCCTTTTGAGGATACGCAAGGCATAATCCGCCATGTGGGCCAAAGTTCCCGTTGTCAAATCTGCGGTTGTGCTTGGTTGAGGGGCAGTTGCAGGCAAATCTACGTCACTTGTGTCCCTCAAAAAACCAGAACCCGGCCTTGCCACGCCACCAATTTCCCGTGCCCCCGGGAAAGCTTCCTCATTAAAAATATACTCATCCCCATCATCCTCCTCATCCTCCACCTCCTCTTCGCCCGGTACCTCGTCATGTACACTGCCCTGACCAGACAATCGCTGACTGTCATCAAGGCTTTCCTCTTCCTCTGGTGCAGACGCCTGATCCTTTATGTGCGTCAAACTTTGCATCAGCAGACGCATTAGGGGGATGCTCATGCTTATTATGGCGTTGTCTGCACTAACCAGCCGTGTGCATTCCTCAAAACACTGAAGGACTTGACACATGTCTTGAATCTTCGACCACTGCACACCTGACAACTCCATGTCTGCCATCCTACTGCCTGCCCGTGTATGTGTATCCTCCCACAAAAACATAACAGCCCGCCTCTGTTCGCACAGTCTCTGAAGCATGTGCAGTGTTGAGTTCCACCTTGTTGCAACGTCTATGATTAGGCGATGCTGGGGAAGGTTCAAAGAACGCTGATAGGTCTGCATACGGCTGGAGTGTACAGGCGAACGGCGGATATGTGCGCAAAGTCCACGCACTTTGAAGAGCAGGTCGGATAACCCCGGATAACTTTTCAGGAAGCACTGCACCACCAGGTTTAAGGTGTGAGCCAGGCAAGGAATGTGTTTCAGTTGGGAAAGGGAGATGGCAGCCATGAAATTCCTTCCGTTATCACTCACTACCTTGCCTGCCTCAAGATCTACAGTGCCCAGCCACGACTGCGTTTCTTGCTGCAAGAACTCGGACAGAACTTCCGCGGTGTGTCTATTGTCGCCCAAACACTTCATAGCCAATACAGCCTGCTGACGTATGCCAGTAGCTGCCCCATAATGGGAGACCTGGTGTGCAACAGTGGCAGGTGCGGATGGAGTGTTTGTGCGACTGCGGTCTGTGGACGAGCTCTTGCTTCTGCAGGAGGACGAGGAGGAGGAGGAGGAGGAGGGGGTGCGAACGGCTACAGACAACTGTTTACTAGACCGTGGGCTAGGCAGAACTGTCCCAAACTTGCTGTCCCCTGTGGACCCTGAATCCACCACATTTACCCAGTGTGCCGTGATGGACACGTAACGTCCCTGGCCATGCCTACTGGTCCATGCATCTGTTGTCAGGTGCACCTTTGTGCTCACAGATTGCCTGAGTGCATGGACGATGCGCTCTTTAACATGCTGGTGGAGGGCTGGGATGGCTTTTCTGGAAAAAAAGTGTCGACTGGGTAGCTCGTAGCGTGGTACAGCGTAGTCCATCAGGTCTTTGAAAGCTTCGCTTTCAACTAACCGGTAGGGCATCATCTCTAACGAGATTAGTCTAGCTATGTGGGCGTTCAAACCCTGTGTACGCGGATGCGAGGCTAAGTATTTCCTTTTTCTAACCATAGTCTCATGTAGGGTGAGCTGGACTGGAGAGCTGGAGATCGTGGAACTAGCGGGGGTGCCGGTGGACATGGCAGACTGAGAGACGGTGGGAGATGGTATTGTTGCCGCCGGTGCCCTAGATGCAGTGTTTCCTACTACGAAACTGGTGATTCCCTGACCCTGACTGCTTTGGCCTGGCAAAGATACCTGCACAGATACAGCAGGTGGTGCGCTAAATGGTGGTCCTACACTGCCGGAAGGGATGTTGCGTTGATGACTAGCTTCATTGGCCGAGGGTGCAACAACCTTAAGGGACGTGTGGTAGTTAGTCCAAGCTTTCAAATGCATGGTGGTTAAATGTCTATGCATGCAACTAGTATTGAGACTTTTCAGATTCTGACCTCTGCTTAAGGAAGTAGAACATTTTTGACAGATGACTTTGCGCTGATCAATTGGATGTTGTTTAAAAAAATGCCAGACTGCACTCTTTCTAGCATCGGATACCTTTTCAGGCATTGCAGACTGAGCTTTAACCGGATGGCCACGCTGTCCTCCACCAGGTTTTGGCTTTGCCACGCGTTTTGGGCAAGATACGGGCCCGGCAGATGGAACCTGTGGCGATGTTGATGCCTGCTGCGGCCCCTCCTCCTCCTCTGCTTCAGAACTGCTGCCGCCTGCACCCTGTTCCCCCAATGGCTGCCAATCGGGGTCAAGAACTGGGTCATCTAATAACTCTTCTTGTACCTCCTGCGCAACTTCGTCTGTGTCACCGTGTCGTTCGGTGGTATAGCGTTCGTGATGGGGCAACATAGTCTCATCAGGGTCTGATTCTTGATCAGCACCCTGCGAGGGCAATGTTGTGGTCTGAGTCAAAGGACCAGCATAGTAGTCTGGCTGTGGCTGTGCGTCAGTGCACTCCATGTCAGATTCAATTTGTAATGGGCATGGACTATTAACTGCTTCACTTTCTAAGCCAGGGACGGTATGTGTAAAGAGCTCCATGGAGTAACCCGTTGTGTCGCCTGCTGCATTCTTCTCTGTTGTTGTTTTTGCTGAAGAGGACAAGGAAGTGACTTGTCCCTGACCGTGAACATCCACTAACGACGCGCTGCTTTTACTTTTACCAGTTTCACGAGAGGAGGCAAAAGAGCTAGAGGCTGAGTCAGCAAGATAAGCCAAAACTTGCTCTTGCTGCTCCGGCTTTAAAAGCGGTTTTCCTAATCCCAGAAAAGGGAGCGTTCGAGGCCTTGTGTAGCCGGACGACGAACCTGGCTCCACAGCTCCAGACTTAGGTGCAATATTTTTTTCCCCACGACCACCTGATGCTCCACCACTACCACTACCCTCATTACCAGCTGACAATGAACGCCCCCGGCCACGACCTCTTCCACTAGACTTCCTCATTGTTTTAAAAACGTAACCAAACTAACGTTATTTGTTGCAGTCACACAACTTACACGGTGAGCTATAACTTCAGTATGATTTAGCTACCCCTTTACAGGTTGGTGAGACCACAGCGAAAATCAGGCCCAATGTTACACACTCTTTTTTTGGTGGCTGCAAATTAGAGAGATGCCCCACACGCAGGACTGTCACTGAAGCACAAATGTTAATATTAATGTCACACTATTATTTTTTTTTTATTTTTATTTTTTTCAGGAACACTTTAGAAACCCCCCAAAAAAAAAAAAATAGATTTTTGCAGGGAGAATTTAGAAAACAAATGTAACAAACTATATGCTTTCTATGGGCCACTGAGTGAGAGATGACGCACACAGGAATCAGGAGTGGCACACAAGCCCAGAGGCCAATATTTTTCTACCAATGATTGATGGAGTTATTTTCTCTGGTAGATTTTGGAACCCAAATCAAGGAAAAAAAATATAGGCTTTCTATGGACCACAATTGGAGAGAGAGAGAGAGAGAGAGAGAGATGGCACACCCAGGAGTCAAGACTGGCACACAAGCAGAAAGGCCAATATTAATCTCCCACTGTTTTTTTTGTTTGTTTTTTTTTTTTTTTTTTTCAGGGAGACTTTAGAAAAAAAAATAATAAAAAAAATATGATTTTATCAGGAAGAATTTAGAAACCAAATAAAATAAAATGATTTTTTCAGGGAGAATTTATAAAACAAATAAAAACAAAAATAGGCGTTCTATGGCCCACTGACTGAGAGATGACGCACACAGGAGTCAGGAGTGGCACACAAACCCAGAGGCCAATATTTTTCTACCAATGATTGATGTAGTTATTTTCTCTGGTAGATTTTAGAACCCAAATCAAGGAAAAAAAATATAGGCTTTCTATGGACCACAATTGGAGAGAGAGAGAGAGAGAGAGAGAGAGAGAGAGAGATAGATGGCACACCCAGGAGTCAAGACTGGCACACAAGCAGAAAGGCCAATATTAATCTCCCACTGTTTTTTTTGGTTGTTTTTTTTTTTTTTTTTTCAGGGAGACTTTAGAAAAAAAAATAATAAAAAAAATATGATTTTATCAGGAAGAATTTATAAACCAAATAAAATAAAATGATTTTTCCAGGGAGAATTTATAAAACAAATAAAAACAAAAATAGGCGTTCTATGGTCCACTGACTGAGAGATGACGCACACAGGAGTCAGGAGTGGCACACAAGCCCAGAGGCCAATATTTTTCTACCAATGATTGATGTAGTTATTTTCTCTGGTAGATTTTGGAACCCAAATCAAGGAAAAAAAATATAGGCTTTCTATGGACCACAATTGGAGAGAGAGAGAGAGAGAGAGAGATGGCACACCCAGGAGTCAAGACTGGCACACAAGCAGAAAGGCCAATATTAATCTCCCACTGTTTTTTTTTTTTTTTTTCAGGGAGACTTTAGAAAAAAAAATAATAAAAAAAATATGATTTTATCAGGAAGAATTTAGAAACCAAATAAAATAAAATGATTTTTTCAGGGAGAATTTATAAAACAAATAAAAACAAAAATAGGCGTTCTATGGCCCACTGACTGAGAGATGACGCACACAGGAGTCAGGAGTGGCACACAAACCCAGAGGCCAATATTTTTCTACCAATGATTGATGTAGTTATTTTCTCTGGTAGATTTTAGAACCCAAATCAAGGAAAAAAAATATAGGCTTTCTATGGACCACAATTGGAGAGAGAGAGAGAGAGAGAGAGAGAGAGAGAGATGGCACACCCAGGAGTCAAGACTGGCACACAAGCAGAAAGGCCAATATTAATCTCCCACTGTTTTTTTTGGTTGTTTTTTTTTTTTTTTTTTCAGGGAGACTTTAGAAAAAAAAATAATAAAAAAAATATGATTTTATCAGGAAGAATTTAGAAACCAAATAAAATAAAATGATTTTTTCAGGGAGAATTTATAAAACAAATAAAACCAAAAATAGGCGTTCTATGGCCCACTGACTGAGAGATGACGCACCCAGGAGTCAAGACTGGCACACAAGCAGAAAGGCCAATATTAATCTCCCACTGTTTTTTTTTTTTTTTTTCAGGGAGACTTTAGAAAAAAAAATAATAAAAAAAATATGATTTTATCAGGAAGAATTTAGAAACCAAATAAAATAAAATGATTTTTTCAGGGAGAATTTATAAAACAAATAAAAACAAAAATAGGCGTTCTATGGCCCACTGACTGAGAGATGACGCACACAGGAGTCAGGAGTGGCACACAAACCCAGAGGCCAATATTTTTCTACCAATGATTGATGTAGTTATTTTCTCTGGTAGATTTTAGAACCCAAATCAAGGAAAAAAAATATAGGCTTTCTATGGACCACAATTGGAGAGAGAGAGAGAGAGAGAGAGAGAGAGAGAGACATGGCACACCCAGGAGTCAAGACTGGCACACAAGCAGAAAGGCCAATATTAATCTCCCACTGTTTTTTTTTTTTTTTTTCAGGGAGACTTTAGAAAAAAAAATAATAAAAAAAAAAAGATTTTATCAGGAAGAATTTAGAAACCAAATAAAATAAAATGATTTTTTCAGGGAGAATTTATAAAACAAATAAAACCAAAAATAGGCGTTCTATGGCCCACTGACTGAGAGAGAGAGAGAGAGAGATGGAACGCTTAGTACTGGCACACAAGCCCAAAGGGCAATATTAATCTCCCTTTTTTTTCCAGGGAGAATTTCTAAAACCCAAAAAAAAAATAAAATAGGCTTTCTATGGCCCACTATTTGTGAGAGAGATGGGACGCTCAGGACTGGCACAGATGGCACGCTCAGGACTGGCACAGAAGCCCAGAGGCCAATATTAATCTCCCTTTTTTTCTGGGAGAATTTATAAAACCAAAAAAATATTTAAATAGGCTTTCTATGGCCCACTATTTGTGAGAGAGATGGCACGCTCAGGACTGGCACAGATGGCACGCTCACAACTGGCACACAAGCCCAGAGGCCAATATTAATCTCCCTTTTTTCAGGGAAAATTTATAAAACAAAAAAAAAAAATAAATAGGCTTTCTATGGCCCACTATTTGTGAGAGAGATGGCACGCTCAGGGCTGGCACAGATGGCACGCTCAGGACTGGCACACAAGCCCAGAGGCCAATATTAATCTCCCTTTTTTTCAGGGAGAAATTATAAAACCCCCCAAAAAAATAAAATAGGCTTTCTATGGCCCACTATTTGTGAGAGAGATGGGACGCTCAGGACTGGCACAGATGGCACGCTCAGGACTGGCACAGAAGCCCAGAGGCCAATATTAATCTCCCTTTTTTTCTGGGAGAATTTATAAAACCAAAAAAAAATTTAAATAGGCTTTCTATGGCCCACTATTTGTGAGAGAGATGGCACGCTCAGGACTGGCACAGATGGCACGCTCACAACTGGCACACAAGCCCAGAGGCCAATATTAATCTCCCTTTTTTCAGGGAAAATTTATAAAACAAAAAAAAAAATTAAATAGGCTTTCTATGGCCCACTATTTGTGAGAGAGATGGCACGCTCAGGGCTGGCACAGATGGCACGCTCAGGACTGGCACACAAGCCCAGAGGCCAATATTAATCTCCCTTTTTTTCAGGGAGAATTTATAAAACCAAAAAAAAAAATAAATAGGCTTTCTATGGCCCACTATTTGTGAGAGAGATGGCACGCTCAGGGCTGGCACAGATGGCACGCTCAGGACTGGCACACAAGCCCAGAGGCCAATATTAATCTCCCTTTTTTTCAGGGAGAATTTATAAAACCCCAAAAAAAATAAAATAGGCTTTCTATGGCCCACTATTTGTGAGAGAGATGGCACACTCAGGACTGGCACACAAGCCCAAAGGCCAATATTAATCTCCCACTGTATTTTTATCAGGGAGAATTTATACACCCCACAAAAAAAAATACAGAAAAATGAAAAGGCTTTCTATGGCCCACTATGTGAGAGAGATGGCACACACAGGGATGGCACTCTAGCAGAAATGCCAAATTGCCAATCTTAATCTCCCACCAAAAAAAAAAAAAAAAAAAAAACAGGGAATGTCCTACAATTACTATCTCCCTGCCTGCAGTAATCTCAGCCAGGTATGGCAGGCAGCTACTATCTCCCTGCCTGCAGTAATCTCAGCCAGGTATGGCAGGCAGCAATAAGGAGTGGACTGATGCACAAATGAAATAAAAAGTGTGGACAAACAAAAAAGATAGCTGTGCAGAAAGGAAGGAACAAGAGGATTTGTGCTTTGAAAAAAGCAGTTGGTTTGCACAGCGGCGTACACACAGCAATGCAGCTATCAGGGAGCCTTCTAGGGCAGCCCAATGAGCTACAGCGCTGAGGGGAAAAAAAAAAAAAAAAAAACTTCCACTGTCTCTGCACACCGAGGGTGGTGTTGGACAGTGCAAATCGCTGCAGCACAAGCGGTTTTGTGGTTAATGGACCCTGCCTAACGCTATCCCTGCTTCTGACAAAGCGGCAGCAACCTCTCCCTAAGCTCAGATCAGCAGCAGTAAGATGGCGGTCGGCGGGAACGCCTCTTTATAGCCCCTGTGACGTCGCAGACAGCAAGCCAATCACTGCAATGCCCTTCTCTAAGATGGTGGGGACCAGGACCTATGTCATCACGCTGCCCACACTCTGCGTTTACCTTCATTGGCTGAGAAATGGCGCTTTTCGCGTCATTGAAACGCGACTTTGGCGCGAAAGTCGCGTACCGCATGGCCGACCCCGCACAGGGGTCGGATCGGGTTTCATGAAACCCCGACTTAGCCAAAAGTCGGCGACTTTTGAAAATGTTCGACCCGTTTCGCTCAACCCTAGTCACTAGTGTTTATTGATGATGTGACACAGGACAGAAGCAGCCAAATGAATTCTGAGGTATTCAGAGCCATACTGAGTGCTCAGATCCAGCCAAATGCAGCCAAACTGATTGTCCATCTGTAGTATGAAACGACGACCAATGACCCAAAACATAAAGCCAAAGCAACCCAGGAGTTTATTAAAGCAAAGAAGTGGAATATTATTGAATGGCCAAGTCAGTCACCTGATCTCAACCCAATTGAGCATGCATTTCACTTGTTAAAGACTAAACTTCAGACAGAGATGCCCACAAACAAACAGCAACTGAAAACCACCACAGTGAAGGCCTGGCAGAGCATCAAAAAGGAGGAAACACAGCGTCTGGTGATGTCCATGAGTTCAAGACTTCAGGCAGTCATTGCCAAAAAACGGTTTTCAACCAAGTACTAAAAATGAACATTTTATTTAAAATTATTGAATCTGTCCAATTACTTTTGGTCCATTTAAAAACAGGGTGGTACATGTTAAAGAGCTGAAATTCCTAAACCCTTCATCCAATTTTAATGTGGATACCCTCAAATGAAAGTTGAAAGTCTGAACTTCAACTGCATCTGAATTGTTTTGTTTAAAATTCATTGTGGCAATGTCTATAACCAAAATTAGAAAAATGTTGTCTCTGTCCAAAAATATATGGACCTAACTGTATCAATTCTATTCTGCAATAATCACAGTGTCACCACTAATAGAGGTAGATATGTAGGGAAAAATTGCTTCTTGCATAAAATAGCAATTTGTAAAGAGCTAGATTGATATTAAAATATATAAATTTCACAAGATGCAAATCTACTATATAAAGCTGAATGTGTGTATGTGTGTATGTGCATATGTGTGTATGTGTGTATGTATGTCCGGGATTGGCATCTGCACCGTCGCAGCTACAGCCACAAAATTTTGCACAGTCACACGTCTGGACCCCGAGAGCGTCATAGGCTATATTGTGAGGCAAAATTTTAACCCCGCGCATTCCAATTCACCAAACAATTTTGCCCCTATCTACATAATGGGGAAAAAAGTGAAAGGAAAAGTGTTGGAAGCGTCACAGCTACAGCCACAAAATTTTGCACAGTCACACATCTGGACCCTGAGAGCGTCATAGGCTATGTTGTGAGGTGAAATTTTAACCCCGTGCTTTCCAATTCACCAAACTATTTTTCCCCTATCTACATAATGGGGAAAAGTGAAAGGAAAAGTGTTGGAGGCAAATTGACAGCTGCCAGATGTGAACAAGGGGACTTAAAGAATGAGAGCGATGGCACCAAAGAGTATATACCGTACAGTTGCTAAGGTGGGGCCCCGACATGAGATACTCACCACACATGGGGATATGAACACACACACAAAATGCCCCACACACTACCACGTGCTTGAACACATATACCACCCTCAGCACACATTTCACCACACATACACCAACCTCGCCACATAAAAGTCGAAACACAAAAGTCGCCGCTCAAAACTCACCACGCGCAAAACTCGCCACATGCAAAAACTAGGCTCACGCAAAACTCGCCACAAGTGCAAAACTCACCTCATGGAAAACTCGCCACACGCAAAACTTGCACACGGGGAAAAATTGCCACATGCACAAAATTTGCAACACATGCAAAAGTTGCCTCACACAAAACTTGCACATACTCAAAAGGCACCAGACATAAAACTCACCACGCGCAAAACTCGCCATGCGCAAAACTTGCTGCACACAACTTGCTACACTAACCTGTCACATGCAACTCGACACAAAAAGTTGCTACACGCATGTTGCCACACAAAACTCATCTCACAAAAGTCGCTACATGCATGTCGCCACACACAACTCAACACACCCAAATTGGCAGACGAAACTCGCCCTAAAACACACACAAGTCTGGTATTAGCCTTCAAAAATAAAAATCTGATTAATAAGCAGACAAACTACAAGAGCAACAAATGTACCATATAGGAAATACAGCAGTTGTCAGTCACATGACCTGTCTATTATGTGTATGTGTGAGCTAATATATACTGCCAGGGGGAGGGCTTCCTGTTGGCTGGGGATTTATCAGGCTGCCAATTTATCTTACAAATACTGAGGTAAAAATACTGAGCAAATAACGTGTTAACGAGGTCTATACATACTATATACAGGAGGAGATGACATACAGGTATATACTATATACAGGAGGATATGACACACAGGTATATACTATATACAGAAGCAGATTACCTACAGGTATATACTATATACAGGAGGAGATGACATACAGGTATATGCTATATATAGAAGATGACATACAGGTATATACTATACACAGGAGGAGATGACACACAGATATATACTATATACAGGGGAGATGACACACAGGCATATACTATATACAGGAGGAGATGACATACAGGTATATACTATATATAGGAGGAGATGACATACAGGTATATACTATATATAGGAGGAGATGACATACAGGTATATACTATGTATAGGAGGAGATGACATACAGGTATATACTATATATAGGAGGAGATGACATACAGGTATATACTATATACAGGGGAGTTGACACACAGCAGGTATATACTATATACAGGGGAGATGACATACAGGTATATACTATATACAGGAGATGACATACAGGTGTATACTATATATAAGGGAGATGACAAACGTATATACTGAGGTGAAAATGAGAGGTGTGAGGTGAAAATGAAAAGGTGTGAGTGCAAAATGAGAGGAGTGAGGGAAAATAGTGTAGTGATCGGAAAATGACAGATGTGAGGTCGAAATGACAAGTGTTAGGCGGGAATGAGAGGAGTGAGGGAGAAAATGAGTGGAGTGAGGGAGAAAATGAGAGATGTGAGGGGGGAAAATGAGAGATGTGATGGGGAAAATGAGAGATATGAGGGGGAAAATGAAAGATGTGATTGAGAAAATGAGAGGCGTGATGGGAAAATAAGAGATATGAGGTGCTATAACTAACCACAGATATTTACTATGCCCAGGCAACGCCGGGCTCTTCAGCTAGTCTACTATATAAAGCTGAATGTGTGTGTGTGTGTATGTGTGTATGTCCGGGATTGGCATCTGCACCGTCGCAGCTACAGCCACAAAATTTTGCACGGTCACACGTCTGGACCCCGAGAGCTTCATAGGCTATGTTGTGAGGCGAAATATTAACCCCGCGCGTTCCAATTCACCAAACAATTTTGCCCCTATCTACGTAATGGGGAAAAAAGTGAAAGGAAAAGTGTTGGAAGCGTCGCAGCTACAGCAACAAAATTTTGCACAGTCACACGTCTGGACCCTGAGAGCATCATAGGCTATGTTGTGAGGTGGAAATTTAACCCCGCGCTTTCCAATTCACCAAACAATTTTGCCCCTATCTACATAATGGGGAAAAATGAAAGGAAAAGTGTTGGAGGCAAATTGACAGCTGCCAGATGTGAAGAAGGGGGACTTAAAGAATGAGAGCGATGGCGCCAAAGAGTATATACCATACAGTTGCTAAGGTGGGGCCCCGACATGGGATACTCACCACACACGGGGATATGAACACACACAAAATGCGCCACACACTACCACGTGCTTGAACACATATACCACCCTCAGCACACATTTCACCACACATACACCAACCTCGCCACATAAAAGTCAAAACACAAAAGTCGCCGCTCAAAACTCGCCACGCGCAAAACTCGCCACATGCAATAACTAGGCTCACGCAAAACTCGCCACAAGTGCAAAACTCACCTCATGGAAAACTCACCACACGCAAAACTTGCACACGCGGAAAAATTGCCACATGCACAAAAGTTGCAACACATGCAAAAGTTGCCTCACACAAAACTTGCACATACTCAAAAGGCACCACACATAAAACTTGCCACGCGCAAAGCTCGCCATGCGCAAAACTTGCTTCACACAACTTGCTACACTAACCTGTCACATGCAACTTGACACACAAAAAGTTATCTGTGTGTCATCTCCTCCTGTGTATAGTATATACCTGTATGTCATCTTCTATATATAGCATATACCTGTATGTCATCTCCTCCTGTATATAGTATATACCTGTAGGTAATCTGCTTCTGTATATAGTATATACCTGTGTGTCATATCCTCCTGTATATAGTATATACCTGTATGTCATCTCCTCCTGTATATAGTATGTATAGACCTCGTTAACACGTTATTTGCTCAGTATTTTTACCTCAGTATTTGTAAGATAAATTGGCAGCCTGATAAATCCCCAGCCAACAGGAAGCCCTCCCCCTGGCAGTATATATTAGCTCACACATACACATAATAGACAGGTCATGTGACTGACAGCTGCTGTATTTCCTATTTGGTACATTTGTTGCTCTTGTAGTTTGTCTGCTTATTAGTCAGATTTTTATTTTTGAAGGCTAATACCAGACTTGTGTGTGTTTTAGGGCGAGTTTCGTCTGTCAAGTTGGGTGTGTTGAGTTGTGTGTGGCGACATGCATGTAGCGACTTTTGTGAGATGAGTTTTGTGTGGCAACATGCGTGTAGCAACTTTTTGTGTCGAGTTGCATGTGACAGGTTAGTGTAGCAAGTTGTGTGCAGCAAGTTTTGCGCATGGCGAGTTTTGCGCGTGGTGAGTTTTATGTCTGGTGCCTTTTGAGTATGTGCAAGTTTTGTGTGAGGCAACTTTTGCATGTGTTGCAAATTTTGTGCATGTGGCAATTTTTCCGCGTGTGCAAGTTTTGCTTGTGGCGAGTTTTCCATGAGGTGAGTTTTGCACTTGTGGCGAGTTTTGCGTGAGCCTAGTTTTTGCATGTGGCGAGTTTTGCGCGTGGTGAGTTTTGAGCGGCGACTTTTGTGTTTCGACTTTTATGTGGCGAGGTTGGTGTATGTGTGGTGAAATGTGTGCTGAGGGTGGTATATGTGTTCAAGCACGTGGTAGTGTGTGAAATGACAAGTGTTAGGCGGGAATGAGAGGAGTGAGGGAGAAAATGAGTGGAGTGAGGGAGAAAATGAGAGATGTGAGGGGGGAAAATGAGAGATGTGATGGGGAAAATGAGAGATATGAGGGGGAAAATAAAAGATGTGATTGGGAAAATGAGAGGCGTGATGGGAAAATAAGAGATATGAGGTGCTATAACTAACCACATATATTTACTATGCCCAGGCAACGCCCGGCTCTTCAGCTAGTCTACTATATAAAGCTGAATGTGTGTGTGTGTGTGTGTATGTGTGTGTATGTCCGAGATTGGCATCTGCACCGTCGCAGCTACAGCCACAAAATTTTGCACGGTCACACGTCTGGACCCCAAGAGCGTCATAGGCTATGTTGTGAGGCGAAATTTTAACCCCGCGCGTTCCAATTCACCAAACAATTTTGCCCCTATCTACATAATGGGGAAAAAAGTGAAAGGAAAAGTGTTGGAAGCGTCGCAGCTACAGCAACAAAATTTTGCACGGTCACACGTCTGGACCCCAAGAGCATCATAGGCTATGTTGTGAGGTGGAAATTTAACCCCGCGCTTTCCAATTCACCAAACAATTTTGCCCCTATCTACATAATGGGGAAAAGTGAAAGGAAAAGTGTTGGAGGCAAATTGACAGCTGCCAGATGTGAAGAAGGGGGACTTAAAGAATGAGAGCGATGGCGCCAAAGAGTATATACCATACAGTTGCTAAGGTGGGGCCCCGACATGGGATACTCACCACACACGGGGATATGAACACACACAAAATGCGCCACACACTACCACGTGCTTGAACACATATACCACCCTCAGCACACATTTCACCACACATACACCAACCTCGCCACATAAAAGTCAAAACACAAAAGTTGCCGCTCAAAACTCGCCACGCGCAAAACTCGCCACATGCAATAACTAGGCTCACGCAAAACTTGCCACAAGTGCAAAACTCACCTCATGGAAAACTCACTACACGCAAAACTTGCACACGCGGAAAAATTGCCACATGCACAAAAGTTGCAACACATGCAAAAGTTGCCTCACACAAAACTTGCACATACTCAAAAGGCACCACACATAAAACTCGCCACGCGCAAAACTCGCCATGCGCAAAACTTGCTGCACACAACTTGCTACAGTAACCTGTCACATGCAACTTGACACACAAAAAGTTGCTACACGCATGTTGCCACACAAAACTCATCCCACAAAAGTCGCTACATGCATGTCACCACACGCAACTGAACACACACAACTTGACAAACGAAACTCGCCCTAAAACACACACAAGTCTGGTATTATCTTCAAAAATAAAAATCTGATTAATAAGCAGACAAACTACAAGAGCAACAAATGTACCATATAGGAAATACGGCAGCTGTCAGTCACATGACCAGTCTAATATGTGTATGTGTGAGCTAATATATACTGCCAGGGGGAGGGCTTCCTGTTGGCTGGGGATTTATCAGGCTGCCAATTTAGCTTACAAATACTGAGGTAAAAATACTGAGCAAATAACGTGTGAACGAGGTCTAATACAGGAGGAGATGACACACAGGTATATACTATATACAGGGGAGATGACACACAGATATATACTATATACAGGAGAGATGACATAAAAGTATATACTATATAGTGGAGGAGATGACATACAGGTACATATATATACAGGAGGAGATGACATACACGTATATACTACAGTGGGGCAAAAAAGTATTTAGTCAGTCAACAATAGTGCAAGTTCCACCACTTAAAAAGATGAGAGGAGTCTGTAATTTACATCATAGGTAGACCTCAACTATGGGAGACAAACTGAGAAAAAAAAATCCAGAAAATCACATTGTCTGTTTTTTTAACAATTTATTTGCATATTATGGTGGAAAATAAGTATTTGGTCAGAAACAAACAATCAAGATTTCTGGCTCTCACAGACCTGTAACTTCTTCTTTAAGAGTCTCCTCTTTCCTCCACTCATTACCTGTAGTAATGGCACCTGTTTAAACTTTTTATCAGTATAAAAAGACACCTGTGCACACCCTCAAACAGTCTGACTCCAAACTCCACTATGGTGAAGACCAAAGAGCTGTCAAAGGACACCAGAAACAAAATTGTAGCCCTGCACCAGGCTGGGAAGACTGAATCTGCAATAGCCAACCAGCTTGGAGTGAAGAAATCAACAGTGGGTTAATAATTAGAAAATGGAAGACATACAAGACCACTGATAATCTCCCTCGATCTGGGGCTCCACGCAAAATCCCACCCCGTGGGGTAAGAATGATCACAAGAACGGTGAGCAAAAATCCCAGAACCACGCGGGGGGACCTAGTGAATGAACTGCAGAAAGCTGGGACCAATGTAACAAGGCCTACCATAAGTAACACACTACGCCACCATGGACTCAGATCCTGCAGTGCCAGATGTGTCCCACTGCTTAAGCCAGTACATGTCCGGGCCCGTCTGAAGTTTGCTAGAGAGCATTTGGATGATCCAGAGGAGTTTTGGGAGAATGTCCTATGGTCTGATGAAACCAAACTGGAACTGTTTGGTAGAAACACAACTTGTCGTGTTTGGAGGAAAAAGAATACTGAGTTGCAACCATCAAACACCATACCTACTGTAAAGCATGGTGGTGGAAACATCATGCTTTGGGGCTGTTTCTCTGCAAAGGGGCCAGGACGACTGATCCGGGTACATGAAAGAATGAATGGGGCCATGTATCGTGAGATTTTGAGTGCAAACCTCCTTCCATCAGCAAGGGCATTGAAGATGAAACGTGGCTGGATCTTTCAACATGACAATGATCCAAAGCACACCGCCAGGGCAACGAAGGAGTGGCTTCGTAAGAAGCATTTCAAGGTCCTGGAGTGGCCTAGCCAGTCTCCAGATCTCAACCCTATAGAAAACCTTTGGAGGGAGTTGAAAGTCCGTGTTGCCAAGTGAAAAGCCAAAAACATCACTGCTCTAGAGGAGATCTACATGGAGGAATGGGCCAACATACCAACAACAGTGTGTGGCAACCTTGTGAAGACTTACAGAAAACGTTTGATCTCTGTCATTGCCAACAAAGGATATATTACAAAGTATTGAGATGAAATTTTGTTTCTGACCAAATACTTATTTTCCACCATAATATGCAAATAAATTGTTAAAAAAAGAGACAATGTGATTTTCTGGATTTTTTTTTCTCAGTTTGTCTCCCATACTTGAGGTCTACCTATGATGTAAATTACAGACGCCTCTCATCTTTTTAAGTGGTGGAACTTGCACTATTGCTGACTGACTAAATACTTTTTTGCCCCACTGTATATACAGGAGCAGATGACCTACAGGTATATACTATATACAGGAGGAGATGACATACAGGTATATGCTATATATAGAAGATGACATACAGGTATATACTATATATGAGGAGATGACATACAGGTATATACTATATACAGGAGGAGATGACATACAGGTATATACTATATATAGAAGGAGATGACATACAGGTATATACTATATATGAGGAGATGACATACAGGTATATGCTATATACAGGGGAGATGACACACAGCAGGTATATACTATATACAGGGGAGATGACATACAGGTATATACTATATACAGCAGATGACATACAGGTGTATACTATATATAAGGGAGATGATAAACATGTATATACTGAGGTGAAAATGAGAGGTGTGAGGTGAAAATGAAAAGGTGTGAGTGCAAAATGAGAGGAGTGAGGGAAAATAGTGGAGTGATCAGAAAATGACAGATGTGAGGTCGAAATGACAAGTGTTAGGGGGGAATGAGAGGAGTGAGGGGGAAAATAAGGAGTGAGGGGGGAAATAAGGAGTGAGGGGGAAAATAAGGAGTGAGGGAGAAAATAAGGAGTGAGGGGGAAAATAAGGAGTGAGGGGGAAAATAAGGAGTGAGGGGGAAAATGAGAGATGTGAGGGGGAAAATGAAAGATGTGATTGGGAAAATGAGAGGCGTGATGGGAAAATAAGAGAAGTGTGGTGCTGTAACTAACCACAGATATTTACTATGCCCAGGCAACGCCGGGCTCTTCAGCTAGTCTAATATATAAAGCTGAATGTGTGTGTGTGTGTGTGTGTATGTGTGTATGTCCGGGATTGGCATCTGCACCGTCACAGCTACAGCCACAAAATTTTGCACAGTCACACGTCTGGACCCCGAGAGCGTCATAGGCTATATTGTGAGGTGAAATTTTAACCCCGCACTTTCCAATTCACCAAACAATTTTGCCCCTATCTACATAATGGGGAAAAAAGTGAAAGGAAAAGTGTTGGAGGCGTCGCAGCTACAGCTGCAAAATTTTGCACAGTCACACGTCTGGACCCTGAGAGCATCATAGGCTATGTTGTGAGGTGAAATTTTAACCCCGTGCTTTCCAATTCACCAAACAATTTTGCCCCTATCTACATAATGGGGAAAAAGTGAAAGAAAAAGTGTTGGAGGCGTCGCAGCTACAGCCACAAAATTTTGCACAGTCACACGTCTGGACCCCGAGAGCATCATAGGCTATGTTGTGAGGTGAAATTTTAACCCCGCGCTTTGCAATTCACCAAACAATTTTGCTCCTATCTACATAATGCGAAAAAATGAAAGGAAAAGTGTAGGAGGCAAATTGACAGCTGCCAGATGTGAACAAGGGGGACTTAAAGAATGAGAGCGATGGCGCCAAAGAGTATATACCGTACAGTTGCTAAGGTGGGGCCCCGACATGGGATACTCACCACACACGGGGATATAAACACACACACAAAATGCGCCACACACTACCACATGCTTGAACACATATTACCCTCAGCAAACATTTCACCACAAATACACCAACCTCGCCACATAAAAGTCGAAACACAAAAGTCGCCACTCAAAACTCGCCACGCGCAGAACTCGCCACATGCAAAAACTAGGCTCTTGCAAAACCGCCACAAGTGCAAAACTCACCTCATGGAAAACTCGCCACACGCAAAACTTGAACACGCGGAAAAATTGCCACATGCACAAAAGTTGCAACACATGCAAAAGTTGCCTCACACAAAACTTTCACATACTCAAAAGGCACCACACATAAAACTCGCCACGCGCAAAACTCGCCATGCGCAAAACTTGCTGCACACAACTTGCTACACTAACCTGTCACATGCAACTCGACACACAAAAAGTTGCTACACGCATGTTGCCACACAAAACTCATCTCACAAAAGTCGCTACATGCATGTCGCCACATGCAACTCAATACACACAACTTGACACATGAAACTCGCCCTAAAACACACACAAGTCTGGTATTATCCTTCAAAAATAAAAATCTGATTAGAAAAGCAAACAAACTACAAGAGCAACAAATGTACCATATAGGAAATACGGCAGCTGTCAGTCACATGACCTGTCTATTATGTGTATGTGTGAGCTAATATATATTGCCAGGGGGGAGAGCTTCATGTTGGCTGGGGATTTCTCAGGCTGCCAATTTAGCTTACAAATACTGAGGTAAAAATACTGAGCAAATAACGTGTGAACGTGGTCTAATACAGGAGGAGATTACATACACATATATACTATATACAGGGGAGATGACACACAGATATATACTATATACAGGAGGAGATGACACAGATATATACTATATACAGGAGGAGATGACACACAGGTATATACTATATACAGGAGAGATGACACACAGGTATATACTATATACAGGAGGAGATGATACAGGTATATACTATATACAGGAGGAGATGACACACATATATACTATATACAGTGGAGAGGACACACAGGTATATACTATATACAGGAGGAGATGACACACAGATATATACTATGTACAAGGGAGATGACACACATATATACTATATGCAGGGGAGATGACACACAGGTATATACTATGTACAAGGGAGATGACACACATATATACTATATACAGGAGGAGATGACACAGGTATACACTTTATACAGGGGAGATCACACACATATATACTATACTCAGAGGAGATGACACACAGGTATATACTATATACAGGAGGAGATGACACACTGGTATATACTGTACTATATACAGGGGAGATGACATACAGCAGGTATATACTATTTACATGGGAGATGACATACAGGTATATATTATATACAGGAGATGACATACAGGTGTATACTATATATAAGGGGGATGACAAACATGAATATATACTGAGGGGAAAATGAGAGGTGTGAGGTGAAAATGAGGGGTGTAAGGTGAAAATAAAAAAGGTGTGAGTGCAAAATGAGAGGAGTGAGGGAAAACAATGGAGTGATTGGAAAATGACAGATATGAGGTCGAAATGACAAGTGTTAGGGGGGAATGAGAGGGGTGAGGGGGGAATGAGTGGAATGAGGGGGAAATAGGAGGAGTGAGGGGGAAAATGAGAGGTGTGATGGGAAAATAAGAGAAGTGAGGTGCTATAACTAACCACAGATATTTACTATGCCCAGGCAACACCGGGCTCTTCAGCTAGTATCTAATAAAGTGCAATAATAAATATGCAAAAAGTGACTGAAAAGTGCAAAAATACTTGAATAAAGTCATACTTCTGCTTGAACAGAGTGTGCTGTGGATATCCTCCACTGTATCCTGGGATCCCTGTCCTGTTTCATTAGCACCTCATCCATACTAAGTGTGTGCACTCTGAATTTTGCTATATCTATTCAGGTCGTCACACAGGCAGCCCAGCTCCTCCATTATGGTACATCTATTCATACGTGCCATCACAAGAATGTTTAATTTTCTATGCAGATATCTTGACACAGGCAGAGTCGGACATTGCCATAGCACGACTGGTATCTGCTCCCTTGTACATAGAGGAGCAAGAGGATCATTGCCAAATCTCTACAAAATGACCTCCAGTGGGTTGACCAACCTGTGAGAACCTAACTCCATGTAGATGATATTAGGGCAAACGTCCAGTATTGGGATCTGCATTCACCTTGGGATCTGTTCAGCGTTACTGTTATTTCCCAGACAACACTAAATAATCAGCCACTTTAGTAAGCAATAACCACAATAGTCCTCATGGATGGCGCCTTTGTATCAGAACATACAATTCTCCCGAGCTTCCATTTTGTGCTATCAATTGTTGTATCACCTCTAACAAGAACCTTTTGTTTGATAGTAACTCATATCAAGAGTTCTTCCCCTGTCCCTGGGCACTATGCGACTCTTCCTGCATGTCAGTTCTGAGAACACATAATAGACAGTGTGAATTATGTGATAGTACAAGCAATGCTAGGCACAAAGCTAAACAGCTATAAACCGACTTACAGCAGCGATTGTGTTCTGCATTAAATGTATCCAGATATAGTTACAAAAGTAAGGTTGGAATCCAAATATTACTGGAAAGCAGTGAAAGTGCAATTTGTCTCTATTATCTGATCATATCAAGCTTGGCACATTATCATACATTAGATAAATGCACTGACAGCATTAATATAACACATTGCATTGAAGCTAATTGTAGTATTATCTCAGAGGAGGGCATGCCATCATGAAAACATCCAAAACATATTCATATTGTTAGAGAAGGGATTTCTAACCTACTCAGGTGTTCTGTCTTATAGGTACCTAAGTGATGAAGCAATAATCAGAGAGACACACGCTCGTTGTCTGTCCAAATAGTCTCCCGTCTTTATTTTTAGGGCTGGGCTTTTAAAGCCCCAAGATGAAAAGGAAATATAGAGTTACATAATAAATTGGCAAGGAGATATTTTATACAATGGGTTGTCACAGACACATCCTAGTAAACAAGATAGATCACATGAGAAGAATGGGGGGGGGGGGGTGCTTTGCACATGTCTGCGTTTTCTGAGATTTTGGCTGAACATTCAAGATGTTTGGGTGGATTCAGACAAAAACAGACACATATTGTTAATCTGGACAAAAACAACAAGATGTCTTTGGCAATTTCTGGGAATTATTGACCACTGCTATGTGGAATGTCCGGGAAATCATGCTAGAAGAGACTCAGATGATAACATTGCACAATACTTGTTTTTCTGTTATTTTTCTGATATTAAAAAGATGAAGATTAACCATTTCTTTAACAATTCCCCTCTTTTTATCATCTGATATACCTTGCCCTAGCTGATCCCTTCCTGTTACTCAGGTCTGCAAGATAACCCTACTTCCCGAAATACATGGCTTATCCGGTGTATATCATGTGATACCAACATGCTGTGTATCCATTCAAATTATACTTGTGGGTCAGACCTTCTGTTCCTTCTAACCCTATTTCTATCGAGGGATTATTATAAGGGGATGATATAGATACATTTTTATGACATAGAAATATAGACATTTATATTAATACTAGATTGTGGCCCGAATCTAACGCATCGGGTATTCTAGAATATGCATGTCCCCGTAGTATATGGACAATGATGATTCCAGAATTCGCGGCAGACTGTGCCCGTCGCTGATTGGTTGAGGCAACCTTTATGACATCATCGTCGCCATGGCAACCATTATGACATCTACGTCGATACTGTGCCCGTAGCTGAATCAGAGACGCGGGATGTCTACGTCCTTTATGACATCATCGTCGCTGTGCCCGTCGCTGATTGGTCGAGGCCTGGCGGCCTCGACCAATCAGAGGCGGGCACAGCGACGATGATATCATAAAAGACGTAGACATCCCGCGTCGCTGATTGGTTGAGGCCTGGCGGCCTCGACCAATCAGACGCGGGATTTGTACGTCGATGCTGTGCCCGTCGCTGATTGGTCGAGGCCTGGCGGATTTCCAGGACAGACAGACGGAAAAACCCTTAGACAATTATATATATAGATATTAAAATATGTGTTAAAAATAGAATATAGCTTTTGTTTGTTAGTATAATTCAAAGAGTCCATATTGTCAATGAGTCTTTGTAAGTTCTCTGTGGGCTCTTTGTCTTTTATCATACCTTTGGTCTTCTGAAATACAATCCGCCAAGTCTACTGAAGTTTGCTTGATGCAGAATATGCATTCAGGTTGGAGTACAGTTATTGAGGTAGTCATCACTTGGGTTTACTTTATCTCAAAGTCAGTATTGATTTTAGCTTTACGTTTACCTGTAAAACATTTACAATTAGAACTGAGAATTTTCCTTCAAAGCATAACAAATAACTTTATCATCACTGCAATGATTAGTATCACTAAAACTGCTTGAATTAGGAAATGAATTACACCCGATATCCATCCACCTATTCCTTTAAAAAGGTTCACGGGGTATAACCATAAGAGCCTTTCAGGGAGGGGTAAATCATCCAGTGAATAAGCTTTTCGCACCCCTTCCCTTTATCATTTCAAGTTATTCTATATCAGGAGTAACTCTCATTAGTCCGGGAGTATCTATATAGCGGCAACAGGCAGGTCCTACCACTTGACAGAAGCCTCCTTGAGGCTGTGAGATAGTTATGTACTATAGAATGATGATTAATGATAATTATAAGCTGTTTCATGAAGGCTGATTTAACAATATTCAGAAAGAACCTCTAACATAATGAATGACTGACTGTGCTAACTGCATTATGTGTTCACTTAGATAATGTCTACAAGACATTATTTGTCTACAAGAAGGGGATGAGCAGACTGTATTTCCTAAGGAAACTGAGGTCTTTTAATGTGTGTAGCAAAATGTTAGAAATGTTCTACCAATCTGTGGTGGCAAGTGCCATCTTTTTTGCAATCACGTGCTGGGGTAGTAGTGTGCGGGCCTCTGATGCTAATAAGCTGAATAAGATTATTAAGAAGGCAAGTTCTGCTGTGGGCTACAATCTGGACTCTTTTGGGGAGGTAGTGGAGAAAAGAACTCTGAGAAAGTGTATGACAATTATGAACAATAATGCACATCCATTATATGAGCTATTCATGAGACAGAAGAGCACCTTCAGTAACCGGCTTATACTCCTGAGGTGTAAGAAGGAAAAATATAGGAAATCGTTTGTGCCAACTGCCATGGGAATGTACAACAATAACATTAGGGTTAAACCACCAAGGTGAATGTCTACTTATTTCTCTACATTTCAGTTCACTCGTTGTGTATGACCTATTCTAATGTATAATGTTCTTCTGTCAACAAACTGTCATGTCAACTATGGAATTCCTTTATGATTTTTATGATTTAAGTTGTGCTGCTGTGATACCATAATTTCCCACGGGATCAATAAAGTGTATCGTATCGTATCGTATCGTAATGGTTAATGGCATCTCATCAGCTGTAACGGGCGATTTCTGTACCAGGACAAAGATTAGATGACAAAGACAACTGAACTGACTGGGGTGGTGCTGAAGGGCATATGTAAAAAAATACATTTAAAAATAATTTTTAAAACCGTACCTCCCAACTTTTGAAGAAGCGAACACATAGTTTAGGAACATAGCCCGCACCATACCAGGCAGATGCCCACTGTGTTGCACAGCCTGCATTTGTACGCTAATGTAGAGGCTGGAGTGAGCGCCACTCACTGCTGTTTAACAATCTCTGACAGCAGCACTTAAATAGCATGACATGATTGCGGAAAACCAATGGCCTCTCATAGCAACATGAAAGTCTCCATAACTGTCATATTGGTCTTCCAGTAAAGGTCTGTCACAGGTTGAAACTGCAATATTGTGGTATATGGTATATGGGATATGCCCTGGCATTAGTCTCCAAGGAATAAAAGTTTTACAAAATATAAAGAAAAACTTACTGTGAGTAACTGCATCTAAAAATTATGGAAATGTTTTAGAAAATGTTCCTGAATGTAAATTGTAAACAATTTGAACATCTATAATAAATAATATAAAATTATTCAGAGATACTTGAAAAATCCTGTTGAGGGAGAAGGCTAACAGTCAATATTGGATGCTTGTGATTTATGGGCCCTTAGGTGGCACTGCATTAAGAACAGGAATGATTTGGACATGGAAATCACTGCATGGGCTCAAGAATACTTCCATAATTTATTGTCCGTGGACACAGCTCACTGTGCAATCCATAAATGTAACTTACAGCTTTATCATTCAAAGAAAAAGCCATGTGTGAACACAATCCATAAATGCTGCTGTTTTCTCTGGGGCAAAATTCATTTAAAATGGACTGAGGCAAAATGGAAAGCTTCTGTGGTCAAATGAATCAAAATATGAAATTCTTTATGGCATCTACAGATCTACAGATGTGTCCTGCGAACTCAAGAAGACAGTGACCATACTGTTTGCTATCAGCACACAGTTCAATATCCTGCGTCTCTGATGGTATGGGGGTGTATTAGTGACTATGTCATGGGAAAAATATTTAGAATTGAGAGTCCTCAGTGCTTGATACCTTTTAATGGCTAACTGAAAAGATGGTAACAAATTGCAAACTTTCGAGACTACACAGGTCTCTTCATCAGGCAAAGACTAAAACAAAGTTGTGCATAAATATGTGATTCTTCAGAATTTGTTTTAGTCTTTGCCTGATGAAGAGACCTGTGTAGTCTCGAAAGCTTGCAATTTGTTACCATCTTTTCAGTTAGCCATTAAAAGGTATCAACCACTAAGGACTCTCAATTCTAAATATTTTTCTATCTACTGGCTAACACGGTACCAAGATATTTATCATTCATATGTCATGGGAAGCATACACATCATGAAAGGCACTATAAATGCTGAGCATTATATAGAGGTTTTCCATGTGCTCCCATCCAGGCAATGTCTATTTCAGGGATGGCCTTGCATATTGCAGCCAAGTAAGGCTAAACCAGATACTGCTTCCACCACAGTAGCATGGCTTCACAGAAGAACAGTTCGGGTGATGAACTGAGTGCCTGCAGTCCACATCATTTACAAATAGGAAACATTATGAAATAAAAAATCCTGCAAAGTAAACCCATGTCAACATTCCTCTCCCAGAACTCCAGCAGTTAATCTTACCTCCCAGACATTTACAGACTCTTGTAAAAAGAAGGGATGCTGCACAATGACAGACATGGCTCTGTCCCAACTTTTTTGAAATGTGATGCCATCAATTTCTAAGGCTAAGTACACATTAGTGTATCTTTGAACAGCATATAATCTGCATGCGCAAACGCATGCCAAAAGGTATACAAACGTATGGTTACACTGCATTTTTTATCATCATCTTGCGCATGATGCCAAAAAAATCTGCGTGTGCATGCGTTTGTATGCGTTTTTTCATGCGTTTGCTTTGTTTCTGCACATGTGTTCAAAATTTCGATGAATTTTGGTATGCAGCAAATGCTGTTCCAGGAGAATTTTCTTGACAAAAGCCACAGACAATGGGCGTGTCTCATGGGGATTCTGTATATAGACCCTACAAATATGAAATCCTCATGTTTTGCTGCTGTATTCAACTGCAAGATGGATCTGAGCATGGAGATCATCTATCGTAATCTGGATTTGGCATTGAAATTAGTTTTTGCCAAGCTGTGGCTTGTGAAGAAGAAAGAGGAAAAGAAAGATGGAGAAAACATCGTTGTCGCTACTGGCAACACCTCATCATTGAAGTCCGAGAGAGCAGTGGAGCCTACCACTCGTAGTACACTGAGCTGCGTGAAAACCCGGAAAAGTTTTTCGACTACACAAGGATGTTGGAACAGAGCTTCAATAACTTGCTACAACGTGTCTGAGGATCCACCACCAGGCAGGACACACAACTAGGTCTAGCAATTCCTGCTGAGGAGCGTCTGTTGGTGACCCTCAGGTATGTAATTTTGAAAATCAAACACATGTCTTTAGTATTATTGTTAGAAAAGCCATGCACTTATTTTATTTTCCATTTTCTGTTTGGCAGATTCCTGGTTGCCAGAGAGACCTTATCTCTACATTTTCAATTCTGGATTGGAGTATCCACCCTTTCTGTGATTGATGGAGACACCTGCCATGCTTTATGTGATGTTCTACATGCAGAATTCCTCCCCCAACACGCACAACTGAACTGTGGCTGGAAAATGCTGCAAAATTCAAGGAAATATGTAATTTTCCAAACTGTGTGGGGACTGTGAACGGCAAACACATTCGGATTATGAAACTTGCTAGAAGTGGATCCGAGTATTTCAATAGCAAAAAATCCTTTTCGATTGTTCTCATGGCGATTGCAGATGCTGAATGTCGATTTGTTGCTATTGACCTTGGCTCATTTGGACAAGGAAATGACTCACAGACTTTCAAAAACTCTGACCTGGGCAAAAATTTGTATGGTAATTTTAATTATCCATCTCCACAACCTCTTCCGAACACTGAAGGACCACCAATGTCTTTGTTGTGGTTGGGTATGAGGCATTTCAAATGTGTGCCAATGTCATAAAACTGAAGTCAAGTCGTTAGTTTAATCACACCAAAAGGATTTTCAACTACTGACTGACAAGGGCACGAAAAACTGTGGAGTGTGCCTTTGGTTTGCTGGTATCTAAATGGCACTTTTTGTGAACACCAATCATTTTAAAAACTGAGAAAATTGATGATGTGGTCAAAGAATATTTTGCTATGCACAATTACATGCTGGCAAAAGAGCGACAACAATTTGAACTTGAAGAAACTGTTGCTAGCACTTTGCAGGATTACCGTGATCACCCTCTGAGGACTACAGTGGAAATTGCCCAGATGAGGGATAAGTTTGCTGCGTACTTTGTTTCGGATATTGAATGTGTGGCATGGCAAGACAATATGGTTTAATACACTTGTAAGTAAATGTACCTGTAATGTTTGCTGACTTTACTACTAATAAAACACCTCCAGTGGAACACCCATTACTATTTCACTCAACAATACAATACACACGTGTGTTTTCACCTAAAGAGACAAAGAAAACACAGGGATTGTGCAAACAAAATAAAAATGTTATTAGCCAACAACAAACAACTGTTTACTTTTTATTAACCAACAATTGGCTTTATGTTCGGGGTCTGTCTGTCAGAGAACTATTGTGGACCTTGGGGTGTTGAGCTGTGAGGATTGGGTGGTAGTCGATGATGAATGGGTTAAAGCGGAAGAGGCAATAAATTGCAGGATTGGCTCATGGATGGGACTGGACACATTGGGAGTAGACAACACAATAGGAGTAGAAGCTTCTGAAGGGATAGACAAATTGGAAGGGAGAGACACAAGAGAAAGTAGTGACATATTTGACAACAGAAACACATTGAGAGGTGAGGGTGGAGGTGGTGGGTCTAATTTTGGCCAACATTTTTTGCTCCGGGTCTTAATTTTCTTGTGCTGAGCAGAGTCACAAGTGGGAGTATATTTTTTATGGGTACCTCAGCGTTTCTTCCTTGGCTGAGTGGGAGTGGTGGCTTCTGTAGCAGTGTGCTGGTGTGGTGCTGGACTGGGCAGCATGGTGGATGCTGCATGCTGCAGGGGTGCTGCACTCGGCAGCATAGTGGATGCTTCATGCTGCAAGATGGCTGCACTCTGGATCATGCAGTGAACTGGAGGAACAGCCGTGATGTCCAGCGGTGGTGGAGGATAGTTCGGTGCTGGCGTCTTTGCCCATTGATGCTGTGCTTGGCTTTGTTGCTGTGTCAGAAAAGAAAAGTTTGCCTGCTTGTAATATCCTTTCTGCGGATGGTAGCTTCGGGACTGCTGCAATGTCTGGCTGTAAGCAGCCTGGCAGGCCTGCATGACACTCAGCTGGTGTTCAGGCATAAGGTTTTCCATCATGCCCCAGTCTATTGCAGAAAAAAAAGTTGTGCCGGTCTCTGAAGGTCACCTTCCAGGTGGTCAAGGCATCTGTGGACATGATGAAAAAGTGTGTTCACCCACTGTCCAGTCTATCTCCAATCACCTTTATCCCATCCTGGAAGATCGAGCTTAAGTGAATAAACATGGGCATGACTGACCTCTCCCAGGCCCTCTGTCGCTGGCGAGTAGACCCAGCAAAAGTAGTGGCAGAATATTGGGAGAGAGGAAAACCTAAGGGACTGGCTGACTGTTCCCCAGCCGGTAAACCCTGCCCAGTTGCTGCATCGCTGGTGTATGACTGAGAGTGTTCCATGTCTGTTCGATGAGGGGCCGCTCCAACTGAGGACTATCCAGGCTGTGTGATGCTGCTCCAGGTTTTATGTGGAAAATAAATGAAAAACTTTACTAAAAAAAAACATTCTAGAAAGCGCCAACATATCCTGTAAAACTGAACAATTCAGATGTTAGATAATTGAATACCACACAGACCTCAGTAAATGCAGCATGCAATGGTATTTCTATTTCAATATCTTTGGAGCAGCACCACTTCGAACCTGAATCTCCTCTCTCATATCTTTATTGTAGCGATCCTTCATCGAACACCAATAAACATTTACTCTCTTCACTGTGAAGGGGGAAAAAATAAAAATAAATTGTAAAACAATTAACCTACATTTACAGGCTCACTGCCACATCAGACCACATTGCAATACTTATGAAAATCTTTTCCGACTTGTGTGGTGGCATGGTCCCAATTAGGCAAAAGCGATCGGGCAATTTCTTCCCAGAGTCGACAAATCACTACTCTGACACAAGTCAGAATGTTGGCGATCACGGGTGTCCCACAACGCTACTTGCTCTTGCACAAGATGAATCAGTTGATCATTGTCAATTATGGTATTGGCTTCCTCACATTGTGGAGCCTAGACATCAAAGAAACACAAAAAATGAAATCATAGTTTTAAAAATGAAACACTTAAGCCAAAAACAATCAAGACTACTTTCATGCCATCTTTACGCCTCAGGAACTCGGGTCCGACAACCCTGAGAAGAATCATCACTCAACTGCTCTGGCTGTTCAGTACAGGAAGTGTCCGGTAAAGAAAATACATGATTTTGATATATGATTTATGTGTCGTATTGACAGTCAATACATACCAATCAGTATAGCAAATGTACTCACTTCATCTGTGTCCACTCTGGGCAGCATTCAGGTCTTCACTCAAGGACATGTTGGAATAGATGGCTGCAAGAGAGACAGAGTACACACTGCATTACATGACAAATACAAAGAGACAGAGTACAGACTGCAATGAAAGAGACAGACAGACATTTTCTTAGCTTCTATACACACATCCAGAGTCTTCAGATGAAATCCAGAGTCTTGGTGGCACATCCACAGTGTTGCGATCACTTCAAGAGCCTTGAGAGCACTGGAATTACAGTGTCCACACCCCCTTTTTATACAGCTTGTTTTTTTGAGCGGTTGAAACCAGTTCCTGGACATGATCAGTCTGAAGAAGGCATGCACATCGAATGCATCTATGCGCATATCCATGTGTACCAATGCATTCCAATACACAGTAATGCACATTTTGTACACACTCATCTGCATGCGCATGCCTGTGCATATTTGACGCCTCCAAAAAATGCAAAATATTGCGTTTGCTGGATACCGTGAAATAACATGGAGACGTATTTGTATACATCCGCATACAAACTGATGCTAATGCATGTCCCTGCGCACACAGTGTTAAAGATAGGTGCGCAAGATGCATGCAGACAGTACGCAGGCTTACGCTGCGCAAAAAAACGATAATGTGAAACTGGCCTAATTGAGTAATTTTTTTCAAATGACATGAAAAAATGTTAAATTCTGATTTATTTTCCATGTTGTGTTGTAAATAAAATATGACTGTTCAAGATTTCCACATCATTGTATTCTTTTCTTTACATTTCACAAAGCCATCTAACTTTTTTCGAATTGTGATTCTGAAAAAAACCTGTCTTTGCTATGCATGGTAACTAGTGATGAGTGAACTTGCCGGGATTAGAATTCAACAGTTCACTTGGATTTGACGAGAAAAATGTATTTGCATCAAATTTATTAGCTACAATTCAAATATGCCTTATTATGCCCTGGGGTCTTACCGAACATAGTAAACATAAAAATAGTATATTACAGCTCACCACTCAATCCTCCTCTGGATTCCTCTTGTTCCAGTTTCTTCTGTCCTTCATGGCAGGAGATATCCTCTTCCATGTCCTCCTTTAGTGTGCTTTGGGCTGATTAGCACTTCAGGCAACACACATCATTATGTCAGGACATCACAATACACATTGCATGAAGCATACTCAGTAGAGTGCGGAGGGAAGGAAAGCGTGGGAGAAAAAGTTATCAGAAGAGACAAGCATTAGGGTATCGTCACACAGTGCCATTTTGATCGCTACGACGGTACGATTCGTGACGTTCCAGCAATATCGTTACGATATCGCTGTGTCTGACACGCAGCAGCGATCAGGGATCCTGCTGAGAATCGTACGTCGTAGCAGATCGTTTGGAACATTCTTTCGTTGCTGGATCTCCCGCTCTCATCGCTAGATCGGTGTGTGACACCGATCTAGCGATGCGTTCGCTTGTAACCAGGGTAAACATCGGGTTACTAAGCGCAGGGCCGCGCTTAGTAACCCGATATTTACCCTGGTTACCAGCGTAAATGTAAAAAAAAACAAACAGTACATACTTACATTCCGGTTTCCGTCAGGTCCCTTGCCGTCACCGCTGTGCTCTGCTTTCACTTTACGGCCGGCAGTCAGTGAGTGCGGAAACAGATGGCAAGGGACAGACACCGGAATGTAAGTATGTAGTGTTTGTTTTTTTTTACGCTGGTAACCAGGGTAAACATTGGGTTACTAAGCGCGGCCCTGCGCTTAGTAACCCGATGTTTACCCTGGTTACCCGGGGACCTCGGCATCGTTGGTTGCTGGAGAGCTGTCTGTGTGACAGCTCTCCAGCGACCACACTACGACTTACCAACGATCACGGCCAGGTCGTATCGCTGGTCGTGATCGTTGGTAAATCGTATAGTGTGACGTTACCCTTAGAAACAGCTGTTGTCAGGCCAGATGGGGAGCAGTGGCAACTTAACCCGTGAGTGAAGAGGTGGGTATAAAATATTTCATACTTTTTAATCTCCTTTTTGATCCTTTAGAATCCAGAAGTCTGCCTAATAGTCATTTTGCTGGATTCCCACTATGCAAGTCACAAAAAATTCCAATTTAGGTACACCTGAATTTATTGTAACTATCAAGGCAAATTCGTTTGGCTTCACTTGTCTCTAATAGCAACGAACTACAGTGCAGATTGCATTTTACAATAAAGTGTAATAAATGAAAGCCTAGGGACTTACTGGTGGCTGCTATAGGCAACAGAGAGAGATTAAAAACAAAAGTTTTGATAGATAAGGCTTTTGTGTGTGGATAATGAAAGATAAGATTACCTAATCACTTTTGGCTTCCATAGTTTTTGTGAGCTTCATTAAAGTTAAAGACTAATCACTTATACTTGAGTTCATGAAATAGACTGGTGAGAGATGAAAGTAGCAGTTTGTTGAAAGCAATCACTTGTTACACTGAATAATTAGCTGTTCTATATATTTATAGCAAACCTCTTCTTCCTGCCCCACTTGTGAGTGCTGCACTTCTAGTACAAGTAAGAAAAGGTGCTGATGAATAGTAGATCTGGGATGAAGTAATTAGCAGCTTTGGTGCTTGCCTTGCTATTTATTGGGAAAAGAGAATGCTATTACTGTATGCTTTTAGTTTCTACAGTATATCAGGGGATGTCAACTAATAATGAAGTATTCATCCAAGCAATATACAAGGCACTGCCATATTGGCCCATATTGACTACCTGTGTTGTGGATTTGTTGGCAGTTGTAATTGGTGTTTTCTACACGTTATTTGGACCCTTTAATGACATTGAGCCTTTTAGTTAACCTAATGTAATATTTTGAATGGAGTTTGTCATCAGGACAGAATACTGTCATTTTGGGCTTTAATGTAGTTTTTTGTAAGGAAGAAAAATAAGAAAAATACTGATGCAAGGCTAGGAAGCTTTTCACTGCTTACTAACCCATTTCAAAGCCATACTAGTTTCGTATACAGTTGTGTGAAAAAGTGTTTGTCTCTCGTTATTTCCTATTCTTTAGCATGTTTGTCACACATAAATGTTTCAGATCAGCAAACAAATTTAAATGTTAGACAAAGATAACACAAGTAAACACAAAATGCAGTTTATAAATTAGTTCTTTATTATTAAGGTAAAAAGAAATTCAAACCTACATGACCTTGTGTGAAAAAGTGGATGCCCCTAAATCTACTAACTGTGTGGGTCACCCTTAGCAGCAACAACTGCAATCAAGCATCTGCGAAAACTGGCAATGAGTTTTTTACAGCGCTCTGGAGGATTTTGGGCCCACTCATCTTTGCAGAATTGATGTAATTCAGTCGCATTGGAGGGTTTCCGAGCCTGAACTGCCTTTTTAAGGTCATGACACAGCAGCTCAATCTGATTAAGATCAGCACTTTGACTAGGCCCATCTAAAGTCTTAATTTTGTTTTTATTAAGCCATTTAGAGGTGGACTTACAGGTATGTTTTGGATCATTGTCCTGATGCATATCCCAAGTGCGCTTCAGCTTGAGGTTACGGACAAAAGGCCAGTCATTCTTCAGGATTTTTTGGTTGACAGCAGAATTCATGGTTCGATTTACCACAGCAAGTCTTCCAGCAAAACAGTCCCAGACCATCAGGCTACCACCACCATATTTTACTGTTGGTATTATGTTCCTTGTTATGTTTGCTAATGACAGGTGTTATGAAGGCAATCCAGAAACACAGTGTGCTTAGCGATCAGAGCGCACACAGTGATCTGACAAATACCCAAAAATACAAGAACGAGCTCTGAGACGTGGAAACTCTGTAGACCGCACACCTGATCCTATCCTAAACACAACTAAAAGCGGCTGTGGATTGCGCCTAACAACTACCTAGGCAACTCGGCACAGCCTAAGAAACTAGCTAGCCTGAAGATAGAAAAATAGGCCTGACTTGCCCCAGAGAAATTCCCCAAAGGAAAAGGCAGCCCCCCACATATAATGACTGTGAGTAAGATGAAAAGACAAAACGTAGGGATGAAATAGATTCAGCAAAGTGGGGCCCGATATTCTAGGACAGAGCGAGGACAGTAAAGCGAACTTTGCAGTCTACAAAAAACCCTAAAGCAAAACCACGCAAAGGGGGCAAAAAAAACCCCACCGTGCCGAACTAACGGCACGGCGGTACACCCTTTGCGTCTCAGAGCTTCCAGCAAAACAAAAGACAAGCTGGACAGAAAAAAAGCAACAAAAAAGATAAAAGCACTTAGCTATACAGAGCAGCAGGTCACAGGAACAATCAGGAGAAGCTCAGATCCAACACTGAAACATTGACAAGGAGCAAGGATAGCAGCATCAGGCGGAGTTAAGTAATGAAGCAGTTAACGAGCTCACCAGAACACCTGAGGGAGGAAGCTCAGAAGCTGCAGTACCACTTGTGACCACAGGAGTGAATTCAGCCACAGAATTCACAACAGTACCCCCCCCTTGAGGAGGGGTCACCGAACCCTCACCAGAGCCCCCAGGCCGACCAGGATGAGCCGCATGAAAGGCACGAACAAGATCGGAAGCATGAACATCAGAGGCAAAAACCCAGGAATTATCTTCCTGAGCATAACCCTTCCATTTAACCAGATACTGGAGTTTCCGTCTAGAAACACGAGAATCCAAAATCTTCTCCACAATATACTCCAATTCCCCCTCCACCAAAACCGGGGCAGGAGGCTCAACAGATGGAACCATAGGTGCCACGTATCTCCGCAACAACGACCTATGGAATACATTATGTATGGAAAAGGAGTCTGGGAGGGTCAAACGAAAAGACACAGGATTGAGAACCTCAGAAATCCTATACGGACCAATAAAACGAGGTTTAAATTTAGGAGAGGAAACCTTCATAGGAATATGACGAGAAGATAACCAAACCAGATCCCCAACACGAAGTCGGGGACCCACACGGCGTCTGCGATTAGCGAAAAGTTGAGCTTTCTCCTGGGACAAGATCAAATTGTCCACTACCTGAGTCCAGATCTGCTGGAACCTATCCACCACAGAATCCACACCAGGACAGTCCGAAGACTTAACCTGTCCTGAAGAGAAACGAGGATGGAACCCAGAATTGCAAAAAAATGGAGAAACCAAGGTAGCCGAGCTGGCCCGATTATTAAGGGCGAACTCAGCCAACGGCAAAAAGGACACCCAATCATCCTGGTCTGCAGAAACAAAACATCTCAGATATGTTTCCAAGGTCTGATTGGTTCGTTTGGTCTGGCCATTAGTCTGAGGATGGAAAGCCGAGGAAAAGGATAGGTCAATGCCCATCCTACCACAAAAGGCTCGCCAAAACCTTGAAACAAACTGGGAACCTCTGTCAGAAACAATATTCTCAGGAATGCCATGCAACCGAACCACATGCTGAAAGAACAAAGGTACCAAATCAGAGGAGGAAGGAAATTTAGCCAAGGGCACCAGATGGACCATTTTAGAAAAGCGATCACAGACCACCCAAATGACTGACATCTTTTGAGAAACGGGAAGGTCAGAAATGAAATCCATCGAAATATGTGTCCAAGGCCTCTTTGGGACCGGCAAGGGCAAAAGCAACCCACTGGCGCGAGAACAGCAGGGCTTAGCCCTAGCACAAATCCCACAGGACTGCACAAAAGTACGTACATCCCGTGACAGAGATGGCCACCAGAAGGATCTAGCCACTAACTCTCTGGTACCAAAGATTCCAGGATGACCAGCCAACACCGAACAATGAAGTTCAGAGATAAGTTTATTAGTCCACCTATCAGGGACGAACAGTTTCTCTGCTGGACAACGATCAGGTTTATTCGCCTGAAATTTTTGCAGCACCCGCCGCAAATCAGGGGAGATGGCAGACACAATGACTCCTTCCTTGAGGATACCCGCTGGCTCAGATAAACCCGGAGAGTCGGGCACAAAACTCCTAGACAGAGCATCCGCCTTCACATTTTTAGAGCCCGGAAGGTACGAAATCACAAAGTCGAAGCGGGCAAAAAATAACGACCAACGGGCCTGTCTAGGATTCAAGCGCTTGGCAGACTCGAGATAAGTCAAGTTCTTATGATCAGTCAATACCACCACGCGATGCTTAGCTCCTTCAAGCCAATGACGCCACTCCTCGAATGCCCACTTCATGGCCAGCAACTCTCGATTGCCCACATCATAATTACGCTCAGCGGGCGAAAACTTCCTGGAAAAGAAAGCACATGGTTTCATCACTGAGCAATCAGAACCTCTCTGTGACAAAACCGCCCCTGCTCCAATCTCAGAAGCATCAACCTCGACCTGGAACGGAAGAGAAACATCTGGCTGACACAACACAGGGGCAGAACAAAAACGACACTTCAACTCCTGAAAAGCTTCCACAGCAGCAGAAGACCAATTAACCAAATCAGCACCCTTCTTGGTCAAATCGGTCAATGGTTTGGCAATGCTAGAAAAATTACAGATGAAGCGACGATAAAAATTAGCAAAGCCCAGGAACTTTTGCAGACTTTTCAGAGATGTCGGCTGAATCCAATCCTGGATGGCTTGGACCTTAACTGGATCCATCTCGATAGTAGAAGGGGTAAAGATGAACCCCAAAAATGAAACTTTCTGCACACCGAAGAGACACTTTGATCCCTTCACAAACAAAGAGTTAGCACGCAGGACCTGAAAAACCATTCTGACCTGCTTCACATGAGACTCCCAATCATCTGAGAAGATCAAAATGTCATCCAAGTAAACAATCAGGAATTTATCCAGATACTCACGGAAGATGTCATGCATAAAAGACTGAAACACAGATGGAGCATTGGCAAGTCCGAACGGCATCACTAGATACTCAAAATGACCCTCGGGCGTATTGAATGCAGTTTTCCATTCATCTCCTTGCCTGATTCTCACCAGATTATACGCACCACGAAGATCTATCTTAGTGAACCAACTAGCCCCCTTAATCCGAGCAAACAAGTCAGATAACAATGGCAAGGGATACTGAAATTTAACAGTGATCTTATTAAGAAGGCGGTAATCAATACACGGTCTCAGCGAACCATCCTTCTTGGCTACAAAGAAGAACCCTGCTCCCAGTGGTGATGACGATGGGCGAATATGTCCCTTCTCCAGGGATTCCTTCACATAACTGCGCATAGCGGCGTGTTCGGGCACGGATAAATTAAATAATCGACCTTTAGGGAATTTACTACCAGGAATCAAATTGATAGCACAATCACAATCCCTATGCGGAGGTAGAGCATCGGACTTGGGCTCTTCAAATACATCCTGATAATCAGACAAGAACTCTGGGACCTCAGAAGGGGTGGATGACGAAATCGACAAAAATGGAACATCACCATGTACCCCCTGACAACCCCAGCTGGATACCGACATGGAATTCCAATCCAATACTGGATTATGGGTTTGTAGCCATGGCAACCCCAACACGACCACATCATGCAGATTATGCAACACCAGAAAGCGAATAACTTCCTGATGTGCAGGAGCCATGAACATGGTCAGCTGGGCCCAGTATTGAGGTTTATTCTTGGCCAAAGGTGTAGCATCAATTCCTCTCAATGGAATAGGACACCGCAAAGGCTCCAAGAAAAACCCACAACGTTTAAATCCAAATCCATCAGATTCAGGGCAGCGCCCGAATCCACAAACGCCATGACAGAAAACGACGACAAAGAGCATATCAAGGTAATGGACAGAAGGAATTTGGACTGTATAGTACCAATGACAGCAGACCTAGCGGACCGCTTAGTGCGCTTACGACAATCAGAAATAGCATGAGTGGAATCACCACAGTAGAAACACAGACCATTCAGACGTCTGTATTCCTGCCGTTCAACTCTAGTCATAGTCCTATCGCACTGCATAGGCTCAGGTTTAACCTCAGGCAGTACCGCCAAATGGTGCACAGATTTACGCTCGCGCAAGCGTCGACCGATCTGAATAGCCAAAGACAAAGACTCATTCAAACCAGCAGGCATAGGAAATCCCACCATGACATCCTTAAGAGCCTCAGAGAGACCCTTTCTGAACAAAGCTGCCAGCGCAGATTCATTCCACTGAGTGAGTACTGACCATTTCCTAAATTTCTGACAATATACTTCTATATCATCCTGACCCTGGCACAAAGCCAGCAAATTTTTCTCAGCCTGATCCACTGAATTAGGCTCATCGTACAGCAATCCGAGCGCCAGGAAAAACGCATCGACACTACTCAATGCAGGGTCTCCTGGCGCAAGAGAAAATGCCCAGTCTTGAGGGTCGCTGCGCAAAAAAGAAATAATAATCAAAACCTGTTGAATAGGATTACCAGAAGAATGAGGTTTCAAGGCCAGAAATAGCTTACAATTATTTTTGAAACTTAGAAACTTAGTTCTATCTCCAAAAAACAAATCAGGAATAGGAATTCTTGGTTCTAACATAGATTTCTGATCAATAGTATCTTGAATTTTTTGTACATTTATAACGAGATTATCCATTGAAGAGCACAGACCCTGAATATCCATGTCCACACCTGTGTCCAGAATCACCCAAATGTCTAGGGGAAAAAAAAAAAGTGAACACAGAGCAGAAAAAAAAAAAAAAATGATGTCAGAACTTTTTCTTTCCCTCTATTGAGAATCATTAGTAAGGCTCCTTGTACTGTTATGTTTGCTAATGACAGGTGTTATGAAGGCAATCCAGAAACACAGTGTGCTTAGCGATCAGAGCGCACACAGTGATCTGACAAATACCCAAAAATACAAGAACGAGCTCTGAGACGTGGAAACTCTGTAGACCGCACACCTGATCCTATCCTAAACACAACTAAAAGCGGCTGTGGATTGCGCCTAACAACTACCTAGGCAACTCGGCACAGCCTAAGAAACTAGCTAGCCTGAAGATAGAAAAATAGGCCTGACTTGCCCCAGAGAAATTCCCCAAAGGAAAAGGCAGCCCCCCACATATAATGACTGTGAGTAAGATGAAAAGACAAAACGTAGGGATGAAATAGATTCAGCAAAGTGGGGCCCGATATTCTAGGACAGAGCGAGGACAGTAAAGCGAACTTTGCAGTCTACAAAAAACCCTAAAGCAAAACCACGCAAAGGGGGCAAAAAAAAACCCACCGTGCCGAACTAACGGCACGGCGGTATACCCTTTGCGTCTCAGAGCTTCCAGCAAAACAAAAGACAAGCTGGACAGAAAAAAAGCAACAAAAAAGATAAAAGCACTTAGCTATACAGAGCAGCAGGTCACAGGAACAATCAGGAGAAGCTCAGATCCAACACTGAAACATTAACAAGGAGCAAGGATAGCAGCATCAGGCGGAGTTAAGTAATGAAGCAGTTAACGAGCTCACCAGAACACCTGAGGGAGGAAGCTCAGAAGCTGCAGTACCACTTGTGACCACAGGAGTGAATTCAGCCACAGAATTCACAACAGTTCCTTTTCTGAAATGCTATTACTTCTACACCAGATGTAATCTGACATACACCTTCCAAATAGTTAAACTTTTGTGTTGTCAGTCCACAGAGTATTCCCAAAAGACTTGGGAATCTTGATGATGTTTTCTGGTAAAACTGAGAGGAGCCTTTATGTTCTTATTGCTCAGCAGTGGTTTTAGTCTTGGAACTCTGCCATGCAGGTCATTTGTTCCCAGTCTCTTTTTTATGGTAATCATGATCACTGACCTTCACTGAGGAAAGTGAGGCCTGCAGTTCTTTGCATGTTGTTGTGAGGGCTTTTGTGACCGCTTGGATCAGTCATTGCAGCGCTCTTGGGGTAATTTTAGTCATCCGGCAACTCCTGGGAAGGTTCGCTACTGTTCCATGGTTTTGCCATTTGTGGATAATGGTTTTCACTGGGGTTTGCTAAAGCTCAACACTTTAGCTCTCAATTACTTTATTTCTCAATTACTTTATTTCTCATTTTTTCCCGAATTTCTTTGAATTTCAGCATGATATCTAGTTTTTTAGGTTCTTTTGGTCTGCTTCACTTTGTCAGGCAGGTTGTATTTAATTGATTTCTTGATTGAGAACAGATGTGGCAGTAATCAGGATTGGATGTGGCTAGGGAATTTGAACTCAGCATCCCAAAGATGTGATGAACCACAGTTAATTTATGCTTTTTTTGTGGAAGGGGTGGCAATCACTTTCTCACGCAGGGCTCATAGGTTTGGATTTCTTTTTTTCTTAATAATAAAGACCTTCATTTAAAAACTGCATTTTGTGTTGACTTTGTTTTCTTTGTCTAATATTTAAATATGTTTGGTGATCTGAAACATTTAAGTGTAACAAACATACAAAATAATTTTTCACACTACTGTATATTTTGTCATTTTCCTATTAAACTTATATGATTATTCATTCAATTGATGGGTTATCCTTGTAATAAGGTTGTCATTCTGGTGCATGATCAGGCTGCTGCTATGGCGTAAAAACGACTCACTCGCATCTGGCCAATGACTGGAAGTGTTTCTTTAAAATGGTGGTACCATTGGGCAACCACGAGTGGGGAAATTTTTAATATAAACAGTTTATCTGTCTGTGAACCCTGTCCACCCACTGCTGGACCAATGGTCACACATACTTGTACATTATATGTACACTTCACAGTGTGACAGGGAAACATACCCATGTGTCATCTGCTGTACAAATGTCAAAGATTTCTAATCCCTGATGTAGAAGATCAAAAACTCAAGTTAAAATTGATGCCAGTTGTCTGCAAGGTTAATATTCAACTAAGAATTACTGCACGAATTCAAATTGAACAAAATATGATAATAGGAATGATAGTAAACATAAATTGTGTAATACGAGCAGAATTTAATTCAATTTGAATTTTGTAAAATTTCATAGTCCCCGGAATACAGTTAGTTTGTAGCTCACTTTGTGCCAATTCAAACAAATGGTGAATACCTGTGGCTCTCATTTTTATGAACCCTAGATAGCCTACAAAAGGTTAAAACTATGTCACCACTTACCTCTCACAGCACCCCTCAGATCCAGCTGCCTGCTGCCCTCCTTCTGATTCTATAGATAGGGAAAATGGTGTGCACTCAGGTCGTGGGATAATGAGGTGCTGGTAAACCGACCGTGTGGTCAAGTCAATCATAGAAAAAATTACTGCACACTCGATACTGGTATGATGCAGAAAAGGTATATGCCAATTTTATTCAAGAAAACAAATCAAAAAAATGGTGGTTGCCACATTGGTAAAGGTAGGGTTCATTGTCTACCTTTACCAATGTGGCAACCACCATTTTCGAGTGTGCAGCTCCTTCTGATTCTACACACTATAGAGCAAGCCTTTTTTCTGCAAACCGGCCTTGGGCTTTAGAGGTTACTAGCCTTGTAAGAACATGATATATGTTGTGATGGCATAATATGCGTAGGCATAGTGTGCAGGGACCTCCCAGGCTTGGTCGAGGGTAGAAATCTTATAGAATACAGAGGCTGGTTATGCAGAGCACAATTGCAAAAAGAAAAGGCGTGGATTATCAGATGGTAGGTAGTGTAAGCAACTTGGATATTGAGACAGGTGAGTGTTGAGATATTAGTATTTTTATTTAGTTTTTTACATCTTATGTTTCTTATGTGGTAAAATTCACATGATTTGGAAATTTTGAATTTTGCCAGATCTGCTTATTTTTAATACTAAAGCATTTCATCTTTTCATTGTAACCAGACAGTTCTTAAATTACATTTTGAGAGCACTAAAAAGGAGCAATTACTATAAATAATCAAACTTTACAACTCTTAGGAATTCCCATATTTTTCAGTTTTAATATGGGCAATTTTACATTTCATAAAAAACAGGATTCCTGATCTACTGTGCCCATTGGGTCTGCAAGTATTATAGCTAACCACGCAAAAAGACTTACTAGCAAGTAGTCAAAAAGAAGCGAACCATAACATTAAAACATTCAACATTTATTGAAACATTTTATAAAAACAATTTTTTGTACGGCAAAAAACATAATCATATAAAGACATCCAGTAGGAGGGGCTCCAAACAGTATGGCAAAATCTCATATCAATATCTCATATCACACTCCCGGAAGAAGCTAGGGCAAAACGTACATTGGGGTGAGGAGGGTCTCCATGACAGATCTCTGGCTATTCTATCGGCTCGGTTACCTTGGTGCTGTACCCTTACAGGTAATACATAAGGTGCCGTGATTTATTTGTATATTCGGTTGGCCGTACTACCATTGTGGTATATACTTGTTTCTGTTTGAGTTGTGGTTATTGGTACAGTACTATTAGTGATATATGCTGGTGAGTGGGTTAGTCCTAGGACATATGTTCCTATATAACATATGGTTATTACTAATGATTTAGCACTGTTATAGGATTAAGTGAACGGAATTATCCCTGCTCACTATGCATTTATTTAATATTAACTGAGCTATATATGCATTTAATTAATATTAACTGAGCTATATATTTACCATCTTTTGATATGAGATTTTGCCATACTTTTTGGAGCCCCTCCTTTTGGATGTCTTTATATGGTTATGTTTTTTGCCATACAAGAAATTGTTTTCATAAAATGTTTCAATAAATGTTGAATGTTTTAATGCTATGGTTCGCTTCTTTTTGACTACTTGCTAGTAAGTCTTTTTGTGTGGTTATGCATTGTTGAAGTGCCAGCGGGTATACTCAGGGACTTTTTTGATTGTGCTAAGTATTACAGCTGGTTTGACCCTTTTGGCCTCTATTCATCAAGCAGTTTTAAAACTGAAATATTGCACTTTCTTGTGCATCTTGAATATGCAAAACACATAATTTTATGACCTGTGGAGTTTTCACATCATTCTTGGTCAGTGTCGCCAATTTTAGAAAAATGGGCAGGCCAATCTCAATTGGACCTGGGGGTGAGCAAGTTTTCTTGACAAATTCACCATAATTTGCACCACAAAGTGGTGTGAATTATGATTGCTCCATAATGCTCCATCACTTTGCATCCACTCATTTCAGGGGGCTTCTTGAAGTATGTTCAATTCTGCCAACACTTTCTGCCATGACTGTATGTAGCAAATAAAAAAGAGCTGCATATTCTTGAGTCCAAGGCCTATAGCCAAGAAAGTCCTCTAGACATTAAAAAACAACGAAAATTGGCAGGACTCCCGCAGTCCCATCTAGGTGCAACATTTCAACTTCCCAATTGAATCCTGTTCTGACATGTTGCACCTGAATGGGTGAATAATAATCCTCATTTTTTTTCACGCAGAACCCTTGACTGCTGCCTACATTTTTTGCTTTTTATGCGAATACTCTCATTTTACCTTTATATCCAAAGATATGTCCCTATGGCTTTTATGCCTAATGTTACTGAGTTAATTTTTTAATATGAAACAATAATACATGCTTTTCTAAACGTTTGCAAGGAAGAAAAGCAATTAAACAATACTGCGGCATATGACATCAATATGATTCAATAAAAGTGATGTGAAAAAAGGCAATGTAATAAAAACAAACATGTTTTTATTTATTTTTTCTATGCATTTTATAGCCTAAACCTAAATGCACTTGATAAACCATGTATTTCATGTATCATATATAGACAATAACTGCTTCTCTTTTGCACATTTTTCTTATTTTTCACAAGCATTTTATAATTATACAATCTGTAATAATTAGTCATGTTAATGAGGTGTGAAATCCACGTGAGTCTAAATATTTGTGGCATATGTTAACTTGTTGCTATGTGTTCCTTTCAGCTATTCAGGTGTCAGCACCAATTTTTCAATGTATTACAATATATTCAATTATTAGTTACAAGTGCTTATAAATTATATTTACCAATTGATTGTCATATGATATTGTGGATAGATTTATGAAAGCAGCTGTTTAACTAAAGTAAGAACACTAACAATTATCGACCTTTGAGTGTAGTTAAACATGTGCTTGAATTTAATGGAATTGTGAAATTGTAATATCTGTGATTTTCTAATATAATTCTATCATCCATATTTTTCCCTTCAAGAGAAGTAATAAAGGAAAACAGTGAGAAAATCAAATTTCCCAGGGTAGTTCCACTTGCATGTAGGTGGCCCCTCTATTCTTATTTTGCCAGTCATACAATTATTGCATTGCTAATAATTGAAAAGACAAATTACAGAAAGACAAAATAATGTTAAGAAAATACATATGTTAGGGCTCGCGGAACGCACCAAATAATAAGATAGGTAGAATAAGGTGCGTTCGCAGCCCGGGGTCCACCGTGCAGAGATGGAACCTGCTGCCAAGTAATGACGGACTATATGGCGGTACAATGTGACTACACACACGGGTTAACTTCACCCTGTGTGAAGGAAGCAAACCCTGTTAAGTCACAGGGCCGCGGTACTGCACACAAGAGCACAAGCAAGGAGTCTCCGAGCTCAGTCCTAAGACTTGGGATCTGAGTCTGTGTAGACTACTTGCGGTCGACACCGCAACTGGGGTATCAGCGTAACCAAAATAATAACTAAATAATGCACGAGAGTGCGTGCGGTGCCGCACTGGCGGACGCCATTAACCACCCAGGCTTGGGTCAGGAAAGCGCTGTGAAAACGCACGGCGCCGCACTGGCGGACACAGCAACTAGACGCTGTATTGGTGTGTAACGTGCTGTTGGGTAAGTCGGGCGCTAGACAGCAATCATACACCTTCTGAGAACAGTCATCGAATAGGGAGGGTTTTTTAAAGAACGACTTTCACTCACAACACACACACGTTTACAAATGTACACTAGCGCATGGCCGTGCAGCCATGCGAGCCTTAAATAACTGCAGCACGTATAGGACCTTTCAAAGAAGGACCAATGGAATTGCTGCAGTACCTGAGCATGTGACCCTAGATCTCCACTGAGAGATCTTGCCCTGGGCATGCTCAGTGTGCAAAGCAGAACTTAGTCCTAGTACCTACAGGACCTTCCGTGAGAAGGACCAATGGAAGTCGCTGCAGTACCTGAGCATGTGACCCTAGATCTCCACTGAGAGATCTTGCCCTGGGCATACTCAGTGTGTGCAAAGTAGGACTTAGTCCCAGAAGCGTCTGCTCGCCGCTGCCCAGCATTGGCTTCAATGGCAGAAGCTGGAAAAGCAGCAGTAACCCCATGTGAGACTGAGCAAGACGCTGGGACTGACGTCTCTGCTGAGCAGATTCCACTGCAGCTGGAGAAGAATGGGAGACCGCAGCAGAGATGGTTCGAGATTCCCCCTGTGCAGAGGCGGGAACTCGACACCTAACAACATAAAAAAACCCTAAACAATAGTAATAAGGTTTATACAAGCAAAAGTAAAAATTCCTTGTGTTTTGTAACACATTGGTTATTAATAACCCATATTAAAATCCTTATTAAAATAATAGTGAATTACTCAATTACACCTAAGAATTCTATGTGTAAGTCTATAAGTTATAATCATGAAATCCAATAGCAGAATATATCACTAAGAACCCAAACAGAGCTATAGACTGCTATGACATGACCAGTATTTGTGCTTTATTCTGGAAATGTTCATCTTTTCTCAAAAGACACCAGAATGTTGTCTGTTTTCTATGGCTCTATCAAGATTTTGGAAACCTATTATAAAGAGTGATTTGTTTCTCAATTTTACCTTGGGTGTTGGGTATGCACCAAATACAGGGGTGCTCGAGTGACATTGTGGAGTCCCCATGGCCTCATGTTTGTCAGACAACCCCGCATGTTTTGTGGCTGTCTAACAGCTGTGAAACTTACGGCCCCAGGGACTTTAACATGTTACTCGAGCACCTGCGATACTCAGTGCATACCCGAGCACCTTAGGCAAACTCAAGTAACGAGTATAGCACTCATCACTAGTGACTACATAGAGTGCTTAAAGGTTTATCATTAGAAGGGAAGGTCTGTGCAAACAGCACATCCTTATTCATGTTCATTAAAACTGTTGTAGTTTGTATTTCCAAGTTGCATGGAACTGTGAGTGCACAGCAGTTTTTGATAATATCTTATTGGCAGCCTTTATGAATGAGAAATTAGTCATTATCCTGCATTTTTATTAGGACATTGTGTGCAACATCTAGGCACACTTCACAGAGAATCTAGATTATTCTGCAGCTTAAACAATGTGATAAATAGATATTTAAAAAAACAAGAGTTCACAGTTGACAATCAGCAAAATAAGAATTGCAAAAAGCCTATATTATTGGCAACATGAAAAATGGACTTGAGCCAGACCAACAATCTTATGTAGATATCGCATTGTATTCTAGATTTTGTTTGTAATAAACTGTGATACTTGTTTGCAGTGAATGTAGTAGTATTATATTATTATATATCTGTGGTGGAAGGACAAATACAAGGAAGTATTTTATTATTATTTGGCCAATGAAATTACAGTGCCAAAGATCATGATTATCTTCACACAGTTTTCAGTGTAAACCATTAATTGTCGGAGTTTTACCCCCTCTTTTCCATTGCTTTACCTGGTTGTCTGGAAACTGGATACATTTACCAAGGGTATGTGAGTTCTGTAGTGTTTGGACTGCGAGAAAAGAAGAGGTTAATTTATTGCTCAAAGAAGATATTTTAACAATGCTGTGATCTATGGGTTCATCCAGCAGCAGTTATGGACAGAGCTACATGGTCATGACTGGCTAATACTGAAAAATGCATCTTATTCTGGCAGTTGCATGTGAGTTAGCGCTAAACATTGCCCAGTCATTCTTATCATCTAAAGTCAGTAATTTAAAACTTGCTAGAACTGTTAGGATTTTTTTTTGTTGCTTCTGGTGGCAGGAAGGATAATTCTAGAGTAGTCTCAAAACAGTTAACATATTTGTTGTCAATCTAATCAAGGTTGTTATGATTTTCCTGTGAATTCTAGCTGGCAGATGACTACTGTCGGCCCTTGTTTGCAATCATCTGCCAGCTCTTAAAACTGTTCCAATATTAGGTAGCTGCTCCGCCTATCTGACAAACGTGAATATTTTTTTTCTTCTACATATTTTGTCAAATGAAAAATTGATGCTTACACTAATGACTCCACTTTTAAAGCTGAAAATAAATCTTTGGCAACAGCACACTGTCAAACATTGTTGAAAGGAAACCTGTCATGTCTAAAACAGCTATTTACCTGCAGATATAGGGTTAATCTGCAAGTAAATAGCATTTAAATCCTACCTGGCTGCCTTGTTAAAGCAGCAGCTATGGCGAAAAAATGAAGTTGTATAGACTCTCACTTTCATTTATAGGGGTGGTACAGGGAGTGGTTACAATCACCGATCACTATACCATGAGCACGGCTGTAATCACTACCCGGCAGTTTCAGTGACAGCCTGCTCCACACATACACTGTGCAGAAAGGCTGGAAATCACAAATGCCGGGGAGTGATTACAGCTAGGGTTGAGCGACTTTTACTTTTTTAGGGTCGAGTCAGGTTTATTGAAACCCGACTATCTCTAAAGTCAAGTCGAGTGAAATCGGCCGATTATGGCGTAAAGTCGGGGATCGACCGAAACACGAAACCCAATGCAAAGTCAATGGGTTTTTTTTTCTCTCTGTCTCTCTCTCTCTCTCTCTCTCTCTCTCTCTCCCCTCCGTCCCTGAACAGAAAAGCTGGTGTTACACATTTCAAATCGCTACAGTGCACAAGCGACAAGATGACGATAGGCGTCCACGCCCCTAAGACCTATGTCATCACTCTGCCCACGCTCCTTCATTGGCTGAAAAAATGGCGCCAAGCGCATCATACGAAACGCGACTTTGGCGCGAAAGTCACGTACCGCATGGCCGACCCCACACAGGGATCGGGTCGGGTTTCATGAAACCCGACTTTGCCAAAAGTCGGCGACTTTTGAAAATGAACGATCCGTTTCGCTCAACCCTAATTACAGCCATGCTCACAGTTTAGTGAATAGTGACTGTTAAAGCTCCCTTCAATGTCCCCATAACTGAAAGCAAGCAGCTACAAGGAAAATATAAGATCATTTTCTACCAGTAGCTGCTGCTCCAGTTATGCAGTCAGGTATGATTTTAATGCTACTTATTTGAAAATATATCCTATTTGTGCAGGTAAATAATTTTTTGGGACATGACAGGTTTCCTTTGATACGGTATCTCAAGAATGAATGAAGAAAATAAAATTAATGAAGTCCTTTTACTAGATTTCACAATACAAACTACATATGTTGTTAAATGGATCTATTGATTGGGCTTGCTAGAATAGTTTTATAATCCTGATATTAAGATGAGCAGTTTGTGAGTTTAGCTAATGAGTGGAAGAGCTCATGAGTCCACGTGTGCCCAGTTTCCTCCCACTTACCCCAATTGCTAATTGCAGCTGGTACTGAGCAGTGTAAAATTTCAGCTACAGCAGGAAGTAGGTACTCTGAGGAGCTGTCAGCTAGGATTGGGACGCAGAGATCCCAGAGAAAGCTACACTTGATTACATTTCACAGAAGTAACTCTGTTATTTCTGCTTTTCAAAACCATTCAGAAACTGGCCATTAATATTTAGGCACCCAAGCTGATGATTCTGTATTGTTTTCGTAGCAAATGTAGAAAATCTTTAGGCAATTTTCTGGATAAATAAATAAAACTTGAGAATTATAAGGTGGCTTTATATTTTTATCTTGAAGCAGATTTTCAACAGACTCTTAACCTTGACTGAAGATATCGCAGGAAACCTACTGCACAAATTGCAATCATTAAACATATTTTGTTCATGAGCTGCTTTCTAGCTTATAAATGTTGCTTGGTTACTGAGAGAACTGAAGAGGACTGTTGAAGTTTATTTAAATATCTCTAAGAAATACTTCACATTGGAAGAAAATATGGGTACTGTATGTGATGAGTAGTGTTGAGCATTCCGATACCGCAAGTATCGGGTATCGGCCGATACTTGCGGTATCGGAATTCCGATACCGAGATCCGATACTTTTGTGGTATCGGGTATCGGTATCGGATACATAGAGATGTGTAAAATAAAGAATTAAAATAAAAAATATTGATATATTTACCTCTCCGGCTGCCCCTGGACTCAGCGCGGGTAACCGGCAGGCTTCGTTGTTCAAAATCAGCGCTTTTAGGACCTGAGAATCACGTCCCGGCTTCTGATTGGTCGCGGGCCGCCCATGTGACCGCCACGCGACCAATCACAAGCCGCGACGTCACCGCAAGCTATTAACGCGCTCATTTTTGAAAAATGAGCGCGTTAATGACTTTCAAAGACGTAGCGGCTTGTGATTGGTCGCGGCCACGCGACCAATCACAAGCCGCGACGTCACCGCAAGCTATTAACGCGCTCATTTTTAAAAATGAGCGCGTTAATGGCTTTCAAAGACGTAGCGGCTTGTGATTGGTCGCGTGGCCGCGACCAATCACAAGCCGCGACGTCACCGCAAGCTATTAACGCGCTCATTTTTAAAAATGAGCGCGTTAATGGCTTTCAAAGACGTAGCGGCTTGTGATTGGTCGCGTGGCCGCGACCAATCACAAGCCGCGACGTCACCGCAAGCTATTAACGCGCTCATTTTTAAAAATGAGCGCGTTAATGGCTTTCAAAGACGTAGCGGCTTGTGATTGGTCGCGTGGCCGCGACCAATCACAAGCCGCGACGTCACCGCAAGCTATTAACGCGCTCATTTTTAAAAATGAGCGCGTTAATGGCTTTCAAAGACGTAGCGGCTTGTGATTGGTCGCGTGGCCGCGACCAATCACAAGCCGCGACGTCACCGCAAGCTATTAACGCTCTCATTTTTAAAAATGAGCGCGTTAATGACTTTCAAAGACGTAGCGGCTTGTGATTGGTCGCGGCCACGCGACCAATCACAAGCCGCTACGTCTTTGAAAGTTATTAACGCGCTCATTTTTAAAAATGAGCGCGTTAATAGCTTGCGGTGACGTCGCGGCTTGTGATTGGTCGCGTGGCGGTCACATGGGCGGCCCGCGACCAATCAGAAGCCGGGACGTGATTCTCAGGTCCTAAAAGCGCTGATTTTGAACAAAGAAGCCTGCCGGTTACCCGCGCTGAGTTCAGGGGCCGCCGGAGAGGTAAATATATCAATATTTTTTATTTTACATAGTAACATAGTAACATAGTAACATAGTTAGTAAGGCCGAAAAAAGACATTTGTCCATCCAGTTCAGCCTATATTCCATCATAATAAATACCCAGATCTACGTCCTTCTACAGAACCTAATAATTGTATGATACAATATTGTTCTGCTCCAGGAAGACATCCAGGCCTCTCTTGAACCCCTCGACTGAGTTCACCATCACCACCTCCTCAGGCAAGCAATTCCAGATTCTCACTGCCCTAACAGTAAAGAATCCTCTTCTATGTTGGTGGAAAAACCTTCTCTCCTCCAGACGCAAAGAATGCCCCCTTGTGCCCGTCACCTTCCTTGGTATAAACAGATCCTCAGCGAGATATTTGTATTGTCCCCTTATATACTTATACATGGTTATTAGATCGCCCCTCAGTCATCTTTTTTCTAGACTAAATAATCCTAATTTCGCTAATCTATCTGGGTATTGTAGTTCTCCCATCCCCTTTATTAATTTTGTTGCCCTCCTTTGTACTCTCTCTAGTTCCATTATATCCTTCCTGAGCACCGGTGCCCAAAACTGGACACAGTACTCCATGTGCGGTCTAACTAGGGATTTGTACAGAGGCAGTATAATGCTCTCATCATGTGTATCCAGACCTCTTTTAATGCACCCCATGATCCTGTTTGCCTTGGCAGCTGCTGCCTGGCACTGGCTGCTCCAGGTAAGTTTATCATTAACTAGGATCCCCAAGTCCTTCTCCCTGTCAGATTTACCCAGTGGTTTCCCGTTCAGTGTGTAATGGTGATATTGATTCCCTCTTCCCATGTGTATAACCTTACATTTATCATTGTTAAACCTCATCTGCCACCTTTCAGCCCAAGTTTCCAACTTATCCAGATCCATCTGTAGCAGAATACTATCTTCTCTTGTATTAACTAGGGTTGAGCGAAACGGGTCGAACATTTTCAAAAGTCGCCGACTTTTGGCTAAGTCGGGGTTTCATGAAACCCGATCCGACCCCTGTGCGGGGTCGGCCATGCGGTACGCGACTTTCGCGCCAAAGTCGCGTTTCAATGACGCGAAAAGCGCCATTTCTCAGCCAATGAAGGTAAACGCAGAGTGTGGGCAGCGTGATGACATAGGTCCTGGTCCCCACCATCTTAGAGAAGGGCATTGCAGTGATTGGCTTGCTGTCTGCGACGTCACAGGGGCTATAAAGAGGCGTTCCCGCCGACCGCCATCTTACTGCTGCTGATCTGAGCTTAGGGAGAGGTTGCTGCCGCTTTGTCAGAAGCAGGGATAGCGTTAGGCAGGGTCCATTAACCACAAAACCGCTTGTGCTGCAGCGATTTGCACTGTCCAACACCACCCTCGGTGTGCAGGGACAGTGGAAGTTTTTTTTTTTTTTTTTTTCCCCTCAGCGCTGTAGCTCATTGGGCTGCCCTAGAAGGCTCCCTGATAGCTGCATTGCTGTGTGTACGCCGCTGTGCAAACCAACTGCTTTTTTCAAAGCACAAATCCTCTTGTTCCTTCCTTTCTGCACAGCTATCTTTTTTGTTTGTCCACACTTTTTATTTCATTTGTGCATCAGTCCACTCCTTATTGCTGCCTGCCATACCTGGCTGAGATTACTGCAGGCAGGGAGATAGTAGCTGCCTGCCATACCTGGCTGAGATTACTGCAGGCAGGGAGATAGTAATTGTAGGACATTCCCTGTTTTTTTTTTTTTTTTTTTTTTGGTGGGAGATTAAGATTGGCAATTTGGCATTTCTGCTAGAGTGCCATCCCTGTGTGTGCCATCTCTCTCACATAGTGGGCCATAGAAAGCCTTTTCATTTTTCTGTATTTTTTTTTGTGGGGTGTATAAATTCTCCCTGATAAAAATACAGTGGGAGATTAATATTGGCCTTTGGGCTTGTGTGCCAGTCCTGAGTGTGCCATCTCTCTCACAAATAGTGGGCCATAGAAAGCCTATTTATTTTTTTTTTTGGTTTTATAAATTCTCCCTGAAAAAAAGGGAGATTAATATTGGCCTCTGGGCTTGTGTGCCAGTCCTGAGCGTGCCATCTGTGCCAGCCCTGAGCGTGCCATCTCTCTCACAAATAGTGGGCCATAGAAAGCCTATTTAATTTTTTTTTTTGTTTTATAAATTTTCCCTGAAAAAAGGGAGATTAATATTGGCCTCTGGGCTTGTGTGCCAGTTGTGAGCGTGCCATCTGTGCCAGTCCTGAGCGTGCCATCTCTCTCACAAATAGTGGGCCATAGAAAGCCTATTTAAATATTTTTTTGGTTTTATAAATTCTCCCAGAAAAAAAGGGAGATTAATATTGGCCTCTGGGCTTCTGTGCCAGTCCTGAGCGTGCCATCTGTGCCAGTCCTGAGCGTCCCATCTGTCTCACAAATAGTGGGCCATAGAAAGCCTATTTTATTTTTTTTTTGGGTTTTAGAAATTCTCCCTGAAAAAAGGGAGATTAATATTGGCCTCTGGGCTTGTGTGCCAGTTGTGAGCGTGCCATCTGTGCCAGTCCTGAGCGTGCCATCTCTCTCACAAATAGTGGGCCATAGAAAGCCTATTTAAATATTTTTTTGGTTTTATAAATTCTCCCAGAAAAAAAGGGAGATTAATATTGGCCTCTGGGCTTCTGTGCCAGTCCTGAGCGTGCCATCTGTGCCAGTCCTGAGCGTCCCATCTCTCTCACAAATAGTGGGCCATAGAAAGCCTATTTTATTTTTTTTTTGGGTTTTAGAAATTCTCCCTGAAAAAAGGGAGATTAATATTGGCCTCTGGGCTTGTGTGCCAGTTGTGAGCGTGCCATCTGTGCCAGTCCTGAGCGTGCCATCTCTCTCACAAATAGTGGGCCATAGAAAGCCTATTTAAATATTTTTTTGGTTTTATAAATTCTCCCAGAAAAAAAGGGAGATTAATATTGGCCTCTGGGCTTCTGTGCCAGTCCTGAGCGTGCCATCTGTGCCAGTCCTGAGCGTCCCATCTCTCTCACAAATAGTGGGCCATAGAAAGCCTATTTTATTTTTTTTGGGGGTTTTATAAATTCTCCCTGAAAAAAAGGGAGATTAATATTGGCCTCTGGGCTTGTGTGCCAGTCCTGAGCGTGCCATCTGTGCCAGCCCTGAGCGTGCCATCTCTCTCACAAATAGTGGGCCATAGAAAGCCTATTTAATTTTTTTTTTTGTTTTATAAATTTTCCCTGAAAAAAGGGAGATTAATATTGGCCTCTGGGCTTGTGTGCCAGTTGTGAGCGTGCCATCTGTGCCAGTCCTGAGCGTGCCATCTCTCTCACAAATAGTGGGCCATAGAAAGCCTATTTAATTTTTTTTTTGGGTTTTAGAAATTCTCCCTGAAAAAAGGGAGATTAATATTGGCCTCTGGGCTTGTGTGCCAGTTGTGAGCGTGCCATCTGTGCCAGTCCTGAGCGTGCCATCTCTCTCACAAATAGTGGGCCATAGAAAGCCTATTTAAATATTTTTTTGGTTTTATAAATTCTCCCAGAAAAAAAGGGAGATTAATATTGGCCTCTGGGCTTCTGTGCCAGTCCTGAGCGTGCCATCTGTGCCAGTCCTGAGCGTCCCATCTCTCTCACAAATAGTGGGCCATAGAAAGCCTATTTTATTTTTTTTGGGGGTTTTAGAAATTCTCCCTGGAAAAAAAAAGGGAGATTAATATTGCCCTTTGGGCTTGTGTGCCAGTACTAAGCGTTCCATCTCTCTCTCTCTCTCAGTCAGTGGGCCATAGAACGCCTATTTTTGGTTTTATTTGTTTTCTAAATTCTCCCTGAAAAAATCATTTTATTTTATTTGGTTTCTAAATTCTTCCTGATAAAATCATATTTTTTTTATTATTTTTATTTCTAAAGTCTCCCTGAAAAAAAAAAAAAAAAAACAACCAAAAAAACAGTGGGAGATTAATATTGGCCTTTCTGCTTGTGTGCCAGTCTTGACTCCTGGGTGTGCCATCTCTCTCTCTCTCTCTCTCTCTCTCTCTCTCTCTCTCCAATTGTGGTCCATAGAAAGCCTATATTTTTTTTCCTTGATTTGGGTTCTAAAATCTACCAGAGAAAATAACTACATCAATCATTGGTAGAAAAATATTGGCCTCTGGGTTTGTGTGCCACTCCTGACTCCTGTGTGCGTCATCTCTCAGTCAGTGGGCCATAGAACGCCTATTTTTGGTTTTATTTGTTTTCTAAATTCTCCCTGAAAAAATCATTTTATTTTATTTGGTTTCTAAATTCTTCCTGATAAAATCATATTTTTTTTATTATTTTTTTTTCTAAAGTCTCCCTGAAAAAAAAAAAAAAAAACAGTGGGAGATTAATATTGGCCTTTCTGCTTGTGTGCCAGTCTTGACTCCTGGGTGCGTCATCTCTCAGTCAGTGGGCCATAGAACGCCTATTTTTGGTTTTATTTGTTTTATAAATTCTCCCTGAAAAAATCATTTTATTTTATTTGGTTTCTAAATTCTTCCTGATAAAATCATATTTTTTTTATTATTTTTTTTTCTAAAGTCTCCCTGAAAAAAAAAAAAAAAAAACAACCAAAAAAAACAGTGGGAGATTAATATTGGCCTTTCTGCTTGTGTGCCAGTCTTGACTCCTGGGTGTGCCATCTCTCTCTCTCTCTCTCTCTCTCTCTCTCTCTCTCTCTCCAATTGTGGTCCATAGAAAGCCTATATTTTTTTTCCTTGATTTGGGTTCTAAAATCTACCAGAGAAAATAACTACATCAATCATTGGTAGAAAAATATTGGCCTCTGGGTTTGTGTGCCACTCCTGACTCCTGTGTGCGTCATCTCTCAGTCAGTGGGCCATAGAACGCCTATTTTTGTTTTTATTTGTTTTATAAATTCTCCCTGAAAAAATCATTTTATTTTATTTGGTTTCTAAATTCTTCCTGATAAAATCATATTTTTTTTATTATTTTTTTTTCTAAAGTCTCCCTGAAAAAAAAACAAAAAAAAAAAAACAAAAAAAAAACAGTGGGAGATTAATATTGGCCTTTCTGCTTGTGTGCCAGTCTTGACTCCTGGGTGTGCCATCTCTCTCTCTCTCTCTCTCCAATTGTGGTCCATAGAAAGCCTACATTTTTTTTCCTTGATTTGGGTTCCAAAATCTACCAGAGAAAATAACTCCATCAATCATTGGTAGAAAAATATTGGCCTCTGGGCTTGTGTGCCACTCCTGATTCCTGTGTGCGTCATCTCTCACTCAGTGGCCCATAGAAAGCATATAGTTTGTTACATTTGTTTTCTAAATTCTCCCTGCAAAAATCTATTTATTTTTTTTTGGGGGGTTTCTAAAGTGTTCCTGAAAAAAATAAAAATAAAAAAAAAATAATAGTGTGACATTAATATTAACATTTGTGCTTCAGTGACAGTCCTGCGTGTGGGGCATCTCTCTAATTTGCAGCCACCAAAAAAAGAGTGTGTAACATTGGGCCTGATTTTCGCTGTGGTCTCACCAACCTGTAAAGGGGTAGCTAAATCATACTGAAGTTATAGCTCACCGTGTAAGTTGTGTGACTGCAACAAATAACGTTAGTTTGGTTACGTTTTTAAAACAATGAGGAAGTCTAGTGGAAGAGGTCGTGGCCGGGGGCGTTCATTGTCAGCTGGTAATGAGGGTAGTGGTAGTGGTGGAGCATCAGGTGGTCGTGGGGGAAAAAATATTGCACCTAAGTCTGGAGCTGTGGAGCCAGGTTCGTCGTCCGGCTACACAAGGCCTCGAACGCTCCCTTTTCTGGGATTAGGAAAACCGCTTTTAAAGCCGGAGCAGCAAGAGCAAGTTTTGGCTTATCTTGCTGACTCAGCCTCTAGCTCTTTTGCCTCATCTCGTGAAACTGGTAAAAGTAAAAGCAGCGCGTCGTTAGTGGATGTTCACGGTCAGGGACAAGTCACTTCCTTGTCCTCTTCAGCAAAAACAACAACAGAGAAGAATGCAGCAGGCGACACAACGGGTTACTCCATGGAGCTCTTTACACATACCGTCCCTGGCTTAGAAAGTGAAGCAGTTAACAGTCCATGCCCATTACAAATTGAATCTGACATGGAGTGCACTGACGCACAGCCACAGCCAGACTACTATGCTGGTCCTTTGACTCAGACCACAACATTGCCCTCGCAGGGTGCTGATCAAGAATCAGACCCTGATGAGACTATGTTGCCCCATCACGAACGCTATACCACCGAACGACACGGTGACACAGACGAAGTTGCGCAGGAGGTACAAGAAGAGTTATTAGATGACCCAGTTCTTGACCCCGATTGGCAGCCATTGGGGGAACAGGGTGCAGGCGGCAGCAGTTCTGAAGCAGAGGAGGAGGAGGGGCCGCAGCAGGCATCAACATCGCCACAGGTTCCATCTGCCGGGCCCGTATCTTGCCCAAAACGCGTGGCAAAGCCAAAACCTGGTGGAGGACAGCGTGGCCATCCGGTTAAAGCTCAGTCTGCAATGCCTGAAAAGGTATCCGATGCTAGAAAGAGTGCAGTCTGGCATTTTTTTAAACAACATCCAATTGATCAGCGCAAAGTCATCTGTCAAAAATGTTCTACTTCCTTAAGCAGAGGTCAGAATCTGAAAAGTCTCAATACTAGTTGCATGCATAGACATTTAACCACCATGCATTTGAAAGCTTGGACTAACTACCAAACGTCCCTTAAGGTTGTTGCACCCTCGGCCAATGAAGCTAGTCATCAACGCAACATCCCTTCCGGCAGTGTAGGACCACCATTTAGCGCACCACCTGCTGTATCTGTGCAGGTATCTTTGCCAGGCCAAAGCAGTCAGGGTCAGGGAATCACCAGTTTCGTAGTAGGAAACACTGCATCTAGGGCACCGGCGGCAACAATACCATCTCCCACCGTCTCTCAGTCTGCCATGTCCACCGGCACCCCCGCTAGTTCCACGATCTCCAGCTCTCCAGTCCAGCTCACCCTACATGAGACTATGGTTAGAAAAAGGAAATACTTAGCCTCGCATCCGCGTACACAGGGTTTGAACGCCCACATAGCTAGACTAATCTCGTTAGAGATGATGCCCTACCGGTTAGTTGAAAGCGAAGCTTTCAAAGACCTGATGGACTACGCTGTACCACGCTACGAGCTACCCAGTCGACACTTTTTTTCCAGAAAAGCCATCCCAGCCCTCCACCAGCATGTTAAAGAGCGCATCGTCCATGCACTCAGGCAATCTGTGAGCACAAAGGTGCACCTGACAACAGATGCATGGACCAGTAGGCATGGCCAGGGACGTTACGTGTCCATCACGGCACACTGGGTAAATGTGGTGGATTCAGGGTCCACAGGGGACAGCAAGTTTGGGACAGTTCTGCCTAGCCCACGGTCTAGTAAACAGTTGTCTGTAGCCGTTCGCAACCCCTCCTCCTCCTCCTCCTCGTCCTCCTGCAGAAGCAAGAGCTCGTCCACAGACCGCAGTCGCACAAACACTCCATCCGCACCTGCCACTGTTGCACACCAGGTCTCCCATTATGGGGCAGCTACTGGCATACGTCAGCAGGCTGTATTGGCTATGAAGTGTTTGGGCGACAATAGACACACCGCGGAAGTTCTGTCCGAGTTCTTGCAGCAAGAAACGCAGTCGTGGCTGGGCACTGTAGATCTTGAGGCAGGCAAGGTAGTGAGTGATAACGGAAGGAATTTCATGGCTGCCATCTCCCTTTCCCAACTTAAACACATTCCTTGCCTGGCTCACACCTTAAACCTGGTGGTGCAGTGCTTCCTGAAAAGTTATCCGGGGTTATCCGACCTGCTCCTCAAAGTGCGTGGACTTTGCGCACATATCCGCCGTTCGCCTGTACACTCCAGCCGTATGCAGACCTATCAGCGTTCTTTGAACCTTCCCCAGCATCGCCTAATCATAGACGTTGCAACAAGGTGGAACTCAACACTGCACATGCTTCAGAGACTGTGCGAACAGAGGCGGGCTGTTATGTTTTTGTGGGAGGATACACATACACGGGCAGGCAGTAGGATGGCAGACATGGAGTTGTCAGGTGTGCAGTGGTCGAAGATTCAAGACATGTGTCAAGTCCTTCAGTGTTTTGAGGAATGCACACGGCTGGTTAGTGCAGACAACGCCATAATAAGCATGAGCATCCCCCTAATGCGTCTGCTGATGCAAAGTTTGACGCACATAAAGGATCAGGCGTCTGCACCAGAGGAAGAGGAAAGCCTTGATGACAGTCAGCGATTGTCTGGTCAGGGCAGTGTACATGACGAGGTACCGGGCGAAGAGGAGGTGGAGGATGAGGAGGATGATGGGGATGAGTATATTTTTAATGAGGAAGCTTTCCCGGGGGCACGGGAAATTGGTGGCGTGGCAAGGCCGGGTTCTGGTTTTTTGAGGGACACAAGTGACGTAGATTTGCCTGCAACTGCCCCTCAACCAAGCACAACCGCAGATTTGACAACGGGAACTTTGGCCCACATGGCGGATTATGCCTTGCGTATCCTCAAAAGGGACACACGCATTACAAAAATGATGAACGATGACGATTACTGGTTGGCCTGCCTCCTTGATCCTCGCTATAAAGGCAAATTGCAAAATATTATGCCACATGAGAACTTGGAACTAATATTAGCAACAAAACAATCAACTCTTGTTGACCGTTTGCTTCTGGCATTCCCTGCACACAGCGCCCGTGATCGTTCTCACACGAGCTCCAGGGGCCAGCAGACCAGAGGTGTTAGAGGGGCAGAAATCAGAAGTGGCGTTGGACAGAGGGGTTTTCTGACCAGGTTGTGGAGTGATTTTTCTATGACCGCAGACAGGACAGGTACTGCAGCATCAATTCAAAGTGACAGGAGACAACATTTGTCCAGTATGGTTACAAACTATTTTTCATCCCTTATCGACGTTCTCCCTCAACCGTCATTCCCATTTGATTACTGGGCATCCAAATTAGACACCTGGCCAGAATTGGCAGAATATGCATTGCAGGAGCTTGCTTGCCCGGCAGCTAGTGTCCTATCAGAAAGAGTATTCAGTGCTGCAGGTTCAATACTAACAGAAAAAAGGACTCGTCTGGCTACCCAAAATGTAGATGATCTAACCTTCATTAAAATGAACCACAACTGGATTTCAAAATCTTTTGCCCCACCCTGCCCGGCTGACACCTAGCTTTCCTATGAAAAGGTCTTGCCTGTGGACTATTCTGAATGACTTTTCCAATCTCGTAATTTTCTTCACCTGATTGTCCAGCATACGACATGTTTCCACCTCACGAAATGGCCAAACTCCCCACACGGGGCCGTGCTATCGCCACTTTGCGCTTGGACCCTTGAGAGTGCTGTTTGTCTGAAGAGGTGGGTGTGGCCGCTTTTGGTCGACGGCACTGCCACTGGGTCCCTCATAGTACAATAAAGTGTCTCTGGCGGTGGTGGTGCGCACCCAACGTCAGACACACCGTTGTAATATGAGGGGCCCTGTGCCTGTACCGCCGGCCACAAGACAGTTCCCCCCCCCAGCTCAAACAGTGCTCTACCACTAGCAAAAATATCTCTCACAGCTTCACCAATGTGTAGTCTAGCCGCTGACATCCTTCAATGCCTGGCACTGACAATACCATTGTTTTGACATTTTTGTTATGTTAGGCCTTCGAAGCCTGTCTGCGGTCCCTTCTTTCTACAACTACTACACTGACCAGGCCACTGCTGGCCGTGTTACCCTGGAACCAATTTAAAAGTGCCTACAGTCAGCCCAATTTTGTTATGTTAGGCCTTCGAAGACTGTCTGCCGTCACTCCTTCCACTAGACTTCCACTGACCATACACTGCTGCCCATGTACCCCTGGAACCAATTTAAAGTGCCTACAGCCAGCCCAATTTTGTTATGTTAGGCCTTCGAAGCCTGTCTGCGGTCACTCCTTCCACTAGACTTCCACTGACCAGACCACTGCTGCCCGTGTACCCCTGGAACCAATTTAAAAGTGCCTACAGCCAGCTCAAGTTTGTTATGTTAGGCCTTGGAAGCCTGTCTGCGGTCACTCCTTCCACTAGACTTCCACTGACCAGACCACTGCTGCCCGTGTACCCCTGGAACCAATTTAAAAGTGCCTACAGCCAGCCCAAGTTTGTTATGTTAGGCCTTGGAAGCCTGTCTGCGGTCACTCCTTCCACTAGACTTCCACTGACCAGACCACTGCTGCCCGTGTACCCCTGGAACCAATTTAAAAGTGCCTACAGCCAGCCCAAGTTTGTTATGTTAGGCCTTCTAAGCCTGTCTGCGGTCCATTCTTTCAACTACTACTACACTGACCAGGTCACTGCTGCCCGTGTACCCCTGGAACCAATTTAAAATTGCCTACAGCCAGCCCAATTTTTTTATTTTAGGCCTTCGATGCCTGTCTGCGGTCCATTCTTTCAACTACTACTACACTGACCAGGTCACTGCTGTCCGTGTACCCCTGGAACCAATTTAAAATTGCCTACAGCCATGTGTTATTATTTTAGGCCTTCGATGCCTGTCTGCGGTCACTCCTTCCACTAGGCCTCCACTGACCACACCACTGCTGTCCGTGTACCCCTGGAACCAATTTAAAATTGCCTACAGCCATGTGTTATTATTTTAGGCCTTCGATGCCTGTCTGCGGTCACTCCTTCCACTAGGCCTCCACTGACCACACCACTGCTGTCCGTGTACCCCTGGAACCAATTTAAAATTGCCTACAGCCATGTGTTATTATTTTAGGCCTTCGATGCCTGTCTGCGGTCACTCCTTCCACTAGGCCTCCACTGACCACACCACTGCTGTCCGTGTACCCCTGGAACCAATTTAAAATTGCCTACAGCCATGTGTTATTATTTTAGGCCTTCGATGCCTGTCTGCGGTCCATTCTTTCAACTACTACTACACTGACCAGGTCACTGCTGCCCGTGTACCCCTGGAACCAATTTAAAATTGCCTACAGCCATGTGTTATTATTTTAGGCCTTCGATGCCTGTCTGCGGTCACTCCTTCCACTAGGCCTCCACAGACCACACCACTGCTGTCCGTGTACCCCTGGAACCAATTTAAAATTGCCTACAGCCAGCCCAATTTTTTTATTTTAGGCCTTCGATGCCTGTCTGCGGTCCATTCTTTCAACTACTACTACACTGACCAGGTCACTGCTGCCCGTGTACCCCTGGAACCAATTTAAAATTGCCTACAGCCATGTGTTATTATTTTAGGCATTCGATGCCTGTCTGCGGTCCATTTTTTCAACTACTACTACACTGACCAGGTCACTGCTGCCCGTGTACCCCTGGAACCAATTTAAAATTGCCTACAGCCATGTGTTATTATTTTAGGCCTTCGATGCCTGTCTGCGGTCACTCCTTCCACTAGGCCTCCACTGACCACACCACTGCTGCCCGTGTACCCCTGGAACCAATTTAAAATTGCCTACAGCCAGCCCAATTTTTTTATTTTAGGCCTTCGATGCCTGTCTGCGGTCCATTCTTTCAACTACTACTACACTGACCAGGTCACTGCTGCCCGTGTACCCCTGGAACCAATTTAAAATTGCCTACAGCCATGTGTTATTATTTTAGGCCTTCGATGCCTGTCTGCGGTCACTCCTTCCACTAGGCCTCCACTGACCACACCACTGCTGTCCGTGTACCCCTGGAACCAATTTAAAATTGCCTACAGCCATGTGTTATTATTTTAGGCCTTCGATGCCTGTCTGCGGTCACTCCTTCCACTAGGCCTCCACTGACCACACCACTGCTGTCCGTGTACCCCTGGAACCAATTTAAAATTGCCTACAGCCATGTGTTATTATTTTAGGCCTTCGATGCCTGTCTGCGGTCCATTCTTTCAACTACTACTACACTGACCAGGTCACTGCTGCCCGTGTACCCCTGGAACCAATTTAAAATTGCCTACAGCCATGTGTTATTATTTTAGGCCTTCGATGCCTGTCTGCGGTCACTCCTTCCACTAGGCCTCCACTGACCACACCACTGCTGTCCGTGTACCCCTGGAACCAATTTAAAATTTCCTACAGCCAGCCCAATTTTTTTATTTTAGGCCTTCGATGCCTGTCTGCGGTCCATTCTTTCAACTACTACTACACTGACCAGGTCACTGCTGCCCGTGTACCCCTGGAACCAATTTAAAATTGCCTACAGCCATGTGTTATTATTTTAGGCATTCGATGCCTGTCTGCGGTCCATTTTTTCAACTACTACTACACTGACCAGGTCACTGCTGCCCGTGTACCCCTGGAACCAATTTAAAATTGCCTACAGCCATGTGTTATTATTTTAGGCCTTCGATGCCTGTCTGCGGTCACTCCTTCCACTAGGCCTCCACTGACCACACCACTGCTGCCCGTGTACCCCTGGAACCAATTTAAAATTGCCTACAGCCAGCCCAATTTTTTTATTTTAGGCCTTCGATGCCTGTCTGCGGTCCATTCTTTCAACTACTACTACACTGACCAGGTCACTGCTGCCCGTGTACCCCTGGAACCAATTTAAAATTGCCTACAGCCATGTGTTATTATTTTAGGCCTTCGATGCCTGTCTGCGGTCACTCCTTCCACTAGGCCTCCACTGACCACACCACTGCTGTCCGTGTACCCCTGGAACCAATTTAAAATTGCCTACAGCCATGTGTTATTATTTTAGGCCTTCGATGCCTGTCTGCGGTCACTCCTTCCACTAGGCCTCCACTGACCACACCACTGCTGTCCGTGTACCCCTGGAAACAATTTAAAATTGCCTACAGCCAGCCCAATTTTTTTATTTTAGGCCTTCGATGCCTGTCTGCGGTCCATTCTTTCAACTACTACTACACTGACCAGGTCACTGCTGCCCGTGTACCCCTGGAACCAATTTAAAATTGCCTACAGCCATGTGTTATTATTTTAGGCATTCGATGCCTGTCTGCGGTCCATTTTTTCAACTACTACTACACTGACCAGGTCACTGCTGCCCGTGTACCCCTGGAACCAATTTAAAATTGCCTACAGCCATGTGTTATTATTTTAGGCCTTCGATGCCTGTCTGCGGTCACTCCTTCCACTAGGCCTCCACTGACCACACCACTGCTGTCCGTGTACCCCTGGAACCAATTTAAAATTGCCTACAGCCATGTGTTATTATTTTAGGCCTTCGATGCCTGTCTGCGGTCACTCCTTCCACTAGGCCTCCACTGACCACACCACTGCTGTCCGTGTACCCCTGGAACCAATTTAAAATTGCCTACAGCCATGTGTTATTATTTTAGGCCTTCGATGCCTGTCTGCGGTCACTCCTTCCACTAGGCCTCCACTGACCACACCACTGCTGTCCGTGTACCCCTGGAACCAATTTAAAATTGCCTACAGCCATGTGTTATTATTTTAGGCCTTCGATGCCTGTCTGCGGTCCATTCTTTCAACTACTACTACACTGACCAGGTCACTGCTGCCCGTGTACCCCTGGAACCAATTTAAAATTGCCTACAGCCATGTGTTATTATTTTAGGCCTTCGATGCCTGTCTGCGGTCACTCCTTCCACTAGGCCTCCACTGACCACACCACTGCTGTCCGTGTACCCCTGGAACCAATTTAAAATTGCCTACAGCCATGTGTTATTATTTTTGGCCTTCGATGCCTGTCTGCGGTCCATTCTTTCAACTACTACTACACTGACCAGGTCACTGCTGCCCGTGTACCCCTGGAACCAATTTAAAATTGCCTACAGCCATGTGTTATTATTTTAGGCCTTCGATGCCTGTCTGCGGTCACTCCTTCCACTAGGCCTCCACTGACCACACCACTGCTGTCCGTGTACCCCTGGAACCAATTTAAAATTGCCTACAGCCAGCCCAATTTTTTTATTTTAGGCCTTCGATGCCTGTCTGCGGTCCATTCTTTCAACTACTACTACACTGACCAGGTCACTGCTGCCCGTGTACCCCTGGAACCAATTTAAAATTGCCTACAGCCATGTGTTATTATTTTAGGCATTCGATGCCTGTCTGCGGTCCATTTTTTCAACTACTACTACACTGACCAGGTCACTGCTGCCCGTGTACCCCTGGAACCAATTTAAAATTGCCTACAGCCATGTGTTATTATTTTAGGCCTTCGATGCCTGTCTGCGGTCACTCCTTCCACTAGGCCTCCACTGACCACACCACTGCTGCCCGTGTACCCCTGGAACCAATTTAAAATTGCCTACAGCCAGCCCAATTTTTTTATTTTAGGCCTTCGATGCCTGTCTGCGGTCCATTCTTTCAACTACTACTACACTGACCAGGTCACTGCTGCCCGTGTACCCCTGGAACCAATTTAAAATTGCCTACAGCCATGTGTTATTATTTTAGGCCTTCGATGCCTGTCTGCGGTCACTCCTTCCACTAGGCCTCCACTGACCACACCACTGCTGTCCGTGTACCCCTGGAACCAATTTAAAATTGCCTACAGCCATGTGTTATTATTTTAGGCCTTCGATGCCTGTCTGCGGTCACTCCTTCCACTAGGCCTCCACTGACCACACCACTGCTGTCCGTGTACCCCTGGAACCAATTTAAAATTGCCTACAGCCATGTGTTATTATTTTAGGCCTTCGATGCCTGTCTGCGGTCCATTCTTTCAACTACTACTACACTGACCAGGTCACTGCTGCCCGTGTACCCCTGGAACCAATTTAAAATTGCCTACAGCCATGTGTTATTATTTTAGGCCTTCGATGCCTGTCTGCGGTCACTCCTTCCACTAGGCCTCCACTGACCACACCACTGCTGTCCGTGTACCCCTGGAACCAATTTAAAATTGCCTACAGCCAGCCCAATTTTTTTATTTTAGGCCTTCGATGCCTGTCTGCGGTCCATTCTTTCAACTACTACTACACTGACCAGGTCACTGCTGCCCGTGTACCCCTGGAACCAATTTAAAATTGCCTATAGCCATGTGTTATTATTTTAGGCATTCGATGCCTGTCTGCGGTCCATTTTTTCAACTACTACTACACTGACCAGGTCACTGCTGCCCGTGTACCCCTGGAACCAATATAAAATTGCCTACAGCCATGTGTTATTATTTTAGGCCTTCGATGCCTGTCTGCGGTCACTCCTTCCACTAGGCCTCCACTGACCACACCACTGCTGCCCGTGTACCCCTGGAACCAATTTAAAATTGCCTACAGCCAGCCCAATTTTTTTATTTTAGGCCTTCGATGCCTGTCTGCGGTCCATTCTTTCAACTACTACTACACTGACCAGGTCACTGCTGCCCGTGTACCCCTGGAACCAATTTAAAATTGCCTACAGCCATGTGTTATTATTTTAGGCCTTCGATGCCTGTCTGCGGTCACTCCTTCCACTAGGCCTCCACTGACCACACCACTGCTGTCCGTGTACCCCTGGAACCAATTTAAAATTGCCTACAGCCATGTGTTATTATTTTAGGCCTTCGATGCCTGTCTGCGGTCCATTCTTTCAACTACTACTACACTGACCAGGGCACTGCTGGCCGTGTACCCCTGGAACCAACATCAGAAAATATAAAAATAAGTATTTTGCTTATAAAAAAGAAAATACTGGTGAGATATCAAATGCAGACATTTTAACATTAAAAACAAACACACAACTAAAATCTGGTACAGTACTAAAAATGGCCACCAGCTACAATTACTTTCTCCTGCAAGTAGTTAACTGAAAGTTTTTTTAAATTGAAAACACACATATGGCATCCACCGAGTGTTGTCCTGTCGCGTCTTCTTTATATTATTGCCGAGAAGATGCAAAATAATGAAAATAATAAAATCATTAATTACCAAAATAATAGAGAAAGTCAACACCACATTGCAAATAAACATTCATTCCAAATAAAGAAGCAGGGCGCGTCCGAGGGTGAGTATATACCTAATAAGAATATAATCACCCTCGGACGCGCAATGCTTATTTCCAACAGCCTTCCTTCCTAAGAATCAGCCCTTCCGTCGTGTAGAGAGACGTTGTGTTACACTCCAAGGTGTTCCCCAGGTTGCCTTTCCTGAGCTTCGATCTTCCGGCTCTCGTTTAGTAGTTCTTGGAAACTACTCTGCATTAGGCCTTCAAATTGGGTATGGGGTGTAGAGAGATGGTGTGTTCCACTCCAAGGTGTTCCCCAGGTTGCCTTTCCTGAGCTTCGATCTTCCGGCTCTCGTTTAGTAGTTGTTGGAAACTACGCTGCATTAGGCCTTCAAATTGGGTATGGGGTGTAGCGAGAGGGTGTGTTACACTCCAAGGTGTTCCCCAGGTTGCCTTTCCTGAGCTTCGATCTTCCGGCTCTCGTTTAGTAGTTCTTGGAAACTACACTGCATTAGGCCTTCAAATTGGGTATGGGGTGTAGAGAGAGGGTGTGTTACACTCCAAGGTGTTCCCCAGGTTGCCTTTCCTGAGCTTCGATATTCCGGCTCTCGTTTAGTAGTTGTCGGAAACTACGCTGCATTAGGCCTACAAATTGGGTATGGGGCGTAGAGAGAGGGTGTGTTACACTCCAAGGTGTTCCCCAGGTTGCCTTTCCTGAGCTTCGATATTCCGGCTCTCGTTTAGTAGTTGTCGGAAACTACGCTGCATTAGGCCTACAAATTGGGTATGGGGTGTAGAGAGAGGGTGTGTTACACTCCAAGGTGTTCCCCAGGTTGCCTTTCCTGAGCTTCGATCTTCATGCTCTCGTTTAGTAGTTGTCGGAAACTACGCTGCATTAGGCCTACAAATTGGGTATGGGGTGTAGAGAGAGGGTTTGTTACACTCCAAGGTGTTCCCCAGGTTGCCTTTCCTGAGCTTCGATCTTCCGGCTCTCGTTTAGTAGTTGTTGGAAACTACGCTGCATTAGGCCTTCAAATTGGGTATGGGGTGTAGCGAGAGGGTGTGTTACACTCCAAGGTGTTCCCCAGGTTGCCTTTCCTGAGCTTCGATCTTCCGGCTCTCGTTTAGTAGTTCTTGGAAACTACACTGCATTAGGCCTTCAAATTGGGTATGGGGTGTAGAGAGAGGGTGTGTTACACTCCAAGGTGTTCCCCAGGTTGCCTTTCCTGAGCTTCGATATTCCGGCTCTCGTTTAGTAGTTGTCGGAAACTACGCTGCATTAGGCCTACAAATTGGGTATGGGGCGTAGAGAGAGGGTGTGTTACACTCCAAGGTGTTCCCCAGGTTGCCTTTCCTGAGCTTCGATATTCCGGCTCTCGTTTAGTAGTTGTCGGAAACTACGCTGCATTAGGCCTACAAATTGGGTATGGGGTGTAGAGAGAGGGTGTGTTACACTCCAAGGTGTTCCCCAGGTTGCCTTTCCTGAGCTTCGATCTTCATGCTCTCGTTTAGTAGTTGTCGGAAACTACGCTGCATTAGGCCTACAAATTGGGTATGGGGTGTAGAGAGAGGGTTTGTTACACTCCAAGGTGTTCCCCAGGTTGCCTTTCCTGAGCTTCGATCTTCCGGCTCTCGTTTAGTAGTTGTTGGAAACTACGCTGCATTAGGCCTTCAAATTGGGTATGGGGTGTAGCGAGAGGGTGTGTTACACTCCAAGGTGTTCCCCAGGTTGCCTTTCCTGAGCTTCGATCTTCCGGCTCTCGTTTAGTAGTTCTTGGAAACTACACTGCATTAGGCCTTCAAATTGGGTATGGGGTGTAGAGAGAGGGTGTGTTACACTCCAAGGTGTTCCCCAGGTTGCCTTTCCTGAGCTTCGATATTCCGGCTCTCGTTTAGTAGTTGTCGGAAACTACGCTGCATTAGGCCTACAAATTGGGTATGGGGTGTAGAGAGAGGGTGTGTTACACTCCAAGGTGTTCCCCAGGTTGCCTTTCCTGAGCTTCGATATTCCGGCTCTCGTTTAGTAGTTGTCGGAAACTACGCTGCATTAGGCCTACAAATTGGGTATGGGGTGTAGAGAGAGGGTGTGTTACACTCCAAGGTGTTCCCCAGGTTGCCTTTCCTGAGCTTCGATCTTCATGCTCTCGTTTAGTAGTTGTCGGAAACTACGCTGCATTAGGCCTACAAATTGGGTATGGGGTGTAGAGAGAGGGTTTGTTACACTCCAAGGTGTTCCCCAGGTTGCCTTTCCTGAGCTTCGATCTTCCGGCTCTCGTTTAGTAGTTGTTGGAAACTACGCTGCATTAGGCCTTCAAATTGGGTATGGGGTGTAGCGAGAGGGTGTGTTACACTCCAAGGTGTTCCCCAGGTTGCCTTTCCTGAGCTTCGATCTTCCGGCTCTCGTTTAGTAGTTCTTGGAAACTACACTGCATTAGACCTTCAAATTGGGTATGGGGTGTAGAGAGAGGGTGTGTTACACTCTAAGGTGTTCCCCAGGTTTCCTTGCCATTGCTTCGGTCTTCCGACTCTCGTTTAGTAGTTGTAGAAAAGTACACTGCATTAGGCCATACAAAATGGGTATGGGGTGGAGAGAGATGGTGTGTTACACTCCAAGGTGTTCCCCAGGTTGCCTTTCCTGAGCTTCTATCTTCAGGCTCTCATTAAATTGTGGTTAAATGGAACAACTGCATTTGGCGTACTAGTTGGTTTGGGGCCTACTATCGGTGTCTGCCACTCCTTGCTGTTCTCCTCCACTGAACAAAGCTGTGCCGCCTGTTTACTACGGTTGCCAATTTTGAACTGCATTTCGACTACTTACTGATTTGGCCCTACTCTCTGTGTCAGCCTCTCATTCCAGTTGTCCTCCACTGCAATGCCCCCTGGTTATTCCTGTGTTACCAATTTTGAACTGCATTTAGCCCACTTTCTTCTTTGGGCCTATATCTGTGTTTCCACTTCATCGTGCCCATTGCCCAGCCAGTGATAGATGAGTCTGCTGGTACATTGACCCATAACGCAACATTCCCCGTGCACGCTACACAACAACATTGTGACCCTGCTGAAAGTCAGGTTGCTCTTCCCGCATACCATACCACCTTACACGGGGACAAAGAGGAAGGTGCAGATGAAAGTGCAGGTTCCTTCATCAGGTGGGGGGAGGAATACTAGTTGGCGACGTCACTGGCACAGGGCCTCTCATAGTACGCAAAAGTGTTGCTGCCGGTGGGAGGCGCCCCCGCCGTGCAAACACACCGCTGTACTTTGAGGGGCCCTGTGCCAGTGCCAATGCCAACGAGTGGGCCCCCCCTGCTTGCTCAGGTTCACAGCACTTGCAAAGTTGAAATACTTACCTCTCCCTGCTCCACTGCCGTGACGTGGTCCAGATTTCCTGGGCCCACTAATTACTTGAACCAGCCCTACCCCCCACAACTTTAGCCAAATGACCCCCAATTTCAAATGCCTTCCAATTATTATAAGGTAAATTACGCTTGACAAGCTTCATTAAGAAGAATGGATGGTTTTGACATTAAAATGGCCACTCTAGGTGTTTTCCTGGCCCCCACTCACTGCCGACTATGCTGCCCCATTGACTTGCATTGGGTTTCGTGTTTCGGTCGATCCCGACTTTACGTCATAATCGGCCGATTTCACTCGACCCGACTTTGGACATAGTCGGGTTTCGCAAAACCCGGCTCGACTCTAAAAAGGTCAAGGTCGCTCAACTCTAGTATTAACTGCTTTACATAGTTTTGTATCATCTGCAAATATCGATATTTTACTGTGTAAACCTTCTACCAGATCATTAATGAATATGTTGAAGAGAACAGGTCCCAATACTGACCCCTGCGGTACCCCACTGGTCACAGCGACCCAGTTAGAGACTATACCATTTATAACCACCCTCTGCTTTCTATCACTAAGCCAGTTACTAACCCATTTACACACATTTTCCCCCAGACCAAGCATTCTCATTTTGTGTACCAACCTCTTGTGCGGCACGGTATCAAACGCTTTGGAAAAATCGAGATATACCACGTCCAATGACTCACCGTGGTCCAGTCTATAGCTTACCTCTTCATAAAAACTGATTAGATTGGTTTGACAGGAGCGATTTCTCATAAACCCATGCTGATATGGAGTTAAACAGTTATTCTCATTGAGATAATCCAGAATAACATCCCTCAGAAACCCTTCAAATATTTTACCAACAATAGAGGTTAGACTTACTGGCCTATAATTTCCAGGTTCACTTTTAGAGCCCTTTTTGAATATTGGCACCACATTTGCTATGCGCCAGTCCTGCGGAACAGACCCTGTCGCTATAGAGTCACTAAAAATAAGAAATAATGGTTTATCTATTACATTACTTAGTTCTCTTAGTACTCGTGGGTGTATGCCATCCGGACCCGGAGATTTATCTATTTTAATCTTATTTAGCCGGTTTTGCACCTCTTCTTGGGTTAGATTGGTGACCCTTAATATAGGGTTTTCATTGTTTCTTGGGATTTCACCTAGCATTTCATTTTCCACCGTGAATACCGTGGAGAAGAAGGTGTTTAATATGTTAGCTTTTTCCTCGTCATCTACAACCATTCTTTCCTCACTATTTTTTAAGGGGCCTACATTTTCAGTTTTTATTCTTTTACTATTGATATAGTTGAAGAACAGTTTGGGATTAGTTTTACTCTCCTTAGCAATGTGCTTCTCTGTTTCCTTTTTGGCAGCTTTAATTAGTTTTTTAGATTTTAATTCTTTATTTTACACATCCCTATGGATCCCAGGGCCTGAAGGAGAGTTTCCTCTCCTTCAGACCCTGGGAACCATGAGAATACCTTCCGATACTTGATGTCCCATTGACTTGTATTGGTATCGGATATCGGTATCGGCGATATCCGATATTTTTCGGGTATCGGCCGATACTATCCGATACCGATACTTTCAAGTATCGGACGGTATCGCTCAACACTAGTGATGAGTAACATGAATAACAAGACAAATAGTGTCAAGGACAAAATGTACTTACTAAGTTTAACCCCTTAGTGACAGAGCCAATTTGCAACTTTATGACCAAGCCAATTTTTACAATTCTGACCACTGTCAATTTATGTGGTTATAACTCTGGAAACGCATCAACGGATCCCACTGATTCTGAGACTGTTTTTTCACGAAATATTGTACTTCACGTTAGTGGTAAAATGTCTTCAATATGACTGGCGCTTATTTATGAAAAAAAAAAGAAATATGGCAAAAATTTAGAAAATGTAGAAAATTTTGACATTTTCAAACTTTGAATTGTTATGCCCTTAAATCAGAGAGCGGTGTCACACTAAATAGTTAATAAGTGACATTTCCCACATGTCTCCTTTACATCAGCACAATTTTTTTTTATTAGGACATTATAAGGGCTGAAAGTTGACCAGGAATTTCTCAATTTTCTAAGAAAATTTACAAAACCATTTTTTTAGGGACCACCTTACATTTGATGTTACTTTGGGGGGTCAATATTACAGAAAATACCCAAAAGTGACACATCCTAAAAACTGCACCCCTTCAGGTGCGCAAAACCACATTCAAGAAGTTTATTAACCCTTCAGGTGTTTCACGAGAACAAAAGCAATGTGAAAGGAAAAAATGAACATTTTACTTTTTTCACCAAAAATTTAATATAAAACTACTTTTTTATATTCACATGGGTATCGGGAGAAAATGGACCACAATTTTTTTGTGCAATTTCTCCTGAGCACGCTGATACCCCATATGTGGGAGAAAATCACTATTTGGGTGCATGGCAGGGCTCAGAAGGGAGGGAGCACCATTTGACTTTTTGAACGCAAAATTGGGTGGAATCAATGGTAGCACCATGTCGCGTTTGGAGATCCCCTGATGTACCTAAACAGTGGAAACTCCCCAATTCTAACTCCAACTCTAACACTAACACACCCCTAACCCTAATCCCAACCCTAACCACAACCCTATCCCCAACACACCCATAACGTAATCAAAACCCTAGCCACAACCTTAACCCCAACACCCTCCTAATCCTAATCCCAGCCCTAACCACAACACACCTCTAACCTTAATCCCAATTCTAACCACAAACCTAACCCCAACACACCCCTAACCATAATCCCAACCCTTACCATAACCGTAACAACAAACCTAACCCTAACGCACCCCTAACCCTAATCCCAATCCTAACCCTAACCTTAACCCTAGCCATAACCCTAACCCTAGCACTAACCTTAACCCTAGCCCTAACCCTAACCATAACCCTAATCTTAGCTCTAACTCTAACTTTATCCCAACTCACTTCAGCCCAACTTACACCTTAATCCTAACCCTAACTTTAGCCCAACTCACTTTAGCCCAACTGCAACCCTACCTTTAGCCCAACTCTAACCCTAATGGAAAAATGGAAATAAATTTATTTTATTTATTTCATTATTTTTCACTATCTAAGGGGGTGATAAAAGGATGTTTTATTTACTTTATATTTATTTTGATCACTGTGATAGTGTCTAGCACATTGATCAAAATGAACCAATAGGAAAATGTTCCTATTGTTGCCGGGTGCCAGCCGGAAGGTCTGGACGGGCACACTGAGCATGTACCCTCCATTTTCTCCTGGAAGAAGATGCCAAGGGACAGCATGGGGGGATTCCTGGACTCCAGAGGTACAGGGAGGGCAATCGGGGAACCGGGGGACCCTATTTCTTTCTCCTCTGATGTGCGATCACATCAGAGGAGAGAGAAATTAAAAGGAACATCTGATTTTTTTTGGTCACCGTTATACCATTAATAATGGCAATTGCAACATTGGGGTCAGTAAAAAACAACCCAAATCATGTTCTCTGGGGTCTTAGCCACCCCCGGCAGCCAAGACACTGGAGAAATTCTGACTCTGGTGGGCGCTATACACTTTTTCCACAGCACCGTTAATTAATGGGGCTGTGGTTTAAGTACCCTTAATTGCCGTTGTGAAAAGGCGTATTGCAGTCGTTAAGCGGTTAAGAATGTGCAATTAGGTGTCTTAATGTTGTTTACAAAAATAACAATAATGTAATGAAAACAATGTATACTGTATGGGAGGATAGGCTTTTCTAATATGTGAAGTACTTAAAGTGCCTTGAAAAAATATTCATACCCCATATGTTATGTAGGCAATCCAGTGACACAGTGTGCCAGCAATCAGAGCACATACAGTGATCTGACAATAACCCAAAAACAATAGAACGAGCTCTGAGACGTGGAATCTCTGTAGACCGCAATACCTGAACCTATCCTAAACACAACTAAAGGCAGCTGTGGATTGCGCCTGACACTACCTATGCAACTCGGCACAGCCTGAGGAGCTGACTAGCCTGAAGATAGAAAAACAAGCCTGACTTGCCTCAGAGAAATACCCCAAAGGAAAAGGCAGCCCCCCACATATAATGACTGTTAGCAAGATGAAAAGACAAACGTAGGGATGAAATAGATTCAGCAAAGTGAGGCCCGATATTCTAGATAGAGCGAGGATAGCAAAGAGAACTTTGCAGTCTACAAAAAACCCTAAAGCAAAAAACCACGCAAAGGGGGCAAAAAGACCCACCGTGCCGAACTAACGGCACGGCGGTACACCCTTTGCGTCTCAGAGCTTCCAGCAAAACTAAATGACAAGCTGGACAGAAAAAGTAGCAACAAAAGCAAAGAAGCACTTATCTAAGCAGAGCAGCAGGCCACAGGAAAGATCCAGAAGCTCAGATCCAACACTGGAACATTGACAAGGAGCCAGGAAGACAGAATCAGGTGGAGTTAAATAACAAAGCAGCCAACGAGCTCACCAGAACACCTGAGGGAAGAAGCTCAGAAGCTGCAGTACCACTTGTGACCACAGGAGTGAATTCAGCCACAGAATTCACAACAGTACCCCCCCCCTTGAGGAGGGGTCACCGAACCCTCACCAGAGCCCCCAGGCCGACCAGGATGAGCCACATGAAAGGCACGAACAAGATCTGGAGCATGGACATCAGAGGCAAAAACCCAGGAATTATCTTCCTGAGCATAACCCTTCCATTTAACCAGATACTGGAGTTTCCGTCTAGAAACACGAGAATCCAAAATTTTCTCCACAATATACTCCAATTCCCCCTCCACCAAAACCGGGGCAGGAGGCTCAACAGATGGAACCATAGGTGCCACGTATCTCCGCAACAACGACCTATGGAATACATTATGTATGGAAAAGGAGTCTGGGAGGGTCAGAATTTTTGCAACACTCGCCGCAAATCAGGGGAGATGGCAGACACAATGACTCCTTCCTTGAGGATACTCGCCGGCTCAGATGAACCCGGAGAGTCGGGCACAAAACTCCTAGACAGAGCATCCGCCTAGTTAACCTAATGTAATATTTTGAATGGAGTTTGTCATCAGGACAGAATACTGTCATTTTGGGCTTTAATGTAGTTTTTTGTAAGGAAGAAAAATAAGAAAAATACTGATGCAAGGCTAGGAAGCTTTTCACTGCTTACTAACCCATTTCAAAGCCATACTAGTTTCGTATACAGTTGTGTGAAAAAGTGTTTGTCTCTCGTTATTTCCTATTCTTTAGCATGTTTGTCACACATAAATGTTTCAGATCAGCAAACAAATTTAAATGTTAGACAAAGATAACACAAGTAAACACAAAATGCAGTTTTTAAATTAGTTCTTTATTATTAAGGTAAAAAGAAATTCAAACCTACATGACCTTGTGTGAAAAAGTGGATGCCCCTAAATCTACTAACTGTGTGGGTCACACTTAGCAGCAACAACTGCAATCAAGCATCTGCGAAAACTGGCAATGAGTTTTTTACAGCGCTCTGGAGGATTTTGGGCCCACTCATCTTTGCAGAATTGATGTAATTCAGTCGCATTGGAGGGTTTCCGAGCCTGAACTGCCTTTTTAAGGTCATGACACAGCAGCTCAATCTGATTAAGATCAGCACTTTGACTAGGCCCATCTAAAGTCTTAATTTTGTTTATATTAAGCCATTTAGAGGTGGACTTACAGGTATGTTTTGGATCATTGTCCTGATGCATATCCCAAGTGCGCTTCAGCTTGAGGTTACGGACAAAAGGCCAGTCATTCTCCTTCAGGATTTTTTGGTTGACAGCAGAATTCATGGTTCGATTTACCACAGCAAGTCTTCCAGCAAAACAGTCCCAGACCATCAGGCTACCACCACCATATTTTACTGTTGGTATTATGTTCCTTGTTATGTTTGCTAATGACAGGTGTTATGAAGGCAATCCAGAAACACAGTGTGCTTAGCGATCAGAGCGCACACAGTGATCTGACAAATACCCAAAAATACAAGAACGAGCTCTGAGACGTGGAAACTCTGTAGACCGCACACCTGATCCTATCCTAAACACAACTAAAAGCGGCTGTGGATTGCGCCTAACAACTACCTAGGCAACTCGGCACAGCCTAAGAAACTAGCTAGCCTGAAGATAGAAAAATAGGCCTGACTTGCCCCAGAGAAATTCCCCAAAGGAAAAGGCAGCCCCCCACATATAATGACTGTGAGTAAGATGTAAAGACAAAACGTAGGGATGAAATAGATTCATCAAAGTGGGGCCCGATATTCTAGGACAGAGCGAGGACAGTAAAGCGAACTTTGCAGTCTACAAAAAACCCTAAAGCAAAACCACGCAAAGGGGGCAAAAAAAAACCCACCGTGCCGAACTAACGGCACGGCGGTACACCCTTTGCGTCTCAGAGCTTCCAGCAAAACAAAAGACAAGCTGGACAGAAAAAAAGCAACAAAAAAGATAAAAGCACTTAGCTATACAGAGCAGCAGGTCACAGGAACAATCAGGAGAAGCTCAGATCCAACACTGAAACATTGACAAGGAGCAAGGATAGCAGCATCAGGCGGAGTTAAGTAATGAAGCAGTTAACGAGCTCACCAGAACACCTGAGGGAGGAAGCTCAGAAGCTGCAATACCACTTGTGACCACAGGAGTGAATTCAGCCACAGAATTCACAACAGTACCCCCCCCTTGAGGAGGGATCACCGAACCCTCACCAGAGCCCCCAGGCCGACCAGGATGAGCCGCATGAAAGGCACGAACAAGATCGGAAGCATGAACATCAGAGGCAAAAACCCAGGAATTATCTTCCTGAGCATAACCCTTCCGTTTAACCAGATACTGGAGTTTCCGTCTAGAAACACGAGAATCCAAAATCTTCTCCACAATATACTCCAATTCCCCCTCCACCAAAACCGGGGCAGGAGGCTCAACAGATGCAACCATAGGTGCCACGTATCTCCGCAACAACGACCTATGGAATACATTATGTATGGAAAAGGAGTCTGGGAGGGTCAAACGAAAAGACACAGGATTGAGAACCTCAGAAATCCTATACGGACCAATAAAACGAGGTTTAAATTTAGGAGAGGAAACCTTCATAGGAATATGACGAGAAGATAACCAAACCAGATCCCCAACACGAAGTCGGGGACCCACACGGCATCTGCGATTAGCGAAAAGTTGAGCTTTCTCCTGGGACAAGATCAAATTGTCCACTACCTGAGTCCAGATCTGCTGCAACCTATCCACCACAGAATCCACACCAGGACAGTCCGAAGACTCAACCTGTCCTGAAGAGAAACGAGGATGGAACCCAGAATTGCAAAAAAATGGAGAAACCAAGGTAGCCGAGCTGGCCCGATTATTAAGGGCGAACTCAGCCAACGGCAAAAAGGACACCCAATCATCCTGGTCTGCAGAAACAAAACATCTCAGATATGTTTCCAAGGTCTGATTGGTTCGTTCGGTCTGGCCATTAGTCTGAGGATGGAAAGCCGAGGAAAAGGATAGGTCAATGCCCATCCTACCACAAAAGGCTCGCCAAAACCTTGAAACAAACTGGGAACCTCTGTCAGAAACAATATTCTCAGGAATGCCATGCAACCGAACCACATGCTGAAAGAACAAAGGTACCAAATCAGAGGAGGAAGGCAATTTAGCCAAGGGCACCAGATGGACCATTTTAGAAAAGCGATCACAGACCACCCAAATGACTGACATCTTTTGAGAAACGGGAAGGTCAGAAATGAAATCCATCGAAATATGTGTCCAAGGCCTCTTTGGGACCGGCAAGGGCAAAAGCAACCCACTGGCAGGAGAACAGCAGGGCTTAGCCCTAGCACAAATCCCACAGGACTGCACAAAAGTACGTACATCCCGTGACAGAGATGGCCACCAGAAGGATCTAGCCACTAACTCTCTGGTACCAAAGATTCCAGGATGACCAGCCAACACCGAACAATGAAGTTCAGAGATAAGTTTATTAGTCCACCTATCAGGGACGAACAGTTTCTCTGCTGGACAACGATCAGGTTTATTCGCCTGAAATTTTTGCAGCACCCGCCGCAAATCAGGGGAGATGGCAGACACAATGACTCCTTCCTTGAGGATACCCGCTGGCTCAGATAAACCCGGAGAGTCGGGCACAAAACTCCTAGACAGAGCATCCGCCTTCACATTTTTAGAGCCCGGAAGGTACGAAATCACAAAGTCGAAGCGGGCAAAAAATAACGACCAACGGGCCTGTCTAGGATTCAAGCGCTTGGCAGACTCGAGATAAGTCAAGTTCTTATGATCAGTCAATACCACCACGCGATGCTTAGCTCCTTCAAGCCAATGACTAGTGTTGAGCATTCCGATACCGCAAGTATCGGGTATCGGCCGATACTTGCGGTATCGGAATTCCGATACCGAGATCCGATATTTTTGTGATATCGGGTATCGGTATCGGAAGTGTAAAATAAAGAATTAAAATAAAAAATATTGTTATATTCACCTCTCCGGCGGCCCCTGGACATCAGCGGGAGGATCCGGCGTCCGGCACGGCTTCTTTCTTCAAAATGCGCGCCTTCAGGACCTGTGGAATGACGTCCCGGCTTCTGATTGGTCGCGTGCCGCCCATGTGACCGCCACGCGACCAATCAGAAGCCGCGACGTCATTCCTCAGCTAAAGTCCTAGAATGAGCGCCTTCTAGGACCTGAGGAATGACGTCGCGGCTTCTGATTGGTCGCGTGGCGGTCACATGGGCGGCACGCGACCAATCAGAAGCCGGGACGTCATTCCACAGGTCCTGAAGGCGCGCATTTTGAAGAAAGAAGCCGTGCCGGACGCCGGATCTTCCCGCTGATGTCCAGGGGCCGCCGGAGAGGTGAATATAACAATATTTTTTATTTTAATTCTTTATTTTACACTTTAATATGGATCCCAGGGCCTGAAGGAGAGTTTCCTCTCCTTCAGACCCTGGGATCCATGAGGATACATTCCGATACTTGATGTCCCATTGACTTGTATTGGTATCGGATATCGGTATCGGCGATATCCGATATTTTTCGGGTATCGGCCGATACTATCCGATACCGATACTTTCAAGTATCGGACGGTATCGCTCAACACTACCAATGACGCCATTCCTCGAATGCCCACTTCATGGCCAGCAACTCTCGGTTGCCAACATCATAATTACGCTCAGCAGCCGAAAACTTCCTGGAAAAGAAAGCACATGGTTTCAACAGTGAGCAACCAGAACCTCTCTGTGACAAAACCGCCCCTGCTCCAATCTCAAAAGCATCAACCTCGACCTGGAACGGAAGAGAAACATCCGGTTGACACAACACAGGGGCAGAACAAAAACGATGCTTCAACTCCTGAAAAGCTTCCAAAGCAGCAGAAGACCAATTAACCAAATCAGCACCCTTCTTGGTCAAATCGGTCAATGGTTTGGCAATGCTAGAAAAATTACAGATGAAGCGACGATAAAAATTAGCAAAGCCCAGGAATTTTTGCAGACTTTTCAGAGATGTCGGCTGAGTCCAATCCTGGATGGCTTGGACCTTAACCGGATCCATCTCGATAGTAGAAGGGGAAAAGATGAACCCCAAAAATGAAACTTTCTGCACACCGAAGAGACACTTTGATCCCTTCACAAACAAAGAATTAGCACACAGGACCTGGAAAACCATTCTGACCTGCTTCACATGAGAGTCCCAATCATTTGAGAAGATCAAAATGTCATCCAAGTAAACAATCAGGAATTTATCCAGATACTCACGGAAGATGTCATGCATAAAAGACTGAAACACAGATGGAGCATTGGCAAGTCCGAACGGCATCACTAGATACTCAAAATGACCCTCGGGCGTATTAAATGCAGTTTTCCATTCATCTCCTTGCCTGATTCTCACCAGATTATACGCACCACGAAGATCTATCTTAGTGAACCAACTAGCCCCCTTAATCCGAGCAAACAAGTCAGCTAACAATGGCAAGGGATACTGAAATTTCACAGTGATCTTATTAAGAAGGCAGTAATCAATACACGGTCTCAGCGAACCATCCTTCTTGGCTACAAAAAAGAACCCTGCTCCCAGTGGTGATGACGATGGGCGAATATGTCCCTTCTCCAGGGATTCCTTCACATAACTGCGCATAGCGGCGTGTTCAGGCACGGATAAATTAAATAATCGACCTTTAGGGAATTTACTACCAGGAATCAAATTGATAGCACAATCACAATCCCTATGCGGAGGTAGGGCATCGGACTTGGGCTCTTCAAATACATCCTGATAATCAGACAAGAACTCTGGGACCTCAGAAGGAGTGGATGACGAAATAGACAAAAATGGAACATCACCATGTACCCCCTGACAACCCCAGCTGGATACCGACATAGAGTTCCAATCCAATACTGGATTATGGGTTTGCAGCCATGGCAACCCCAACACGACCACATCATGCAGATTATGTAGCACCAGAAAGCGAATAACTTCCTGATGTGCAGGAGCCATGCACATGGTCAGCTGGGTCCAGTACTGAGGTTTATTCTTGGCCAAAGGTGTAGCATCAATTCCTCTCAACGGAATAGGACACCGCAAAGGCTCCAAGAAAAACCCACAACGTTTAGCATAATCCAAATCCATCAGATTCAGGGCAGCGCCTGAATCCACAAACGCCATGACAGAATACGATGACAAAGAGCATATCAAGGTAATGGACAGAAGGAATTTGGATTGTACAGTACCAATGATGGCAGACCTATCGAACCGCTTAGTGCGCTTAGGACAATCAGAAATAGCATGAGTGGAATCACCACAGTAGAAACACAGACCATTCAGACGTCTGTGTTCTTGCCGTTCAACTCTGGTCATAGTCCTATCGCACTGCATAGGCTCAGGTTTAATCTCAGACAATACCGCCAAATGGTGCACAGATTTACGCTCGCGCAAGCGTCGACCGATCTGAATGGCCAAAGACATAGACTCATTCAAACCAGCAGGCATAGGAAAACCCACTATGACATCCTTAAGAGCCTCAGAGAGACCCTTTCTGAACAAAGCTGCCAGCGCAGATTCATTCCACAGAGTGAGTACTGACCACTTCCTAAATTTCTGACAATATACTTCTATATCATCCTGACCCTGGCACAAAGCCAGCAAATTTTTCTCAGCCTGATCCACTGAATTAGGCTCATCGTAAAGTAATCCGAGCGCCAGGAAAAACGCATTGACATTACTCAATGCAGGGTCTCCTGGCGCAAGAGAAAATGCCCAGTCCTGAGGGTCGCCGCGCAAAAAAGAAATAATAATCAAAACCTGTTGAATAGGATTACCAGAAGAATGAGGTTTCAAGGCCAGAAATAGCTTACAATTATTTTTGAAATTAAGAAACTTAGTTCTATCACCAAAAAACAAATCAGGAATAGGAATTCTTGGTTCTAACATAGATTTCTGATCAATAGTATCTTGAATCCTTTGTACATGTGTAACGAGATTATCCATTGAAGAGCACAGACCCTGAATATCCATGTCCACACCTGTTTCCTGAAACACCCAAATGTCTAGGGGAAAAAAAAGACTGAACACAGAGCTGAGAAAAAAAAATGATGTCAGAACTTCTTTTTTCCCTCTATTGAGAATCATTAGGTTGGCTCCTTGTACTGTTATGTAGGCAATCCAGTGACACAGTGTGCCAGCAATCAGAGCACATACAGTGATCTGACAATAACCCAAAAACAATAGAACGAGCTCTGAGACGTGGAATCTCTGTAGACCGCAATACCTGAACCTATCCTAAACACAACTAAAGGCAGCTGTGGATTGCGCCTGACACTACCTATGCAACTCGGCACAGCCTGAGGAGCTGACTAGCCTGAAGATAGAAAAACAAGCCTGACTTGCCTCAGAGAAATACCCCAAAGGAAAAGGCAGCCCCCCACATATAATGACTGTTAGCAAGATGAAAAGACAAACGTAGGGATGAAATAGATTCAGCAAAGTGAGGCCCGATATTCTAGATAGAGCGAGGATAGCAAAGAGAACTTTGCAGTCTACAAAAAACCCTAAAGCAAAAAACCACGCAAAGGGGGCAAAAAGACCCACCGTGCCGAACTAACGGCACGGCGGTACACCCTTTGCGTCTCAGAGCTTCCAGCAAAACTAAATGACAAGCTGGACAGAAAAAGTAGCAACAAAAGCAAAGAAGCACTTATCTAAGCAGAGCAGCAGGCCACAGGAAAGATCCAGAAGCTCAGATCCAACACTGGAACATTGAAAAGGAGCCAGGAAGACAGAATCAGGTGGAGTTAAATAACAAAGCAGCCAACGAGCTCACCAGAACACCTGAGGGAGGAAGCTCAGAAGCTGCAGTACCACTTGTGACCACAGGAGTGAATTCAGCCACAGAATTCACAACACCCATAATCTTTTACACATTTTTTCACATTACACAAATAAACTTAAATATATTCACTGGTGTTTTATGTGACATACCGATGTAGAAAGTATTTGTAATGCTTAAAGGAAACGATACATTGTTTTCTAAAATATTTAAAAATATGTCATGTTCGGCCCCCCCGAGTCAAATTTTTTTAGGACCACCTTTCGCTTCAATTACTGCTGCAAGTCTTTTAGGTTATGTCTCTACCGTCTTTGCATATCTGAATGCTGAAATTTTTGTCCATTCTTTGCAAACTTGCTCTAGCTCAATGAGATTGGGTGGAGAGCATCTGTGAACAGGTATTTTCATGTCTTGCCATAGATTCTCAATGACAGGTCTGTACTGGGACAGGGCCATTCAAACACAAAAATATGCTTTGATCTAAATAATTCCATTGTGGCTTTAGCAGTATGTTTAGGGACATTGTCCTGCTGGAAGGTGACCATACACTCCAGTTTCAAATCTTTTGCATCCTCTAAAAGATTTTCCGCTAGGATTGCCCTGTGTATTACTCCAACCATCTTCCCATCAACTCTGACCAGCTGCTGAAAATAACATCCCTATAAGATGATGCTGCCATTACCATGTTTGAGGGTGGGGATGCTGTTTTCAGTTAGATGTGCAGTATTAATTTTCCACCACACATAGCATGTTGCATTTAGCCCAGAAAGTTCTATTTTGGTCTCTTCTGACAAGAGCACCTTCTTTCCCTTCTAGCTTTGTGCTCTACGTGGCTTTTTGTAAACTAAAAATGGGACTCCTCATGGCTTGCTTTGAAAAATGGCTTTCTACATGCCTCTTTTCCATAAATGCCAGTTTTGCGGAACATACATATCTTGTGGACAGATTCTACCACCTGAGCTGTGGTTTTCTGCAGCTCCTCCAGAGTGTCCATGGGTGACTTGCCTGCTTCTCTTATTAGTGCTCTCCTTGCTTGGGGTGTCAGTTTAGGTAAAAGGCCATGTTTTTGTAGGTTTGCAGTTGTGCCATACTCCTTCCATTTTTGGATGATGAATTAAACAATGCTGCGTGAGATTTTAAAAACTTGGCTATTTTTTTTTAAATCTAACCCTGCTTTACTCTTCTCTACAACTTTAGTTATCTACAGTTGTTTTGTGAAAGCCTCAGAGGTTTGTTTGAGAACTTTAGTGATCAAACAGCCTCATGGAAACCAAGGAGCACACTAGACAGGTCTCAATAAAGTTGTAGAGAAGAGTAAAGCAGGGTTAGATTTAAAAAAAAAATAGCCAAGTTTTTAAAATCTCACGCAGCATTGTTTAATTCATCATCCAAAAATGGAAGGAGTATGGCACAACTGCAAACCTACAAAGACATGGCCTTTTACCTAAACTGACACCCCAAGCAAGGAGAGCACTAATAAGAGAAGCAGGCAAGTCACCCATGGACACTCTGGAGGAGCTGCAGAGAACCACAGCTCAGGTGGGAGAATCTGTCCACAAGATATGTATGTTCCGCATACATGTATGTTTCTCAGTATAAACTGAGACTAAATTACACACAGATGGAGTAAATTTACTAATTATGTGACTTCTGGAGTCAATTGGTCGCTCATGGTTTTTTTAGGGGCATCAGACTACAGGGGATTGAATATAAATGCATGTTACAATTTTTAAATGTAAATGTTTTATATAATTCCAAAGCCATGTATTCCTTTACATGTCAAACACACTTGTTACTTTGTTTTTGTATATCACATAAAATTCCAATGAAATACATTTAAGTTTGTGGATTTACAAGTCTGAGCCAAGTATAGAAAATATAGCAAGTTGTCAGAAAGTTATTATAATATATGTCTGTCAATCAGTAGAATATTATTACTGACTTCTTTGTTAAAAATTACAAGATACCTAAATTAGATGCATCCACGACACATTTTTTATTTCCCATTCTACAAGGCAACTGCAATAATAGTTTGCTTCTCTATGATCTTTCTATCCTTGTCTGAAGAAGATTTATTGCCAAGCGAGCAGAATGTATTATATTTGTAATAGAACTGACCCCATCATGCTTAATGATCAGACAATAACACCAATGGCAAACATTATTCAGTAAGAAGTGTTAGGGAAAAAGGTATGCTGTACTTGCAACCATAAGAACCTGTCATTAGATTCATGGTGTTTGACCATGGACAATATGAATCAGACGTCATCAGGGTGATTGCAGACAAGTATGTTTCAGAGAATACGTACTTTGAAAACCGGTGAATGGACAATGGATTTCCCTGCCCCAATCTCTTTGATAGTTCTCTCCTTATGTAGTCACATTGGGAGAGACTGTTTAGTCTGGTGATCAGGGCTTCAAAGCTGGCAGAAACCACTGGTGGCCCTCCTTGTACTAGTCAGCTGAGATACATAATCACCCGTCGGCTTTCCAAGCTATGTTTACCCTGAAATTCTGTTTTAGGGTAAAACATCCCTGGCTGCAGTCACACAGCCAGTGTCTGATTCATGCTGCCAATAATCAGGCAGCATGAATCTGATAATATATTTTCATTTCAATAGATATATCTCAATGGGATCGATAACAATGAGAATGCTTGATATATTTTCTACACTTAAATTTCTAACTTTGCTCATACAGTAAACAACTGTATGCATTAAATTGCAGCTCTTGATTGAATTACTCTTGGTTTCCTGATATATAATAATACTCCCAGTCTCCATTTCCTTTACCAATTACACCAAGGAACATAGATAATAAAATGCATACAGAAAATTAATAGAAGGATAGAATGAGCAACTCACTGTAATTTTTGATGCTTTAATTACATTCAATGTATCCTTAATCTTTGTATTATGTATATTTTATTAAATTTGTACTTTTGTAACTTTAGAGCCAGTAACCAATCAGCAATTCTTCAGCTTTTAGAAATCTGTGGTTTTTACATGGGTTCACTAATTGCTTTTCTTTGTGCTTTAGGGCTGTGAAATGGATGTGGACATAAAAGACGTTAATAACTGGACTGTTATGAAAGAAGACAACAGCACCTTTGAAACATCAGCTACTAATTTTCCTTCCTGGGAGGATTACAACAGCAGTGTAGACGACATACGATACTTTTTAATTGGGCTATATACATTTGTAAGCTTGCTCGGATTCATGGGAAATCTCTTAATTCTCCTGGCTATTTTCAGAAAACGCAAGCAGAAGACTATAATTAACTATCTTATTGGAAACTTGGCTTTTTCAGATATTTTAGTTGTATTATTCTGCTCACCATTTACTCTGACATGTGTTTTACTTGATCAGTGGATTTTTGGTGAAGTCATGTGTCATGTAGTGCCTTTCCTTCAGTGTGTCTCAGTCTTAATCTCAACTTTGATGCTCATGTCCATTGCCTTGGTGAGGTACCACATGATAAAACATCCTCTTTCAACCAATCTAACTGCCAACCATGGATATTTTCTGATTGCAACTGTATGGACTCTTGGTTTCACCATATGCTCTCCCTTACCTGTTTTTCATAAAATTATTAATCTGAGAGAAGCCTTTAATTTAGAACCTTTAATGAATAGTTATCTGTGCATCGAATCCTGGCCATCTGATTCTTACAGAATTGCATTCACCATTTCTTTACTATTAGTACAGTATATATTGCCTTTGTCTTGCCTAACAATAAGTCATACAAGTGTTTGCCGAAGTATAAGTTCCAGATTACCGAACAAAGATGTGAAAGTCGAAGAAAATGAGATGATAAATTTGACCCTTCAACAACCAAAAGCAAAACAATCGGAGGTAGAAATCTGTAGCAGTCGAAAGTGGAGTTATTCTTTTGTACGGAAACATAGAAAGCGCTACAGCAAAAAAACAGCAAGTGTTGTCCCAGCGATACTAAGACGACACCAAGAGAGCAATACTGGAGACATTCCAGAAACGTCTACCACAGATCGGAGCCACACTTTACCCACTAGTGTCCACACTTTACCTTCGAGTGTCTATTTACCAGGAGTTCCAATATGCTTTGAAATGAAGGCAGAGGAGACTTCTGAACTACACAATATTAACTCTGTATCTAAATCTCTAACTCGGATAAAGAAGAGGTCTAGGCGTGTTTTCTGTAGACTAACCGTATTAATCTTGGCTTTTGCTGTCAGTTGGATGCCGCTTCACCTTTTTCACCTTGTAACTGACTTTAATGCCAATCTAATTTCCAATCGACATTTCAAATTAGTTTATTGCATCTGTCACTTGCTTGGCATGGTCTCCTGTTGTCTAAATCCTATACTCTATGGATTTTTAAATGATGGTATAAAGGCAGATTTGATGTCAATCATCCACTGTTTCCAGATATCGTAGGCTGATTCGGCTGTTGCATTTTTCTTTCTGAAAATATATCAGTTAGCTTCAGGTTCGCTTTTATTTGTTGGCAGTTCTTCTGAACTGAACTGAATTAACATTACTGCCATTATAGATATATCTCTATATGTGTTTTCAAGCTGCATATGATCTCTATGAGGTCTATTTTTTATCTCTTTGTTGCTGTAAAAAGAGACATTCTGAATATTGACGTTACCTTTAATATCATGAGTATCTGTAACATAATTTTCTGTAAGGTAAAAGAACACCTGACTCTTGTAATTGATGTTAATATAAACCCATTATATGAAGGAAAATTACTATAATTGACCAATGCCATACTTGACCTTGTGTTTACCACTCGGTCTTTCCGTTTTTTTTTTAATTAAAGCAAACATTTTATTATTACAGTAGATAACATCATTCTGTTTTCTATTTCATATTGACATGAAATGAGAATTGTTCTCATCTGTAAAACACAGTGGTTTACCCCGCGTTATTGAGTGAAATTCATTAGTAATTGTGATTAAATAATTGCTGTTGTAAAATAATAATTTATATTTTTTATTAATTTATACAGTACTTTCAAAGCTTTAATTATGTTTTACCTTACGTGGCTTTCTTGTGGAAATTATAATAAAATACAGTGTATATACATGTGTATATATATATTTATATAATATATATATACTGTATATCTTATGAAATTGAAAGAGGATATTGAATATTGTCTATTATTTCTAATATTTTTCCATTGTGACAGATTTTTTAATTTTGCATTGCTTAATAATCTTAGTTAATTATTATATGATATTGTTCATAACAGTATCCAAGTAAAAGAAAATTAATCTTGCTAAAGCCAAAAATTTGCTGCAGTTAAATGGTTAACATTTTATACATTTTCATAATTTCCTGTTTGAACCTGTAGGTGGAGTTAATGTGGACCAGTCACCTAATTTTTCAAGTACAACTGGACACACAATGTAGTAGTGGCTACAGAGTAGAATAAAGTTGTTGTTTTATTTTGTCTCTCCATTGCAGAGATTTTAGCTATCAAAGTATTTGGCACCTGAACAGTTTTTTTTTTAATTCTAAGTAGACATTATCATTATAGAGATTTTGCTGGGGACATGTACTTCTTTCTTTTTCTGAAGCTGACCAATCATAAGTAGTGTTGAGCGATACCTTTCGATATCCAGAAGTATCGGTATCGGATTGGATCAGCCGATATCTAAAAAATATCGGATATCGCCGATACCGATACCCGATACCAATGCAAGTCAATGGGACAAACATATCGGAATTAAAATAAACCCTTTCTTTCCTTGTAGGTTAATTTAACATGAAGGAAAACAACTAAGAATAACGTAGGATGTATTGGGGGAGGTGGAGGAGTCATTAAAGGCATAGAGGTTTAGGCCAATTAATGAAATAGCAGGAATTATTTTTTTTAAGACGTTCGAGATACAAAGATATTGACTATGTTAAGATTTTTTATATTTTGTCAGATATTTATGTTTCACTACTTCCATGCTCTTCACTTTCTTTTTTACTTCTCCCACACTTTCCTCTTCCTCATCCACAGCAGCAGCATCAACTTCATCAACTTCTCCTTCACCTTATTCATCTTCTTCTTCACCTTCTTACTATTATTCTTTTTTTTTTACATTCTTCATATTCTTTTTATTCAACTATTATTCTTCTTCATATTCAACTTCTTCATCTTCACATTCTTCTTCGTCATCATATTCTGATTTGTGACAGGCCTTCCTGTAGTTGTTATCTATAAAAGTTTGAAGATTACACCTTCCGTTCTGTCTGTCACAAAATATTTACAACAGGATTTGTCCGTGTTCACTTTGGCCTGCAGCAGCAGGTTTTTCCCAGGGGCACCACGAGGAGGAATGCACTCACGCCCATACACTGCTTAGTCTTCTTCTGCTTATAATTTAGATAATATCTTTTGCTCTGATTTTTAGTCTTATGCTTAACCCCTTAGTGACAGAGCCAATTTGGTACTTAATGACCGAGCCAATTTTTACAATTCTGACCACTGTCACATTATGAGGTTATAACTCTGGAATGCTTTAACGAATCCCGCTGATTCTGAGATTTTTTTTTCATGACATATTGTACTTCATGTTAGTGGTAACATTTCTTCGATATTACTTGCAATTATTTATGAAAAAAATGGAAATATGGCAAAAAATTTTAAAATTTTGCAATTTTCAAACTTTGTATTTTTATGTCCTTAAATCAGAGAAATATGTCATGAAAAATAGTTAATACATAACATTTCCCACATGTCTACTTTACATCAGCACAATTTTGGAAAAAAACATTTTTTTTGTTAGGGAGTTATAAGGGTTAAAAGTTAACCAGCAATTTCTCATTTTTACAACACCATTTTTTTTTAGGGACCACATCACATTTGAAGTCATTTTGAGGGGTCTATATCATAGAAAATAACCAAGTGTGACACTATTCTAAAAACTGCACCCCACAAAGTTCTCAAAACCACATTAAAAAAGTTTATTAACCCTTTACGTGCTTCACAGGAACTGAAACAATGCGGAAGGAAAAAATGAACATTTAACTTTTTTTTGCAAACATTTTAATTCCGAACCATTTTTTTTATTTTCACAAGAGTAAAAACAGAAATTAAACCATAAATTTTGTTGTGCAATTTCTCCTGAATACGCCGATACCACATATGTGGGGTTAAACTACTGTTTGGGCGCACCGCAGAGTTTGGAAGTGAAGGAGCGCCGTTTGACTTTTTCAATGCAGAATTGGCTGGAATTGAGATTGGATGCCATGTCCTGTTTAGAGAGCCCCTCATATGCCCACCATTTTGGAAACTAGAACCCTTAAGGAACTTATCTAGATGTGTGGTGAGCACTTTGAACCCCCAAGTGCTTCACAGAAGTTTATAAAGTAGAGCCGTGAAAATAAAAAATCGCATTTGTTTACACACAAAAATGATCTTTTCGCCCACAAATTCTTATTTTCACAAGGGTAACAGGAGAAAGTAGACCAGTTGTTTTGCAATTTCTCCTGAGTACATCAATACCCCATATGTGGAGGTAAACCACTGTTTGGGCGCACCGCAGAGCTTGGAAGAGGAGTGCCGTTTTACTTATTCAATATAGAATTGGCTGAAATTGAGATCGGACGCCATGTCGCGTTTGGAGAGCCCCTGATGTGCCTAAACAGTGGAAACCGCCCACAAGTGACACCATTTTGGAAACTAGACCCCTTAAGGAACTTATCTAGATGTGTGGTGAGCACTTTAAACCCCCAGGTGCTTCACAGAAGTTTATAACGTAGAGCCGTGAAAATAAAAAATAGCATTTTTTCTACAAAAATGATCTTTTTGCCCCCAAATTTTCATTTTCACAAGGGTAACCGGAGAAATTAGACCACAAAAGTTGTTTTGCAATTTCTCCTGAGTACGTCAATACCCCATATGTGGGGGTAAACCACTGTTTGGGTGCACCGCAGAGCTTGGAAGAGAAGGATTGCCATTTTACTTTTTCAATGTAGAAATGGCTGGAATTGAGATCGGACGCCATTTCGCGTTTGGAGAGCCCCTGATGTGCCTAAACAGTAGAAACCCCCCACAAGTGACCCCATTTTGGAAACTAGACCCCCCATGGAACTTATCTAGATGTGTGGTGTGAACTTTGAATGCCCAAGTGCTTCACAGAAGTTTATAATGCAGAGTCGTGAAAATAAAAAATATATTTTTTTCCACAAAAAAGATTTTTTAGCCCCCAAATTTTTATTTTCACAAGGGTAACAAGAGAAATTGGACCCCAAAAGTTGTTGTCCAATTTGTCCTGAGTATGCGGGTACCCCAAATGTGGGGGTAAACCACTGTTTGGGCGCACGACAGAGCTCGGAAGGGAAGGAGTGCCGTTTTGGAATGCAGACTTTGATAGAATGGTCTGTGGGCATTATGCTGCGTTTGCAGATCCCCTGATGTACCTAAACAGAAGTAACCCCCCACTAGTGACCCAATTTTGGAAACTAGACCCCCCAAGGAAATTGTATAGATGTGTGGTGAGAACTTTGAATGCCCAAGTGCTTCACAGAAGTTTATAATGCAGTCGTGAAAATAAAAAATATTTTTTTTCCACAAAAAAGATTTTGTAGCCCCCAAGTTTATATTTTCACAAGGGTAACAGGAGAAATTGGAGCCCAAAAGTTGTCCAATTTATTCTGAGTACGATGATGCCCCATATGTGGGGGTGAACCACTGTTTGGGCGCGCGGCAGAGCTCAGAAGGGAGGGAGCACCATTTTACTTTTTGAGCGCAAAATTGGCTGTCGTGTTTGGAGACCCCTTGATGTTCCTAAACAGTGGAAACCCCCAGTTCTAACTCCAACCCTAACCCCAACAAACCACTAACCCTAATCCCAACCCGATCCATAATCCTAATCACAACCCTAACGATAATCACAACCCTAAACCCAAAACAACCCTATTGTCAACCCTAACCATAACCCTAATCAAAACCCTAAATCCAACACAACCCTAATCCTAATCTCAACCCTAACCTCAAACCTAACCCTAATCCAAATACACTCCTAATCCCAACTCTAACCTTAACCCTAATCCCAAACCTAACCCTAATCCCAAGCGTAACCCTAATGCCAACCCTAACCCTAATACCAAACCTAATCCAAACCCTAACCCTAATCCCAACTCTAACCCTAACTTTAGCCGCAACCCTAGCCCTAACTTTAGCCCCAACCCTAGCTGTAACCCTAACTTTAGCCCCAACCCTAACCCTAGCCCTAACTTTAGCCCCAACCCTAACCCTAGCCCTAAGGCTACTTTCACACTTGCGTCGTGTGGAATCCGTCACAATCCATCGTTTTGGACAAAAAACAGATCCTGCAAATGTGCCCGCAGGATGCGTTTTTTGCCCATAGACTTGTATTGCCGAAGGATTGCGACGGATGGCCACACGTCGCATCCATCGTGCACTGGATCAGTTGTGTTTTGGTGGACCGTCGGCACAAAAAAAGTTCAATGTAACTTTTTTTTGTACGTCGCTTCCGCCATGTCCATGCATGCGTGGACGTAACTCCGCCCCCTCCTCCCCAGGACATAGACTGGGCAGGGGATGCGTTGAAAAACTGCATCCGCTGCCCACGTTGTGCACAATTTTCACAACGTGCGTCGGTACGTCGGGCCGAAGTATTGCGACGGCCCCGTACCGACGCAACTGTGAAAGAAGCCTAACCCTAAATTTAGCCCCAACCCTAACCCTATATTTAGCCCCAACCCTAACCCTAACCCTAAATTTAGTCCGAACCCTAACCCTAAACCTAAATTTAGCCCCAACCCAAACCCTAACCCTAAATTTAGCCCCAACCCTAACCCTAAATTTAGCTCCAACCCTAACCCTAACCCTAAATTTAGCACCAACCCTAACACTAACCTTAACCCTAAATTTAGCCCCAACTACTCCACCTGCTGGCTGGCAGAATATGGCGGGTGCACTGTGCATGCGCCCGCCATTTTCTTTCCGGATGAAGAAGCTGGTGGCCAGGAGAAGAAGCAGAAGGACCCAGTGACACTGGTAAGTATAGCAGGGTCCCCGAATCCCCCTATTTCTCTGTCCTCTGATGTGCGATCACATCAGAGGACAGAGAATGAAAGATCGCTTTTTTTGCGATCGCCGGCAAACAGTTAATTACCGGCGATCGCAAAACAGGGGTCGGTAAAAACCGACCCCGATCATGTTCTTTGGGGTCTCGGCTACCCCCGGCAGTCGAGTCCACAAAGATTTCCCAGGTGCTGGCCGGCAAGCGCACTGCGCATGCGCCCACCATTTCTGGCAGGAACAAGATGGCAGCGCCCATCGGGAGCCACGAGGAGCACCGGGGGAGACAGGTGAGTTTCGGGGGGCTATTGGGGACCCCATTTCTCTGTCCTCTGATGTGCGGTCACATCGGAGGACAGAAAAATTAAATGAGAAATCGCGTTTTTTTCCGATCATCGGTAAACGGTTAATTATTGATCGCAACCCGGGGGGCGGTAGAAAAAACCCCGAATCATGTTCTCTGGGGTATTGGCTACCCCCGGCAACCGAGACCCCTTAGAAAATCCGACTCTGGGGGGCGCTTTTCACTTTTTCCACAGCGCCGTTAATTAACGGCGCTGTGGTTTAAGTACCCTTAACTGCCACCGTTAAAAGGTGTATCGGCGGTCGTTAAGGGGTTAATGTTCTTCTGCTTTTTGTTCTGCAGCTTCTTGTTCTTCTGCTTCTCGGTATCCAGGGTCGTCGTCTCCAGGGTCATCGTCTCCAGGGTCGTCGTCTCCGAGGTCATCGTCTTCTTCGGGGCGGTCTTCAGGGTCGTCATCTTCAGGGTCGTTGTCTCAGGGGTCGTCGTCTCCGTGGTCGTTGTCTTCTTCGGGGTGGTCTTCAGGGTCCTCGTCTTTAGGGTCTGGAACTTGGAAATGTAGCAGAAGGTACAAGAAGGCAGAGGAATTGCCGAGAACCAGCGGACGGTACTGGAACCCGGTTACTAAGCAGGAGGTACCCATGCCAGAAAGCACATTAGCAACGTCTGGTGGAACTCGGATACCGAGAAGGAGGCACCTAAGCCAAAGGCTCTGCCTGGAACAAGCTGATGGTACTGGAACCAGGATGGGGAGCAGAAGGTACAAGAGCCAAAGACGCTGTCGAGAACCAGCGGATAGTACTGGAACCCGGATGGGTAGCTGAAGGTACAAGAGCCAATGGAACTACCGAGGACCAGCTGACGGTACTGGAACCCAGTTACTAAGCAGGAGGTACCCGTGCCAGAAAGCACTACCAAGGACCACCAGACGTTGGTGGAACTCGGATACTCAGAAGGAGGCACCAAAGCCAAAGGCTCTGCCTGGAATCAGCTGATGGTACTGGAACCAGGATGGGGAGCAGAAGGTACAAGAGCCAAAGACACTGCCAAGAACCAGCTGACGGTACTGGAACCTAGATGGGTAGCAGAAGGTACAAGAGCCAATGGAACAACCCAGGACCAGCTGACGAAACTGGAACCCGGATACTAAGCAGGAGGTACCCGTGCGAGAAAGCACAGTAGCAAGGACCACCAGACGGTGGAACTCGGATACCGAGAAGGAGGCACCTAAGCCAAAGGCTCTGCCTGGAACCAGCTGACGGTACTGGAACCCGGATGGGTAGCAGAAGGTACAAGAGCCAATGGAACAACCGAGGACCAGCTGACGGTACTGGAACCCGGTTACTAAGCAGGAGGTACCCGTGCCATAAGGCACTACCAAGGACCACCAGACGTTGGTGGAACTCAGATACCGAGAAGGAGGCACCTAAGCCAAAAGCTCTGCCTGGATCCAGCTGACGGTACTGGAACCAGGATGGGGAGCAGAAGGTACAAGAGCCAATGGAACTACCGAGGACCAGCTGAAGGTACTGGAACCCGGTTACTAAGCAGGAGGTAACCGTGCCAGAAAGCACTACCAAGGACCACCAGATGTTGGTGGAACTCGAATACCCAGAAGGAGGCACCTAAGCCAAAGGCTCAGCTTGGAACCAGCTGACGATACTAGAACCAGGGGGACCTTTTCAAGATTGTCTTCCTAAGAACCAGCTAATGGTGCTGGAACTCAGATAGGCAGCAGAAGGTCCACAGGAAAAAAATTTCTAGTCCACGAGCCAGCCAGAGTTACCGAAAACCCACAGTCTTACAGGGGGAGCTTGTCCTATTGGCACTACGGAACCAGATTGCCATTTCCCGCAGCCCACATAGGAAGCACCTAAACTGCAGGCACCATAGAGTTGGCTAACCCGACCGCAACCAGACAGGACAACGTATTGGAGGCAAAGTGACCTTGGCACTACCCGGAAACAGCTGGCGTGCTGGAATGAGGCTGGGCAGGAGGGAGTACCCATGCCAAAAACACTTCTGAGCAGCAACTGGCTGTGTTGGAGCCCAGGGATTACATGAGAAACAGATTGTAGTCTGAGGCCTAATTGGAGCAAGTTGAAAGGGAACCTGTAACCCACCCAGGCATTTGTAACTAAAAGAGCCACCTTGTGTAGCACTAATGTTGCACAAGGAAAAGGTGGCTCTTTTACTTTGCTCCTTGCACACGCTGAAGTTAACTTATAAAATGTGCCCCCTCATACCGTGAAACCATCCCGGAGGTGGAACTTTCCTTCTTAATGAGACGCAGCACAGCAGTCATCCATACCCCCTTGGCACTGGGCGCCGCCTCCTGAGTGTTGTTTGAATCTGTACAGGAGCCTCCGCTGTTATGTTATCCCTTGGGCATGCGCAGTTAGCGCTGCCCATCTTCTGATATCATTTGTTGTCAGGCTGACTGGGCCTGTGCGGCCGCCCTGCCCGGGATCCCACCCCGCAGTGTCTTCTGATTTATTCACACTGCGGTGCTGGGATTCATGGGCATGCGCAGTGCATACGCACAGGCGCAGTCAGCCTGACAAAAAATGATGTCAGAAGACGGGCAGCGATAACTGCGCATGCCCAAGGGATAACATAACAGCGCAGGCTCCGGGACAGATTCAAACAACGCTGAGGAGGCGGCGCCCGGCGCCAAGGGGGTATGAATGACGGCTGTGCTGCGTCTCATTAAGAAGGCAAGTCCCGCCTCCAGGACAGTTTCATGGTCTGAGGAGGCACATTTTATAAGTGTTAACTTCATTGTGTGCAAGGAGCAAAAGTAAAAGAGCCACCTTTTCCTTGTGCAGCATTAGTGCTGCACAATTGGCTCTTTCAGTTACAAACGCTTTGGGGATGACAGGTTCCTTTTAATTTCTGTAGTAGTGTGAGTGTGGAGGGAGCAGGAGAAATTGCCGGATACACAGCTGGGGATCAGCTAACGTTACTAAACCCCAATAACACAGCAGCAAGTGATGACTGTGCAGACGGCACTTCCGAGCAGCAACTGGCGGTGTTGGAGCCCAGGGTCAATCAGAGTGTAGGCCGAGGCCTAATTGGAGCAAGTTTAACATCTGAAGTAGTGTGAGTGTATAGGTAGCAGGAGCAATTGCCGGATACACAGCAGGGGAGCAGCTAACGTTACTGAACCCCACTAACACAGGAGCTAGTGTTTTTCTCTGTGCAAATGGCACTCCTGAGCAGCAACTGGCAGTGTTGGAGCCCAGGGACAATCAGGGTGTACGCTGAGGCCTAATTGGAGCAAGTTTAATAGTAACTTAGCTATTATTAAGGTTGAACGAAGACTTTAAGTCCATCTAGTTCAACCCATAGCCTAAACTAACATGCCCTAACATGTTGATCCAGAGGAAGGCAAAAAAAACTATGTGGCAAAGAGTAAGCTCCACTTTGGGAAAAAAAATTCCTTCCCGACTCCATATATGGCAATCAGACTAGTTCCCTGGATCAACGCCCTATCAAGGAATCAAGTATATATACCCAGTAACATTATACTTTTCCAGAAAGGTATCCAGTCCCCTCTTAAATTTAAGTAATGAATCACTCATTACAACATCATACGGCAGAGACTTCCATAGTCTCACTGCTCTTACAGTAAAGAACCCGCGTCTGTTATTATGCTTAAACCTTCTTTCCTCCAGACGTAGAGGATGCCCACTTTTCCCTGTCTCAGGTCTATGATTAAAAAGATCAACAGAAAGGTCTTTGTACTGTCCCCTCATATTTATACATTAAAATAAGATCACCCCTTAGTCTTCCTTTTTCCAAACTAAATAGCCCCAAGTGTAATAACCTATCTTGGTATTGCAGACCCCCAGTCCTCTAATAACCTTGGTTGCTCTTCTCTGCACCCGCTCTAGTTCAGCTACGTCTTTCTTATACACCGGAGACCAGAACTGTGCACAGTATTCTAATTGTGATCGAACTAGTGACTTGTATAGAGGTAAAATTATGTTCTCATGTGCATCTATGCCTCTTTTAATGCATCCCATTATTTTATTTGCCTTTGTAGCAGCTGCCTGACACTGGCCACTGAATATGAGTTTGTCATCCACCCATACACCCAGGTCTTTTTCATTGATGGTTTTGCCCAGAGTTTTGGAATTGAGCACATAGTTATTCATCTTATTACTTCTACCCAAGTGCATGACCTTACATTTATCCCCATTAAAGTTCATTTGCCATTTATCAGCCCAAGCTTCTAGTTTACATAAATCATCCGGTAATATAAAATTGTCCTCCTCTGTATTGATTACCCTGCAGAGTTTAGTGTCATCTGCAAATATTGAAATTCTGCTCTGAATGCCCCTTACAAGGTCATTAATAAATATGTTAAAAAGAAGAGGGCCCAATACTGACCCCTGTGGTACCCCACTGCTAATCGTGACCCAGTCCGAGTGTGCTCTATTAATAACCACCCTTTGTTTCCTATCCCTGAGCCAGCTCTTAACCCACTTACACATATTTTCCCCTATCCCCATTATTCTCATTTTATGTATCAACCTTTTGTGTGGCACCGTATCAAAGGCTTTTGAAAAGTCCATATACTCTACGTCCACTGGGTTCCCTTGGTCCAGTAAATATAGTAATTTCTGAGGTAGTGTGAGTGTGGAGGTAGCAGGAGCAATTGCCAGATACAAAGCAGGGAAGCAGCTGATGTTACTGAACCCCACTAACACAGGAGCTAGTGTTTTTCTCTGTGCAAACGGCACTTCCGAGCAGCAACTAGCAATGTTGGAGCCCAGGGTCAATCAGGGTGTAGGCCGAAGCCTAATTGGAGCAAGGTTAATATCTGAAGTAGTGTGAGTGTGGAGGCAGCAGGACAAATTGCTGGATACACAGCTGGGGATCAGCTGACGTTACTGAAACCCAATAACACGGCATCAAGTGTTGACTGTGCAGACGGCACTTCTGAGCAGCAACTGGAGGTGTTGGAGCCCAGGGAATCCAGGAGAAGCAGAGTGTAGGCTGAGGCCTACACTTGAAGCAGTTTAATATCTGTTGTAGTGTGAGTGTGGACGGAGAAATTGCCAGATACACAGCTGGGGAACAGCTGACGTTACTGAAAGCCAATAATGCTGGGTCATGTGTTGACTGTGCAGACGGCATTGGAGCCCAGGGATTACAGTTCAGGTGGTAGAAACATGAACACAACATGAGACCTGGAAACTGTTGACATCCAATTATTTAATCTGGAAGAGGAGTGGCAAATTCCTGCGAGATTCAGGCCTTGTTCATTTTCAGAAAAGTAAGCCGGTCAACGTTATCGGAGGATAGTCGCATGCGACGGTCTGTTATTACACCACCTGCGGCACTAAAGACGCGTTCTGATAATACACTAGCAGCAGGGCAAGCCAGCACCTCCAATGCATACTGGCAAAGCTCTGGCCATATATCCAGCTTAGAGACCCAAAACTTGAAGGGGGAAGAGCCGTCTGGGAGCACACTGAGAGGGCAAGACATGTAGTCTGTCACCATCTGACGGAAACGTTGCCTCCTGCTGACTGGAGCCATCTGTGATGGTGTAGACATTTGTGGCGGGCACACAATGGCACACAAATGTTTGCCACAATTGGGCCATACTGGTCTTGCCTTGTGCTGAGGCACTGCTTCTGCTCCCTCTTTGTGCAGAGCTTCCTCCACTACCTTGACGCACTGAGCTGCTTTGTAAAGCACTAGCAGCACTGCTCTCGGTTGGACTGGAGAAGATGATGGAATGCTCCAGTGTGTCTTGGTACTCCCGCATTTTATGCTCCCGGTTCAATGGTGTTATGAGGCTTTGTACGTTGTCCCGGTAGCGAGGATCTAGGAGGGTGTACACCCAATAATCAGCTGTGTTGAGAATTTTGGCGATGCGACGGTCGTTTCTCAGGCACTGCAGCATGAAATCAACCATGTGCTGCAGACTGCCAACTGGCCAAGAAAGGCTGTCCCCTACTTGAGGCGTGATCTCTGCCTGCTCTGCATCACCCCACCCCGCTCTACATACTGACTACTAGAGCATTGTGTACCTCTCTCCTCTGGACAGATGTCTTCCTCCTCCATTGACTCCTCCTCATCCTCCTCACAAAGTGTCCCCCGCCTTACCTTTGTGAGGAACCACGTTGCACAGACTGTCCAGAAGCAGATGGCATTTGTGACTCCTCATCCTCCACCTCTTCCACAACCTCATCCATCAGCGCTTGCAGTGTTTTTTCAAGCAGGCAGATAAGGGGGACATTCATGCTGACTAGTGCATCATCTGCACTCGCCATCCGCGTGGAATCATCGAAGGCACGCAAAACCTGGCAGATGTCCTTCATAGTGGCCCACTTAGTGGTTGTGAAGTCTGAACAGCGCGCAGTGCGACTTTTTTGCACCTGATGCAGCTGGTACTCCATTACTGCTGGCTGCTGCTCACACAACTGCTCCAACATATGTAAAGTTGAATTCCACCTGGTGGGTAGGTCACATATGATGCGATGTTCCAGAAGGCAGAATCGGCGCTGCAGAGCTGCAATGCATGATCTTGCCATGCTGGAACACCGCAAGTGAGCACACTCTAGGCGGACCTTGTGCAGCAGTGCATCAAGATCCGGATAGTCCCTCAAAAAACTCTGCATGACCAAGTTGAGCACATGTGCCAGACATGGGATGTGGGTGAGGTTGCCTAAGCCCCGAGCTGCCACCAGATTTCGACCATTGTCACACACTACCATGCCTGGCTGGAGATTCGCTGACACAAACCACACGTCGCTCTCCTGCTTGATGGCATTCAAGAGCACTTGCGCTGTGTGGCTTCGATTCCCCAAACAAATTCATTTCAATACGGCCTGTTGACGTTTGGCCACAGCTGAGCTCATATCGGTTGTAACAGGTAAGCGTTCATGGGTCCATGTGGAGGTGGTCTGTGACGGCTCCTGCAGCGATGATTCAAAGGAACTGGAGTATGAGGAGGAGTCAACATGTACAGACTGGATTCCGGCAATCCTTGGAGTTGGCAGAACACGTACAGCACCACTCTCAAGATCTGTACCCAGCTCCACAACATTTACCCAATGGGCAGTGAGAGAAAGGTATCATCCCTGTCCCTGGGGACTGGTCCATCCATCGGTGGTGAGGTGGACCTTGCTACTGACGGCGTTTGGTAGCGCATGTTTAATGTTTCCCTCCACATGCTTTTGCAGAGCAAGGACGGCTTGCCTGCTGAAATAAAAGTGGCTGGGCACGTTGTATTGTGGGACTGCCAATGCCATCAAGTTTTGGAAGGTGTCAGTGTCCACCAGCCTGAATGACAGCATTTCAAGGGACAGTAGTTTTGCAATGCCAGCATTCAGAGCCTGTGCTCGGGGGTGGTTTGCCGAGAATGGCCACCTTTTCTCCCATACCTGTTCTACCGATGGGTGTAGACTGGCCTGGGAGTGTGAGGATGACAGGGAACGTGGTGCTGTGGGTGGAAGTACACTGGTGATCCTGTGAGGAAGCTGAACCAGCTGTGTGTGAGCTGGAGGAAGAGGCTGCAACATGAGCTGAAGAGGTGGTAGGTGATGCTGTAGGTTGGCCTAGGTCTTCAGTGTGTTTTTGTAACTCCACAACGTGCTTGGTCCGCACATGTTTCCACATATTTGTGGTATTGAGATTGCTGACACGTTTCCCTCTTTTGACTTTCTGATTACACAGCTTGCATTTGACAAAGCAAATGTCATCTGCAACTGTGTCAAAAAAAGACCAGGCACTGCAAGTCTTGGGATCGCCCGTTTTGGCTTTTGGAAGAGGCATGCTCCTAATGGGTGCTGAAGTGGAGGCTACAGGCAATGCAGTCTTCCCCCTCCCTCTCCCTCTTTGGGCCATTCGGGAAATCTCTTCCTCAGCTGCTCTCACCAACTTCCTGTACCTCACGCCATGATGGGTCATGGACCTCATCATCTACACTACCCTCTTCCAACAACTGCTTCTCCTGGGTAGTCTCGGCAGCACAGTACGCACCAGAAAGTGGCACCTGAGTCTCATCATCAGATGCGTACTGAGGTGTGCTAACCGTAGGCACTGGCCCACCCGCCTCTTCAGATTGAGAGAGGCAAAGTAGTTGCGCATCACTGCATACTGCCTCTTCTTCAGTTTCTCGAATGCTGCTTGGCTGGCCCCCTCTTTCCAAGCCAAGAGATTCAGAGAACAGAAGTAGAGAAGGCTCCTGTCCTGGGCTCTCTGACTGCCTGGGCAATTTGGCAGGTGGTGAAGAGACAGATGGGTGCTCTTCAGTGCTCTGTGCCTGAGAGGATGTGGCACTAATTGAAGTTGATGCGTTAGCTGCCATCCATCCGACAACGGCTTCAATTTGTTAGTCCTGCAGCAGTGGGGTACGGCGAGCTCCTACAAAGCTGCGCATGAAGGACTGTTCCCTGCTAAAACTGGGGGATGAGTCACCAGTGCCCGCAGCAGGCACAGAATCCCCACGTCCTCTGGCTCCTCCACCTCCACGCCCACGACTACGTGCCTTTCTCCCTGCCTTCTTCATCTTGGTAGACTGATAAAGAAAGGCAGAAAAGTACTAAGGGCTTAGTGTGCTAATTCCTGAACAGCTGCTAACAGGTATAAGAAACACTAATTTTATAAAGTGTGGACTAGACTTTAATATGAGCTAATGTGGCCTACACAACTGTAAAGTGGAGTGTTTGGCGAACTTTATTAACTTTTTGGTTTTTTTGCAGAACAGACTACAGAGTGAGCTGCACAGACAGCCGTGAACAGCACTGCAAGGCCAAAAAAAGCTCCTCTATGTACTCCTATATAGTGTTTTTCCGCAATCTAGCAGGATACAGATGGAAACCCACTAATAGGATAAATCAGGAAAAATGTGCAGCAGGCAGCACTAATTGAAAAAAGGACAATGGAACAGTATGAGGCAGTGATGCACGCTGAGCTGACTACAACCAGCTGTGGCTGCAGAACAGACTACAGCGTGAGCTGAACTCACACAGAGACCTTGCAGACAGCCGTGAACAGCGCTGCAAGGCCAAAAAAACTCCTCTATGTACTCCTATATAGTGTTTTCCACAATCTAGCAGGATGCAGATGGAAACCCACTAATAGGATAAATCAGGAAAAATGTGCAGCAGGCAGCACTAATTGAAAAAAGGACAATGGAATAGTATGAGGCAGTGACGCATGCTGAGCTGACAACAACCAGCTGTGGCTGCAGAACAGACTACAGAGTGAGCTGCACTCACACAGAGACCTTGCAGACAGCCGTGAACAGCGTTGCAAGGCAAAAACAAGGTTCTCACACAGCAGTTGCTAAATTAGCCTGGGTAAAGCACAATGAAGCAAATCGCTATCTCAAACTATCCCTCAGTCAGAACAGAAGCATCCTGTCCCTAACTGAATTCACAGCAGAGTGAACCCAAAATGGTGGCGGCTTTTATAGTGCATCATGACATCATTTCAGCAGCCAATCACAGCCATGCCAGTAGTTACATGCCTAACATGCAGAACAGGATGTGCCCACACTTCTAATGATTCCTCATTGGCTGAATTAAATCAAACTGGCTCATTGCATTATGGGAACTTTCGATTCCGGTATCCGATATTGCAAAAGTATCAGAACTCAGTATCGGAATTTCCGATACTGCGAATATCGGCCGATACCCGATATTTGCAGTATCGGAATGCTCAAAACTAGTTATTAAATACAAAATTGGCTGTGTTATTAAGATGTTAAATGAAGGTCTTTGTTATTAAGGGAACAATAAATCCAAATCTACAGGGCCCTGTGTGAAAAAGTGATTGCACCCCTAATAACTGGTTAGGCCGCATTTAATGTTCTGTCAGGCATTCTGAATGCATATTATTTTGCTCAGTCAACCTGACAGGACACTGAGTGTGGAAGGACTAAAGAGGACGATAAATACCTTTCTTGAACTTCCATCTTCGTCATCCTGGCAGTTTTAGTGCAGTGAATACATCTGCCTCACTCTTTACACAGTCCATTTTAAGAAGGCTGAACACTGCTAGATGGAAGCTTTGTCATCATTAAAATCCTGGCACATTACATTTTTGTATAAATCATGTTTATTGAATGAAGCGAAAAGAATAAAGTTGAACAGTACAATCAAGTATATCAACAGGATACCAGGTAGAAATACTTGTTAATCAAGAGATAAGTTATAACAACACCAAGCATCTTGCATTTTAACATTCTAATGAATAATACTACTGATTGGTATTATATAGTGTTAACAAAAAGAACAACTGAATTGGTTAACAACCAAGACTAAATCTTATTATGATTATTCAGTAGTCGCAGTGGTTATTTAAACTAGTAGGGGGTAGAGAGACAAACAAAGAGGTTAACATAAAGAAGAGGAAGGGGGGTAGAAAGAAGAGGAGAAGGTTGGGTGGGGTAATGGGGTAAATTGAGGGAAGTGTGGCTACTGTCCCATCTCCACAGCCAGGGCGCGAGCCGAAGAATGATCTAGTAATAAACGAGAGTAAATTGTGCATTGCGTCAAGCTCCAGAGATCCAAAGATCCAGGTCAGGGGTTTCCCTGAAAGCTATCCATGGAGCCCATGTAGTATAGGTTTTATCTACACTACCTGGGGATTGATTTATTAATTGCTCCATTCTGTAGATATCATTCAGCTCCGCCACAAACTCCGCACGCGAGGGGAATTTTTCTTGTTTCCAGAAGCGTGGGATCAGGTTCCTAACCGCAGTGAGGAAGTGTCTGAGGATGCCCTTCTTATACCGAGAGATCGACAAGTCACATAGGGATAGTAATGCTAAACTTGGAGAGGGTTGGATCTGCGTGATAGACATCTTGTTGTGGAGTTCAAATACGGCCAACCATAGGGCTTTTATGGGGGGACATTCCCACCAAGTGTGAATATAGGAACCCGTCTCCTTTAGGCATCTCCAGCAAATGTCAGGAGTCGTGGGGAATACCGCATGCACCATAGAGGGACATCTGTACCATCTTGTTAGGATCTTGTAGCTCCTCTCCTGCGAAACCGCACATAGTGACGATCTAAACGTGAAGAGAAGAATTTTTTCTCTATCTTCAGGCAACAGTGTTCCTCCCAGTTCGCTCTCCCATTTCGAGAAGAATGCTGGGGAACCCTGCAGTGGAGCTCTTCCGCCCTGGAAGATTTTATATAACAATGAGACGGTATGATCCGGAGGGTTTGTTGATGTACAAGGCGTCTCAAAAGGAGTTAGTGGCCTGCCAATAATGGTTTGTTTAGAGATCGCATGAATAAAACTTTTAAGTTGTTCATAGAAGAACCAATCGGCAGGGGGAGCTTCCTCCTCCGGAAAGAGTTCCTGAAGGGATTTCATCCCGGTCTCTTTTAAATAATCATGAAGAATGGGTTTGGATTCTTTTCTCTTGTTTAAATACGTCTCTCTGCCTAGCCCCGCAGGGAAGGCAGGGTTGTCATAGATTGGGATCAAGGGGCCTGGGAGAGTTGTGATCTTAAGATCCGAATTTCTATTTTTAATGAGGAGTAATATGTTTCGTGTAAGAAAGGGCAAGTAGGCGCTCGACCCCGTCCCCCCACCCCCGGACCAGAGAACTACCTGAGAGTCACAACCATTCAGATCATTCTCTAGCTTCACCCATTTTTTGCTATTTTTGTTATGGTAGAGGTCTAATACACATGTTCCAATTGATGCATAACTATAGATCGCAAGGTCCGGGAGGCCTAGACCACCTCTCAGCTTTGATCTACTTAATAACGCATACGAAATACGCGCCCGACTGTGAGACCATATAAACCGGGTGATTATTTGTTTAAGGTGGGAAAAGAAGGAGGCTGGCAGATGTAGAGGTATTGTTTGGAAGAAGTATAAAAGGCGTGGTAGGAGGTCCATTTTAACTGCGTTGATCCTACCTAGCCACGACAACTGGAGCCTATGCCATTTCTCTAGATCCAAATTGACCTTTCGTAGGACTGTTGTAAAATTGGTCTCGAACAGTTTGGAAGTCTGGTTGGTAATTTTGATACCTAGGTAGGTGTGGAAGTCAAAGCGCCATTTAAATGGAAAGGTCGTCTTTAGTTGTTCGACCAAGGGGAGTTGTAATGAGATGTTTAAGATTTCGGATTTGTGGGAGTTCATTTTAAAATTACTTAGGAGGCCAAATGTGTGTAGTTCCGAAATAATGCTGGGCAGGCTTGTAGATGGAGACGTGATATATAGCAGAATATCATCTGCAAAAAGTGCTATCTTGTGTTCTTCGGAACGCAGTTTTATCCCTTTGATTGAGGGGTTATTTCTTAATGCCACGGCCAAATGCTCCATTGTTAGTATATATAAGAGAGGAGAGAGTGGGCACCCCTGCCTTGTACCATTTCTGACCGGGAATACAGATGAGAGTGCGCCGTTGACCTTGACCTGTGCAGTAGGAGAGGTATATAGAGCAGAGATCCTGCGCAACATATTTTCCTTTAGGCCTATTTCCTCTAGAGTTTGAAAAATAAAATCCCAATGAACCCGGTCAAAAGCTTTTTCAGCATCAATTGACATGATACACAGGGGGTCCCCCTCTCTACCCGCTCTGTCAAGCAGAGAGATAGTTCTGATTGTATTATCTCTTGCCTCCCGTCCTGGGACGAATCCTACCTGGTCCTGATTTATTAATTTAGGTAAAAGGGGACATAATCTATTTGCCAACACTTTAGCATATATTTTAATATCTACGTTTATCAATGAGATCGGCCGATAATTGTTACACATGGAAAGGTCTTTACCAGGTTTGGGAAGCACTGTGATGTGAGCGGCAAGTGACTGCGTAGGAAAAGAACCCCCAAGAGAGACAAAATTACAAGCCTCCAAGAACAATGGGCAAAGTGATACATTGAATGATTTGTAGAAGCCTGCTGAGATCCCATCAGGGCCTGGACTTTTCCCTTGTTTTAGGGCGCTAATTGTTTCGGATACCTCCTCCTCTGAAAATTCCCTTTCGAGGTCAGCCAAGTCACTCTCAGGCAATGAGGGCAATTTGTGTTCCTGCAAGTATGATTTAATTTTGTTATGAAGAAATTGTGGGGGTGCATCTTTATAGTGTCCTGCTATGTTGTATAGGGATTCGTAGTATCTGCTAAAATTGGAAAGGATATCTCTTGTATTAAACACTTTTTTCCCCTCTTTGTTTTTGATAAAAGGGATGTATGTATTAGGATTGCGTTTGTTAAGAGCTCTGGCCAAGAGTTTACCACTTTTGTTGCCGAGTTGGTAGAAGCGGCTTCTGAGTCTCTCCCTAAGACACTTAGATTTTTGATCTATGATAGTCAATAATTTCTGCCTGACAGAAGAAAGCCGGGCAAATGTATTGGCATCGAGATCTCGCTTATGCTGGTTTTCTAATTGATGGATTTGATCTGTTAGGCTAATTATTTCCGCCGCTCTTTCCCTTTTCAGCCGGGCACCATGGGAAATCAAAACACCTCTCACAACGCACTTCAAGGCCTCCCATCTCACAGTGGGAGACGTGGTGTCCCCCCCATGGTCAGCCACGAAATCCTTGATTGTCTGTTCAACCTCGGACTTACATATTGGGTCCAGGAGTAAATTTTCATTCAAACGCCAGGAGAATCCCGATCTCAAGGCAGTATGAAGTGACAGTGATAAGTAAATAGGTGCATGATCCGACCATAGTATTGACCCCACGTCCGCCTCCATCTGCAAGTTAAGTAACCTGTGTGAGACAAAAAAGTAATCTATTCTACTGTATGTGTTATGAATTTTCGAGAAGAAGCTGTAGTCCTTTACTGTAGGGTTCAAAACCCTCCAGATATCCACCAGTCTCAAGCTGCGTAGTTGGGATCTAATTTTGTTAATAGAAGAAGAAGAATAGGAGGACTTACCCGAAGAGACATCCACCGCAGGGTTCATTGGGATGTTAAAGTCGCCTCCAAGTATCACAGGAGAGGAGCCAGCGAACTCCTCAAGGCGCTTTTTGCAGTCATCCCCAAAAGTCTGTTGTCTTTGGTTTGGGAAATAAACATTAGCTATTACAAGTTTGTATGATGCCCATGAAATGAGTAGGAAGATAAATCTACCATTTTTGTCGATTAAAGAATCCAGGATTTCAGGCATGAAGGATTTGTGGAAGGCTATTGAAACACCTTTTGATTTGGAATATGGGTTAGGGCTGTGATACCATTTTGGATAATTTTTTGTGATACAATGTGGTACCACTCCAGTTTTGAAATGAGTCTCCTGGAGCAGTAACACAGAGACCCGTTGTTTGTGACTATCATACAAGACCCGCCTCCTTTTCTCTGGAATATTTAGCCCCTTTACGTTAAAGGAGCAGAATTTTATTTTATCCATAATCTAAAATTTTTACAACCTCTTGCAGCATAGTGAGCCCCACCCGCTGGGACATGGGACAGCCAAGTGTGAAAGGGTAAGAACAATAGGAAAGGGGGAGGAAAGATAAGGTAGAGAAAAGGTAAGAATACATGAAGAACATAGAAGATTGACGCACCGAGTCTGATCTTGCATCATTATGGCTGGGGCAATATGATGGGAGAGAGAAAACTCCCTCCCCACTCCCAACCTGTGCACCTCAAATGGGAAAAGGAAGCCGAGGAGAGCACTGACCCCCCCACTTCCCCGTGGACTTGATAGGTCCTATGGACTAGGGTTTACAAGCATATAATATCTAAACAAGACAAAATAGTAGTGGTTTTAACAATAACCCAAACAGGGTCGAGGTGTCTCGCATGTTGGCAGGAAACTACAAACAGTTATAACATTCACGACACCATATACTTAAAAGTTTAGAACTTAGACCAGATCCCCATGGCAGACCAACAATAAGTCCGTCCGCCCAGGCAGGGGGAATTCGGCCTGTTAACAATATATTAACGTAGGACCTATTTAACTGCAATAAAACATTTGGACGTTTTGCAATAATGAACATAGACTAGTTGATAATAAAAAGGAAGAAAAATGAAAAATGAAGAATGAAAAGGGCAAAAAGGGAAAAAAAGGAACTTTATGGAGGATCAGAAGGGACCCCATTGGGGAGCCTTTTCTTGGGCTGAGGGACCTTGAGCCATCTTGGAAGGGCATCCGGAAGTGTTGGAGTTAAAGGCCAATCTGGAAGATCTATTAACGGCAGTTCAAATGTTCCCAAGAAGTTAGCCAGGTCCCCAATTCGGCGGAAGTATGCGCTTTTGCCACCTTTGGATGCCGTTAGTTGAAATGGGAACCCCCATCTATATGGGATGTCTCCTTCCTTAAGAACCGCCAACAGAGGTTTCAAGGCTTTACGCAGGAATAAAGTACGCCTGGATAAATCTGACAAGAGTAGAATTGGTTGGCCTTCAAACTGGAGAGATCCCTTTTTCCTAGAAGCCATCATGATAGCCTCTTTAGTTCTGAAGTAATGCACTCTACAAATGACATCTCTAGGGCGTGAGTCAGAGGTGGGTTTGGGACCAAGAGATCTATGTATCCTGTCAAATTCGATAGCGCTGTCCTCACAGTCAACTAGGATGTCCAGGAATATTCTCTGAACTGTACGGTCTAAGTCTTGAGGACTGACGGACTCTGGGAGGCCTCGTATACGAATATTATTAACACCTGTTGCGGTTTTCCAGATCTTCGAGGCCAGAAGACATTTCCTCCAGTTTTATAGTATGATCCATTAAGATTTCTCTGTGCGCCTGGAGTTCTTGTGAAATATCTTCCTGCGTCTTTTCTACGTCCTCTATGCGTGATGTAAACTCCATCTGTAGATTATGTATCTCCTTTTTGTACGAGTTCTCAAGCCTGCAAGCAAAGCTTTCTAGATCCGTTTTTGTTGGAAGAGCTTTAATATATTTGCTTAGTTCAGCTATATTCATGTCCTCAGGCAGGTCTTTATCTCCTTTACTGTTATCTGTTGATTTTATGGGAGAAATATGTGAAGCCTGTGGCCCTTTTGTGGAGGAGTTGTTTTTATGTGAGGCTTGCGACATTGTTGATCTCGTGTTCCTTGTTTGGAGCGGCTGATTTAGAAACCGTTTCATGTCCTCCAAAAGAGGTTCCTTATGTAAGCTTGTGGAGTTTCTAGAAATCCTTTTATTTTTGCCCATAAGTGACTGCTGCTTCCATTGGTAGTCCAGAAAGATATTTAGGGGAACGTGGGGGTGCAGTAATCACCGCATTAGCCGCGGCTCCCCATCAGCAAGCCCCCTCCGGGGTGCGTAAGTTTATGTTGTTAGTGTTAAGGGGAGCATGAACAGAGCCTCTGTCAAGAAGAGGAAGGACCCCTTTCTGTTATTATCGAACCCAGCACTAGGTGTCGCCAGAGGTCTATGTTTGTAAGACGTAGGTCTATTAGATGATATGCTGGAGAATTGTTTTCCAGTGTTAATATAATAAATGCACAATGACACCTTGGTGTGGTATGATGATAGAGAAGCTGCTACACCTCTTCAGAATAAGCGCGCCAAAGGTCTCAGATATTCTAGGTCACGTGGGTGCTTCTTCATGGAGGAGTTTGTCTCCAAGATGGCATCTGCCTCCCAGTGGCGGGAAAACAATCTGGTCGATAAGCACAATAGTGGTTGCTGTAGGGGTCCCTGATACCACCTGTGCGGCCTTATCCCAATCCAGCCCCCCCTCGCCGGGGTATAGCGCCGATATAGAGACTGCGTGGGCAGTGCTGATGCCCGAGAGGGACTCCCGTTGCCGGGCTTACCTTGCTCCCTCTTATGTAGGGAAGGCGCCAGAGTTGTCAAGGACCAGCCTTTATCGTCTGCGGTGGAAAGTAGTGTCCCCGGCTGGAGTCGCATGCACCGCAGGGTCAGGAGCGGCGCCCCAGCTTCCGAGGTCCGGAGCGGTCACCAAGGGTCAGCGTCCCAGCACAGTGGCCTAGCGCTGGCAGGCTGCGTTGAGCTCTAGCAGAGCGGCTCACCTCCGGGTCCTCTGCCTCCGTCTGCGGTCCCCCTGCCTCAGCCGCTCCGTGTGCTCGGCCGCAGCGTCCTCCTCCACAAGGCCCCGGAGCGGTCGCCGCGATCTGGAAGCCTCGCCGCACGGTGAGCGTCAGCGGTCTCCCCGTGGGGCCACAGGCCGCCGTGTAGAAGGAGGGGGTCCCGCTTCAGACGATCGCAGGACCCGCGCTGCGGTAAGGTCTCGCACGGCAGGGGGCACGCTGGGGGATCCGACGCCGCCACAGGGAGACCACACCGGAGCATCACCCGGTGGGTAAGTAAGCGGCGCTCTCCACACGCCGCGCTCACACCACAAGGCAGACCAGCCAGCAGCGGGGAAACTTGATGAATATGGCGGCGGCAGGAGGCGTCTTAAAGTGTCCGCGGCCCCCCGTCACCAGTCGTCGGTGCCTCGCTGATGATAGTCGGGATCACTGGATGCTTTGATAGGGGCACCTTTCACCCCGCTTATATCCGCTACCCATCCAGGGGAAGGAGGCGTCTAGTAAAGCGTGACGATCCGGGTGCAGAAGGTAGTGCCTCAAGCGGGCCCCAGACCTGCCCGCAGGCCTCAGGCCACCGCAGCTAGCTCAGTCTGTAATTATGGCTAATCCAGCCAAAAGCAGGCTCACCGATCTTTAGAAAGATAGATAACCCTCCAAAATGATGTGGATGGGCTTTGTGGATCTATGGATTTGAAGGATTAAGGCAGCTATCTATGGAGCCCATGAGACACACGTCTTTCTCCTTCGGCTGCCAGCCACGCCCCCCGGCACATTACATTTTAAAATCCTGGCACAGTGCACTACATAAAGCATACCATTTTGATAAATAAAGGTATTTAGAGCAATGTATATTATTTAAAAGTATTTTATTTATTTTATCACACTTCCCATCATCACTATTTTAAAAATAACAAAAATCAGGTTGTATTTACAGTCCAGCACCAGCTCTTTGCCACTGCTGTTGTCTCAGTGTGTTGCCTGCAGTGGTGACGTAACACCTAACATTACCGCTGCAGCCAATCATGAGCAGAGCTGAGTGATTTGCTCCAGTACTGAGCTATTGATGTAACATCATTGCTACAGCCAAAACACTGAGACCTGAAAAACAGCAGAAAGTGCAAGCTGCACAAAGAAAGGGTGAATACTATCTTATTTTATTATTTTACACAACTATTTAAAAGTGTAAACTTCTTTAAGTTGACTTTAATAATCACTAAGTTTTATTATTATAATTTCACTTTGAAATGATAATTTTAATTTGTTTCATGCTCCAATTAAACTAAATGAAGAATACATGGTCAATGCTTCATTGAGAGTGGAGTTGTACATGCCAGAGTTAATGAAAGGGAGTTTTGGAGTAGGATGTGCAGAATTTATCAGGAGGAACATGCCAATAAATGAATTTGGCTCATTTTATCAGTGATGTGCTTTTCCTTGAGTCTCACTGTCGGATGTTACTAGAATAACATTTGTGGTGGAAGAAACACAGTCACTGTTAATAAATTTGATGGGTGGGCACTGCTATCACCCACATTATCTGACTACTCCCAATAGCACCCTATTTTAACAAAACGGCCCAAAACTGACATGAAACCATCAAAAGTTACAACAGTTTTGTTCAACTGCATACTGTGCAAAACTTTTAGGCCTTTAAAGTGTTTTACATAAATTTTTTGGTCTAAGAATTTTAAATAATCAGAGCCTCTGTGTCTAAGGCCTCTTTCACACTTCCGTCTTCTGACATCCGTCGCAATCCGTCGTTTTGGGCAAAAAACGGATCCTGCAAATGTTCTTGCAGGATGCGCTTTTTGCCCATAGACTTGTATTAGCGACGGATTGTGACGGATGGCCACACATTGCGTCCATCGAGCGACGGAAACGTCGTGTTTTGGCGGACCGTCGGCACAAAAAAAGTTCAATGTAATGTTTTTTTGTGCGTCGCGTCCACCATTTTCGACAGCGCATGCGCGGCTGAAACTCCGCCCCCTCCTCCCTGGACTGCAGAATGGGCAGTGGATGCGTTGGGAAACTGCATCCGCTGCCCACGTCATGAGGTAATTTCAAAACGTCCGTCGGTACATTGGCCCGACGCATTGCGACGGGCCCATAACGACGGAAATGTGAAAGAGGCCTTAGTAGATCAGACATCTTTTACCTTCACTTTCTCTCTACCCTGTGTCAAACTAAAAGACTCCCCACTACTTAGTCTGCAGTAGGAAGCAAGAAGTGTTACTGTTTCCCTGTCTAAATCCCACGCAAGCCACCATCTGCTAGTCTGCTAGCTGAAAAGGTCAACGTTAAATTACCTACTAACAAAGAATTATTTTTTACCTTTTATGTAACCAATAATACAACCCCTTTCAAAAATTATGGAATCACCGGCCTTGGAGGATGTTCATTCAGTTGTTTAATTTTGTAGAAAAAAGCAGATCACAGACATGGCACAAAATTAAAGTCATTTCAAATGGCAACTTTCTGGCTTTAAGAAACACTAAAAGAAATTCAGAACAAAAAATGTGATAGTTAGTAATAGTTAATTTTTTAACCAAGCATAGGAGAAAAATTATGGAGTCACTCAATTCTGAGGAAAAAATTATGGAATCACTCTGCAAATTTTCATAACCAAAACTAACACCTGCATCAAATTAGATCTGCTCGGTAGTCTGCATCCAAAAAGGAGTGATCAGGGAGGATTATCAAACTATTAAAAGAGGGTAAATCATCACGCAATGTTGCAAAAGATGTTGGTTGTTCACAGTCAGCTATGTCTAAAATCTGGACCAAATACAAACAACATGGGAAGGTTGTTAAAGGCAAACATACTGGTAGACCAAGGAAGACATCAAAGCATCAAGACTGGAAACTTCAAGCAATGTGTCTCCAAAACAGGAAATGTACAACAAAACAAATGAGGAACGAATGGGTGGAAACTGGAGCCAACGTCTGTGACCAAACTGTAAGAAACAACCTAAAGGGAATGGGATTTACATACAGAAAAGCTAAACAAAAGCCATCATTAACACCTAAACAGAAAAAAACAAAGTTACAATGGGCTAAGGAAAAGCAATCATGGACTGTGGATGACTGGATGAAAGTCATAAATAGTGATGAATTGTGAATCTGCATAGGGCAAGGTGATGATGCTGGAACTTTTGTTTGGTGCCGTTCCAATGAGATTTATAAAGATGACTGCCTGAAGAGAACATGCAAATTTCCACAGTCATTAATGATATGGGGCTGCATGTCAGGTAAAGGCACTGGGGTGATGGCTGTCATTACATCTTCAATAAATGCACAAGTTTATGTTGATATTTTGGACACTTTTCTTATCCCATCAATTGAAAAGATGTTTGGGGATGATGAAATCATTTTTCAAGATGATAATGCATCCTGCCCTAGAGCAAAAACTGTGACAACATTCCTTGAAAAAAGACACTTAAAGTCAATGTCTTGGCCTGCAAATAGTCCAGATCTCAATCCAATTGAAAATCTTTGGTGGAATTTGAAGAAAATGGTCCATGACAAGGCTCCAACCTGCAAAGCTGATGTGAGGTCTCGAGTTCCCACTTCTGCACAGGGGGAATCTCGGGCCATCTCCGCTGCGGTCTCCCATTCCTATCCAGCCGCAGTGGAGTCTGCTCAGCAGGGACGTCGGTCCCAGCGTCTTGCTCGGTCTCGCTCTGTACAGAGAGTTACTGCTGCTTCTTCAGCTCCTGCCATTAAAGTCAGTGCTGGTCAGCAGCGAGCGGACTTCTCTGGGACTAAGTCCTTATTTGCGCACACTGAGCATGCCCAGGGCAAGATCTCCCATTGGAGATCGAGGGTCATGTGCTCAGGCTCTGCAGCGCATTTCATTGGTCCTCTTGGCAGGTCTTGGAAGGGCAAAGTTTCTGTGGCCACTTCCTGTCCTGCAACTATATAAACTGCGCATGACCGCACGGCCATGCGCTAGTGTACAATTATTATGTGTGTGTGTAGATGGATGTATGTCGATGGATGAAAGCTCCTAAATATCCCTCCCTAGAGTTGTTGATTGCTTGCGGATGATGGTAGCTCTCTAGCGCCCGACTCTCCATCTGTATGTTACACACATCACAGCGTCCTATAGCTGTGCCTGCCAGTACGGCGCCGTGCGCTTGCCTTGCGCTTTCCATACCCAAGCCTGGGTGGTTAGTGGCGTCCGTCAGTGCGGCATCGCACGCACTCTTGTGCTCATATATTACTAATAAGGTTCATTACACACCCAGTTGCGGTGTTGTGCCAGCAAGGGTCTAATCGGACTTCAATCCGAAAAAGTTCGCTGACTACTTGCTCGCGCTCTATGTGCGGTACCGCGGTCCTGTGACTTAACAGGATCGCTTTCTTCACGTTGGGTGAGGTTTAACCCACGTGTTTATACTTTTAAGTACCGCCATATAGTCTGTCATTCACTAGCAGCGGGTTTCGCCTGCAAGGTGGACCCCGGACTGCGAACGCATCTATATCATCTTACTTGGTGCGTTCCGCCAGTCCTAACAGCTGATCTGGCAACAGCAATCAGAGAAAGTTGGAGCCAGATTGATGAAGAGCACTGTTTGACACTCATTAAGTCCATGCCTCAGAGACTGCAAGCTGTTATCAAAGCCAGAAGTGGTGCAAAAAAATACTAGTGATGTTTTGGAGTGTTTTTTTGTTTGTTTTTCATGATTCCATAAATTTTTCCTCAGAATTGAGTGATTCCATAATGTTTCCCCTATGCTTGGTTAAAAAAGTAACCACTACTCACTACCACATTTTTTGTTCTTGATTTCTTTTGGTGTTTCTTAACCCCTTTACCACAAAGGGTGGTTTGCACGTTAATGACTGGGCCAAATTTGACACAATTCTGACCACTGTCCATTTATGAGGTTATAACTCTGGAACGCTTCAACGGATCTCAGTGATTCTGACATTGTTTTCTCATGACATATTGTACTTCATGATAGTGGTAACATTTCTTTGATATTACCTGCGTTTATTTGTGAAAAAAATGGAAATTTGTCAAAAATTTTGAAAATTTAGCAATTTTCCAACTTTGAATTTTTATGCAATTATATCACAGAGATATGTCACGCAAAATGCTTAATAAGTAACATTTCCCACATGTCTAATTTACATCAGGACAATTTTTTTGGTTAGGGAGTTATAAGGGTTAAAATTTGACCTGCAATTTCTCATTTTTACAACACCATTTTTTTTAGGGACCACATCTCATTTGAAGTCATTTTCAGGGGTCTATGTGATAGAAAATAACCAAGTGTGACACCATTCTAAAAACTGCACCCCTCAAGGTGCTCAAAACCACATTCAAGAAGTTTATTAACCCTTCAGGTGTCAATTTTTGGAATGTTTAAATAAAAATGAACATTTAACTTTTTGTTTTATTTTACCACGGGCAACAAGAGAAAATGGACCGCAAAAGTTGTTGCACTATTTGTCCTGAGTATGCCGATACCCCATATGTGGGGGTAAACCACTGTTTGGGCGCATGGCAGAGCTCGGAAGTGAAGGAGCGCCATTTGACTTTTCAATGTAAAATTGACTGGAATTGAGATGGGACGCCATGTTGTGTTTGGAGAGCCCCTGATGTGCCTAAACATTAAAAAACCCCCACAAGTGACACCATTTTGGAAAGCAGACCCCGTATGGAACTCATCTAGATGTATTGTGAGAGCTTTGAACCCCCAACTGTGTCACTACAGTTTATAACGCAGAGCCATGAAAATAAAAAAAATAAAGAATTCCCACAAAAATTATATTTTAGCCCCCAGTTTTGTATTTTCCCAAGGGTATCAGGAGAAATTGGACCCCAAAAGTTGTTGTCCAATTTGTCCCAAGTACGCTGATACCCAATATGTGGGGGGGCCACCGTTTGGGCACATGGGAGAGCTCAGAAGGGAAGGAGCGCCATTTGGAATGCAGACTTAGATGGAATGGTCTGCAGGCGTCACATTGCATTTGCAGAGCCCCTGATGTAACTAAACAGTAGAATCCCCCCACAAGTGACACCATATTGGAAACTAGACCCCCCAAGGAACTTATCTAGATGTGTTGTGAGAACTTTGAACCCCCAAGTGTTTCACTACAGTTTATAATGCAGAGCCATGAAAATAAAAAAAATCTTTTTTTTCCACAAAAATTATTTTTTAGCCCCCAGTTTTGTATTTTTCCAAGGGTAACAGGAGAAAAATTGGACCCTGAAAGTTGTCCAATGTGTCCTGAGTACGCTGATACCCCATATGTTGGGGTAAACCACTGTTTGGGCGCACGGGAGAGCTCAGAAGGGAAGGAGCACTGTTTTGCTTTTTCAACGCAGAATTGGCTGGAATTGAGATCTAACACCATGTCGCGTTTGGACAGCCCCTGATGAGCCTAAACAGTGGAAACCCCCACTTATAACTGAAACCCTAATCCAAATACATCCCTAACCCTAATCTCAATGGTAACCCTAACCACACCCCTAACCGTAACACACCTCTAACCCTAATCCCAACCCTATTCCCAACTGTAAATGTAATCCAAACCCTAACCCTAGCTTTAGCCCCAACCCTAACCCTAACTTTAGCCCCAACCCTAACCCTAACTTTAGCCCCAACCCTAACCCTAACTTTAGCCCCAACCCTAACTGTAGCCCTAACCCTAGCTCCAGCCCTAACCCTAGCCCTAACCCTAACCCTAATCCTAACCCTAGCCCTAGCCCTAACCCTAATGGGAAAATGGAAATAAATTTCTTTTTTTTTCTTTTTTTATTTTCCCCTAACTAAGGGGGTGATGAAGGGGGGTTTGATTTACTATCTATAGCAGGTTTTCTAGCGGATTGTTATGATTGGCAGCCATCACACACTAAAAAACGCTCTTTATTGCAAAAAATATTTTTTGCGCTACCAGATTTTGAGAGCTATAATTTTTCCATATTTTGGTCCACAGAGTCATGTGAGGTCTTGTTTTTTGCAGGACATTTTTATTGGTAATATTTTCGGGCACGTGACATTTTTTGATCGCTTTTTATTCCGATTTTTGTGAGGCAGAATGACCAAAAACAGGCTATTTATGAATTTCTTTTGGGGGGGGGGCGTTTATACCGTTCCGCGTTTGGTAAAATGGCAGTTTTATTCTTCGGGTCAGTATGATTACAGCGATTCCCCATTTAAATGTTTTTAATGTTTTGGCGCTTTTATACAATAAAAACTATTTTATAGAAAAAATAATTATTATTTTTGCATCGCTTTATTATGAGGACTATAACTTTTTAATTTTTTTGCTGATGATGCTGCATGGTGGCTTGTTTTTTGCAGGACAAGATGTCATTTTCAGCGGTACCATGGTTTTTATATCCGTCTTTTTGATCACCTGTTATTCCACTTTTTCTTCGGCGGTATGATAATAAAGCGTTGTTTTTTGCCTCATTTTTTTTTTACGGTGTTCATTGAAGGGGTTAACTAGTGGGACAGTTTAATAGGTCGGGTCATTTTGGACGCGGTGATACTAAATATGTGTACTTTTATTGTCTCAGGGAAACACGCAGGGAGCCCCCTCCCTGCACGATGCTTCCCTATACCGCCAGAACACTGCGATCATGTTTGATTGCAGTGTGCCGGGGTTAATGTGCCGGGGGCAGTCCGTGACCACTCCTGGCACATAGTGCCGGATGTCAGCTGCGATAGTCAGACATCAGGCCAAGATCGGCCGCGCTCCCCCCGTGAGCGCGGCTGATCGCTCTGGATGTACTATTCCGTCATTGGGAAGTAGGGCCCACCCCACATGGATGAAATAGTATGTCAAATGGTAGAAAGGGGTTAAAGCCAGAAAGTTCCCATTTGAAATTACTTTAGTTTTGTGCCATCTCTGTGATCTGCTTTTTTTCCACAAAATTAAACAACTGAATGAACATCCTCCAAGGCCAGTGATTCCATAATTTTTGCCAGGGGTTGTATTGTTATAAGGCGGTTATTACAGAATTTTTGGGCAACTGTTTTACTAAAGCATTTTAATATTTTTCTATAAAATAATGTTGAATAACAACTCAACTCATGAAAAAGACCAGATGGAAAAGCTGCCTGTGAAGAAAAAGTGTTGTATTTATGTGGCAAGTTTATGCAGCCTCTTTTTCTTCATCAGATGCTGTGCCTTCACTGTGACAAATATCAACTAACTACACAAATATAGGAAAAATATGCAGAAACAGATTAAAATATTTGCATTTATTAAAATAAGCAGAATATTAAACACATAAGTAATTAAGCAAATACTCAGTTTCTAAGATTAAATGCAAAATTCACATTAGTGCAGATGGCCCTCCCTGATTAAAAATTAACTAATTTTATTTCTAGTACAGTCTAGTCTAGAATCTTAAAAATCAGTATTGCACTGTTCTTTTTATCTGATTTTAATAACTTTTATGGTTTTTTGTTTAGTAAATTAAAAATTCAATAATGTATGTAATAAAACATGAATTAATGTCAACGTATAAGGAGGCCCTGTGTAAACTTTTAGAAAACCCTAACAGGACAATATTTGATCCTCTTTACAAGCAAATATACAGTGGGGAAGGAGTGGCTTTGTAAGAAGCATATGATGGTGCTGGAGTGGCCTAGCCAGTCTCCAGATCTCAACCTCATAGAAAACCTTTGGAGGGAGTGGAAAGTCCGTGTTGCCCAGCGACAGGCCCAAAACATCACTGCTCTAGAGGAGATCTGCATGGAAGAATGGGCTAACATACCACCAACAGTGTGTACCAACCTTGTAAAGACATAAAGAAAATGTTTGACCTCTGTCATTGCCAGCAAAGGATATATAAAAAAAATATTGAGATGAACTTTTGTTAATGACCAAATACTTATTTTCCACCATAATTTGCAAAATAAATTTTGCCAAATCAAATAAGGTCATTTTCTGAATTTGTTTTCTCATTTTGACTCTCATAGTTGTGGTCTACCTATAATATCAATTATAGGCCTCTCTCATCTTTTTATGTGGGAGAACTTGCACAATGGGTCGTTAGCTAAATATTTTTTCCCCACTGTAACTATTTGATACACTGTCACTTTTGCAAGTTTTCCCACCTACAAAGAATAGATAGGTCTATAATTTTTATTGTAGGTACACTTCAGAAGACAGAATCATAAAAAAAAATCCAGAAAATCACATTGTATGATTTTTACATAATTAATTGGCATTTTACTACATGAAATAAGTATTTGATACATGCAAAAATCAGAACTTATTATTTGGTACAAAAACCTTTGTTTGACATTAGAATGGTTCAAACATTTCCTGTAGTGCTTGATCAAGTTTGCACACACTGAAGCAAGGATTTGGCACACTCCTCGATACAGATCTTCTCTAGATCTTTAAGGGTTCGGGGCTGTCGCTGCGCAACATCAAGTTTCAGCTCCCGCCAAAGAGTTTCTATCAGGTTCCGGTATGGAGATTAGCTAGGCCATTCCTTAGTTGTCCTGGCTGTGTGTTTTGAGTCATTGTCATGATCAGAGATCCAGCCATGACCGATCTTCAATGCTCATATTGAGTGAAGGAGGTTGTTGGCCTAAATCTTGTGATACATGACCCCATCCTCCTTTCAATACGGAAGTTGTCCTGTCCCCTTTACATAAAAGCACTCCCAAAGTATGTTCCCCTACCATGCTTCATGGTTGGGATGATTTTCTCAGGGTTGTATGCATCTTTCTTCCTCTAAATACGGCGAGTGGAGTTGATACCAAAAAGTTCTATTTTGGTCTGATCTGACCACAAGCTGGTTGGTAAGTGATCAAATACACATTTCATGCAATAAAATGTAATTTAATTATTTAAAAATCATACAATGTGATTTTCTGATTTCCCTTTTCAGATTCTGTCTCTCAGAGTAGAAGTTTACCTACTATAAAAATTACAGACATCTCCATTCCTTGTAGGTGGGTGGGAAAACTTGCAAAATTGTCAGTGTATCAAATACCTATTTTCCCCACTGTAGATGCTGTAAATAAAAATTTTTTAAAAAAATAGTAAACTGATTTTACAATAGATTATTAAAGAAAAAAATAATGATGTATTATTTCTCTTCGTGGATTGCAATACCTGGGACTGTCTCCATTGGTATAGCTATATTTCTTGTCAAAAAAGAGAAATTATGCCTCATTCCTTCATGGACTTTGGGCAGCTCATTTTCTTCATCTGTACCTTATTTTAATTTGAATCTTGGATTTTACATGACCAATTATTTACATTGTTGTTGACTTTGAGGGGTATGAATCTTCTCATAATTTTTTTCCTTCACTTTCTGCAAAGCATTTAAGAGTGTATGAGTACATCAACTAAAATTTCAAAATATTTAGTTTAACTTTTTTTAATGGATTCCATTAGTCATCCAAACAGTTTAACGCAGTTCTTGTTACAGTATGGAGGAATGTAATACTCCAAAAGAGCATTTATGTTTTTTTTCTGGATTCAATTACTCATCCATGCAGTATTACGTGCCTTGTGGTACATTATGGTGGTATAAAACACTCCAATAAAGAGTTGAAACATTTTTCTGTATTCAATTACTCATCCATCTACTTTTAAATGGTCTGTGGTACATTTTGGTGGCATATAACAGTCAAAAAAGCATTAAAAAATGTTCTGTATTTAATTATTTATCTATGTACTATTATGTGTTCTGTGTAACATTAAGGTGGCATAAAGCACTGCAATAAAGCATTGATAAATTTTTCTGGATTCAATTATTCATCTATATACTATTATGTGCTCTGTGGTACATTTCAGTGTTATATAACAGTCAAACTAAGTGTTTAGAAATTTATATGGATTCAGTTAGTCATCCATAGAGTATTAACCCCTTAACTCCCAAGGGTGGTTTGCATGTTAATGACCGGGCCAATTTTTACAATTCTGACCACTGTCTCTTTATGAGGTTATAACTCTGGAACGCTTCAACGCATCCTGATGATTCTGACACTGTTTTCTCGAGACGTATTGTACTTCATGACAGTGGTAAACATTTTTTTATATTACCTGCGTTTATTTGTGAAAAAAATGAAAATATTGCGAAAATTTTGAAAAATTCTCAATTTTCCAACTTTGAATTTTTATGCCCTTAAATCACAGAGATATGTCACACAAAATACTTAATAAGTAACATTTCCCACATGTCTACTTTACATCAGCACAATTTTGTAACCAACATTTTTTTTGTTAAGGAGTTATAAGGTTTAAAATTTGACCAGCAATTGCTCATTTTTACAACACCATTTTTTTTAGGGACCACATCTGTTAGGACTGGCGGAACGCACCAAGAAAGATGTAATAGATGCGTTCGCAGTCCGGGGTCCACCGTGCAGGTAAAAACCTGCTGCTAGTAAATGGCAGCGTAATATGGCGGTGGAAGCGAACCCAGTAAAACCACAGGTCCGCAATACCGCACTAAAGAGTGCAAGCAAGGAGTCAGCGAACACAACCCCAAGACACAGGATTGAAGTCCGATTAGACCACTTGCTGACACAACACCACAACAGGGTGTGTTAGGCAACTCTTATAATTAGAGCACCGAAGTGCGAACTGTGCCGTGCTGGCAGGCACCACTAAGCACCCAGACGTGGGTCAGGAAGCGCACTACTGGCGCCGCACTGGCGGTCACAGCAATAGACGCTGATACGTGTGTGACACGTTGAGTGATTAGTCGGGCGCTAGATAGCAGCCATACTCCATACGCGAACAGTCATACAATAGGGTAGGGGTATTTAATGAACGACTTGCACTCACAACAAACACACGCATTCAATTGTAAGACAATACTAGCGCATGGCCGTGCGGTCATGCGCAGTTTATATAGCAGCAGCACAGGAAGTGGCTACAGTACCTTTGCCCTTCCAAGACCTGCCAAAAGGACCAATGGAATGTGCTGCAGAGCCTGAGCACATGACCCTCGATCTCCAATGGGAGATCTTACCCTGGACATGCTCAGTACGTGCAGACAAGGACTTAGTCACAGAGAAGTCCGCTCGCTGCTGACCAGCACTGACTTTAATGGCAGAGACTGGAGAAGCAGCAGTAACTTTCAGAACAGAGTGAGAATGAGCAAGACGCTGGGACCGACGTCTTTGCTGAGCAGACTCCACTGCGGCTGGACAAGAATGGGAGACCGCAGCGGAGGTGGCTCGAGATTCCCCCTGTGCAGAAGCGGGAACTCGACCCCTAACATTACCCCTCCTCCTAGGGCCCCCCCCCCCCTTGGGCCTCGCTACGTTCGAAGGCAGCAATGAGCTGCGGAGCCTGAATGTGCTCAGCAGGCTCCCAGGATCTATCCTCAGGACCGTAACCCCTCCAATCCACCAAATAACATTTTTTGCCACGAACCACCTTGTACCCCAAGATAGCGTTCACCTCGTAATCGTCCGTAGACGAACCCGACGTCCCAGTAGATGACTCAGAAAACCGGGACATGTAGACGGGCTTAAGGAGGGACACGTGAAAGGTGTCGGTGATACCTAGGCGTGGAGGAAGGGCCAGACGGTAAACCACAGGATTAACCTGTTCGAGGACCTTAAAAGGACCTAAGTAGCGAGGTGCAAACTTGGTAGACTCAACTCGCAGCCTGATGTTACGGGTGGAGAGCCACACTAAGTCGCCAGGAGCAAAGGTTGGAGCGGGGCGCCGATGTGCGTCGGCGGAGGACCTCATTCTCTCCTTGGAAGCCTGAATGGCATCCTGAGTGCGATCCCAAATGTCCCGTGCCTCCACAGCCCAGTCTGCCACCCTGGAATCGGCGGAAGACACGGGCATGGGCACAGGTACCCGCTGATGCTGACCATAGTTAAGGAGGAATGGAGTCTGTCCAGTGGAATCAGCGACGGCATTGTTAAGAGCAAACTCCGCCCACGGTAGCAAAGATGCCCAGTCATCCTGCTTAGCCGAAACAAAATGTCGCAGATATGTGACCAAGGTCTGGTTGGCTCTCTCTACCAACCCATTCGTCTCGGGATGATAAGCCGAAGAGAGATTCAACTCGATACTGAGAAGACGACAAAGCTCTCTATAGAACCGAGACGCAAACTGGGGACCTCGGTCACTGACAATTTTGTCTGGCATACCGTGAAGACGAAAGATGTGTTTGACAAACAACGCTGCCAAGGCCTGTGCAGAAGGTAACCGGGGAAGCGGCACCAAATGCACCATTTTAGAAAAATGGTCGGTGATTACCCAAATAATGGTACAGCCACGAGACTTGGGCAGACCCACAACAAAATCCATCCCGACCATCTCCCAGGGCCTGTCTGCCACCGGCAGAGGGTATAACAAACCAGCTGGCCGTTGTCGGGAAGACTTATTCTTGGCACAAGAGACACATGCCTGAACGTAGTCTCTGACGTCACGAACCATATGTGGCCACCAGTACGTCCTCGCCAGTAGCTCAGATGTCCTTTTTGCCCCAAAGTGTCCACCCACTCTGGATGAATGAGCCCAAGCGAGAACCTCCGGATGCAAATTGATGGGAACAAAAGTCTTGCCCGGGGGCACAGACTCCAGAGAAACCGGAGCTACAGTTCTCAGACTCTCCGAAGGGACAATGAGCCGAGGCTCGTCCTCCTCCTCCTCAGCTGACACGAAGGAGCGAGAGAGAGCGTCAGCACAAATGTTCTTCTCCCCGGCGAGATAATGTAGGGTAAAGTGGAACCGGGAGAAAAACAAGGACCATCTGGCCTGACGAGAATTCAGCCGCTGGGCTGTTTGTAAATAGACCAAATTCTTGTGATCCGTGAAAACTTGGAATGGGAACCGAGCACCCTCCAAGAGATGTCTCCACTCCGAAAAGGCCAACTTCATTGCCAGCAACTCTCTATTCCCGATGGAGTAATTTCTCTCCGCTGGTGTGAAGGTCTTTGAGAAAAAGAAGCATGGGTGCTTCCGACCCTGAGCATCCTTTTGATAGAGGACTGCTCCAGCACCAACGGATGAGGCATCCACTTCCAAAAGGAATGGCTTACCCACATCGGGACGATGTAAGATAGGAGCACTGGCAAAATGGGACTTTATAGAAGAGAAGGCCTTGGAGACCCCTTCGGACCACGATTTGGGATTCGCTCCCTTCTTGGTGAGGGATACCAAGGGAGCTACCAAAGTTGAGAAGTGGGGAATGAACTGGCGATAGTAATTTATGAACCCCATAAAGCGCTGCACCGCTTTAAGAGAATGGGGTTCCTGCCAGTCCATCACTGCTTGCAGTTTGGCAGGATCCATAGCCAATCCCTGGGCCGAGATGATATAGCCCAGGAAAGGCAAGGACTCCTGTTCAAACACACACTTCTCCAACTTTGCATATAAGGAATTCGCCCGTAAGAGTTCGAAGACTCTGCCAACATCTCTCCGGTGGGAGAGATTTTTTGAGACAGGTTTTTTGGGTTATCAGGAGTTGTATGCCAAAATCATCAGTATTAAAACAATAATTCTTTTTAGAGAATACATCTGCATAGCACCAATAGTACCTTGGAAGAGATGAAAGGTCTGCGGGTACCTCGGTAGTAGAGACCTGTACACACTCACTCACACACCTGCCCATACAAGACTTACTCCAACCCAATATTCTCCCAGAGGACCACTCAATATGTGGGGAGTGGTAACGGAGCCAGGGTATTCCCAGTAAAATCTCATCCATTCCCACGGGTAGGACTAGAAGGGAAATAATCTCCTGGTGGGAAGGGGACATGGACAACGAGAAAGGAACAGTCTGGTGTATGATTTGTTGTGGAAGTGTCGACCCATTCACAACTCTAACAGTTACAGGTTTGGCGAGCATAACAAGTGGTACAGCGTGGCGCAGAGCAAAAGCAGAGGACATGAAATTTCCCTCTGCTCCTGAATCCACACAAAGCTCGACTGGTAGAGTGGATGAGTCAAACAGGATTGTCCCTTTAAAGGACAGTTTGGAGGAAAAAGCCGCTGTGTCTAGTGAACCTCCCCCTAAGGTTACTAGACGCGATCGTTTTCCCGACCGCCGTGGACATTTATTAGTGTAATGTCCTCTTTGGTGACAATTTTTACAAACCATGGGTACTCTAGTGGCCTGAGACTTAGGTCCCGCTCGAGAAATCTCCATGGGCTCATGGGAGTCGGACGCCGAAGGTGGGAGCCAGTTTAAACCTCTGCCTACACTGGGTCTGCTCTAACCTTCGTTCGTGAAAACGGAGGTCGATGCGGGTAGATAGAGAAATAAGCTCCTCCAGTGTGGCGGGTATCTCCCTGGTGGCTAAGGCGTCCTTCACGTGGTCTGCCAGTCCCCTCCAGAACACCGAAATTAGAACTTTATCCGACCACTCTAACTCCGAGGCTAGAGTCCGGAACTGGATGGCAAACTGACTGACCACGGACGAACCCTGAGTGATTGTCAATAACTGGAGCGCGGTATCGTGTGTAATACGGGGTCCCAAAAAGACCTGCTTCAGAGCGTCCATAAAGAGCGGAGCACTCTGTACCACACGGTCATCACGCTCCCAAAGTGGCGTTGCCCACTCCAACGCCCTGCCCGACAAGAGAGATAAAATAAATCCCACTTTCGCCCGTTCCGTAGGGAAACGCGCCGCCAGGAGCTCAAGGTGTATGGAGCACTGGCTTACGAATCCGCGACATTGTTTACTGTCACCAGCAAACTTGTCAGGAAGCGGGAGATGGGATAAAGTCGGGGCAGAGGTGGCAGCGGACAAACTGGCTGCGGCTACACTTGCAGCCTGAACAGCGACAGCAGTGACATTCACAGCTGAGGTTGAATGCTCTAGAGCCGCCAACCTTCCCTCCAGCTGCTGGATGTACCGCTGTAAACGCTGATCTTCTGCCATTTACTAGCCAGACCCTGGCGCTAGTATTCTGTTAGGACTGGCGGAACGCACCAAGAAAGATGTAATAGATGCGTTCGCAGTCCGGGGTCCACCGTGCAGGTAAAAACCTGCTGCTAGTAAATGGCAGCGTAATATGGCGGTGGAAGCGAACCCGGTAAAACCACAGGTCCGCAATACCGCACTAAAGAGTGCAAGCAAGGAGTCAGCGAACACAACCCCAAGACACAGGATTGAAGTCCGATTAGACCACATGCTGACACAACACCGCAACAGGGTGTGTTAGGCAACTCTTATAATTAGAGCACCGAAGTGCGAACTGTGCCGTGCTGGCAGGCACCACTAAGCACCCAGACGTGGGTCAGGAAGCGCACTACTGGCGCGTGACGCCGCACTGGCGGTCACAGCAATAGACGCTGATACGTGTGTGACACGTTGAGTGATTAGTCGGGCGCTAGATAGCAGCCATACTCCATACGCGAACAGTCATACAATAGGGTAGGGGTATTTAATGAACGACTTGCACTCACAACAAACACACGTATTCAATTGTAAGACAATACTAGCGCATGGCCGTGCGGTCATGCGCAGTTTATATAGCAGCAGCACAGGAAGTGGCTACAGTACCTTTGCCCTTCCAAGACCTGCCAAAAGGACCAATGGACAGAGCCTGAGCACATGACCCTCGATCTCCAATGGGAGATCTTACCCTGGACATGCTCAGTACGTGCAGACAAGGACTTAGTCCCAGAGAAGTCCGCTCGCTGCTGACCAGCACTGACTTTAATGGCAGAGACTGGAGAAGCAGCAGTAACTCTCAGAACAGAGTGAGAATGAGCAAGACGCTGGGACTGACGTCTTTGCTGAGCAGACTCCACTGCGGCTGGACAAGAACGGGAGACCGCAGCGGAGGTGGCTCGAGATTCCCCTGTGCAGAAGCGGGAACTCGACCCCTAACAACATCACATTTGAAGTCATTTTGAGAGGTCTATATGATAGAAAATAACCAAGTGTGACACCATGCTAAAAACTGAACCCCTCAAGGTGCTCAAAACCACATTCAAGAAGTTTATTAACCCTTCAGGTGTTTCACAGGAATTTTTGGAATGTTAAAAAAAACGAACATTTAACTTTTTTTCACAAAACATTTACTTCAGCTCCAATTTGTTTATTGTTTTATGAGTGGCGCAGACACAGTTAGTAGGCCCAAAATAAAAAGTTGGCTAAATGCAGTTCAAAATTGGTAGCAGAACTAAACAGGCAGCCTAGCTTTGATCAGTGGAAGACAACTGTAATGAGTGGCGCAGACACGGTTAGTAGGCCTAAATACAAATGTAGGCTAAAAGCAGTTCAAAATTGGTAACAGGACTAAACAGGCAGCATAGCTAGGTACTGGGGTGGGCTCCTCTGTTGAGTAGCAGACAGTGGTAGTAGGCGCAAAGTATTAACTGGTCTAAATGGAGGCCAGGGCCCCCGTATATTTTAACTATCATTTATCATTTCAACAAATTTGTATTGGCAGTGCCATTGAAGGATTTAACAGCACAGACTACACAGTGGTGGAGCAGGGAGGGGTAAGTATTGCAAGTGGTAGAGCACTGTTCGAGCTGGGGGAACACTCTCTCGTGGGCGGCGGTACTGGCACAAGACCCCTCATATTATGACGGTGTGTCTGACGTTGGTTGTGCACCACCACCGACAGAGACACTTCATTGTACTATGAGGGACCCTGTGTCAGTGCCGTCACCCAAGAGTGGGCGCACCCACCTGTCCAGGCAAACGGCACTCGCACAGGTGCTTGCGCCAAGTGGTGACCACAGCCCATTTAGGGAGGTATAAAAATGGCCTATGGTGGACATTCAGCAGCTGCAAATGGCAGAATTGGAGAAGTCAGTAAGAGGAGGCCAAAAGCAAGACATTTTTCAGGCAAGCTATGTGACAGCAGGAGAAGATGAGGCAAAATAATTTGAAATCCATGATTGGTTCATTTTAAAGGGAACCTGTCACCTGAATTTGGCGGGACTGGTTTTGGGTCATATGGGCGGAGTTTTCAGGTGTTTGATTCACCCTTTCCTTACCCGCTGGCTGCATGCTGGCTGCAATATTGAATTGAAGTTCATTCTCTGTCCTCCATAGTACACGCCTGCACAAGGCAAGATTGCTTTGCGCAGGCGTGTACTATGGAGGACAGGAATGAACTTCAATCCAATATTGCAGCCGGCATGCAGCCAGCGGGTAAGGAAAGGGTGAATCAAACACCCGAAAACTCCGCCCATATGACCAAAAACCAGTCCCGCCAAATTCAGGTGACAGAGTCCCTTTAATGAAGGTTAGATCATCAACATTCTGGGTAGCCAGACGTGTCCTTTTTTAGGTCAGTATTGAACCAGCAGCACTGAAGACTCCTTCTGATAGCACACTAGAACCAGGGCAAGTGAGCTCCTGTAATGCATATTCTGCCAATTCAGGCCAGGTGTCTATTTTAGATACCCAGTAATCAAAGGTAAATGACCTGTGAGGGAGAACATCAATAAGGGAGGAAACGTAGTTCGTTACCATACTGGACAAATGCTCTCCTGTCACTTTGAATCGATGCAGCACTACCTGTCGTGTCAGCGGTCATTGCGAAATCACTCCACAACCTGGTCATAAAACCCCTCTGTCCAACGCCACTTCGGATTTGTGCACCTCTAACACCTCTGCCATGTTGCCCCCTACGGCTCGTGTGAGAACCATCAGCGCCGCTGTGTGCTGGGAATGCCTGAACCAAACGGTCTACAAGAGTTGCTTGTTTGGTAGCCAATATTTGCTCAAGGTTCTCATGTGGCATGATATTTTGTAATTTTCCTTTATATCGTGGATCCAGGAGGCAGGCCAACCAGTAATCGTCATCGATCATCATTTTGATAATGCGGGGGTCCCTTTTTAGGATATGCAGGGCATACTCAGCCATGTGGGCCAATGTTCCAGGTGTCAATTCACTGCTTGTGCTGGGTTGAGGAGAACTTTCTTGCAAATCAACATCACTTGTGTCCCGCAAAAACCCTGTACCTGACCTTGCAACGCCACCAGTTTCTATTGCCCCCTGAGAAGCATCCTCCCATAAGTATTCATCCCCATCATCCTCCTCCTCCTCCACTTCGTCCGCCACCTCGTCCAGGAGAGTTCCCTGAGCAGACAATGGCTGACTGTCATCAAGGTTTCCCTCCTCCTCGGCTGCAGACGCCAGCTTCTTAATGTGCGTCAAACTTTATATCAGCAGACACATTAGTGGGATGCTCATGCTTATGATGGCGTCGTCTGCACTTGCCAGCCGTGTGCATTCCTCAAAACACTGAAGGACTTGACAGAGGTCTTGGAGCTTCGACTACTGCACACCAGACAACTCCATGTCTGCCATCCAAGTGCCTGTCCGTGTATGTGTATCTTCCCACAAATTAATTACAGCACGCCTCTGTTCACACAGCCTCTGAACCATGTGCAGTGTGGAGTTCCACCTTGTTGCAACGTCGATTATTAGGCGGTGCTGGGGATGGTTCAGCAATCGCTGATGGTTCAGCATAGGGCTGGAGTGTACGGGTGACCGGCGGATGTGCAAGCAAAGTCTTCGCACCTTCAGGAGCAGGGCTGGTAAATCCGGATAATTTTTGAGGAAGCACTGCACCACCAGGTTCAAGGTGTGAGCCGGGCAAGGTAAGTGTTTAAGTTCTGAAAGGGCTATGGCAGCCATAAAATTCCTTCCGTTATCACTGACTACCTTGCCTGCCTCAAGATGTACTCGGCCAGTACTTCTGCCGTGTGTCTGTTGTCGCCCAAACACTTCATTTGTAAAACAGCCTGCTGACGCTTACCACTAGCTGTTCGATAATGGGACACCTCGTGTGCAACACTGGCAGCTGCAGATGGAGTGGTCGTGCGACTGCGCTCTGAGGACGAGCTTTTGCTTCTGGAGGAGGAGGGGTGGCGAACGTCTACAGCCAACTGTTTACTAGACCGTGGGCTAGGCAGAACTGTCCCACTATGGCTGTCCCCTGTGGACCCTGCATCCACCACATTAACCCAGTGTGCCATGATGAACACGTAATGTCCATGGCCATGCCTACTGATCCCTGCATCTGTTGTGAGGTGCACCTTTCTACTGACTGATTGCCTCAGTGCATGGACAATGCGGTCTTTGACATGCTGGTGGAGGGCTGGGATGGCTTTTCTCGCAAAGAAGTGTCGACTGGGTAGGTCTTAACGTGGTACTGCATAGACCATCAGGGCTTTGAAAGCTTCGCTTTCAACCAACCGGTGGGGCATCATCTCTAACGAGATTAGTCTAGCAATGTGGGCATTCAAAACCTGTGTACGCGGATGAGAGGATGAGTACTTTCTTTTCCTAACGAGAGTCTCTTGTAGGGTGAGCTGGACTGGAGAGGTGCATTTGGTTGAACTAGCGGTGGTGGTGGCGGTGGACATGGCGGATTGAGAGTGGGTTGGTGACGGTATTCTCGATGTTGGCCTACATAGTGTTTCCTACCAATAACCTTGTGATTCCCTGACTGCTTTGGTCTTGCGACGATACCTTCACATTTGCTGCTGGTGGTGTCCTAACCGGTGGGCTTACAGCGAGGGAAGCAATGTAGCGTTGCTGACTACCTTCATTCTGAGCAGGTGCACCAACGGTACGTTCGTTGAATGTCTAAGCATGCACATTGTATTTAAATTTTGAAGATTCTTCCCTCTGCTAAAGGTCTTTGAGCATTTCTTACAGATAACTTTTGACTGATCATTCGGATCTTGGTTAAAAAATTGCCACACTGCACTCTTCCTACTATGGAATACCTTTTCAGGCATTGCACGCTGTGCTACTTTCACTGGATGGCCACGCTGTCCTAAAACTGTTTTTGTTTTTGACAAACGTTTTTGGCCTGATACGGTCCTGCCAGATGACAGCTGTTGCGATGTAGATGGCTGCTGTGGATCATCCTCCTCTGCTTCTGAGCTACTGGCAGTGGCACCCTCTTCCCCCAATGGCTGCCAATCTGGGTCAATAACTGGGTCATCTATCACCTCCTCTTCAATGTCATGTGCACCTTCCTCTGTGTCACCGTGTAAGGTGCTATAGCGTTCGGGACGGGGCACCGTAGTCTTATCAAGGTCAGATTCTGGCTCAGTACACTGCGAGGGCAATGTAGTGATCTGAGTCAATGGAACAGCATTATAATCTAGCTGTGGCTAGATTAAAAGCCATTTTCCTACTCCCAGAAAAGGGAGCCTTCGAGGCCTTGTGTAGCCAGACGATGACGCTGGCTCAACACCTCCAGCCTTAGGTGCTATTGTGCTTTTGCCACTACCACCAGATGCACCACCACCACCATCAGTACCAGCTCGCAACCACCACCCACGGCCTCTTCCACTTGACTTCCTCATTTTTTGGAAAATCTAACCAAAATAACAATCGTTATATGGTACTGTAAAACAAGGTAAAAGGTGTATATAAACGTGTTGAGATTTTAAACCTCGCTTTTTTGGGTGGAGACTGAACAAAAAATCAGGCCCTGTGCAAAAAACAACGCAATCTAAGTGGAAGAAAGTGGCTGGCTGATATACAACAAACTAACAGGACAGAAGTATATCCACTTTGTGAGAATTTGAATCTCCCTCTTTTTTTGGGGAGACTGAACCACAACTTAAGCCCTGTGGATAAAACAACACAATGTAAGTGGCAGAAAGTGGCTGGCTGATATACCACAAAATAACAGGACTGGAATATATCTACTTTGTGATAATGTGAATCTCACTTTTTTTGGGGGGAGGCTAAATCAAACCTCAGGCCCTGTGCATAAAACACCACAATGTAAGTGGCAGAAAGTGGCTGGCTGATATACCACAAACTAACAGGACTGCAGTGTATCCACTTTGTGATAATTTGAATCTCACTTTTTTTAGGGGGAGACTAAACCAAACCTCAGGCCCTGTGCCTAAAACAACACAATGTAAGTGGCAGAAAGTGGCTGGAAGATATATGAAAAAATACAAGGACTGTAGTACAATTTCAATATCCCTACAATGATCTCAGGACAAGTATGGCAGCAATAAAAAGGACTGCTGCACACAAAAGTGTGGACAAATAAACAAGATAACTGTGCAGAAAGGAGCAACAGGATTTTTGCTTTTAAAAAAGCAGTTAGTTTACACAGCGGCGTGCAAACAGTAATGCAGCTATCAGGGAGCCTTATAAGGCAGCCTAATAAGCTACAGAGCTGATGCACAAAAATATAGCCTCCACTGTCCCTGCAAACAAATGGTGGTGTTGGACAGTGGAAATCGCTACAGCACAAGCAGTTTCGGGGCTTAATCTTCCCTCCCTAACTATATCCCTTCTTCTGATGAAGCTGCGGCAACCTCTCCCTATGCTACGATCGGCAGAAGTAAGATGGCGGTCGGCGTTCACGCCCCTTTATAGCCCCTGTGATGCCGCAGAAAGCAAGCCAATCACTGTCATGCCCTTCTCTAAGATGGTGGGGACCGAGACCTATGTCATCACACTGCCCACACTCTGCGTCCTCCTTCATTGGTTGAAAAATGGCGCTGAAAGCGTCATATGAAATGCGACTTTGGCGCGAAGATCGCCGACCTCATGGCCAATCCAACATTAGGATCGGGTCAGGTTTCATGAATCCCGACTTTGCCGAAAGTCGGCGATTTTTGAATTTGTCCGACCCGTTTCGCTCAACCTTAGTCGTTACGGATGTGGCGATACTAAATATGTGTACTTTTTATTTTTTTATGGGAACAATATTTTTTTTCTTTATTTAGGAACTATTTTTTTTTTGTACATATGTGAATATATTTTTTTACTTTGTAACATTGCCACGGGGGGGGGGGAAGGGGAGGGGTTTGATGTTATAGAGTCAGAACGCTGATCTGACACTTTGCAGAGCACTGTGTCAGATCAGCGATCTGACAGGCAGTGCAGGGACGCTTGCAAACGCTTACTCTGAGCAGGCACTTGCAAGCCACCTCCCTGCAGGACCTGAAAGCAGCCCCATGGCCATATTGGATCCGGGGCCTGCAGGGAGGAGGAAGTAGGAGACCCTCAGAGCAACGCGATCACATCCCGTTGCTCCGAGGGTCTCAGGGAAGCATGCAGGGTGCTGGGGGTTAATGTGCCGGGAGCGGTCCGTGGCCGCTCCTGGCACATAGTGCCGGATGTCAGCTGCGATAGTCAGCTGACACCCGGCCGCCATCGGCCGCGCTCCCCCCGGGAGCACGGCCGATCGCATATGATGTACTATCCCGTCACTGGGAATTAAGTCCCAGGTCACCTCGACGGGATAGTACATCATATGGGATTAAGGGGTTAAGTGCTTTCTGTTAAATTTCGGTTCTATATAAGACTCAAGAAAAGTGTTTAAAAATGAGTCTGCATTCAATAGTCATCCATAGAGTATTAGGTGTTTTCTGTGACATTTTGGTGGTGTATGACACTCCAAAAAAGCATTTCAAACTTTGTCTAGATTCAATTAGTCATCCATAGAGTATTAAATGCCTTCTGTTACATTTCGGTAGTATTTAAGACTTCAAACAAATGTTTAAAACTTTGTATTCACTTAGTCATCCATAAAGTATTAGGCGCTCTGTTACATTTCGGTGGTACATAAAACTCCAAAAAAGCATTGAAAAATATGTCTGTATTCAATTAGTCTTACATAAATTATTGTGACATAGGCCCCCTGACGAAGCTAACGAGAAACATGGGGCTCATTTCTGACGTACACAGGCACTCCTGCACTTTATGAGTAAGCATTTATAATTTTATTTCATGCATCTACTTGTTATACAGCAGTGCTTGCTATATAGCAACGTGGATTCTACAGCAATATACTTATCTATTTTTCTCATAAAATGTATTTTATGTGTCGCTCTTCCTGTGCACATGTTCACTTTCACTATGGGATTTCAAATTATTATTTTAGTGTGCTTAATATTTCATCGTCATTTGCCTCACATATGTTACCATTATATGGTTTATATATTCTATAAATGGATTATTGATAGCTACCCACTTACACTTTGATCTTTATACTGTATATCATTATATATATGAAATGGCTTTTGTACCACTAATTACTTATTGCCTGTCTGAGCTGTCACACAGTTTGTGTCCTCACCATTTGAAAACCGTTTACTAAACTTTATTATTTTGTTCATTAACATATATTTTTTAATATATGTACAATAAAATTTATACTTTTTATATCAATTAGATCTCTCCAATTTTCTTTATAATATTTCTGATACATTGGCTCCATTCTTCTCTTATTGTCTTAATTTAATTGGGGAGTAACCTACTTGGAGTGTGGTTCTATTTTCGTCTATAGCTCTAGCAAATTCTCTAAATTATTAAGTGTTATACAACACTCCAAAAAATTATTTGAAGTTACAAAATTTGTCTGCATTCAATTAGTCATCCATAGAGTATTTGGTTCTCTCTGTTACATTTTGGTGGTGCTCTACATAAGACTCCAAAAGAGCTATCTCAGTCCACACATCGGCTGGGAGGTCTGCACCACTGCCTCAATGAAGCTGCAACAGGATCTATTGAAGCTAATTTATCTAGGAGACAAACATCAAGACACAGTTATTGAAAGGAATAACAAACCAGATAGATCAGTGGCTCTCACCACTGAACTTACAACCAGGCGTGGTCGTGTGTGATCATTTATGTTACATGGTGGTTGCTGTGGAGCTTGTCAAGCTCACACAAGTACAATGCTTGGCATATGTGCTCAACTTGGTAGCTCAGCAGTTTGTGAAAACCTATCCAATTTTGTCAGAACCTCTTGTCAAGGTACTCCGTGACAGCGACCATTTCCGCAAGTCAGTTACAGCTGCCACTACTCTGGTAGTGCTGCTGCAGCACATGCAAGTGCCATCTCTCCAACTGGTGTGCGAAGTCACCACACGCTAGAACTTCACACTGCACATGCTGGCACGGCTTTGTAAGCAGCAGAGGAGAGTTGAGGAATACCAGCTCAAACACGCCAGTCAGTATTCTAGTCAGCCTCGTCACATAACAACAACAAAAGTGGACATGGATATTTGACATTTGTGCAGACTTTGAGGACTCCACAAAGATGGTGAGTGCTGATGACGCCATCATCAGCACAACAATCCCACTTCTGTGCCTACTTAAACAGTTGTGCTGACTATTAAAAATTAAGTTTTGCATGCTGACCAGGTGGAAATGAAGAAATGAGATAGATAGATAGATACTATCTAGCCCAGCCTCATCTCATCTGCTCAGCGTGGATTGGGTAACAATGAATATGTGAAGGAGGAGGGGGAAGAAAAGCTGTATCCAACAGATACTAGTATCCACACAAGCAGCTTCTTGTCTGTCCTACATGGATGTGCTGAGGAGGAGAATGAGGAGGAAGAGATGGAGGAGGAGATGGAGAGTAGTCATCTTGTTGGAAACAGGAAAGTGTTGGCTGTAGGGACCTTGGCACATATGGTAGACGTTATGTACGTTATGCCTTTCCTGTGACCCTCACGTTATATTCATCTTGGCCAAAAAGAGTGCTGATTTTTTACCCTGCTAGATCAACACTATAAGGCGAACCTTACATTTCTCCTTTCTAAGGCAGAGAGGTCTACTAAATGGTGCTATAGCAAAAAGCCATTGTCAAAAATATGTTGGAACAATTCCCATCAGACAGTGCTAGCAGCAAAGAGCAAGCTTCCTTGCCCAACCAAAGAGGAGAGGTGAGGAAGACACATACCAGGTACAGCAGAATGATTGGTACACTGTCAAAAGCCTGGTTCAAATTCATGATACCTTACCAGTGTCTAGGCCCTAATGACCGAGTATTTTTGACAAGGAGGGACAAATCTTTAAAGATGGTAAAGCAATACCTGGCCGACAAACCAGCGTACTCCCTAATTCCTCTGCGACCCTCAGCTATTGCATCTCAAAGCTGGATACCTGGCACAAGCTATCTCTCTATGCCTTGAAGGTATTGTGCTGCTATGCCGCTAGAGTGTTGTCTGAGCTGGTTTTTAGTGCCACCGAAGGGGTCAAAACACACAAGCACTTTTGCCTGTCAACAGAAAATACTGACAGGCTCACTCTGATAAAAAATGAACAAAGCTTTGATTAACCCCAACTTTTCCACCATCAGATTATATTTTATCTAACAAAATATTTTAATGAGACCCTCCAGTATTTGCCTTCAAGGGGATATGGATGACTCTGCTTGTAGTATTTGTCAGGCTTTGCACTGGGCAGAACTTTTATGAGTGTAGGGGCACCACAACTATACATTATTCACAATATTTAAATGAGATACTACAGTTGGTGCCGTCAAGGGTGTATGGATGACGCTGATTGCAATTTTTTCGCAGACTTTGCACTTAGTGCATAGCCTTTATGGGTCTATGGGTATCACTACATGACAATTTGAGCAGAATGTGTATGAGACCTTCCATTATGTCTAATACAGGATGCATATGAGTCCCTCTTCCATCACATTTTTTTGCAGTTCTTGCTTCCTTCATAATGTGCACTGAAATTTCCAATTTGTTTATAAACATTTCAATTTTGGATTTCTTAAATTATTATTTTTTAATCCTTTTTTAATTGTGCCTTATATACAAATCATTACACTGAAAAGAATGTTTCTTAACATTTGTTTTCCTATAACCTCCAATTTCTCATTGATTTTTAATTTTTTATTTTCTGTCCTTAACCCCTTCATGACCAGAGGTATTTTCATTTTTATGTTTTTGCTTGTTGCTCCCCTTCTTCCAAGAGCCATAACTTTTTAATTTTTTCTGTCAATATGGCCATGTGAAGGCTTGTTTTTGTAGAACGAGTTGTGCTTTTGAACAACACCATTGGTTTTAACATATCGTGTACTGGAAATGGGAAAAAAAAGTGGAAAAAAAGGTGCATTCTCACAGTTGTTTTTTGTTATGGTTTGTTACTATGTTCCCTAAATGCTAAAACAGACCTGCCATTATGATTCTCCAGGTCATTACGAGTTCATATACACCAAATATGTCTAGGTTCTTTTTTATCTAAGTGGCAAAAAAAAAATTGCAAACTTTGTTAAAAGAAAAATTGCGCCATTTTCTGATACCCGTAGCGTCTCCATTTTTTATGATCTCGGGTTGGGTGAGGGCTTATTTTTTGCTCAGCGAGATCCCCGCTAGCACTGTTGGAAAAACTTCCACACTCCTAGCGGGGATCTCCCCGAGGTCACCGCAGTTCAGCAGGGAATGGAGCCTCAGTGACTGTAGGTAACCTCATTGATGTCATCACCGGTTACTGAGGCTGCACTTGCAGTAGTTCATTCCTGAGTAGTTCTCAGCCTGGATGATCGTATCTTGGCATTGTCCAGGTTGAAAACTATTTTTCCCCTGACATGGATTACAGCATGGATCAGAATAATGGACAGGTATGATATATTGTTGTTTTATTATTTCTGGTTTATTACAGGAGATCGGTGGAATTAGGTGAGGTCGTCAGTATGGTTTAATTAAGATTATTAAAGGAGTCTGTGTCTTTCTTTCAATTAAAGGACTTTATTCTTGCTGTGTCTTCACAATACAACTGTAGGATTAGCAATGGATATGTGTTTTAAAGACGCCTCTCCATTACTAAGTCGTGGGCTTGATGTATCGTGACAATACAAAGGTGACATCAACCCCAAAAATATTAACCCCACTTGCCACCGCTACAGGGCAAGTGGGAAGAGCTGGGCAACGTGCCAGAATTAGCACATCTAATTGATGTGCCTTTTCTGGGCAGCTGCAGGCTGCTATTTTTAGGCTGGGGGGCAATATCCATGGCCCCTTACCAGCCCCCAGCTGTCTGCTTTAGCAAGGTTGGTTGCCAAAAATGGGGGGACACTATGCCATTTTTTTTTTATTTCTTTAAATAAATAAAAAATATGGCATGGGGGACTCTCTATTCTTTATAACTATAGCTGAAGCTGACAGCTGAGGGTTGCAGCCCCCAGCTGTGAGTTTTGCCTGCCTGATTAACAAAAGGAACCAGCACTGTTCTTTTTTATTATTTATTTACAGAACAGGAGCGGCTGATGAATACTCCCATCCACCGCTCCTGCTCTCACTGTTATTAGCAGCCGCAAGTGTCGGATGATGGGAGCAGTTGTCCCGTCAGCTGACACCAGTGACTGGAGGTAAACTTTATACCTCTGATCACAGCTGAGAGCTCACGCTGTCGTCTGACAGCGTGGGAACCATGGCTCTATGACCGGTGGGGATGATTTCACCGCTGATCAGAAGCAGTGTTTGCCGCGCTGCCATGCACATGACAACATGACAGACACCCGGTGTTCAGGCAGCCAAACCCGAACAGTATCACAGACTTCCTGGTGAAGTCTGTGTTCGGTGTTCATGCCCGAACAGTAGATGTTCGGTACGGACACCAAATTTTACTGTTCAGGTTCGCCCATATCTATTAAGAACTATATTTAGCATAATGAAAAATAAGGATCCCTGTAAGTGGTGGTATTGCCTCTACAGAACTTTGATATCGACATTATGAAGTCTGTCTGGGATTACACAAAGAGACAGGAAGATTTGCACAAGCCTTCATTCATAGAAGATCTGTGCCTATTTTTCCAAGATGTTTGAAACAACCTAATGATATTCCTTTAAAAGGTGTATGCAAGTGTAGAAGAATTGATACTTTGATGTTGCTTTCAGCGCAAGAGCGGTTATAACAAATATTGACTTGATTTAGATTTCTCTTTTGCTTCTCCACTTTGTGTTTTGTTAATTGATAAAAATAAATTATTAACATTTCTATCTTTAAAATCATTCTTAATTTGCAGCATCTTTTCATTCCTGCCTAGAAGTTTTGCACAGTAGTGTATCTTTTGCCATTATGGCCATATAATTATATTTTTCCTGTCTATCATAAATATAATGTTTCAAGCATTTTCTTGGTAAATACTTGAAAAGCAAGGCTTGTCTTGAAAAATAAGTTTATTCTTTGGAACTTTCATCTAGATGTTTTGTTCAGCCTCTTTTGTAATGCTAGACGCATGTGCTTTGACATAATTAGTAATGAGAACTACCTGAACATTTCATGATGAAAGATGAAGCTCTGAATAAGATGGGCATTGTTTTCAATACAGTGAAATGACTGATGTGCAATTCTTCATGGTTTCTTTTTAAATCACCTTTGAGATTCTTATTTGTCTATACCTTCTCAGTGAACCTTTCTGGATCCAGGCACAGTATTTCCACACATTTCAAGAATAAAGCATGAACCAAAATGAATATCTAACTTTTAAATGGAGCAGTACAGTGCTATTGGCCTCCATGTATTGTGGATATATTACTGCTACTAGAGCATTAGTTGTAGAAAGGTGTGATGAACTTTTTTGATAAAAGGGCAGCCGTATTTTTTTTTCTTTATGACTTGTTTGAAAAGGTAATGCTGAAACTCCTGGCTCATATACTATATGGTGATGAGTAGAGTTGAGCGACCTTGACCTTTTTAGAGTCGAGCCGGGTTTTGCGAAACCCGACTATGTCCAAAGTCGGGTCGAGTGAAATCGGCCGATTATGACGTAAAGTCGGGATCGACCGAAACACGAAACCCAATGCAAGTCAATGGGGCAGCATAGTCGGCAGTGAGTGGGGGCCAGGAAAACACCTAGAGTGCCCATTTTAATGTCAAAACCATCCATTCTTCTTAATGAAGCTTGTCAAGCGTAATTTACCTTATAATAATTGGAAGGCATTTGAAATTGGGGGTCATTTGGCTAAAGTTGTGGGGGGTAGGGCTGGTTCAAGTAATTAGTGGGCCCAGGAAATCTGGACCACGTCACGGCAGTGGAGCAGGGAGAGGTAAGTATTTCAACTTTGCAAGTGCTGTGAACCTGAGCAAGCAGGGGGGGCCCACTCGTTGGCATTGGCACTGGCACAGGGCCCCTCAAAGTACAGCGGTGTGTTTGCACGGCGGGGGCGCCTCCCACCGGCAGCAACACTTTTGCGTACTATGAGAGGCCCTGTGCCAGTGACGTCGCCAACTAGTATTCCTCCCCCCACCTGATGAAGGAACCTGCACTTTCATCTGCACCTTCCTCTTTGTCCCCGTGTAAGGTGGTATGGTATGCGGGAAGAGCAACCTGACTTTCAGCAGGGTCACAATGTTGTTGTGTAGCGTGCACGGGGAATGTTGCGTTATGGGTCAATGTACCAGCAGACTCATCTATCACTGGCTGGGCAATGGGCACGATGAAGTGGAAACACAGATATAGGCCCAAAGAAGAAAGTGGGCTAAATGCAGTTCAAAATTGGTAACACAGGAATAACCAGGGGGCATTGCAGTGGAGGACAACTGGAATGAGAGGCTGACACAGAGAGTAGGGCCAAATCAGTAAGTAGTCGAAATGCAGTTCAAAATTGGCAACCGTAGTAAACAGGCGGCACAGCTTTGTTCAGTGGAGGAGAACAGCAAGGAGTGGCAGACACCGATAGTAGGCCCCAACCCAACTAGTAGGCCAAATGCAGTCTAACATTAACAACTACTTAACGAGAGGCTGAAAATGGTATTTCAGGACAGGAAACCAGGAGAACAGCAAGGAGTGGCAGACACCGATAGTAGGCCCCAAACCAACTAGTACGCCAAATGCAGTTGTTCCATTTAACCACAATTTAATGAGAGCCTGAAGATAGAAGCTCAGGAAAGGCAACCTGGGGAACACCTTGGAGTGTAACACACCATCTCTCTCCACCCCATACCCATTTTGTAGGCCTAATGCTGTGTACTTTTCTACAACTACTAAACGAGAGTCGGAAGACCGAAGCAATGGCAAGGAAACCTGGGGAACACCTTGGAGTGTAACACACCATCTCTCTCCACCCCATACCCAATTTGTAGGCCTAATGCAGCCTACTTTCCGACACCTACTAAACGAGAGCATGAAGATCGAAGCTCAGGAAAGGCAACCTGGGGAACACCTTGGAGTGTAACACACCATCTCTCTCCACCCCATACCCATTTTGTAGGCCTAATGCTGTGTACTTTTCTACAACTACTAAACGAGAGTCGGAAGACCGAAGCAATGGCAAGGAAACCTGGGGAACACCTTGGAGTGTAACACACCATCTCTCTCCACCCCATACCCAATTTGTAGGCCTAATGCAGCCTACTTTCCGACACCTACTAAACGAGAGCATGAAGATCGAAGCTCAGGAAAGGCAACCTGGGGAACACCTTGGAGTGTAACACACCATCTCTCTCCACCCCATACCCATTTTGTAGGCCTAATGCTGTGTACTTTTCCACCAACTACTAAACGAGAGCCGGAAGATCGAAGCTCATGAAAGGCAACCCGGGGAACACCTTGGAGTGTAACACAACCTCTCTCTACACCACGAAAGGGCTGATTCTTAGGAAGGAAGGCTGTTGTAAATAAGCATTGCGCGTCCGAGGGTGATTATATTCTTATTCGGTATCTACTCACCCTCGGACGCGCCATGCTTCTTGATTTGTAATTAATGTTTATTTGCAATGTGCTTTTGACTTACTCAATTATTTTTTTAATTATTGATTTTATTAAATTAATAGTTTAACATCTTATTGGAAATAATTTAAAGGAGACGCGACAGGACAACACTCGGTGGATGCCATATCTGTGTTAACAACTCCAAAAAACTTTCAGTTAACTTCTTGCAGGAGAAAGAAATTGTAGCTGTTGGACCTTTGTAGTACAGTTCCAGATATTTGTTGTGTGTTTGTTTTGATTGTTAAAATGTCTGCATTTGAGATCTCAACACGATCTTATTTTTTATAATCAAATTAATTTTTTAAATATTTTATTAGGTTGGTTCAAGGGGTACACGGGCCGCAGTAGACAGGTCAGTGGAGGCCTAGTGGAAGGAGGGACCGCAGATGCGCCACTGTTTCACCCATACACAATTAGTAGGCCTAATGCAGCGTAGTTTCCAACAGCTACTAAACGAGAGCCGGAAGATCGAAGCTCAGGAAAGGCAACCTGGGGAACACCTTGGAGTGTAACACAACCTCTCTCTACACCACGGAAGGGCTGATTCTTAGGAAGGAAGGCTGTTGTAAATAAGCATTGCGCGTCCGAGGGTGATTATATTCTTATTCGGTATCTACTCACCCTCGGACGCGCCATGCTTCTTGATTTGTAATTAATGTTTATTTGCAATGTGCTTTTGACTTACTCAATTATTTTTTTAATTATTGATTTTATTAAATTAATAGTTTAACATCTTATTGGAAATAATTTAAAGGAGACGCGACAGGACAACACTCGGTGGATGCCATATCTGTGTTAACAACTCCAAAAAACTTTCAGTTAACTTCTTGCAGGAGAAAGAAATTGTAGCTGTTGGACCTTTGTAGTACAGTTCCAGATATTTGTTGTGTGTTTGTTTTGATTGTTAAAATGTCTGCATTTGAGATCTCAACACGATCTTATTTTTTATAATCAAATTAATTTTTTTTATATTTAATGATGTTGGTTCAAGGGGTACACGGGCAGCAATAGACAGGTCAGTGGAGGCCTAGTGGAAGGAGTGACGGCAGACAGGCATCAAAGGCCTAACATTGGGCTGGCTGTAGGCAAGTTAAAATTGGTTCCAGGGGAACACGGCCATCAGTGGCCTGGTCAGTGTAGTTGTAGTTGAAAGAACGGGACGCAGACAGGCTTCGAAGGCCTAACATAACAAACTTGGGCTGGCTGTAGGCACTTTTAAATTGGTTCCAGGGGTACACGGGCAGCAGTGGTCTGGTCAGTGGAAGTCTAGTGGAAGGAGTGACCGCAGACAGGCTTCCAAAGGCCTAACATAACAAACTTGGGCTGGCTGTAGGCACTTTTAAATTGGTTCCAGGGGTACACGGGCAGCAGTGGTCTGGTCTGTGGAAGTCTAGTGGAAGGAGTGACCGCAGACAGGCTTCGAAGGCCTAACATAACAAACTTGGGCTGGCTGTAGGCACTTTTAAATTGGTTCCAGGGGTACACGGGCAGCAGTGGTCTGGTCAGTGGAAGTCTAGTGGAAGGAGTGACCGCAGACAGGCTTCCAAGGCCTAACATAACAAACTTGGGCTGGCTGTAGGCACTTTTAAATTGGTTCCAGGGGTACACGGGCAGCAGTGGTCTGGTCAGTGGAAGTCTAGTGGAAGGAGTGACCGCAGACAGGCTTCCAAGGCCTAACATAACAAACTTGGGCTGGCTGTAGGCACTTTTAAATTGGTTGCAGGGGTACACGGGCAGCAGTGGTCTGGTCAGTGGAAGTCTAGTGGAAGGAGTGACCGCAGACAGGCTTCGAAGGCCTAACATAACAAAATTGGGCTGGCTGTAGGCACTTTAAATTGGTTCCAGGGGTACATGGGCAGCAGTGTATGGTCAGTGGAAGTCTAGTGGAAGGAGTGACGGCAGACAGTCTTCGAAGGCCTAACATAACAAAATTGGGCTGACTGTAGGCACTTTTAAATTGGTTCCAGGGTAACACGGCCAGCAGTGGCCTGGTCAGTGTAGTAGTTGTAGAAAGAAGGGACCGCAGACAGGCTTCGAAGGCCTAACATAACAAAAATGTCAAAACAATGGTATTGTCAGTGCCAGGCATTGAAGGATGTCAGCGCCTAGACTACACATTGGTGAAGCTGTGAGAGATAATTTTGCTAGTGGTAGAGCACTGTTTGAGCTGGGGGGGGAACTGTCTTGTGGCCGGCGGTACAGGCACAGGGCCCCTCATATTACAACGGTGTGTCTGACGTTGGGTGCGCACCACCACCGCCAGAGACACTTTATTGTACTATGAGGGACCCAGTGGCAGTGCCGTCGACCAAAAGCGGCCACACCCACCTCTTCAGACAAACAGCACTCTCAAGGGTCCAAGCGCAAAGTGGCGATAGCACGGCCCTGTGTGGGGAGTTTGGCCATTTCGTGAGGTGGAAACATGTCGTATGCTGGACAATCAGGTGAAGAAAATTACGAGATTGGAAAAGTCATTCAGAATAGTCCACAGGCAAGACCTTTTCATAGGAAAGCTAGGTGTCAGCCGGGCAGGGTGGGGCAAAAGATTTTGAAATCCAGTTGTGGTTCATTTTAATGAAGGTTAGATCATCTACATTTTGGGTAGCCAGACGAGTCCTTTTTTCTGTTAGTATTGAACCTGCAGCACTGAATACTCTTTCTGATAGGACACTAGCTGCCGGGCAAGCAAGCTCCTGCAATGCATATTCTGCCAATTCTGGCCAGGTGTCTAATTTGGATGCCCAGTAATCAAATGGGAATGACGGTTGAGGGAGAACGTCGATAAGGGATGAAAAATAGTTTGTAACCATACTGGACAAATGTTGTCTCCTGTCACTTTGAATTGATGCTGCAGTACCTGTCCTGTCTGCGGTCATAGAAAAATCACTCCACAACCTGGTCAGAAAACCCCTCTGGCCAACGCCACTTCTGATTTCTGCCCCTCTAACACCTCTGGTCTGCTGGCCCCTGGAGCTCGTGTGAGAACGATCACGGGCGCTGTGTGCAGGGAATGCCAGAAGCAAACGGTCAACAAGAGTTGATTGTTTTGTTGCTAATATTAGTTCCAAGTTCTCATGTGGCATAATATTTTGCAATTTGCCTTTATAGCGAGGATCAAGGAGGCAGGCCAACCAGTAATCGTCATCGTTCATCATTTTTGTAATGCATGTGTCCCTTTTGAGGATACGCAAGGCATAATCCGCCATGTGGGCCAAAGTTCCCGTTGTCAAATCTGCGGTTGTGCTTGGTTGAGGGGCAGTTGCAGGCAAATCTACGTCACTTGTGTCCCTCAAAAAACCAGAACCCGGCCTTGCCACGCCACCAATTTCCCGTGCCCCCGGGAAAGCTTCCTCATTAAAAATATACTCATCCCCATCATCCTCCTCATCCTCCACCTCCTCTTCGCCCGGTACCTCGTCATGTACACTGCCCTGACCAGACAATCGCTGACTGTCATCAAGGCTTTCCTCTTCCTCTGGTGCAGACGCCTGATCCTTTATGTGCGTCAAACTTTGCATCAGCAGACGCATTAGGGGGATGCTCATGCTTATTATGGCGTTGTCTGCACTAACCAGCCGTGTGCATTCCTCAAAACACTGAAGGACTTGACACATGTCTTGAATCTTCGACCACTGCACACCTGACAACTCCATGTCTGCCATCCTACTGCCTGCCCGTGTATGTGTATCCTCCCACAAAAACATAACAGCCCGCCTCTGTTCGCACAGTCTCTGAAGCATGTGCAGTGTTGAGTTCCACCTTGTTGCAACGTCTATGATTAGGCGATGCTGGGGAAGGTTCAAAGAACGCTGATAGGTCTGCATACGGCTGGAGTGTACAGGCGAACGGCGGATATGTGCGCAAAGTCCACGCACTTTGAGGAGCAGGTCGGATAACCCCGGATAACTTTTCAGGAAGCACTGCACCACCAGGTTTAAGGTGTGAGCCAGGCAAGGAATGTGTTTCAGTTGGGAAAGGGAGATGGCAGCCATGAAATTCCTTCCGTTATCACTCACTACCTTGCCTGCCTCAAGATCTACAGTGCCCAGCCACGACTGCGTTTCTTGCTGCAAGAACTCGGACAGAACTTCCGCGGTGTGTCTATTGTCGCCCAAACACTTCATAGCCAATACAGCCTGCTGACGTATGCCAGTAGCTGCCCCATAATGGGAGACCTGGTGTGCAACAGTGGCAGGTGCGGATGGAGTGTTTGTGCGACTGCGGTCTGTGGACGAGCTCTTGCTTCTGCAGGAGGACGAGGAGGAGGAGGAGGAGGAGGGGGTGCGAACGGCTACAGACAACTGTTTACTAGACCGTGGGCTAGGCAGAACTGTCCCAAACTTGCTGTCCCCTGTGGACCCTGAATCCACCACATTTACCCAGTGTGCCGTGATGGACACGTAACGTCCCTGGCCATGCCTACTGGTCCATGCATCTGTTGTCAGGTGCACCTTTGTGCTCACAGATTGCCTGAGTGCATGGACGATGCGCTCTTTAACATGCTGGTGGAGGGCTGGGATGGCTTTTCTGGAAAAAAAGTGTCGACTGGGTAGCTCGTAGCGTGGTACAGCGTAGTCCATCAGGTCTTTGAAAGCTTCGCTTTCAACTAACCGGTAGGGCATCATCTCTAACGAGATTAGTCTAGCTATGTGGGCGTTCAAACCCTGTGTACGCGGATGCGAGGCTAAGTATTTCCTTTTTCTAACCATAGTCTCATGTAGGGTGAGCTGGACTGGAGAGCTGGAGATCGTGGAACTAGCGGGGGTGCCGGTGGACATGGCAGACTGAGAGACGGTGGGAGATGGTATTGTTGCCGCCGGTGCCCTAGATGCAGTGTTTCCTACTACGAAACTGGTGATTCCCTGACCCTGACTGCTTTGGCCTGGCAAAGAAACCTGCACAGATACAGCAGGTGGTGCGCTAAATGGTGGTCCTACACTGCCGGAAGGGATGTTGCGTTGATGACTAGCTTCATTGGCCGAGGGTGCAACAACCTTAAGGGACGTTTGGTAGTTAGTCCAAGCTTTCAAATGCATGGTGGTTAAATGTCTATGCATGCAACTAGTATTGAGACTTTTCAGATTCTGACCTCTGCTTAAGGAAGTAGAACATTTTTGACAGATGACTTTGCGCTGATCAATTGGATGTTGTTTAAAAAAATGCCAGACTGCACTCTTTCTAGCATCGGATACCTTTTCAGGCATTGCAGACTGAGCTTTAACCGGATGGCCACGCTGTCCTCCACCAGGTTTTGGCTTTGCCACGCGTTTTGGGCAAGATACGGGCCCGGCAGATGGAACCTGTGGCGATGTTGATGCCTGCTGCGGCCCCTCCTCCTCCTCTGCTTCAGAACTGCTGCCGCCTGCACCCTGTTCCCCCAATGGCTGCCAATCGGGGTCAAGAACTGGGTCATCTAATAACTCTTCTTGTACCTCCTGCGCAACTTCGTCTGTGTCACCGTGTCGTTCGGTGGTATAGCGTTCGTGATGGGGCAACATAGTCTCATCAGGGTCTGATTCTTGATCAGCACCCTGCGAGGGCAATGTTGTGGTCTGAGTCAAAGGACCAGCATAGTAGTCTGGCTGTGGCTGTGCGTCAGTGCACTCCATGTCAGATTCAATTTGTAATGGGCATGGACTGTTAACTGCTTCACTTTCTAAGCCAGGGACGGTATGTGTAAAGAGCTCCATGGAGTAACCCGTTGTGTCGCCTGCTGCATTCTTCTCTGTTGTTGTTTTTGCTGAAGAGGACAAGGAAGTGACTTGTCCCTGACCGTGAACATCCACTAACGACGCGCTGCTTTTACTTTTACCAGTTTCACGAGATGAGGCAAAAGAGCTAGAGGCTGAGTCAGCAAGATAAGCCAAAACTTGCTCTTGCTGCTCCGGCTTTAAAAGCGGTTTTCCTAATCCCAGAAAAGGGAGCGTTCGAGGCCTTGTGTAGCCGGACGACGAACCTGGCTCCACAGCTCCAGACTTAGGTGCAATATTTTTTTCCCCACGACCACCTGATGCTCCACCACTACCACTACCCTCATTACCAGCTGACAATGAACGCCCCCGGCCACGACCTCTTCCACTAGACTTCCTCATTGTTTTAAAAACGTAACCAAACTAACGTTATTTGTTGCAGTCACACAACTTACACGGTGAGCTATAACTTCAGTATGATTTAGCTACCCCTTTACAGGTTGGTGAGACCACAGCGAAAATCAGGCCCAATGTTACACACTCTTTTTTTGGTGGCTGCAAATTAGAGAGATGCCCCACACGCAGGACTGTCACTGAAGCACAAATGTTAATATTAATGTCACACTATTATTTTTTTTTTATTTTTATTTTTTTCAGGAACACTTTAGAAACCCCCCCAAAAAAAAAAAATAGATTTTTGCAGGGAGAATTTAGAAAACAAATGTAACAAACTATATGCTTTCTATGGGCCACTGAGTGAGAGATGACGCACACAGGAATCAGGAGTGGCACACAAGCCCAGAGGCCAATATTTTTCTACCAATGATTGATGGAGTTATTTTCTCTGGTAGATTTTGGAACCCAAATCAAGGAAAAAAAATGTAGGCTTTCTATGGACCACAATTGGAGAGAGAGAGAGAGAGAGAGAGAGATGGCACACCCAGGAGTCAAGACTGGCACACAAGCAGAAAGGCCAATATTAATCTCCCATTTTTTTGGGGGTTTTGTTTTTTTTTTTGTTTTTTTTTTTTTTCAGGGAGACTTTAGAAAAAAAAATAATAAAAAAAATATGATTTTATCAGGAAGAATTTAGAAACCAAATAAAATAAAATGATTTTTTCAGGGAGAATTTATAAAACAAATAAAAACAAAAATAGGCGTTCTATGGCCCACTGACTGAGAGATGACGCACACAGGAGTCAGGAGTGGCACACAAGCCCAGAGGCCAATATTTTTCTACCAATGATTGATGTAGTTATTTTCTCTGGTAGATTTTGGAACCCAAATCAAGGAAAAAAAATATAGGCTTTCTATGGACCACAATTGGAGAGAGAGAGAGAGAGAGAGAGAGATGGCACACCCAGGAGTCAAGACTGGCACACAAGCAGAAAGGCCAATATTAATCTCCCACTGTTTTTTTTGTTTGTTTTTTTTTTTTTTTTTCAGGGAGACTTTAGAAAAAAAAATAATAAAAAAAATATGATTTTATCAGGAAGAATTTAGAAACCAAATAAAATAAAATGATTTTTTCAGGGAGAATTTATAAAACAAATAAAAACAAAAATAGGCGTTCTATGGCCCACTGACTGAGAGATGACGCACACAGGAGTCAGGAGTGGCACACAAACCCAGAGGCCAATATTTTTCTACCAATGATTGATGTAGTTATTTTCTCTGGTAGATTTTAGAACCCAAATCAAGGAAAAAAAATATAGGCTTTCTATGGACCACAATTGGAGAGAGAGAGAGAGAGAGAGAGAGAGAGAGATGGCACACCCAGGAGTCAAGACTGGCACACAAGCAGAAAGGCCAATATTAATCTCCCACTGTTTTTTTTGGTTGTTTTTTTTTTTTTTTTTTCAGGGAGACTTTAGAAAAAAAAATAATAAAAAAAATATGATTTTATCAGGAAGAATTTAGAAACCAAATAAAATAAAATGATTTTTTCAGGGAGAATTTAGAAAACAAATAAAACCAAAAATAGGCGTTCTATGGCCCACTGACTGAGAGATGACGCACCCAGGAGTCAAGACTGGCACACAAGCAGAAAGGCCAATATTAATCTCCCACTGTTTTTTTTTTTTTTTTTCAGGGAGACTTTAGAAAAAAAAATAATAAAAAAAATATGATTTTATCAGGAAGAATTTAGAAACCAAATAAAATAAAATGATTTTTTCAGGGAGAATTTAGAAAACAAATAAAACCAAAAATAGGCGTTCTATGGCCCACTGACTGAGAGAGAGAGAGAGATGGAACGCTTAGTACTGGCACACAAGCCCAAAGGGCAATATTAATCTCCCTTTTTTTTTCCAGGGAGAATTTCTAAAACCCAAAAAAAAAAAAAAATAGGCTTTCTATGGCCCACTATTTGTGAGAGAGATGGGACGCTCAGGACTGGCACAGATGGCACGCTCAGGACTGGCACAGAAGCCCAGAGGCCAATATTAATCTCCCTTTTTTTCTGGGAGAATTTATAAAACCAAAAAAATATTTAAATAGGCTTTCTATGGCCCACTATTTGTGAGAGAGATGGCACGCTCAGGACTGGCACAGATGGCACGCTCACAACTGGCACACAAGCCCAGAGGCCAATATTAATCTCCCTTTTTTCAGGGAAAATTTATAAAACCAAAAAAAAAATTAAATAGGCTTTCTATGGCCCACTATTTGTGAGAGAGATGGCACGCTCAGGACTGGCACAGATGGCACGCTCACAACTGGCACACAAGCCCAGAGGCCAATATTAATCTCCCTTTTTTCAGGGAAAATTTATAAAACCAAAAAAAAAATTAAATAGGCTTTCTATGGCCCACTATTTGTGAGAGAGATGGCACGCTCAGGGCTGGCACAGATGGCACGCTCAGGACTGGCACACAAGCCCAGAGGCCAATATTAATCTCCCTTTTTTTCAGGGAGAATTTATAAAACCAAAAAAAAAAATAAATAGGCTTTCTATGGCCCACTATTTGTGAGAGAGATGGCAGGCTCAGGGCTGGCACAGATGGCACGCTCAGGACTGGCACACAAGCCCAGAGGCCAATATTAATCTCCCTTTTTTTCAGGGAGAATTTATAAAACCCAAAAAAAAATTAAATAGGCTTTCTATGGCCCACTATTTGTGAGAGAGATGGCACACTCAGGACTGGCACACAAGCCCAAAGGCCAATATTAATCTCCCACTGTATTTTTATCAGGGAGAATTTATACACCCCACAAAAAAAAATACAGAAAAATGAAAAGGCTTTCTATGGCCCACTATGTGAGAGAGATGGCACACACAGGGATGGCACTCTAGCAGAAATGCCAAATTGCCAATCTTAATCTCCCACCAAAAAAAAAAAAAAAAAAAAAAAAAACAGGGAATGTCCTACAATTACTATCTCCCTGCCTGCAGTAATCTCAGCCAGGTATGGCAGGCAGCTACTATCTCCCTGCCTGCAGTAATCTCAGCCAGGTATGGCAGGCAGCAATAAGGAGTGGACTGATGCACAAATGAAATAAAAAGTGTGGACAAACAAAAAAGATAGCTGTGCAGAAAGGAAGGAACAAGAGGATTTGTGCTTTGAAAAAAGCAGTTGGTTTGCACAGCGGCGTACACACAGCAATGCAGCTATCAGGGAGCCTTCTAGGGCAGCCCAATGAGCTACAGCGCTGAGGGGAAAAAAAAAAAAAAAAAAACTTCCACTGTCCCTGCACACCGAGGGTGGTGTTGGACAGTGCAAATCGCTGCAGCACAAGCGGTTTTGTGGTTAATGGACCCTGCCTAACGCTATCCCTGCTTCTGACAAAGCGGCAGCAACCTCTCCCTAAGCTCAGATCAGCAGCAGTAAGATGGCGGTCGGCGGGAACGCCTCTTTATAGCCCCTGTGACGTCGCAGACAGCAACCAATCACTGCAATGCCCTTCTCTAAGATGGTGGGGACCAGGACCTATGTCATCACGCTGCCCACACTCTGCGTTTACCTTCATTGGCTGAGAAATGGCGCTTTTCGCGTCATTGAAACGCGACTTTGGCGCGAAAGTCGCGTACCGCATGGCCGACCCCGCACAGGGGTCGGATCGGGTTTCATGAAACCCCGACTTAGCCAAAAGTCGGCGACTTTTGAAAATGTTCGACCCGTTTCGCTCAACCCTAGTGATGAGCTCAAATGTTTTTCACTTTAGCACAGTACATTTCTCTCTCTTTCTCTCTCTAAGGGCTCGCTCACATGATCATATACTGTACATCAGACGAGTGCTATCCAATAGCACTAGGAGCAATTTTATTCTATAGGGCAGCGATGATCAGCCTTTTTTCTCATACCGATTCGGCATGAGAAAAAATTTGCACTTTGCAGCACAATTCGGATGGCATTGACCCATGGGTGCTTGGAAATCATCTGACTGCACTCGAATGGCACTCCGATTTCCATAGACACATATAGTGGAAAAGATGGAAAAATGTTTTTCTCCATCCCTTCCTCACCTCATCAGAGATAATCGAATAACAAAAAGCTGACACTGATCAAAACTTGGATCAGAGTTTGATCAGAGTGTCATTAACATAATCGATCCGATTATCTCTGAGAATAGAATATACACTCGTGCAACCACAGCCTAAATGTAATAATGTATAAATGTAGAAAAAGATACACGGCACTGCTACTAGTTTCTACCCAATGCCACCACGTGTATATTATTGCTGCTATGCCATATATGCCTGAAAATGGACACTCGGGTGCACAATCAGAAAGTCTATGATAATCCAAACGAAGAAAAAATAGAAGTGCACTCACCGGTCCTGAAATTTACAATCCTTTAATCAGAACATGTGCAGGTAACTGAAGGGAGAACGTGGAACAGAACGACGACGGCCGTTTCGCGCAACTGCGCTTCTACGGGTCCTGATTAAAGGATTGTAAATTCAGGACCGGTGAGTACACGTCTTTTTTTTTCTTTGTTTGGATTTAATGTAATAATACACTCCTTAACATTGAAATTGCAACACCAAGATGGAAAAGTTGTGGTTTTATGGAAATCAAAAGATTGACAGACATTTTAATGACTGAAGATTTTTAATCCCAGAAATGGGTAAGGTGTCCCAAAATGTACTAGAGAAATATAGAAAACCGATACAAAATATGTGCCAGGACTAAGATCAAAGCAATAATTGGTTTCAAATTTGTTTAAATTTTATTGAATACAAAAAGTTAAAAATGACATACGAAAGATCCCAGCATACAGACACAGGCCGGGGTCACACTTGCGAGTGTAGTGTGAGAAACTTGCACGAATCTCTTGCATCAATACCCAGCACTGCCCCTGGCACATGGGACCGGAATGTTCAGCTGCACAGAAATCCATGCAGCTGCACACTCCGATCCCGAGTGCCGGTGTCAGTACTGGGTATTGATACGAGAGACTCATGCGAGTTTCTCACATCACACTCACAAGTGTGACCCCGGCCATAGAGACAAACTGGTGGGTGAGCGATTGCGGGATCCCCAGTAGTAAAAAGTCCCTAGGGGTGACGAAGCATTTGTAAAACGTGTGTTGGGTGAACTCCTTATTATCAACTGCAATTTGTTCTTTTATCATTCTTGGGTTTTCCCTGTGGGATTAACATTGCTTGTGTCTCCAATCTCTATTAGTATTGTTATAGTTAGTGCATGATAAAATTGTAATCATTGATACGTTTGTGACTTATTCTTAATCATTTATTTGATATGTACCTTACTTATGATTAGGGTCTTTTACTGCTTTAATCATGCACCAATTTGTCTTTAAGTCTGTATGTTGAGATCTTTTGTATTGTATTTTTAGCTTTTTGCATGTAATAAAGTTTAAAAAAAAAAAAAAAAATAAACCAACTATTGTTTTGTTCTTAGTCCTGACATAGTTTGTATTTGTTTTTAGATAAGGTAATGATGTACAAATGATGAAAAAATAATTTTGAAAACCTCTATTCAACATCGAGAATCACAGTTACAAGCAGAAATGCACGCATAGTCTGAAGAATTTCCTGCTATGCTGAATGCATGAGACACAAGTCATCAAAATCCACTACTGGCAGCTATTAACATACCAAACTTATACTTTCCTCAATGTAAAAAAGCAATTAACCGAACACTTCTAAAAATTAAACATTAAACATGGACCAGACACAAATGGAACATTGGAATGGGCACACCAGATTTATTATGAATTATAGAAAGGCTGCAAACCTTAGCAAAGTCAATTAAAGGGAACCTGTCACCCCGTTTTTTGAGATTGAGATATAAATACTGTTAAATAGGGCATGCGCTGTGTGTTACAATAGTGTATGTAGTGTACCCCGATTCCCCACCTATGCTGAGAAATAACTTACCAAAGTCGCCGTTTTCGCCTGTCAATCAGGCTGGTCAGGTCGGGTGGGCGTGGTGACATCGCTGGTTCTTCCTCAGCTTTACGTTGGTGGCGTAGTGGTATCCGCATGTTGAGGTGACTAATCCACTGTGGGCACGTGAACAAGCAGCGCGCGATCTGCGCTGTCATCCCTTTCGTCGGTGGGGGCGGCCATCTTCCTGGGGCCGCGCGTGCGCAGATCGAGCGCTCTGCTGCACGGGGCTTCAGGAAAATGGCCGCGGGATGCCGCGCGTGCGCATTAGAGATCGCGGCGGCCATTTTCCCAAAGCCGAGATGCAAACTCGGCTTTGGGAAAATGGCCGCCGCGATCTCTAATGCGCACGCGCGGCATCCCGCGGCCATTTTCCTGAAGCCCCGTGCAGCAGAGCGCTCGATCTGCGCACGCGCGGCCCCAGGAAGATGGCCGCCCCCACCGACGAAAGGGATGACAGCGCAGATCGCGCGCTGCTTGTTCACGTGCCCACAGTGGATTAGTCACCTCAACATGCGGATACCACTACGCCACCAACGTAAAGCTGAGGAAGAACCAGCGATGTCACCACGCCCACCCGACCTGACCAGCCTGATTGACAGGCGAAAACGGCGACTTTGGTAAGTTATTTCTCAGCATAGGTGGGGAATCGGGGTACACTACATACACTATTGTAACACCCAGCGCAGGCCCTATTTAACAGTATTTATATCTCAATCTCAAAAAACGGGGTGACAGGTTCCCTTTAATGGTACATATACCCATGTATTAAAATTTTATAAATTATCAGTAACAACCAACACACTATAACATTTAAACTAAACAAAAAATGTAACAACCTTTATCATAACAAATGTTTTTCCAGTACAATTCTAAATAGAAATAGATAACTCAAACCAATAAATTGAACAAGAAGAAATCACCAGGTCAGTGATGCTAAACTGAATATTGCATGCAAACTAACTGAACAGTTTAGATAAGCCTAATCTCTTCTTGTCTATCACAAAGGTTAGCAAAGAAGATTTTCACAGTATATCACAAGCTGTTAAATATTGTGCCACTGATATGTTGGTAACAATGACTAAATTATTTTCAGGCAGCACATCAGCAACAACATATTTCTCCCAAGTTCAGTTTTCACTTTAAATTGACAAATTTGTGGTTATTGTTAAAGGGAACTGTCATGTGTCTTGGTTAAAACTCTTCAGCTTGTGTTTTGTAGTTGTCTTCTCTGTCTATTGAGCAACAGCAGAGTCTCTGGGTGTTTAGTTGCTGTTAACATTGTGTCAGTCTTTTTAGAGTAAAAGGTGTTTTCGTTTACTCATGTGTCTGCCCTATCAACTTTTGAGTGCGGCTTTATATACTTTTCCCTGCTGGTGTTTCCTTCTGGTAGTAGTCTGATTTGAATGTCCAGCGATACCACTGTAGTTTAAGCCAGTCAGTGAAAGACCAGCTAGGGTTAATCTCTCTGCTGTTTATGTTCTTTTCTCTGGGCCTTTCTTTATGTTTCTTTTTAGGAAGTAGGTGGCATATACTCTAACAGTATGTCGTTAATCCTTTATTTTGTATTTTGTGGTTTGTTTTACTCACTCTGTGATCTCTTTCTATTTTAGCGCACATTCCCCTCTGTAAGGAAATTTGCACTCTGCTGTGTCCTCCAATTCTTTAGGAACAATATGTAGTGCAGGGGTGTCAAACTGCATTCCTCAAGGGCTGCAAACAGGTCATGTTTTCAGGATTTCCTTGTACTGCACAGGTGATAATTTAATCACCAACTCATTATTTGTGTAGGTGATTAAATTATCACCTGTGCAGTACAAGAAAATCCTGAAAACATGGCCTGTTTGCAGCCCTCGAGGAATGCAGTTTGACACCCCTGATGTAGTGCTTAATGGCCTTTTAGGCAGCATAGATTCAAGTTGCCATTGACTAGTTTGTGATTAGCGCTGTCTCAGCTTATGCAGGAACTAGTAGTGGCTGTGGGTCAGGATCTCTACTCTGTACAAGAAATGGCAGGGTCAGGTGGCATTTTAGTGTGTTACCTATTTTTCCTGAGTGAATTGGTATACAATCATAGCATTATCAATGGCCAACTCCATTGCTGGTGTGCTACAAAGCCATCATGGATGCTGTGGATGCCCTAGCAGTGCAATTGTGGTCCTTCTCTTCGGAGGTGACAGACATCAAGTGGCAACAACAGCATGCATTATCCACCAATATGCAGGTTCTACTTCACCCAAAACAGTTTTCTGAGCTAAAGGTAAATTTACCACACTGTATTGACAGGGACCAAAGTTAGTTTTCCATTGCTCTTTCTCCATGTAAGTTGCACTTACTTCTGCGTCATTCCTCACCTGGATGAAAGAGTCAACGCATGGGTATTGTTCTGTCATTGCTCTGTGGAGATACTCAGGCTTGGGTTTTTTGTCTATAGAGTAGGGTTGAGTGAAACAGATCGGACAAATTGAAAAATCGCCGACTTTCGGCAAAATCGGGTTTCGTGAAACCCGACGCGATCCTAGTGTGGGATCGGCCATGAGGTCGGCGATCAGCGCGCCAAAGTCGCATTTGGTATGATGTTTTCAGCACCATTTTTCAGCCAATGAAGGAGGACGCAGAGTGTGGGCAGTGTGATGACATAGGTCTCGGTCCCCACCATCTTAGAGAAGGGCATGACAGTGATTGGCTTGCTTTCTGCGGCATCACAGGGGCTATAAAGGGGCGTGAACGCCGACCGCCATCTTACTTCTGCCGATCGTAGCATAGGGAGAGGTTGCCGCAGCTTCATCAGAAGAAGGGATATAGTTAGGGAGGGAAGATTAAGCCCCGAAACTGCTTGTGCTGTAGCGATTTCCACTGTCCAACACCACCATTTGTTTGCAGGGACAGTGGAGGCTATATTTTTGTGCATCAGCTCTATAGCTTATTAGGCTGCCTAATAAGGCTCCCTGATAGCTGCATTACTGTTTGCACGCCGCTGTGTAAACCAACTGCTTTTTTAAAAGCAAAAATCCTGTTGCTCCTTTCTGCACAGTTCTCTTGTTTCTTTGTCCACACTTTTGTGTTCAGCAGTCCTTTTTATTGCTGCCATACTTGTCCTGAGATCATTGTAGGGAGATTGAAATTGTACTACAGCCCTTGTATTTTTTGATATACAGTGGGGCAAAAAAGTATTTAGTCAGTCAGCAATAGTGCAAGTTCCACCACTTAAAAAGATGAGAGGCGTCTGTAATTTACATCATAGGTAGACCTCAACTATGGGAGACAAACTGAGAAAAAAAAATCCAGAAAATCACATTGTCTGCTTTTTTAACATTTTATTTGCATATTATGGTGGAAAATAAGTATTTGGTCAGAAACAAACAATCAAGATTTCTGGCTCTCACAGACCTGTAACTTCTTCTTTAAGAGTCTCCTCTTTCCTCCACTCATTACCTGTAGTAATGGCACCTGTTTAAACTTGTTATCAGTATAAAAAGACACCTGTGCACACCCTCAAACAGTCTGACTCCAAACTCCACTATGGTGAAGACCAAAGAGCTGTCAAAGGACACCAGAAACAAAATTGTAGCCCTGCACCAGGCTGGGAAGACTGAATCTGCAATAGCCAACCAGCTTGGAGTGAAGAAATCAACAGTGGGAGCAATAATTAGAAAATGGAAGACATACAAGACCACTGATAATCTCCCTCAATCTGGGGCTCCACGCAAAATCCCACCCCGTGGGGTCAGAATGATCACAAGAACGGTGAGCAAAAATCCCAGAACCACGCGAGGGGACCTAGTGAATGAACTGCAGAGAGCTGGGACTAATGTAACAAGGCCTACCATAAGTAACACACTACGCCACCATGGACTCAGATCCTGCAGTGCCAGACGTGTCCCACTGCTTAAGCCAGTACATGTCCGGGCCCGTCTAAAGTTTGCTAGAGAGCATTTGGATGATCCACAGGAGTTTTGGGAGAATGTCCTATGGTCTGATGAAACCAAACTGGAACTGTTTGGTAGAAACACAACTTGTCGTGTTTGGAGGAAAAAGAATACTGAGTTGCATCCATCAAACACCATACCTACTGTAAAGCATGGTGGTGGAAACATCATGCTTTGGGGCTGTTTCTCTGCAAAGGGGCCAGGATGACTGATCCGGGTACATGAAAGAATGAATGGGGCCATGTATCGTGAGATTTTGAGTGCAAACCTCCTTCCATCAGCAAGGGCATTGAAGATGAAACGTGGCTGGGTCTTTCAACATGACAATGATCCAAAGCACACCGCCAGGGCAACGAAGGAGTGGCTTCGTAAGAAGCATTTCAAGGTCCTGGAGTGGCCTAGCCAGTCTCCAGATCTCAACCCTATAGAAAACCTTTGGAGGGAGTTGAAAGTCCGTGTTGCCAAGCGAAAAGCCAAAAACATCACTGCTCTAGAGGAGATCTGCATGGAGGAATGGGCCAACATACCAACAACAGTGTGTGGCAACCTTGTGAAGACTTACAGAAAACGTTTGACCTCTGTCATTGCCAACAAAGGATATATTACAAAGTATTGAGATGAAATTTTGTTTCTGACCAAATACTTATTTTCCACCATAATATGCAAATAAAATGTTAAAAAAACAGACAATGTGATTTTCTGGATTTTTTTTCTCAGTTTGTCTCCCATAGTTGAGGTCTACCTATGATGTAAATTACAGACACCTCTCATCTTTTTAAGTGGTGGAACTTGCACTATTGCTGACTGACTAAATACTTTTTTGCCCCACTGTATCTTCCAGCCACGTTCTGCCACTTACATTGTGTAGTGTAATACACTGGGCCTTAGTTTTGTTGCAGTCTCCCCCCCAAAAAAGGGAGATTTAAATTGGCACTAAGTGGATCTACGTCAGTTCTGTTAATTTGTCATATATCAGCCAGCCACGTTCTGCCACTTACATTGTGTAGTGTAATACACTGGGCCTGAGTTTTGTTGCTGTCTCCCCCCAAAAAAAGGGAGATTTAAATTGGCACTAAGTGGATCTACGTCAGTTCTGTTAGTTTGTTGTCTATCTTCCAGCCACGTTCTACAACTTGCATTGTGTATTGTAATACACTTGACCTGAGTTTTGTAGCAGTCTCCCCTAAAAAAAGGGAGATTTAAAATGGCACTAAGTGGATCAACGTCACAGTTCTGCTAGTTTGTCGTACATCTTCCAGCCACGTTCTGCCACTTACATTGTGTAGTGTAATACACTGGGCCTGAGTTTTGTTGCAGTCTCCTCCCCAAAAAAGGGAGATTTAAATTGGCACTAAGTGGATCTATGTCACAGTTCTGCTAGTTTGTCGTACATCTTCCAGCCACGTTCTGCCACTTACATTGTGTAGTGTAATACACTGGGCCTGAGTTTTGTTGCAGTCTCCCCCAAAAAAGGGAGATTTAAATTCTCAACAAGTTTATATACGCCTACTACCTTGTTTTACAGTACCATATAACGGTTGTTATTTTGGTTAGATTTTTTCAAAAATGAGGAAGTCTGGTGGAAGAGGCTGTGGGCGGTCGTTGCCAGCTGGTACTGATGGTGGTGGTGGTGGAGCATCTGGTGGTAGTAGGAAAAGCAAAATAGCACCAAAGGCTCAAGGTGTTGAGCCAGCATTATCGTCTGGCTACACAAGGCCTCAAAGGCTCCATTGTCTGGGAGTAGCAAAACAGCTTTTAAAGCCGGAGCAGCAGGAAAAGTTTTGGCTTTCCTTGCGGACTCAGCCTCTAGCTCTTTCGCCTCCTCTTCAGAAGGTTCGAAATCTAAATGCAGCAGTCGTCAGTGGATGCTCCCGGTCAGGAACAAGAGTTGCTTCCTTGTGTCCTTCACCCAAACCAAAAGTGAAGGATGCGGCAGGCGAAACTACAGTTTACTCCATGGAGCTCTTTACACATACCGTGCCTGGGTTAGAGAGGGAAATTGTTAAAAGCCCATTACAAGATGAATCGGACATGGAGTGCACAGATGCACAGCCTCAGCTAGATTATTATGCTGTTCTATTGACTCAGATCCCTACATTTCCCTCGCAGTGTACTGAGCCAGAATCTGACCCTGATGAGAATATGGTGCCCCGTCACGAACGCTATAGCACCTTACACAGTGACACAGAGGAAGGTGCACATGGTATTGAAGAGGAGGTGATAGATGACCCAGTTGTTGACCCAGATTGGCAGCCATTGGGGGAAGAGAGTGCCGCTGCCAGTAGCTCGGAATCGGAGGAGGATGATCCGCAGCAGCCATCTACATCGCAACAGCTTTCATCTGGCAGGCCCGCATGTGGCCAAAAATGTTTGTCAAAACCAAAAACAGTTTTAGGACAGCGTGGCCATCCGGTGAAAGTAGCACAGCGTGCAATGCCTGAAAAGGTAATCCATAATAGGAAGAGTGCAGTGGGGGAATTTTTTAACCAAGATCCGAATGATCAGTGCAAAGTTATCTGTAAGAAGTGTTCAAAGACCTTTAGCAGAGGGAAGAATCTCCTAAACTTAAATACAACGTGCATGCGTAGACATTTAACCAGCATGCACTGGCAAGCCTGGACTAACTACCAAACGTCCCGTACCATTGGTGCACCTGCTCAGAATGAAGGTAGTCAGCAATGCTACATTGCTTCCCTCACAGTAAGCCCACCGGTTAGGACACCACCAGCAGCAAATGTGGAGGTATCGTCGCAAGGCCAAAGCAGTCAGGGAATCACAAGGTTCTTGGTAGGAAACAATTTAGGTAGGCCAACATCAAGAATACCATCACCAACCCTCTCTCAATCTGTCATGTCCACCACCACCCCCGCTAGTTCCACCATATGCAGCTCTCCAGTCCAGCTCACCCTACAAGAGACTCTCGTTAGGAAAAGAAAGTACTCATCCTGTCATTCGCATACACAGGGTTTGAACGCCCACATTGCTAGACTAATCTGGTTAGAGATGATGCCCTACAGGTTGGTTGAAAGCGAAGCTTTCAAAGCCCTGATGGCCTACACAGTACCACGCTATGACCTACCCAGTCAACATTTCTTTGCGAGAAAAGCCATCCCAGCCCTCCACCAGTATGTAAAAGACCGCATTGTCCATGCACTGAAGCAATCAGTCAGTAGAAAGGTGCACCTCACAACAGATGCATGGACCAGTAGGCATGGCCAGGGACGTTACGTGTCCATCACGGCGCACTGGGTTAATGTCGTGGATGCAGGGTCCACAGGGGACAGCCATAGTGGGACAGTTCTGCCTAGCCCACGGTCTAGGAAACAGTTTGCTGTAGGCGTTCGCCACCCCTCCTCCTCTTCCTCCTCATCCTACAGAAGTGATAGCTTGTCCACAGAGCACAGTCACACGACCACTCCATAGTAACATAGTAACATAGTAACATAGTTAGTAAGGCCGAAAAAAGACATTTGTCCATCCAGTTCAGCCTATATTCCATCATAATAAATCCCCAGATCTACGTCCTTCTACAGAACCTAATTGTATGATACAATATTGTTCTGCTCCAGGAAGACATCCAGGCCTCTCTTGAACCCCTCGACTGAGTTCGCCATCACCACCTCCTCAGGCAAGCAATTCCAGATTCTCACTGCCCTAACAGTAAAGAATCCTCTTCTATGTTGGTGGAAAAACCTTCTCTCCTCCAGACGCAAAGAATGCCCCCTTGTGCCCGTCACCTTCCTTGGTATAAACAGATCCTCAGCGAGATATTTGTATTGTCCCCTTATATACTTATACACTGGCAGCTCCATCCGCAGCTGCCAGTGTTGCACACGAGGTGTCCCATTATGGAACAGCTAGTGGTAAGTGTCAGCAGGCTGTGCTACAAATGAAGTGTTTGGGCGACAACAGACACATTGCGGAAGTACTGGCTGAGTACTTGCAGCAAGAAACTCAGTCATGGCTGGGCTCTGTACATCTTGAGGCAGGCAAGGTAGTCAGTGATAATGGAAGGAATTTTATGGCTGCCATAGCCCTTTCAGAACTGAAACACGTTCCTTGCCTGGCTCACATCTTGAACCTGGTGGTGCAGTGCTTACTGAAAAATTATCCGGACTTACCAGCCCTGATCCTGAATGTGCGAAGACTTTGCTCGCACATCCACCGGTCGCCCCTACACTCCAGCTGTATGCAGAACCATCAGCGATCGCTGAATCTTCCCCAGCACCACCTAATAATCGACGTTGCAACAAGGTGGAACTCCACACTGCACATGCTTCAGAGGCTGTGCGAACAGAGGCGTGCTGTCATTTATTTGTGGGAGGATACACATACATGGGCAGGCAGTTGGATGGCAGACATGGAGTTGTCTGGTGTGCAGTGGTCAAAGCTCCAAGACCTCTGTCAAGTCCTTCAGTATTTTGAGGAATGCACATGGCTGGTAAGTGCAGACAACGCCATCATAAGCATGAGCATCCCACTAATGCGTCTGCTGATGCAAAGTTTGACGCACATCAAGGAGCAGGCGTCTGCAGCGGAGGAGGAGGGAAGCCTTGATGACTGTCAGCCATTGTCTGGTCAGGGAACTCTCCTGGATGAGGTGGCGGACGAAGAGGAGGAGGAGGATGATGGGGATGAATATTTATGGGAGGAGGATGCTTCTCAGGGGCCAATAGAAACTGGTGGCGTTGCAAGGTCAGGTACAGGGTTTTTGCGGGCCACAAGTGATGTGGATTTGCAAGAAAGTGCTCCTCAACCCAGCACAAGCAGTGACTTGACACCTGGAACATTGGCCCTCATGGCAGACTATGCCTTGCATATCCTAAAAAGTGACCCCCGCATTATCAAAATGATGACCGATGACGATTACTGGTTGGCCTGCCTCCTGGATCCACGATACAAAGGAAAATTACAAAATATCATGCCACATGAGAACCTGGAGCAAATATTGGCTACCAAACAAGCAACTCTTGTTGACCGTTTGGTTCAGGCATTCCCAGCACACAGAGGTGGTGATGGTTCTCACACGATCTGTAGCGGGCAACATGGCAGAGGTGTTAGAGGTGCACAAATCCGAAGTGGCGTTGGACAGAGGGGTTTTATGACCAGGTTGTGGATTGATTTCGCAATTACCGCAGACACAACAGGTACTGCTGCATCAATTCAAAGTGACAGGAGACAGCATTTGTCCAGTATGGTTAACAACTATTTTTCCTCCCTCATCGATGTTCTCCCTCACAGGTCATTCCCATTTGATTACTGGGCATGTAAAATAGACACCTGGCCTGAATTGGCAGAATATGCATTACAGGAGCTCGCTTGCCCAGCTGCTAGTGTGCTATCAGAAAGAGTCTTCAGTGCTGCTGGTTCAATACTGACCAAAAAAAGGACACATCTGGCTACCCAAAATGTTGATAATCTAACCTTCATTAAAATGAACCAATCATGGATTTCATATTATTTTTGCCCCACCTTCCCCTGCTGACATGTAGCTTGCCTTAAAAATGTCTTGCTTTTGGCCTCCTCTTACTGACTGCTCCAATTCCTCCATTTGCAGCTGCTGAATGTCCATGATAGGCCATTTTTATACCTCCCTAAATGGGCTGACTCCCCCCACAGGGCTGTGGTCACGACTTGGCGCAAGCACCCATGCAAGTGCTGTTTGCCTGGACAGGTGGGTGTGCCCACTCTTGGGGGACGGCACTGGCACAGGGTCCCTCATAGTACAATGAAGTGTCTGTGATGGTTGTGGTGCACAACCAAAGTCAGACACACCGTCGTAATATGAGGGACACTGTGCCAGTACCGCCGCCCACGAGAGAGTGTTCCCCCCAGCTCGAACAGTGCTCTACCACTTGCAAAACTTACCTCTCCCTGCTCCACCACGGTGTAGTCTGTGCTGTTAAATCCTTCAATGACACTGCCAATACAAATTTGTTGAAATGATAGATGATAGTAAAAATATACAGGGGCCCTGACCTCCATTTAGACCAGTTAATACTTTGCGCCAACTACCACTGTCTACTACTCAGCAGAGGAGCTCACCCCTGTACCTAGCTGTGCCACCAGTTTATTTATGAACATTTTTTGGGCTGACATTTAGCCCACGTTATTATTTTGGCCTACTAACTATGTCAGCCACTTATTAAAGTTATCCTCCACTAAACAAAGCAATGCCGCCTGTTTACTCCTGTTACCAATTTTGAACTGCATTTAGCCTACTTACTTACTTGGGCCTAGTAACTGTGTGAGCCTCTCATAACAGTTCTCCTCCTCCGCTGAAAAAAGCTATGCCGCCTGTGTACTCCTCTTACGTATTTTGAACTGCATTTAGCCTACTTTTTTATTTTAGGCCTACTAAGTCTGTGTGAGCCTCTCATTACAGTTGTCCTCCGCTGAACAAAGCTATGCCGCCTGTGTACTCCTGTTACCAATTTTGAACTGCATTTAGCCTACTTACTTACTTGGGCCTACTAAGTCTGTGAGCCTCTCATAACAGTTGTCCTCCTCCGCTGAAAAAAGCTATGCCGCCTGTGTACTCCTCTTACCTATTTTGAACTGCATTTAGCCTACTTTTTTATTTTAGGCCTACTAAGTCTGTGTGAACCTCTCATTACAGTTGTCCTCCGCTGAACAAAGCTATGCCGCCTGTGTACTCCTGTTACCAATTTTGAACTGCATTTAGCCTACTTACTTACTTGGGCCTACTAAGTCTGTGAGCCTCTCATAACAGTTGTCCTCCTCTGCTGAAAAAAGCTATGCCGCCTGTGTACTCCTCTTACCTATTTTTGAACTGCATTTAGCCTACCTTTTTATTTTAGGCCTACTAAGTCTGTGTGAGCCTCTCATAGCAGTTGTCCTCCTCCCTTGAAAAAAGCAATGTCGCCTGTGTTTTCCTGTTACCAATTTTGAACTGAATTTAGCCTACTTACTTACTTGGGCCTAGTAACTGTGTGAGCCTCTCATAACAGTTCTCCTCCTCCGCTGAAAAAAGCTATGCCGCCTGTGTACTCCTCTTACCTTTTTTGAACTGCATTTAGCCTACTTTTTTATTTTAGGCCTACTAACTGTGTCTGCGCCTCTCATTACAGTTGTCCTCCACTGAACAAAGCTATGCCACCTGTTTAGTCCTGTTACCAATTTTGAACTGCATTTAGCCTACTTTTTTATTTTGGGCCAATATCTGTGTTTTCTCCTCATCATACCCATTGCCCAGCCACTGCTAGATGAGTCTGCTGGTACATTGACCCAGACCACTACATTCCACTTGCACTCTACACAGCCAGAATCTGACCCTGCTGAAAGTCAGGTTCCTTTTCCCGCATACTATATCACCTTACACAGGGACAAAGAGGAAGGTGCAGATGAAAGTGCAGGTTCCTTCATCAGGTGGGGGGGCATACTCATTGGCGACGTCACTGGCACAGGGCCCCTCATAGTACGCAAAAGTGTCTCTGGCAGTGGGAGGCGCCGCCTGCCGTCAAACACACCCCCGTACTGTGAGGGGCCCTGTGCCGTGCCAACTAGTGCCCCCCTGCTTGCTCAGGATCACAGCACTTGCAAGGTTGAAATACTTACCTCTCCCTGCTCCACCGCCGTGACGTATTCTGCGTTTCCTGGGCCCATGAAAATCTTGACCCAGCCCTACCCCCCCCACAACTTTAGCCAAATGAGCCCCTGTTTTCAATGCCTAACTATTATTATAAAGTAAATTAAGATTGACAAGCTTAAGAAATAAGAATCAATGTTTTTGGCATTAAAATGGACAGTGTAGGTATTTTCCTGTCCTCCACTCACTGCCGACTTTGATTCCCCATTGACTTGCATTGGGTTTCGTGTTTCGGTCGGCCCCCGACTTTTCACAATAATCGGCCGATTTCACCCGACCCGACTTTTTATTAAGTCGGGTTTTGCGAAACCGGAAATGATCCTAAAAAAGTAAAAGTCGCTCAACTCTAGCCCTGACCTAAATCCTATTGAGCATCTTTGGAAAGAGCTGAAACATGCCATCTGGAAAAGGCAACCTTCCAACATGAGACAACTGGAGCAGTTTGCTCTTGAGGAGTGGGCCAAAATGCCCTCAAGAGGTGCAGAAGTCTTATTGACAGTTAAAGGAATCTTTTGATTGCAGTGATTGCCTTAAAAGGTTGTGCAACAAAATATTAAGCTAAGGATACCATCATTTCTATCCAGATCTATTTCATGAGTTTTATTTTATTTTTTTTTACATTCCTTTGAAGCATGGTTGAAAAGCAATGTCTGATTTTCATTTGTTCACTTCAAAGTAAAAGGAACAGCATCCAGTCCAGGTGATAAAAAATCTAATATCTTTATTCTGACATAATGTGACGTTTCCACCTAAAAAGGTCTTTATCAATCAGGCTTGATAAAGATCTTTTTAGGTGGAAACGTCGCATTATGGCAGAATAAAGATATTGGATTTTTTTATCACCTGGACTGGATGCTGTTCCTTTTACTTTGAAGACTGTTCATTTCCAATTGGGTCGTTGGACTGGAGCGTGCATCCCACTATTGATGTGCTGTCGGCTGCCTTCCTTTTTTATCATTTCATTTGTTCACTGTCATAGATTTGTTATTTATTACTTTTTTTGTCATATTCAAGTTATTTCTGTGACCATTGTGGGTTTTTATGTCATTAAACGAGGGGTACCAATACATTTGACTACTTGTGTAGATGGAAAACAAGCAGAGGGGAGAGTGTATTTCAATGATTGGCCACACCTTTGAACACAGAGCACCTGTATTTGGTTTGAACAGTCATTCTGTGCTGACAGGTTCCTTTAGAGCTGGATCTTGCCCTTTAAAATTGTAAGTTTTTAATTTGGGACAAGTATGTTTGATAAATATTAGGTTAGAGTCCCATGAAAAAAAAGTACGCCTTGTAGCAGCTGATGGGCTCTCATGGATTGGCCAATTTATGCGATAAGTAACTTCATATACAGTACATACATCTTGGCGCTGAGTGCTGTTGTATTCTTTTATAATAGATATACAGTATATACTGTATACATACAGTATATATCAGGATGCTTCTTCCAGGTCTTGCACATGAGGGGAGCATTAGTTTGTGGAATGAAAGCTTTGCGCTCAAAGTTACCTGGATGAATGTATTTTAAAAGAATAATAACAGTAAACTAGGTTTTAATGGCTCATGTCTATATCCAGTAAATGACAACATTACAACACTAGAATAAGTATATTTTCTGGCAAAACTCAGTGTGAAATATTTTTCACTGTTTTATTTCCATAGCAACGAGAATAATTTCCTACAATGTATTTATATATCACTAATTGAAGGATTATTTTTTCTAAATGCAATCTACATTGTGAATATTTTATTACAATTGTGACATTTAGACAAAACGTAAAGGCTTTCATAAAGGATCATCTTTCATACCGGATGACATATTTTAGCTTATTAAAAAAAAAAGTACAGATACAACTGTAACTCATTTCTCCTAGCTAAATGATAAGTTACCGAATAATGTTCTGTTGTCTACATATCTGAGCAGCAGTGTTGCACAGAAATACATTGCTACAAGAAAAAATACTCCCAAATTCTAACGCTCAGATAATAATGTCATTATGCTCTCCCCATTTTTCTAGAGAGGAGTTTTTCAGCGTTCAAATTTTACACATTACAGTTACATATACAAATGTAACAATCTTTAACTTCACATATATAATTTATCATGTTACATACTATACATGTCAGTAGTGTGGGATGTGTTAAAGGTCAATTGTAAGTTCGCTATATACACAACTCAACATTAAAATTACAACACCAAGAAGGAAAAGTTATAGAGCTATGAAAATCACAGGGTCAATATACATGTAAATGATCATAGAATCATAGAATTTTAGAGTTGGAAGGGACCTCAAAGGTCCAACCCCCTGCTCAATGCAGGATTCACTAAACCATCTCAAGCATATGTCTGTCCACCCTTTTTGAAGACTTCCATTGAAGGAAAACTCACCACCTCTTGTGGCTCATTGAACAACCTCACTGTCAAAAAGTTTTTTCTAATGTCTAATACGTATCTTCTCCCTTTCAGTTTCATTCTATTGCTTCTCGTGATTCCATGTGCAAATGAGAATAAGGATGATCCCCCTACACTGTGACTTCTTAGATATTTGTAGCCAGGTATTTAGTCTCCTCTTAGCATTCTTGTTTGCAAGCTAAACATTCCCAGATAGTTTAACTGTTCCTCGTGGGACATACCTTGCAGTTTGCTCATTATCCTGGTAGCGGTTCTCTGAACTTGCCCCAGTTTTTTAATGTCTTTTTAAAATGTGGTGCCCAGAACGGACACAGGATTCTAGGTGAGATTTGACCAAGGAGGAGTAGAGAGGGATAATTACTTCAGATTATCTAGACTCTATGTTTATCTTAATATATCCTACAACTGTGTTTGCCTTTTTTGCTGCTGCATCACACTGTTGACTCATGTGCAGTCTGTGATCTATTAATATACCCAACTCTTTTTCACCTGTGTTGTTGCTTAGTTCTATTCCTCCAATTCTATACACGTAATTTTCATTTTTCTTGCCTAGATATACTGTAGAATCCTGCATTTCTACCTGTTAAGTAGCATTCTATTAGTCACTGCTAGGGATGAGCAAACAGCTTTGGATAACCCCTTATCCAAATAGCTATAGCACTTACCGAATAGCTGTATCGGGAAGGAACCCCATAGCTGGAGCGCTCCTGGTATCTGGGTTCCCAATGCAGCTCTTCGGTAAGCGCTATAGCTATTCAGGTAAGGAGTTATACAAAGCTATTCGCTCATCCCTAGTCGTTGCCCATTGTTAAAATTTATCTAGATTCTTTTGAACCCTTTCTCTGTCTTCACTATTGTTAGCTATCCTTCCTAGCTTTAAGGTACCGTCACACTAAGCGACGCTGCAGCGATACCGACAACGATGTCGATCGCTGCAGCGTCGTTGTTTGGTCGCTGGAGAGCTGTCACACAGACAGCTCTCCAGCGACCAACGATCCCGAGGTCCCCGGTAACCAGGGTAAACATCGGGTTACTAAGCGCAGGGCCGCGCTTAGTAACCCGATGTTTACCCTCGTTACCAGCGTAAATGTTAAAAAAACAAACACTACATACTTACATTCCATGTCTGTCCTCTGGCGCTGTGCTTTCCTCTGCACTGTCAGCGCCGGTCAGCCGTAAAGCAGAGCGGTGACGTCACCGCTGTGCTTTCCTGCTGTCTGGCGCTGACACAGGATGCAGGAGGAGTGCAGAGAAGCAGAGCGCCGGGGACAGACAGCTGAAGGTAAGTATGTAGTGTTTGTTTTTTTAACGTTTACGCTGGTAACCAGGGTAAACATCGGGTTACTAAGCGCGGCCCTGCGCTTAGTAACCCGATGTTTACCCTGGTTACCAGTGAAGACATCGCTGGATCGGTGTCACACACGCTGATCCAGCGATGTCAGCGGGAAGTCCAGCGATGAAATAAAGTTCTGGACTTTCCTCAGCGACCAACCATCTCCCAGCAGGGGCCTGATCGTTGGTCGCTGTCACACATAACGATTTCCTTAACGATATCATTGCTACGTCACAAAAAGCAACGATATCATTAACGATATCGTTATGTGTGACGGTACCTTTACATTGTCTGGAAATTTGATTAGTTTATCTTCAGTTCCCTTATCTAGATCATTTATAAAAATGTTGAACAACACTGTGGCCAGGACAGAGCCTTGTGGTATCTCACATGAAACACTTTTCCAATTGGATGTGCAACCATTTATTACTACCCTTTGAGTACGATCAATGAGCCAGTTATGAATCTACCTAACCATATCCTTGAGATACTTTATCAGATGCTTTGCTGAAGTCGAGATATACTATATGTTAGGGCTAGCGGAACACACCAAATAAGTAGGAAGATGGTATAAGGTTCGTGTGTGACGCCGATTCAGCGATGTCTTCACTGGTAACCAGGGTAAACATCGGGTTACTAAGCGCAGGGCCGCGCTTAGTAACCCGATGTTTACCCTGGTTACCAGCGTAAAAGTAAAAAAAACAAACACTACATACTTACCTTCCGCTGTCTGTCCTCGGTGCTGTGCTTCTCTGCACTGGCTGTGAGCGCCGGCCAGCCGGAAAGCAGAGCGGTGACATCACCGCTCTGCTTTCCGGACGCTGTGCTCACAGTCAGTGCAGGAAGCAGAGCGCCGGGGGACAGACACCGGAATGTAAGTATGTAGTGTTTGTTTTTTTTACTTTTACGATGGTGACCAGGGTAAACATCGGGTTACTAAGCGCGGCCCTGCGCTTAGTAACCCGATGTTTACCCTGGTTACCGGCATCATTGGTCGCTGGAGAGCTGTCTGTGTGACAGCTCTCCAGCGACCAAACAGCGACGCTGCAGCGATCGACATCATTGTCGGTATCGCTGCAGCGTCGCTGAGTGTGAAGGTACCTTTACGCTCGACACCGCTACTGGGGTGTCAGAGTTTAATAAAAATAATAATTTAATGCACAATAGTGCATGCAGTGCCGCTCTGGTGGATGCCACTAACCACCCAGACTTGGGTCAGGAAAGCACTCTAATAGCACACGGCGCTGCACTGGCGGTCACAGCAATAAGACGCTGTATCATGTGTTTGGTGCAGATAACACTGTCGGGCGCTAGATAGCAAGCATCCACCATACGCGAGCAGTCAACAACACTAGGAAGGGGGATGATTAATAATCGACTTTCACACATCTGCACACACACATTTTCAAGTATACACTAGCGCATGGCCGATCTGCCATGCAAACCTTTTATAGCGGCAGTGCTACGGGACCTTCCAGATGGTCCAATAGGAGCCCTGACCTCCAATGGGAAGTCGTCCCTTGGGCATGCTCAATATGGGAAAAGCAGGACTAAGTCCCACAAAGACCTGCTCGCTGCTTATCAGTGCTGGCTACAAAGGCAGAGCCTGGATGGGCAGCAGTAACCAGTCGCACAGTATCAGCTTGAGCCAGACGCTGGGACCGATGTCTCTGCTGATCAGGCTCCTCTGTGGCTGGAGAAGAATGGGAGACCGCAGAGGAGATGCTTTGAGATTCCCCCTCTTCAGAGGCAGGAAACCAACACCTAACATTACCCCCCTTCTAGGGCTCCCCTCCCTTGGTCTCGCTACGTTCAAAGGCTGCAATGAGCAGCGGGGCCCGAATGTGCTCCACAAGTTCTGTCCTCTGGGCTGTGACCCTTCCAGTCCACCAGATAGAACTTTTTACCACGTACCACCTTGCAGCCCAAGATAGCATTCACCTCATAATCATCTGTGGATGAACCCGATTTCCCGGCAGATGACTCGGAAAACCTGGACATGTAAACTGGCTTTAAGAGGGACACATGAAAGGTGTCAGGGTTTACAGGCATGAAGGAAGAGCCAGACGGTAGACCACAGGATTAACCTGTTCCAGAACCTTGAAGGGACCTAAATAGCGAGGCACAAACTTAGTAGACTCAACTCGCAGCCTGATATTGTGGGCGGAGAGCCACACTAAGTCGCCAGGAGCAAAGGTCGGAGCGGGGTGCCGATGTGCATTGACAGAGACCCTCATTCTCTCCTTGGAGACCTGAATGACATCCTGTGTGTGGTCCCAGATGCAAACATAACATGTTTATACATAAAATGGATTATAATCCTAAACACGCAATAGACTACCTCAAAAGGTGCAAGCTGAAGGTTTTACAGTAGCCCTCACAATTCCTGGATCTGAACATCATTGAAAATTTGTGGCTAGACCTCAAAATAGCAGTGCATGCAAGACAACCAAGGAATCTCACAGAATTGGAAGTATTTTCCAAAGAAGAATTGATGAAAACTCCTCAAACAAGAATTGACAGACTCTTAGCTGGCTGCAAAAAGTATTTACATTCATACAGTGGGGAAAATAATTACTTGATACACTGACGATTTTGCAAGTTTCCCCACCTACAGAGAATGGAGAGGTCTGTAATTTTTATCGTAGCTACTCTTCAACTGTGAGAGATAGAATCTAAAATTAAAAACCATAAAATCACATTGTATGATTTTTAAATATTTAAACTGCATTTTATTGCATTAAATAAGTATTTGATCACCTACCAACCAGCAAAAATGTTGGCTCCCATAGACCTTTTAGTTTTGCTTGATGTAGCTCTCCTATGCTGTACTCATTACTTGTATTGATTGTACCTGTCTATACTCATTATCTGTATAAAAGACACCTGTCCACATAATCAATCATACTGCAACCTCTCCACGATGGCCAAGATCAAAGCTGTCTAGGGATACAAGGGCCAAAATTGTAGACCTGCACAAGACTGGGATGGCTTACAGGACAATAGGCAAGCAGCTTAGTGAGGATTCAACAACTGTTGGCACAATTATTAGAAAATGGAAGAAACACAAAATGCCTGCTAATCTTGCTGGGTCTGAGGTTCCATGCAGGATCTCTTCTCCTTTGGTAAGGATGATTTTGTGAAAGGTGAGGAATCAACCCAAAACAACATGGGAGGACCTAGTCAATGACCTGAAGAGAGCTGGGACCACTGCTAGTAACACACTGCATCGTCATGGATTAAGATCCTACAGTGCACACAAGGTCCCACTGCTCATGCCAGCACATGTCCAGTACCATTTGAAGTTCACCAATGACAATCTGAATGATCTATGGGAGGCATGGGAGATTATCATGTGGTCAGATGAGACCAAAATAGAAATTTTTGGTATCAATTCCAATCATCTTGTTTGGAGGAAGAAGTTGGATGAGTACAACCCCAAGAACACCGTCCCAACTGTGAATCATGGTGGGAGAAACATCATACTTTGGGGATTCTTTTCTTCAAAACAGACTGGACGACTGCACCGTACTGAAAGCAGGATGTATGGGGTCATGTGTTATGATATTTTGGCCAACAATCTCCTTCCCTCAGTAAGATCACTGAAGATGGGTTTTCCAGCCTAACAATGGCCCAAAAAACACAGCCAGGGCAACTAAGGAGTGGCTCCATTAGAAGCATTTCAAGGTACTGGTATGGCATAGCCAGTCTCCACACTTGAACCCAATAGAAAATCCCAATATTGACCAGCAACGGCCTTGAAACCTGAAAGGTCTGGAGAAAATTTGTATTGAGGAGTGGGCCAAAATCCTAGCTGGAGTGTGTGCAAACTTGGTCAAAAACGTTGGACCTCTGTATTTGCAAATAAAGGTTTCTGCACCAAATATTGAAGTGAGCCTGTCAGCTGGATTGTGCTCAGTAAACTACAGACTGTGTCAGGTTGACGTTGTTATACTGATTAAAATGATACCTTGGTTGATTAAATCCGTCTTGTGGTTGTTGCTTAATCTTTACTGATCCTTCAGTAACCTGCCCCCTATTTATTTTGCATATTGCATAGAATATTGTTTGAAAAAATTAACATTCATCTCAACATAATTTTGCACCATAGCATTTATCACATTCTGAATGATACAAAATTATATGACAAAATCAAATGAATACAGGCATATTATCCATCATATCATGCTACAGTGCAGGCGCCTGCCTGATGAATGTTACTTTTTATTTTTTTTATCAAACAATATTCTATGCAGTATGTAAAATATGGGGCAGGTCATTGACTGATCAGTGACCTGTCATAAAACCATACACATGAATATGTAAGCAGAGCAACACATAATTACCCCCTACAGGCCTGCTCCAAATCACAAGAATCTCATTAACTGAAAACTTCAAATTAAGATTAAACAACAACCACAAGATGGATGTCATTAATCTAGGTATCATTTTAATTAGTATAACGGCACCAACCTGGCAATGTCTGTAGTTTACTGAGTACAATCCTGCCAACAGGTTCACTTTAAGTTCTGTTTTTCTATTGTATGAAATACTTATCTCATGCAATAAAAGGTTAATTATGTAAAAATCATACAATGTGATTTTCTGGATTTTTTTTATGATTCTGTCTCTCACAGTTGAAGTCTACCTACAATAAAAATTACAGACCTCACCTTTTTTGTTTGTGTGAAAACTTGGCTAACAGAAAAATTGAGAAAAATATACGATAAGGAAACAGCCTTACCAAAACCTGTCAAATGACAAATGCACTAGCAGGATGCAGTAGGCCCCCACTAATAAAGGCAAGGGCAGTACAGGTGTAAATTACTGATAGAAACAGCCACCCACTCACCTACCAAATTATGGAGGGGTTGGCTGCCTAGTAGAAAAAAAAATGCACACAAATGAGGCTTGAGAAGAATGCCAGTCACACAGATATGTGTGAAGCAAAGTGTCCAGCTCATAGCCTATTGATGACTTCCATAATATTATCAGGTGGACTGCCCAGCACTATATACATGCACCCCACAGGGCCAGATGCCCAGTACACCAAGCCAACAAAAAGGGGCCTGGTTGCATCCTGCAAAAAATGATAAAAATTTTCAATAAAAGATGAAAAAATTAATGCATATGACAAATAAATTAAATGAGGTATTGGTTGATATTTTGGCCAAAATAAGTAAGCTCACAACCCAACGTCAAGGGTCCTCATACTTGCAAGTCCTAACACTAATTTCAAAAACAGCTAAAATAGAAAAATTGAGAAAAACATAAGGAAACAGACTTATCAAAACATGTCAAATGACAGACGCCCCAGTACACCAAGCCAACAAAAAGGGTTGCGAGCTTATCTATTGGGCATCATCAATACCCTGTAAGCTGGACACTTTGCATCACACATACAGTGGGGCAAAAAAGTATTTAGTCAGTCAGCAATAGTGCAAGTTCCACCACTTAAAAAGATGAGAGGCGTCTGTAATTTACATCATAGGTAGACCTCAACTATGGGAGACAAACTGAGAAAATAAAATCCAGAAAATCACATTTTCTGTTTTTTTAACATTTTTTTTGCATATTATGGTGGAAAATAAGTATTTGGTCAGAAACAAACAATCAAGATTTCTGGCTCTCACAGACCTGTAACTTCTTCTTTAAGAGTCTCCTCTTTCCTCCACTCATTACCTGTAGTAATGGCACCTGTTTAAACTTGTTATCAGTATAAAAAGACACCTGTGCACACCCTCAAACAGTCTGACTCCAAACTCCACTATGGTGAAGACCAAAGAGCTGTCAAAGGACACCATAAACAAAATTGTAGCCCTGCACCAGGCTGGGAAGACTGAATCTGCAATAGCCAACCAGCTTGGAGTGAAGAAATCAACAGTGGGAGCAATAATTAGAAAATGGAAGACATACAAGACCACTGATAATCTCCCTCGATCTGGGGCTCCACGCAAAATCCCACCCCGTGGGGTCAGAATGATTACAAGAACGGTGAGCAAAAATCCCAGAACCACGCGGGGGGACCTAGTGAATGAACTGCAGAGAGCTGGGACCAATGTAACAAGGCCTACCATAAGTAACACACTACGCCACCATGGACTCAGATCCTGCAGTGCCAGACGTGTCCCACTGCTTAAGCCAGTACATGTCCGGGCCCGTCTGAAGTTTGCTAGAGAGCATTTGGATGATCCAGAGGAGTTTTGGGAGAATGTCCTATGGTCTGATGAAACCAAACTGGAACTGTTTGGTAGAAACACAACTTGTCGTGTTTGGAGGAAAAAGAATACTGAGTTGCATCCATCAAACACCATACCTACTGTAAAGCATGGTGGTGGAAACATCATGCTTTGGGGCTGTTTCTCTGCAAAGGGGCCAGGACGACTGATCCGGGTACATGAAAGAATGAATGGGGCCATGTATCGTGAGATTTTGAGTGCAAACCTCCTTCCATCAGCAAGGGCATTGAAGATGAAACGTGGCTGGGTCTTTCAACATGACAATGATCCAAAGCACACCGCAAGGGCAACGAAGGAGTGGCTTCGTAAGAAGCATTTCAAGGTCCTGGAGTGGCCTAGCCAGTCTCCAGATCTCAACCCTATAGAAAACCTTTGGAGGGAGTTGAAAGTCCGTGTTGCCAAGCGAAAAGCCAAAAACATCACTGCTCTAGAGGAGATCTGCATGGAGGAATGGGCCAACATACCAACAACAGTGTGTGGCAACCTTGTGAAGACTTACAGAAAACGTTTGACCTCTGTCATTGCCAACAAAGGATATGTTACAAAGTATTGAGATGAAATTTTGTTTCTGACCAAATACTTATTTTCCACCATAATATGCAAATAAAATGTTAAAAAAACAGACAATGTGATTTTCTGGATTTTTTTTTTCTCAGTTTGTCTCCCATAGTTGAGGTCTACCTATGATGTAAATTACAGACGCCTCTCATCTTTTTAAGTGGTGGAACTTGCACTATTGCTGACTGACTAAATACTTTTTTGCCGAACTGTATCTGTGTGACTGGTGTTCTATGCCAGCCTCATTTATGTGCATTTTTTCTACTAGGCAGCCAACTCGTCCATAATTTGGTAGGTGTGCTCTATCAGTAGTTTGCTATCCCCGCCTTTATTAGTGGGGGCCTGCTGCATCCCACTAGTGCATTTGTCATTTGACAGGCTTTGGTAATGCTGTTTCCTTATGCCTTATGTTAGGACTGGCGGAACGCACCAAGTACAAGATGTAATGGAACTAGGTGCGTTCGCAGTCCGAGGTCCACCGTGCAGGTAAAAACCCTGCTGCTAGTAAGACGGACTATATGGCGGTACTACAAGTATACACGCACGGGTTAACTACATCCTGCGTGAAGGAAGCGATCCTGTTGCGTCACAGGACCGCGGTACCGCACATAGAGCGCGAGCAAGTAGTCAGCGAACTCAACCCCAACTAGGATTGAAGTCCGATTAGACACTTGCTGGCACAACACCGCAACTGGGTGTGTAAGGAAACTAAATAAGAAAATAAAGGCACAAGAGTGCGTGCGGTGCCGCACAGACGGACGCCACTAACCACCCAGGCTTGGGTCAGGAAAGCGCAGAGCAAGCGCACGGCACCGTACAGGCGGACACAGCAACTGGTAGCTGTAATGTGTGTTACGTGCTGTTGGATAAGTCGGGTGCTAGATAGCAAACATACACGTTCCGCGAACAGACATTCAATAGGGAGGGTTATTTAAAGAGCGACTTTCACTCACAACACACACACATATTTACAAGACAATACTAGCGCATGGCCGTGCGGTCATGCGCAGTTTATATAGCTGCAGCACAGGAAACAGCTACAGAAGTTTTGCCCTTTCAGGACCTGCCAAAAGGACCAATGGGATGTGCTGCAGTACCTGAGCATGTGACCCTCGATCTCCAACAGGAGATCTTGCCCTGGGCATGCTCAGTGTGTGCAAATAAGGACTTAGATCCAGAAACGTCCACTCGCCGCTGCCCAGCACTGGCTTCAATGGCAGAAGCAGGAAAAGCAGCAGTAACTCTTCGCACAGAGTCAGACTGAGCGAGACGCTGGGATCGACGTCCCTGCTGAGCAGACTCCACTGCGGCTGGAGGAGAATGGGAGACCGCAGTGGAGACGGATCGAGATTCCCCCTGTGCAGCAGAGGAAACTCGACTCCTATCACCTTATGGTGTGAAAACTTGCAAAATTGTCAGTGTAATAATTACAAGTGCTTCTCACAAATCAGAATATCATCAAAAAGTTAATTTATTTCAGTTCTTCTATACAAAAAGTGAAACTCATATATTACATAGAGTCATTGCAAACAGAGTGATCTATTTTGAGTGTTTATTTCTATTAATGTTGATGATTATGGCTTATAGCCAATAAAAGCCCAAAAATCATTAGGTCAATAAATTAGAATAATTAACAAAAAAACAACTGAAAAGGCTTCCTAAGCATCTAAAAAGGTGCCTTAGTCTGTTTTAGTAGGCTCCACAATCTTGGGGAAGAATGCTGACTTGACAGATATCTAGAAGGCAGTCATTGATACACTCCACAAGGAGGGTAAGCCACAAAAGGTCATTGCTAAAGAAGCTGGCTGTTCACATAGTGCTGTAGTCAAGCATATTAATAGTAAGTTGAGTGGAAGGAAAAAGTGTGGTATAAAAGGTGCACAAGCAACTGGGATAACTGTAGCCTTGATAGGATTGTTAAGAAAAGGCAATTCAAAAATTTGGGGGAGATTCACAAGGCGTGAGCTGCTGCTGGAGTCTTTGCTTCAATGCCACTACAAACAGATGTATCCAGGATATGGGCTACAAGTGTCGCATTCCTTGTGTCAAGCCACTCATGACCACTAGACAATGCCAGAAGCGTCTTACCTGGGCCAAGGAGAAAAAGAACTAAACTGTTGCTCAGTGGTCCAAAGTGTTTTTTTTTTCAGATGAAAGTAAATTTTGCATTTCATTTGAAAATCAAGGTCCCAGAGTCTGGAAGAAGAGTGGAGGGGCCACAATCCAAGCTGCTTAAGGTCTAGTGTGAAGTTTTTACGATCAGTGATGGTTTGGGGTGCCATGTCATCTGCTGGTGTAGGTCCACTGTGTTTTATAAAGACCAAAGTCAGCACATCCGTCTACCAGGAAACTTTCTTCACACTTCCATTTACCGACAAGCTTTTTGTAGATGTAAATTTCAATATCCAGCAGGACTTGGCACCTGTCCACACTGCCAAAATTACCAATACTTGGTTTAAAAACCACAATATCACTGTGCTTGATTGGCTAGCAAATTCGCCTGACATTAACCCCATAGAGAGTCTATGGTGTATTGTCAAGAGAAAGATGAGAGACACCAGAACCAACAGTGCAAACGAGCTGAAGGCTGCTAGAAAAGCAACCTGGGCTTCCATAACAGCTCAGCAGCGCCACAGGCTGATCGCTTCCATGCTACGCTGCTTTGATGCAGTAATTGATGCAAAAGAACCCCTGACGAAGTATTGAGTGCAATTACTGAACATACATTTCTGTAGGCCAACATTTAGAATTTTAAAATAATTTTTCTAGCTGGTGTTATAAAGTTGTCTAATTTACTGTGATAATGACTTTTGGGTTTTCATTGGCTCTAAGCCATAATCATCAACATTAACAGAAATAAACACTTGAAATAGGTCACTCTGTTTGTAATGTGTATGACTCTGTATAATACATGAGTTTCACTTTTTGTATTAAACTTAAATAAATTCATCTTTAACTTTAGGCATTTTGGGGATGATTTCATCTTTAACTTACTTAACTTTTCACAATAACAGAAATTTTGACCAGAGGTGCCCAAATTATTATATTCCACTGTACATCTGAACTCTACGAAGGTCAGTCTGAGCTCAAACAACTAACAATAGAAAAGCATTAATCTCTTGTTGTTCTCTTTAGGGTTTTCTTTCATTTGCGCATAAATCTGACGAGTGCAATTCGATAGAACAAAAAAAAAAATCGGACTGCACAAGGACTAATGTTATTCAATGGGGCACTGCAGATCTGTGTGTCTTTTTACTCAGCTGTATGCATGGGGAAAAAAATCCCAGAATGCTGTGATTTCATTACGAAATTGGTGCAGTGTGAGAAAAAAAAATTGCATGCCATGAGAGCCATCATTAAGGCATCTGATTTTTATGGATACATTACAATTCTGTAACTAGGAAACTATAAATGGTTCTGTAAAAGATAAATTGCTGCGGAGTAAAAAAAATGGATTGCACATAAATGAAAAGTCAAAAAATCATCCCACTCTCCTGGATGAAAATGAGACTGATTTTTTACACGCTAGAGTGAACAAACCTTTAGTCTGTTGAACACACTATATATGTGAAGAACTCGATATAATGCTGAAAGATGCACCCAAAGGTTGAAAGGTACTCAACAAGCTACTGCTAGGAGCTAATAGTCGACCTGAGTATGATCAATGCTCATGATGCATCAGGATCAAAGCCGCAAGGTCATCTTGATGCTGATGTCGCTTGTTTGAAAAAGATCAAAAGCTGTAGCGATATCCTAAAGTCCGAAACTTGAGATGTACAGACCTTGAACCTAGGCAAGCTCGATATGGTTAAAACTGAAATGGACAAGTCAGGACTTGAAAGACTTGAATGCCAAAATTGGGCACGACAAACATGGAACCATTGTTGGAAACTTTAGATTTGGTGAATGAAGCAAGGTTGGAGGAAGATTTATTCACTTTTATATGGCAAATCAGCTTGTAAGAGGGTGAACTGTAGTCCCACTGAGAGGGCACTAGGACCCTGTGGTTTTTGCCTATTGCAGAACAGAACAGACCGTGCAAAACTCCCAGAGACAGTGTGTGCTGCTGAGTGGGGTCTGGTGTCTCGGGTGTAAAGTGAAACTAGGAAGAGAGAGCTGAGAGAGAAAAAGGCGGGAAGCAAAGGCAGAAGCTGCTGTGATATCTTAAAGAGAGACTGTGTGTGGATTTACTGCAAGTGTTTTTGGAGGAAAAGAAGCTTTTGAGAGACTTTTTGTTGCTAACGTTCCCCTGGAGAAGAACTAACCTTTTGTTTAACTCTGTGAGAGACTTGTGAGGCTAACGTTTCCTGGAGAGGAGTTAACCCTTCATTTAACAAAAGATGGAGACTTTGCTAAGAACCCAGTACGTATTTGGAAGTCTGTGTATTCCCTGTGCATTGAGTGGAGAACCAAGTCTGGACAGACTGCGGATACAGAGACGGACGGGTTATCGTGGAAGCATTCCTAGGAGCTACAGAAGCAGAGACAACATCGTGAGACCACTAAGTCCCCGGCGTTTGGGCTCGGCATCGGCCGACAAGACAAGAGGAGTTTGCTGTAACTTATTGGCGCTGATTATATGAAATGGCTGCAGCCTGTGCGGATTCCTGCCTGAGAGGAAATCCATCTCAGGATACGGTACCATAGTTATAGATACCCGGGTATCTCTGCTCAGAGTGTTAGATTGTTACTTTAGAGGTGTATCTTATATTAGAGTTGTGTAAGTTATACTCAATGTGCCATTCCAGGGGCTCCCTTAATAACACTACATTCAATTTACACTTGTTCCTGTTTTTAGTTGCCTGTTAGGTAAATTTCTTACTAGTCTGTTGTAGTACACAGTTCTCGGGAGACCTTTGAGTGGCACAGTGATTTCAGCTGCTGCTGAATTAGTGTATCTTTGGGGTGCATCTGCCTTAATATTCTCCATATTACCTTGATTATTTTGCCTTTGAGTAAATACCGTTGGAGATTTCTGCCTTGGTCTTGGTTTGTGACTCACTGGATCTTATTCGGACCTCTGGTCATTACATTTTTGGCGTAGTCGGCAGGATCCAGTGTTTGTCATGGACGAGGGCGAGGGTGGAAATGACCCCGCTGTATCCGCATCCTCCTCGGGGGTTGGGGTTCCCCTGGCAGCCGCGGCGACTTCGGGAGGGTATGTGCCTGTAGGAGCTTTACTTCAGCACATGCCGAAATACGATGGGCGCAATATGGCGTTGCAAGATTGGGCTGAGAGAATCCGGAGTATTCTGCGCATGTGTAATTTGACCCCCGCGTTACGCGCTGAGCTGGCATTAAATGCACTGGAGGGTGATATTAGGCGTATGGTGATGGTGCGCCCAGAATCAGAGAGGGATACATTAGAAAAGATTTTGGAACTGTTAGAGGGGAGTTTGGGGGGCCGAGCGCGCGTGGCCCAGCTTCGGTCCCTATTCTTTAATCGTCCCCAGAGAGAGTGTGAGTCCCTGATGCAGTACTCTAATATTTTGCAAGAGATGTTGAATGAGATGCAGCGACTAGACCCGGGGGCCATGGGGGCATTCCGGGAGGTAGACCGCTTGCTCCGGGACCAATTCATCACCGGTGTAGCCAATAGACTTCTCCGGGACAAACTGTTGGAAATGGCCCGGGTTGCACCAGAGTTATCTTTCTGGCAGATTTACCGAGCTGCAGTGGAAAGGGAAGAGAAATCGGCCTATGTTCCCAAGGGGTCAGTGAACAGTGCCCAGCTGGAGGAAGGTGGTTCATCAGGGTCGGGGGGAGAGGGGCTGGTAAGCGTGGTACAAGCTCTGCGTGCTGAGGTGAAGGAGTTGAAGCTGAAATTGTCTCAACTGACAGTTGATCCCGCCTCTACCCCCTCGCGGGAACCTCCTGCCTCACCCCCTGGAACGGTGACCCCGCAAATGGCCAGGTCGTCCTATCAGAATGAGTCAAGCCCTCGCCCACGAGGAACAATCACCTGCTGGAAGTGTGGCCGCCAGGGACACATCTCGCGTTACTGCCGGGCGCTTACAGCCCCAGAAACCCCGTCGCCGGCTTTAAACTTCCGGCCGCTGCCATGAGAGGGCAAGCAGCAGCGGCCCCACCCACACAAAGCCCTCGACGGAATGAACAAGATTTGTTTGCATGTAGTCCAGTGATAGAAGCAGAGTTTGAAGGGCGGAAGATGAGGTGCTTGGTTGACACGGGATCCGAATGTACTATAATGCCTCTAGAAGTATATGAGAGATACTTCAGTCGACTAGTGATTCCAGAAGATGGCCGAGTGATACGACTGACCGCCGCAAATAATGGTCAATTGTCAGTAAAAGGGATCGTGTGGATGCAACTAAAAATGTTTGGTCAAGAGCTGGGGCAGAAAGGGGTAGTACTGGTGGATCACCCCCCTAGAAGAGGGATGGAAGTGACGCTTGGAATGAACGTGCTGCGAGATTTGAATCACCAGATGTATGCCAGTGAAGGACCCCGATACTGGGCCCGTGCGACAAGACACCGACCCACACAGAGAATTCTACACCGTCTAGTGCTGAGTTGCGACTTGCTGAAAAGTGCGGTCCCAGGTGGCCGGGTGGGCCGGGTCCGAGTGACTTCGAGGGCCCCGATCCTGCTGGGACCCAGACAAGAGGAACTCTTAATGCTGCCTGTGGGAGCTGCACAGAGATTGAATGGGCTTGAAGTGCTACTTGAGCCCACCCGAGAGGGTTCCTCATTTGCCAAGGTACATGTGGCCCGTTCTTTGGCGATTGTGAAGAATGGACGAGTACCGGTCCGATGCATCAATGTTTTAGATGAAGCTGTTGCAATTCCCGCTGGGACCATACTGGCTGAACTGTTCGTACCGGCAGAGAAGGTGCCGGAAAATGCAGGGTTCGAATTGCGACCAGACCAACAGTCATCCTGGACATTCGCGGTCGAGGTAGGCCGGACTGAACCTCCTACGGAGGAATGGAATGTTCATGTGATCATGGAGCAGATGGGAGTGGATCGGGAGAAGCTGACCCCCGTGCAGTTGGAGCAGTTGGAGAGAGTTTTGTGGGAACATCAAGAGACCTTTTCCCGACATGGAGAGGACTTCGGGTGTACCCAGACGATTGAGCATGAGATTCCAACGGGGGATACTCCACCCATTAGAGAAAGATATCGCCAAATTCCTCCGGCGCTCTATCAAGAGGTGAAGAGCATGGTGGCCAGTATGCTGGACAACCAAGTGATCCGAGAGAGCCGGAGTCCCTGGGCGGCCCCTGTAGTCTTGGTCCGCAAGAAGGATGGGACACTCCGATTTTGTGTGGACTATCGGAAATTGAATGCCCACACCGTACGGGACGCATATCCTTTACCCCGTATTGAAGAATCCCTGTCGGCCCTGGGTCGGGCCAAGTATTTCTCAACGTTGGATTTGGCAAGCGGGTACTGGCAGGTCCCAATGGCTGAAAAAGATCGGGCCAAGACGGCGTTTGTATTGCCAATGGGGCTCTTTGAGTTCAACCGGATGCCCTTTGGCCTCGCTACCGCCCCGGGAACCTTCCAACGCCTGATGGAACATTGCTTGGGCGATCTAAATTTTGAATCAGTCCTGATATATTTGGACGACATTGTGGTGTTCGGAACCTCATTTGAAGATCATCTGGAGAAGCTGCGTCAAGTTCTCCGGCGGCTCAAGAGCTACGGCCTGAAAATAAAGCCAAAAAAATGTCAGCTGTTACGAAACCAGATTGAATATTTGGGGCATCTGGTGACCCCGGACGGGGTACTACCTTTAGCCAGTAAGATTAAGGCGGTACAAGAGTGGCCACCTCCTTGTGACCTGCGAGAAGTGCGGGCCTTCCTGGGCCTAGCAGGATACTATCGGCGGTTTGTGCCTAAATTCTCACAAGTGGTGAGTCCCTTGAATGAACTTTTGAGAGGGACAGCGCTGGGTCCTCGAAATCGCCCCATTCCATGGGGGCCCCTACAGAAAAAGGCATTTGATGGAGTGAAAACCGCCCTAACGAGTGCCCCATTGCTGGCCTACGCCCGGTTTGACACCCCTTTTTTGTTGTATACCGATGGTAGTCTTCATGGGTTGGGGGCAGTACTAGCACAGGTGCAGGACGGCCGAGAGCGAGTGATTTCTTATGGCAGCAGATCTTTAAGAGACTCCGAGCGAAATCCGGCTAACTACAGCTCATTCCGGCTGGAATTGCTGGCCCTGGTGTGGGCAATGACAGAACGCTTCGCCGAGTATCTAACAGGAGCTGAGGTGCTAGTCATGACAGATAACAACCCGCTAGCTCACTTAGAGAATGCAAAACTGGGGGCGTTGGAGCAGCGGTGGGTCGCCAGACTGGCCAAGTTCAATTACCGCATTAAATTTCGCTCTGGTCGAGAGAACGGCAATGCAGATGCATTGTCAAGAGTGCCCCTTGGGTCATCCGGGGAAGATGTTGATGAACAACTTGAGGATACTGAAACTCCAGCTTTGGGGCAAATACCTATCTTCCAAAGTGTGGTACACTCAAGTGGGGTGGCCACCGGGATGCCCTGTGTCCTGGGTAAAACACCCTCAGATTGGACAAGAGTCCAGGATGAGTGTCCGGACGTTGCACTTGTGCGCCGTTGGGTACAAAACAAGGCCTGGCCCAGTGCAGAGGACAAGGCTCAGTTGTCCATGGAAGGAATGAAACTCCTTCGACAATGGGATAAATTGTGTGTGGAACAAGGTCTTTTGTATCGTAAGGTGTACCTGCCATCGGAGCTGCAGCATCGGTACCAACTGATAATTCCTGTGGGGATGGGGCCGGTGGTCGCTCGTGAGGCGCATGAGAAGGGGGCCCATTTTGGAAGTGAAAAGACACTTCAGTGGTTGCAGCGAGTCCTCTACTGCCCTGAGTTGGGAGGGATGGTGGCCGACGCGTGTCGGCAGTGCCGAATTTGTGGGCTCAACAAAAGCCCTGAGCAGCGGGCTCCCACACAGTCTATTAAGACTTCAGCTCCACTGGAACTACTCATGATTGACTACGTGTTGATAGGGTACTCTACATCAGGGTACTCCTATTGCCTGGTGATGACAGATCACTTTACCAAGTATGCTGTAGCGGTGCCGACAAGAGATCAGACGGCCAAGTCGGCGGCTGAGGCAGTGTGCCGACATTTCTTCCAAGTGTTCGGGTGTCCGCAGAGAATACATTCAGATCAAGGGGCCTGCTTTCAGGGAACGCTGATGAAAGAGTTGCACCAGCTCTATGGTATCGAGCAGTCGAGAACAACGCCTTACCACCCTCAGGGTAACGGGGCGTGTGAGCATTTTAATCGGACCCTGTTGCAAATGTTGAGGTCCTTAGAGAGTCAGCAACAGACATGCTGGCCTGAGTATCTCCCCGAATTGATGTGGGCTTACAATAACAGGGTGCACAGTACTACTGGTTACTCACCACACATGTTGATGTTTGGTAGACCTGGCCGAGACATTGAGGATTTGAACATGCCAGATCCCTCCTCCGCCCCCCTTCGGACTGCATCCGAGTGGGTACGAGAGCATCGGCGGCGGTTGAGGGTGGTGCATCAGGTGGTGGGTGACCGCCTTCGCCAGGTGGTCCATAAGGACACGCGACCTGTACAAACAGAGCTGTTCTCTCCGGGAGACAGAGTGTTGGTGAGGACAAAACGACGGTCAGGAAAGCTGAGTGACCGATGGGAGGCGATACCGTATCTGATAAAAAAACAGGTGAACCCTGAGATTCCAGTGTACGAGGTCGAACCGGTGGGGACAGGGGGGCCAACCCGTAATTTGCATCGTAACATGTTACAGCGGTGCTGGTTTGAAGATTCGGCGCCTACCCCCCTAGAGCCAGAGGCCATGTTTCAAGGGGCGGAAGCTCTGAATGATCTTGAGTTTGATGGTGTGCTTACTCCTGCGCCTGCTTATTTGCCCCCTGTGACCGATCTGGCCTCGGGTGATGAGAATGTTGGGGATATGGAGGATGTTGTTGAGGAGAGTGCATCAGGTCAACTGCTTGGTCCTGACGCTGTATCACAGGACATCGAGCCGCAGGAGGAGACAACTCCACTTACGCCCACTAACACGACCATGGAAGAGACTCTAGCTCCCTCTAAGGTCGCACCTGTTGATGTAGGACTCAGGAGAACTACACGATCTACGGCAGGAATACCGCCTCAGCGATATGCTCAAGATGAATTTGAGTGGGAAGGTATGTCGAGGACGCCAACCTCTAGTGGGGTGGCATGTAAGAGGGTGAACTGTAGTCCCACTGAGAGGGCACTAGGACCCTGTGGTTTTTGCCTATTGCAGAACAGAACAGACCGTGCAAAACTCCCAGAGACAGTGTGTGCTGCTGGGTGGGGTCTGGTGTCTCGGGTGTAAAGTGAAACTAGGAAGAGAGAGCTGAGAGAGAAAAAGGCGGGAAGCAAAGGCAGAAGCTGCTGTGATATCTTAAAGAGAGACTGTGTGTGGATTTACTGCAAGTGTTTTTGGAGGAAAAGAAGCTTTTGAGAGACTTTTTGTTGCTAACGTTCCCCTGGAGAAGAACTAACCTTTTGTTTAACTCTGTGAGAGACTTGTGAGGCTAACGTTTCCTGGAGAGGAGTTAACCCTTCATTTAACAAAAGACGGAGACTTTGCTAAGAACCCAGTACGTATTTGGAAGTCTGTGTATTCCCTGTGCATTGAGTGGAGAACCAAGTCTGGACAGACTGCGGATACAGAGACGGACGGGTTATCGTGGAAGCATTCCTAGGAGCTACAGAAGCAGAGACAACATCGTGAGACCACTAAGTCCCCGGCGTTTGGGCTCGGCATCGGCCGACAAGACAAGAGGAGTTTGCTGTAACTTATTGGCGCTGAAGATATGAAATGGCTGCAGCCTGTGCGGATTCCTGCCTGAGAGGAAATCCATCTCAGGATACGGTACCATAGTTATAGATACCCGGGTATCTCTGCTCAGAGTGTTAGATTGTTACTTTAGAGGTGTATCTTATATTAGAGTTGTGTAAGTTATACTCAATGTGCCATTCCAGGGGCTCCCTTAATAACACTACATTCAATTTACACTTGTTCCTGTTTTTAGTTGCCTGTTAGGTAAATTTCTTACTAGTCTGTTGTAGTACACAGTTCTCGTGAGACCTTTGAGTGGCACAGTGATTTCAGCTGCTGCTGAATTAGTGTATCTTTGGGGTGCATCTGCCTTAATATTCTCTATATTACCTTGATTATTTTGCCTTTGAGTAAATACCGTTGGAGATTTCTGCCTTGGTCTTGGTTTGTGACTCACTGGATCTTATTCGGACCTCTGGTCATTACAAGCTGTCGATCATGAACACCTTCTTCCAAAATCACAAACAGAGACTCTACACATGGGTATCAGATTGACTAAATATGTATTTGAAGCACCAAAATTATCATCTATGTACAGTATATGTGACCATAAAGCAAAAAGGCTAAAGAATATTCAAAGAAATAGCTGTACAGACGGCTAAGTAAACCCTTAAAATATAAATAATTTTATTGAGAACATGATATAAAAACAAGGTAAAAAGTGAGAGAACATACCACTGGTACAGACAAATACGTGGGTGCACCTGGAAAAATGATTACCTTTAAAATCAGGGGTCTCCTTGATTTAAGTAGATTCAGCTAATAGAAACAACCAATCACAATAAATCACCAAATCATACATATGTATACATGTATTCCTTATACCATTACAGTACTTTATCAAATATACATACATTCAATTGTGCAAATATCACAATCCAAATGCTATCTCAAGGGAAAAAAAAATCCAGTCAGTATTTACCCCCTTAGTGACGGAGCCAAATTTTTGAAATCTGTCCAGTGTCACTTTATGTGGTAATAACTCTGGAATGCTTCAACAAATCCCAGTGATTTTGAGATTGTGTTTTCATGACACATTATACTTTATGAAAATGGTAAATTTAGGTCAATATGGTTTGTGTTTATTTATAAAAAAAAATCAGAAATTTGAGAAAAATGTAAAAAAAATTAGCAATTTTCAAACTTTGAATGATTATCCCATTAATCCAGATAGTCATTGTTACAGAACCCTCCAGCACCAAGAATATGTTATGCTATATATATATATATATATATATATATATATATAAAATGTATAATAGGTTCCATGTAAAATGCATCAGTCCACAGGCTGCATCCCTGGGCAGAGGCTGACCTCCCCCACCTTTGTAATTCCCACAGTAAATACCAGCAGGCTCCGGCCCCCTGCGGCTATTGTAATGTATGTCTGGCCTGCTTTTTCTATTGGCCTGCTCTGTGTATCTGTGTTATATATTCTGTGTCCTGTAAATAAAGTGTGTTCTTTTTAGACTGGAAATACGAGGGGTAGCAGTCAGCTTTTATATGCTGTCACGTAATCAAGGAATTCCAGCCAGCGTCTTTCATTCAGAATCCAGCAAAAGCAGACTGGATTTCCTGAAACACGGAAGGGGGGGGGTGCTGAAAGAGGTACTACAGCACAGTAGGCCCCGTTACACTGGTGGCAGACAGCGGGATGTGATACCCCTTCTACAGGAGGAAAGGAATGAATGGAAGACATCTACCAGAAGTTAAGGAGGACTACATTAAAAGATCTGGTGGAAGCCCGAGGGTTAATCGCCAGCAACAAAAGAAAAGCGGATTTGATAGCAGCCATCATGGAACATGACAGTGCAGCGTCCCCCAATGTGAATGTGGAGGAGACTGAATTCCAGAGGGAGGTAAAGAACAGACTGGGGTTCTATGGCCCAAACCCTGCAGTAGAGATCATACGAGAGGTGATGGCTGATGTGCGTACTGATCTGAAGGAAGAGATGGCCGAGTGAACCAGGATAGAGCTAACCAAGATGGAGATGGCAGAGCGGACCAAAGTGGAGCTGGCCAAGATGGAGATGGCAGAGCGGAGAGAGGAGAGTCAGCGAGCAAGGGGAGCTCTGGCCTCTGCCCAGGTACCTTCAACAGTAAGCCACAAAAAGATGCAGTATAATGCCTTCTGACAGTTGGGGGAGGCAGAGGAAGACATTGATGGCTTTCTGCAGGACTTTGAGCGGCAGTGTGCCCTTCATCAAGTGAAGCCGGAGGAACAAGTTCAGATTCTGGCCAGCAAGCTGACAGGCCGGGCAGCGGACGCCTATCGCATGGTACCTGATGAGGACTGTATGGACTATGAGCGGATCAAAGAAGTGATCTTGGCCCAGTATGCGCTGACACCAGAGGCATACCGCCAAAAGTTCCGCGGACTTATAAAACGAGTAACCGATACCCACGTTGAATGGGCCTGTAAATTACGGCGGTCACTGCTACAGTGGGTACAAGGGAGCCAAGCAACCACTAAGGAGGACGTCCTCCAGCTCTTCTTGTTAGAACGATTCTTTAATGGACTAAACCCCGAGACACAGGAATGGCTTCGGGACAGGCGGCCAATGACTCTTGAGGAAGCCACTCGTCTGGCCGATGAACATCATGACGCCAAGAGGCCTCAGTTGTCCGGATCAAAGATGGTCACCAGGTGTCCGCCCATGGACCTGGAGGGCCCCAAACCACTGAAGATTGTAGGGGGACCAGCTAGAAACCCGGCTTACCACAGTCCCACTGGGGCACGATGCCACACCTGCCATCAGCTGGGCCACCTGCAAAGACAATGTCCCAACCAGACTCAGCATACCCAGTGGCCACAGGTGGGAACAGCTACCTTCTGCCGGGTCGCTGTACACTGCTACCAAGGCGAAGCTGACCCGGCATTGGGGGCTACAACTAACCAAGGGGTGGAAGACATGGAGGAAGTGCTGCATGAAATAGACCCCGTGCAGGCAGCCCGGGCAGATAATCGACAACAGCATCGACAGGTCATGTGGGTTAATGGGAAACGCATGCAGGGACTAAGAGATTCCGGAGCAACTTTGACCCTTGTGAAGCCTCATCTCGTCCGGGACCAAGAGAAGACGGACTGGACAGTGGCAGTCCGTGTAGCAGGGGGAGCCCTACATCGACTGCCCACTGCCAGGATTCACCTGAACTGGGGAGTTGGGGATGGCCTTGTTGAGGTCGGCTTGATGGAGGATTTGCCTGCAGACGTTTTGCTGGGAAATGACTTGGGGCCCATGTTGTCTGCCTTCTCAGTTGCCCCTCTGGCTGAGACATATCCTGTGACCACCCAGAGACAAGCTCGAGCTGCAGAGGCGGAATAACACTCAGAGGAGGCCCAGGTAAGACATCCCAGCCCTACATGTATTCCCATAGCCAGACACATTTCTTTGGCCACCCCAGATGAATTTAAGAGGGAGTTACTTGAGGATCCTTCATTGGAGGGATATCGGGGGAAGGCACAGGAGGGGAGAGGGGTACTGGAAGGGGAACAGTTTGTATGGAAGCAGGGACTCCTCTACTGGATCACAGAGCAGCACCACACAGGGACGAGCTCCACTATAAAACGACAGCTGGTAGTTCCCAAGAAGTATAGGCAGGAGTTACTGCGAATCTCTCATGAGATACCCTTGGCCGGGCACTTTGGCGTAGGTCGCACCAGGCATCGTCTGACACAAAACTTCTTTTGGCCGGGGGTAACCTATGATGTTCGTCAATACTACCAGACCTGTGACAGTTGCCAGCGCATTGGCAAGAGGGGAGATCGATGCAAGGCCAAATTATGCCCCCTCCCCATTGTGGAGGAACCATTTAGCCGAGTAGCGGTCGATCTGATAGGGCCGTTAGCCAAACCCAGTCCATCAGGGAAAAGGTATATATTGACAGTGGTAGATTATGCTACACGGTATCCAGAGGCGGTTGCGTTATCTAACATACTGGCAGAGACGGTGGCGGCTGCCCTGCTCCAGGTTTTCTCACGGGTTGGATTACCCTGGGAGATTATCTCAGACTAGGGTACCTAGTTTACAGCAGAGGTGACCAACCAACTGTGGAAGCTGTGCGGCGTAAAGTCCATTAGAAGCGCCCCATACCACCCGCAAACCAATGGGTTGTGTGAACGCTTTAACGGGACGTTAAAACAACTCATTGGGACTTTTACCAGAACCTACAGGGACTGGGAAAAATTCTTGCCTCACCTCCTGTTTGCCTATTGAGAGGTGCCCCAAGAATACACGGGGTTCTCCCCATTCGAACTGGTATACGGGAGACGGGTAAGGGGACCCCTAGACTTAGTGCTAGAACACTGGGAAGGGGAGGGCATCATAGAAGGGGTACCGATTGTACCTTATGTGCTGGAATTTCGGGACCGCCTACAGGAGCTGACCCAGGCTGTACGTGTGAACATGCAGGTGGCCCAGCGGCGCCAGCGCGTATGGTTTGATCAGAGGGCAAGAGAGTGCACCTTGGAAATAGGGCAGAAGGTCCTGGTGTTAGAGCCCACTAGACAGAACAAGTTCCAAGCTGCATGGCAGGGGCTCTACCAGGTAGTGGGGAAAATAGCCGACACCACCTATAATGTAGCCAATTGTGATGACCCCAGGGTTATCCGCATGTACCATGTGAATATGCTGAAGCCCTAGCGGGAGCGCCCTGAAGAGGTAGTGGCCATCAGTGCACCTGAAGCAGAGGATTTAGCCGGACTTCCCTTGCCTGATGTCTTAGGGGAGAGGACTCAGTCTAAAACATGGGACCAGGTACACTGGGGTGAAGACTTAGGTCCCCGGGAGAGACAGCAGGCGGAGGAGTTGTTGAGGCAGTGACAGAGGATGTTTTTGGGGAAACCCGGGTACACTCACCTGGCACAACACAAGGTTGAGACCCAGGATCAGACCCCCCTGCGACAACCCCCCTTCCGCGTCCCTGAGTCTGTACGAGAAGGGATGCGACAAGAGATACAAGAGATGTTGCGTTTAGGGGTCATTGAAGAGTCAGATAGTCCCCGGGCATCCCCCGTAGTGTTAGTGCCCAAGAAGGATGGGACAACACGGTTTTGTGTAGACTATCGTAAGCTCAATGAGAAAACAGTGACGGATGCATATCCCATGCAATGTGTGGATGAGTTGTTAGACCGGCTGGCGGGGGCAAAGTATTTGACCACGATCGATCTATGCAAAGGCTACTGGCAGATTCCCCTTAGTCCTGATGCTATTCCCAAGTCGGCATTTGTCACCCCGTTTGGCTTATTCCAGTTTCGAGTTATGCCATTCGGGATGAAGACTGCCCCGGCGACCTTCCAGAGGCTGGCTGACCGGCTTCTGGATGGTCTCCAGGACTATGCGCGTGCCTACCTGGATGACATCGCCATCTACAGCGCGACATGGGAAGAGCATCTAAATCACCTAGAGACAGTATTAGACAGGATCCACAAGGCCGGAATCACCCTGAACCCAAACAAGTGTCACGTGGGCAAAGCAGAGGTTCAGTATTTAGGGCATTGGGTGGGAAGTGGGAAACAGAGACCAGAACCAGCCAAGATTGAGGCCATAGCCAAAAGGCCTACCCCACACACTAAAACCCAGGTCATGGCGTTTCTAGGGACAGCGGGATATTACAGGAAATTTGTTCCCAATTACAGCAGCGTGGCCAAGCCCCTCACGGATCTGACCCGTAAGAACCAACCCCGCCAGGTAACCTGGACCCCAGAGTGTGAGGAAGCCTTCCGCCAGCTGAAGGACGCCCTCACCAATACCCATGTATTGGCCGCACCCGATCCAACTAAATGTTTCCTGGTTCACACAGACGCTTCTATGTTTGGATTGGGGGCAGTACTAAGCCAAGTCGGGCCGGACGGCCAAGAACACCCGGTAGCTTACCTGAGTCGGAAACTACTGCCCCGTGAAGTGGGCTATGCGGCCATCGAGAAGGAGTGCCTGGCAATAGTATGGGCACTCAAAAAGTTGCAACCATATTTGTATGGACGACAGTTTTCCCTCCTAACGGACCATAATCCCCTAGTCTGGCTTAATCGGGTCTCCGGAGAGAACGCCAGATTACTGAGGTGGAGTTTAGCCCTACAACCTCTGGACTTCACCATCCACTACAGACCCAGCAAACAAAACGGTAATGCCGATGGACTAAGTCGACAAATGGAACTTGTACCAACCCCATAAACTTCGGTCATCCCCAAACCGATCCGTTAAGGATCAGACTGTGTATGCCGATCGCGTCGCTGAAAAGGGGAGCCGTGTTACAGAACCCCCCAGCACCAAGAATATGTCATGCTATATATATATTATGTATAATAGGTTCCATGTGAAATGCATCAGTCCACAGGCTGCATCCCTGGGCAGAGGCTGACCTCCCCCACCTTTGTAATTCCCACAGTAAATACCAGCAGGCTCCGGCCCCCTGCGGCTATTGTAATGTATGTTTGGCCTGCTTTTTCTATTGGCCTGCTCTGTGTATCTGTGTTATATATTCTGTTTCCTGTAAATAAAGTGTGTTCTTTTTAGACTGGAAATATGTGGGGTAGCAGTCAGCTTTTATATGCTCTCACGTAATCAAGGAATTCCAGCCAGCGTCTTTCATTCAGAATCCAGCAAAAGCAGACTGGACCTCCTGAAACACGGGGGGTGCTGAAAGAGGTACTACAGCACAGTAGGCCCCAATACAGTCATGCTACACAAAAACATTAATAAATAATATTTCCCATATGTCTGCTTTACATCAGCATAATTTGTAAAATGTTCTTTTATTTTGTAAGCATTTTAGGAGGTTTAAAAATGTAGCAGCAATTTTTCATTGTTTCAAGGAAATTTGCAAAATTTATTTTTTTAGGGACCTATCCATGTTTGAAGTGCCTTTAGGGGTCCCATGTAATGAGAAACCTCCAAAAGTTATAACATTTTAAAAACAGCAACCCCTGATATATTCAAAACTGCTGTCAGGTAGTTTATTAACCCTTCAGGTGATTTTCAAGAAATTAATGCAAAGTGACATGACAGAAATGAAAATGTGTATTTTTACTACCTAAATGTCGCTACCTTCTGAACAGGTTACAACAGCCATCAGACTCTAAGGCCGCTATTTGGCAGTGAATTGCCATCGCAAACATCAGGACCACACAATCATGACCTGAGGGTACCAATTGGGATAAAGAGGAAGCCCCCACACTCTGTTAACCATTTATATGATGTAGTCACTATTGACAGCAGCATCTATGGGGTTAAACAGAGTTGGACCGTGCAAACACTAATAATAAGTTGTCAGCTATAGTGTACAGCCGACAGCTGCTGGATTGCCACCTGTATGGGGATGCTATTCTCTTATATCTCAGGTCAGGTAAAAGACGTATTGGCGGTCATTAACCCCTTAGTGACAGAGCCAATTTGGTACTTAATGACCAGGCCAATTTTTGCAATTCTGACCACTGTCACTTTATGAGGTTATAACTCTGGAACGCTTCAACGGATCCCGCTGATTCTGAGATTGTTTTTTCGTGACATATTGTACTTCATGTTAGTGGTAACATTTCTTCGATATTACTTGCGATTATTTATGAAAAAAACAGAAATATGGCGAAAATTTTTAAAATTATGCAATTTTCAAACTTTGTATTTTTATGCCCTTAAATCAGAGAGATATGTCATGAAAAATAGTTAATAAATAACATTTCCCACATGTCTACTTTACATCAGCACAATTTTGGAAACAAAATTTTTTTTTGTTAGGGAGTTATAAGGGTTAAAAGTTGACCAGCAATTTCTCATTTTTACAGCACCATTTTTTTTTAGGGACCACATCACATTTGAAGTCATTTTGAGGGGTCTATATGATAGAAAATAATGAAGTGTGACACCATTCTAAAAACTACACCCCTCAAGGTTCTCAAAACCACATTCAAGAAGTTTATTAACCCTTTACGTGCTTCACAGGAACTGAAACAATGTGGAAGGAAAAAATGAACATTTAACTTTTTTTTGCAAACATCTTAATTCAGAACCATTTTTTTTATTTTCACAAGTGTAAAAACAGAAATGTAACCATAAATTTTGTTATGCAATTTCTCCTGAATACGCCAATACCCCATATGTGGGGGTAAACCACTGTTAGGGCGCACCGCAGAACTTAGAAGTGAAGGAGCGCCGTTTGACTTTTTCAATGCAGAATTGGCTGGAATTGAGATCGGACACCATGTCACATTTAGAGAGCCCCTGATGTACCTAAACAGTGGAAACTCCCCACAAGTGACACCATTTTGGAAACTAGACCCCTTAAGGAACTTATCTAGATGTGTGGTGAGCACTTTGAACCCCCAAGTGCTTCACAGAAGTTTATAACGTAGAGCCGTGAAAATAAAAAATCGCTTTTGTTTACACAAAAATGATCTTTTCGCCCACAAATTCTTATTTTCACAAGGGTAACAGGAGAAATTAGACCACAAAAGTTGTTGTGCAATTTCTCCTGAGTACGCTGATACCCAATATGTGGGGGTAAACAACTGTTAGGGCGCACCGCAGAGCTTGGAAGAGAAGGAGCGCCGTTTTACTTTTTCAATGTAGAATTGGCTGGAGTTGAGATTGGACGCCATGTCGCGTTTGGAGAGCCCCTGATGTGCCTAAACAGTGGAAACCCGCCACAAGTGACACCATTTTGGAAACTAGACCCCTTAAGGAACTTATCTAGATGTGTGGCGAGCACTTTGAACCCCCATGTGCTTCACAGAAGTTTATAACGTAGAGCCGTGAAAAAAAAAATTTGCATTTTTTCTACAAAAATGATCTTTTTGCCCACAAATTTTTATTTTCACAAGGGTAACAGGAGAAATTAGACCACTAAAGTTGTTGTGCAATTTCTCCTGAGTACGTCGATACCCAATATGTGGGGGTAAACCACTGTTTGGGCGCACCGCAGAGCTTGGAAGAGAAAGAGTGCCGTTTTACTTTTTCAATGTAGAATTGGCTGGAATTGAGATCGGACGCCATGTCGCGTTTGGAGAGCCCCTGATGTGCCTAAACAGTAGAAATCCCCCACAAGTGACCCCATTTTGGAAACTAGACCCCCCATGGAACTTATCTAGATGTGTGGTGAGAACCTTGAATGCCCAAGTGCTTCACAGAAGTTTATAATGCAGAGCCGTGAAAATAAAAAATATTTTTTTTTTCCACAAAAAAGATTTTTAGCCACCAAATTTTTATTTTCACAAGGGTAACAACAGAAATTGGACCCCAAAAGTTGTTGTCCAATTTGTCCTGAGTATGCTGGTACCCCATATGTGGGGGTAAACCACTGTTTGGGCGCACGGCAGAGCTCGGAAGGAAGGAGCGCCGTTTTGGAATGCAGACTTTGATAGAATGGTCTGCGGGTATTATGTTGCGTTTGCAGAGCCCCTGATGTACCTAACCAGTAGAAACCCTCCACAAGTGACCCCATTTTGGAAACTAGAACCCCAAGGAACTTATCTAGATGTGTGGTGAGAACTTTGAATGCCCAAGTGCTTCACAGAAGTTTAGAATGCAGAGTCGTGAAAATAAAAAATATTTTTTTTTCCACAAAAAAGATATTGTAGCCCCCAAGTTTTTATTTTCACAAGGGTAACAGGAGAAATTGGACTGCAATAGTTGTTGTCCAATTTATCCCGAGTACGCTGATGCGCCATATGTGGGGGTAAACCACTGTTTGGGCGCACGTCAGAGCTCGGAAGGGAAGGAGCGCCTTTTTGGAATGCAGACTTTGATAGAATGGTCTGTGGGCATTATGTTGCGATTGCAGAGCCCCTGATGTACCTAAACTGTAGTAACCCCCCACAAGTGACCCCATTTTGGAAACTTGACCCCCCAAGGAACTTATCTAGATGTGTGGTGAGAACTTTGAATGCCCAAGTGCTTCACAGAAGTTTAGAATGCAGAGTCGTGAAAATAAAAAATATTTTTTTTTTCACAAAAAAGATTTTGTAGCCCCCAAGTTTTTATTTTCACAAGGGTAACAAGAGAAATTGGACCACAGAAGTTGTTGTCCAATTTATCCCGAGTACGCTGATGCCCCATATGTGGGGGTAACCCACTGTTTGGGCGCACGGCAGAGCTCAGAAGGGAGGGAGCACCATTTGACTTTTTGAGCGCAAAATTGGCTGTCGTGTTTGGAGACCGCCTGATGTACCTAAACAGTGGAAACCCCCCAATTCTAGCTCCAACCCTAACCCCAACACACCCCTAACCCTAATCCCAACCTCATCCATAATCCTAATCACTAACCCTAACCATAATCACAACCCTTACCCCAAAACAACCCTAATGTCAACCCTAACCATAACCCTAATTAAAACCCTAAATCCAACACACCCCTAATCCTAATCTCAACCCTAACCTCAAACCTAACCCTAATCCCAATACACCCCTAATCACAACCCTAACCTTAACCCTAATCCCAAACCTAACACTAATCCCAAGCGTAACCCTAATGCCAACCCTAACCCTAATACGAACCCTAATCCAAACCCTAACCCTAATCCCAGCTCTAACCCTAACTTTAGCCCCAACCCTAGCCCTAACTTTAGCCCCAACCCTAACCCTAGCCCTAGGGCTACTTTCACACTTGCGTCGTTTGGCATTCCGTCGCAATCCGTCGTTTTGGACAAGAAACGGATCCTGCAAATGTGCCCGCAGGATGCGTTTTTTGCCCATAGACTTGTATTGCCGACGGATCGTGACGGATGGCCACACGTCGCGTCCGTCGTGCACTGGATCAGTTGTGTTTTGGCGGAGCGTCGGCACAAAAAAACGTTCAATGAAACGTTTTTTTGTACGTCGCATCCGCCATTTCTGACCGCGCATGCGTGGCCGTAACTCCGCCCCCTCCTCCCCAGGACATAGATTGGGCAGCGGATGTGTTGAAAAACTACAGCTGCTGCCCACGTTGTGCACAATTTTCACAACGTGCGTCGGTATGTCGGGCCGACGCATTGCAACGGCCCTGTACCGACGTAAGTGTGAAAGAAGCCTAACCCTAAGTTTAGCCCCAACCCTAACCCTAAATTTAGCCCCAACCCTAACCCTAAATTTAGCCCCAACCCTAGCCCTAACCCTAGCCCTACCCCTAACCTAACCCTACCCCTACCCCTAACCCTACCCCTAACCCTAACCTAACCCTACCCCTAACCCTACCCCTAACCCTACCCCTAACCTAACCCTAACCTAACCCTTACCCTACCCCTAACCCTAACCCTACCCCTAACCCTACCCCTAACCCTACCCCTACCCCTAACCCTACCCCTAACCCTAACCCTAACCCTAACCCAACCCCTAACCTAACCCTAACCTAACCCTAACCCTACCCCTAACCCTAACCTAACCCTACCCCTAACCCTACCCCTAACCCTACCCCTAACCTAACCCTAACCTAACCCTTACCCTACCCCTAACCCTAACCCTACCCCTAACCCTAACCCTACCCCTAACCCTACCCCTACCCCTACCCCTAACCCTACCCCTAACCCTAACCCTAACCCTAACCCTACCCCTACCCCTAACCCTACCCCTAACCCTAACCCTACCCCTAACCCTACCCCTAACCCTAACCCTAATTTTAGCCCCAACTGCTGTTCTCCTGCCGGCCGGCAGATGGAGACAGATGGCGGGCGCACTGGGCATGCGTCCGCCATGTTCTGCTGCCGGCGGCCAGGAGGAGCAGCAAGAGGATCCAGGGACCTAGGTGAGTATGCTAGGGTCCCCGAATCCCCCTATTTCTCTGTCCTCTGATGTGCGATCACATCAGAGGACAGAGAATTACACTTAACTTTTTTTTTTTTTTTTTTTACGGTCGCCGGTAAACAGTTAATTACCGGCGATCGCAAAACAGGGGTTGGTAATACCGACCCCGATCGTGCTCTTTGGGGTCTCGGCTACCCCCGGCAGCCGAGACCCCAAAGATTCTCCCGGTGCCGGCCGGCGGGCGCACTGCGCATGCGCCCGCCATTTTGAAGATGGCGGCGCCCACCGGGAGACACGAGGAGCATCGGGGGAGCTAGGTGAGTATTGGGGGGCCACCTGGGACCCCTTTTCTCTGTCCTCCGATGTGCGATCACATCGGAGGACAGAGAAATTAAAAAGAGATCGCTTTTTTTTTTTGCGATCGCCGGTAAACGGTTAATTACCAGCGATCGCAAATGCGGGGTGGGTTAAAAAACCCCCGAATCATGTTCTCTGGGGTCTCGGCTACCCTCGGCCGCCGAGATCCCGGAGAAAATCGGCCTCTGGGGGGCGCTATGGACTTTTTCCACAGCGCCGTTAATTAACGGCGCTGTGGTTTAAGTACCCTTAGCGGCCGCCGTTGAAAGGCGTATCGGCGGTCGCTAAGGGGTTAAGGGGTTGAGATTGTAAGACATGTATAAGCAATTGTGAAAGCCACAACCAAAACACCGTATAATATAAAGGCAAAGTTGCAGTAGTAAACCAGTATCTAAATATAAATAGATGCTCAGGAATGTGGCCAAGCCAAGTGCCTACCATGCGAGCCGAGAAAAAGGATAGGTATAATCACCTTAAGATAAGTAACTGGGGACCCATCACACCCGACGTGCGTTTCATACTGAAATTCTTCGCCCAGGGGTGGTTGGGTATTGGCCAGATAGAGTATTTAAGATGTTAATAGCCAATGAACTAATTTATTTATAGATTTACCAGATGTCCCCTATATACCTGATTGCTGCTTACTGCCGCCAATGCAGGATGAACGATTACGCCATTGCCCTGGCAATACAACATGAGCCAGTAAAAAGGAAGTGATGCAACGTTAATTACAGTTTTTGTGTTGCCGTGTTATCCCCTCAACGAGATCATCACATCAGGTGACTGAGTGAGATGAAGGTATCATGTGATCGAAGAACAGATGGTTCCGTAGCGTCAGTTCCTGGATAAAGGGTAGCTTTGACTAAAGTGTCCATAGGCTAGTATCCCGTCCTGGCACGGCGGTAAATTTTCATCACAGCAGTCGTATCATACGACGGAAGGAGATCTCTCTCATTAAGTATCCAGACGAAGAAACATATTTTAGGGGTCCTATATGGGATCACCTTATCCTGCAATTAAAACAAAATTGAAGAAAATACAATGTTATACATGTAATATAGTAAAACACGTAATGAGTTCATGTATTGAGTGCATTAAGTGATTTGCATATATTAATCAGCTTCATTTAACCCTGGATACTGTGAATAAAAAAAAATAAGAAAGTAAAGAAAGTGATGTGTGTGCCTGAGTAACCAAAGTAATATAGAGTTTGTATGTGTGTATAAGTGAATTCATGTGTTTTCTAGTGGGTACAGTGAACAGTGTCTATCAATTGAAAAATTATAAGGCATAAAAAATAAAAATTAAACTTAACAAAAACTAATAGGAGTGCACATTTAGCCCAAAGGGCAAAGTTCTTGTTTGTATTAGGTTTTCATCCATAAGAATAACAGTGTCAACTAATGTCTTAGAATAAACAAATAAATTAGGTTTGTCCATGGTGATCATAGTGCCATAAATGGTGCAATAAATAGAAAAGTGACAATTAAATGACTCACAGCAAGTGCCCAAAAAATGTATCTAGATGCTCATACTAGTAATAATATTGTCAAACACAAAGTTCCTCAGTGCACCTGTCCAATTCAGAAACAAAAATTGCAGACAGAGTACTATTGTCTAAGCATTGTTCAATGATAAAGTGCAATAGTGTTGTATCCTAATCTTTAATAATAATAATCTTTATTTTTATATAGCGCTAACATATTCCGCAGCGCTTTACAGTTTTGCACACATTATCACCACTGTCCCCGATGGGGCTCACAATCTAGAATCCCTATCAGTATGTCTTTGGAATGTGGGAGGAAACCGGAGTGCCCGGAGGAAACCCACGCAAACACGGAGAGAACATACAAACTCTTTGCAGATGTTGTCCTGGGTGGGATTAGAACCCAGGACCCCAGCGCTGCAAGGCTGCTGTGCTAACCACTGCGCCACCGTGCTGCCCTCTGCGCCACCGTGCTGCCCTCAGTGTTGTATCCTGTTGTATCTAGGGTTTCTGGCACCCGGGGCTAGAATTCATTTTGGCACAGCCTCCCCATCACCACCAAGGACATATGCGATTTTCACACTTAAGGTACCGTCTCACAGTGGCACTTTGGTCGCTACGACGGCACGATCCGTGACGCTCCAGCATCGCTCCAATATCGCTCCAGCATCGTAGACTGCGGTCACACTTCGCAATGCACAACGCTGGAGCGATAATTTCACGACGTATTTGCGATGTAGAAGCTGTTGGTTACTATGCGCACATCGTATACAATATCGTGCACACCTTTGTTACACGATGCGATCATGCCGCCACAGCGGGACACTAGACGACGAAAGAAAGTTTCAAACGATCTGCTACGACGTACGATTCTCAGCGGGGTCCCTGATTGCAGGAGCGTGTCAGACACAGCGAGATCGTAAGTATATCGCTGGAACGTCACGAATCGTGCTGTCGTAGCGATCAAAATGCCACTGTGTGACGGTACCCTCAGTCATGTACCGACGAGCTCCTCTCCTTAATGCTCTCAATGATCTGTGAAAAACTGAGAGAAGCAGGAAGAGAAACTCGTTGTCACAGGACCACAAGTATGAAAGTCGCATATGAGTGAAGTGTCCATGTCACGAATACTGGAACCTGCAGAGCTGAATCCTGACATTGCAAACTTCTGAATTCTCACAACTAATACACTGCACACTTTTAGAATTCTCCCTTGCCTGTGGACAGGCATGTCAGCACAAGCATGCGATTTGTATACTTCTGGCCTCATTCCGACTAGACGTGCCTGGCCTCGCTCAGTTAATTTTCATTGAGTGAGGCCACACACGTCTAGTTAGCACATGACCGCATGTATCTAAATCGCCAGCATGAGAGAATCCTGACAGTGTGCAGGGCGCATTGTGAGAATTCAGAAGTCTGCAGTCACAAAGAATAACTGCAGACTCATTACAAACTCGGACATCCCCTTTAAAGCTCATAACTTAAATAAAAACATGAGAGTTAGTTAGCATCACACAGAGCATTTACATTGAGGTACCTTATAGATGATGTTGTCTCTATGGTTATTCTCCTTCTTTTCTTCATCTTGTCCAGATCCCATGATGCGTTTTCTCATCCACAGCCGTCTCTGCAGACTTCCATCTTCTCCTCTCTTTTGCAGAAAATTTCCACATGATACCCTTAAAGATACAATTGTCATTAAAATGCTCCTGAATAAAAAAATTGCCCCTCACTATATTGTCTGCACAAAATATGACTCCCACACTGTCCCTACTGTACATACACTGTACATACTCTTCACACTGACCTCTCCTTTCCATACCGGCCCACTCTACACACTGTCCTCTCATACTGTGCCCAGTATTTATACTGTACTCTTTCATCACACTCCCCCTCCTTAATAATAATAATCTTTATTTTTATATAGCGCTAACATATTCCACAGCGCTTTACAGTTTGTACACATTATCATCACTGTCCCCGATGGGGCTCACAATCTAAATTCCCTATCAGTATGTCTTTTTTGAATGTGGGGGGAAACCGGAGTACCCGGAGGAAACCCACGCAAACACGGAGAGAACATACAAACTCTTTGCAGATGTTGTCCTTGGTGGGGTTTGAACCCAGGACTCCAGCGCTGCAAGGCTGTAGTGCTATCCACTGCGCCACCGTGCTGCCCCGGTATACTCCTTGGTATACTGTCCCCTCCTGGCTGTGTCCCTCCATGCTACATCCCCCACAATTCAGTTTCTATTCTGTGCCCACTCACTTTTGTCCCCCCATACTGTCTCCTCACACTATTCCCATCCCTCCTCATACTTTCTCCTCTCACATCCCCCTGTTCACCATACTGTCTCCTCATATATTTACCCCCTCACTTTCTATACTACCTGCTCACCTAACTCCCCATACTGTGTCTGCACACATCCCATCACCCTCGCTCCCTGTACTCTGTCCACATACATTTTTCACATCGCTCCTCATACTGCGCCCTCGTTCTCCCATATTGTTTCCTCATACATGCCCCCCATTCCCTCATACTGTTTCCTTATACATGCCCCTCATTCCCCCATACTGTTTCCTCATACATGCCCCCATTCCCCTATAGTGTTTCCTCATACATGCTCTCCATTCCCTCGCACTGTTTCCTCATACATGCCCCCAATTCCCCATTCTGTTTCCTCATACATGCCCCCAATTCACCCGTGCTGTTTCCTCAAACATGCCCCCAATTCCCCCATACTGTTTCCTCATACATGCTCCCATTCTCCATACTATTTCCTCATATATGTCCCTCATTCCCCTGTACTGGTTCCTCATACATGCCCCCAATTCCCCATACTGTTTCCTCATACATTCCCCCCATTCCCCAATACTGTTTCCTCGTACATGCCCTCATTCCCCAATACTGTTTCCTCATACATGCCCCCAATTCCCCCATATTGTTTCCTCATACATGCCCCCATTCCCCTGTACTGTTTCCTCATATATGCCCCCCATATCCCCTTTTGCTCTTCATTTTGTGTCCTCAAATCTCCCCCACACATTAAATCCCCCATCCCCACTCCAAATCTCACCCCACGCAAAATAAATTCCCCCATCTCCACTCAAATTGTCCACACACATATTATTGTCCTCTACCCCACCCCATCATTGCTCTCTTCACCACCTCCATCATTGCCTTCTCTGTCACACACATCATTGCCCATTTCACCACCTCCAGCATTTCCTCCCCCAATCCCATCATTGCCCTTTCCACCACATCCATCGTTTCCTCCTCCCCCACCATCCCCATTCTTGCCCATTCCACCACTTCCATCATTTCCTCCTCCACCACCATCCCCATCATTGCTCTCTCCCTGTCAGCACCATCATTGCCCTCTCCTCCCCACCATCCCCATCATTGCCCTCTCCCCATCAGCCCCATCATTGCCTTCTCCTCCCCACCATCCCTATCATTGCCCTCTACCCGTCAGCCCCATCATTGCTCTCTCCTCCCCCACCATCCCCATCATTGCCCTCTCCCCATTAGTCCCATCATTGCCCTTTCCCCCCACCATCCCCATCATTGCCCTCTCCCCATCAGCCCCATCATTGCCTTCTCCTCCCCACCATCCCTATCATTGCCCTCTCCCCGTCAGCCCCATCATTGTCCTCTCTCCATGTCAGCCCCATCATTGCCCTCTCCCCGTCAGCCCCATCATTGACCTCTCCCCGTCAGCCCCATCATTGCCTTCTCCTCCCCACCATCCCTATCATTGCCCTCTCCCCGTCAGCCCCATCATTGCCCTCTCCACGTCAGCCCCATCATTGCCCTCTCCCTGTCAGCCCCATCATTGCCCTCTCCCCGTCAGCCCCATCATTGCCCTCTCCCCATCAGCCCCATCATTGCCCTCTCCTCCCCCTACACACACACCATTTACCTCTCTGCACATTCCCCTGCAGAGCACCACACACAAACACACACACCCCTCTCACCTCTTCTCACGCTCTGCCACAGAATCTCCATCGCCTTCCTCTGACACAGCCAGCCGCTGAATGATGACGTCATCCAGCGGTGCGTTTGTGTGAGAGAAAGCGCGGGCTGGAAGCAGAAAGACATCCTCACATGTTGGGAGCCGCCGCTCTGCAGCTTCTCTGTGCCGGCTGTCAGCTTGACAGTCGGCACAAAGAACAGCTGACTCCCAGACCGGGGGTGGCAGAATGCAGCTGCTGGGGGAGACACTGCGGACCACCACATTCAGTGGCCCGACTGCGCCCCCCTACCGGCTGCTTCCCCTAGATACGCCACTGTCCTCAGATCACTTAATTGGACATAGCGCTTTTCCTAGTCCTTGTCATATGAGGAGTTTTCAAGCAGTAAACAATTCTATAATGGTACAATATGTATTTGCAAAAGAAGGAGGTTGTCGATCATTACTCTGAAAACAAGGTCAGGAGTGGACTATGGAACTGATCATGAAACGTTAACTTCAAAGATTAGAGTCAAGAGGATTAGATAACAAGTCATTTATGACTTCGATTTGACCAAGATACCTGAAGGTTTTTTTGAGTGGTCTGCACAACTGATTCACATCACTGGTCATGGATGAAAGAAATCCTGAAGAATTATAGACACATATAAAAATTGCTATTACTCAAGAAGCTAAATAAACAAAAGACCCTTGCTAAGGGGGGTTTGCTGGGGCTAATTTATGCCCTGCATCCCTGTGCGCATCTTCTTAATAAAATCAGGTACGAGTTGCGTATAAAGTGTCATGTAATGTGATATTGTTTATTGTGCATTAACATGTCAAAATGTTCATGTGTTGTGTAAATTATATATCTTTATGGGTGAGGGATAGAGATAGGGAGATACAAGGTTCAGTGTTAGTAAAGGTCAATCTAGAATTTAGAGCAATGGAGGGCACTCTAGATTAGGAGATCAGATTAAGTTAAGATAAGAAATAGTTAAAACAATAGGATGTTAGCTAGTGGGAGGAGCTAGAGAAGGGTGAGGAGAATGTTTTTCTGAGGTAGTTGGTTGGAGAGTGGCTAGGAAGAGGAACAGTGAGTCGATTGACAGGAGCTGTGTTATGACAGAGGCTCTTGAATCCAGGCCCTATGGGTGGACAGATGGGCACAAGTAGATTTGGGCAGCATGAGAGAACGGCTAGGCTTATGGGACACTTCCGTGACGTCCAAGACATACGGTCTGACAAGGATCGGCAGCAGCATCGTTTACTTTCACCCACGATGGGTAAAATGGATGGGGAGCAACAGGAACAAGACAGTTTGGCTACTCAAGGAGCTGCGGTACCGAAGGATACGGTACGGAAACAAATGGTGCAAGAAGAACCAAATACAGTGCATACACACCAGACAAGAGACATTCTATTAATGCAGCAGGTCGCCACAACTATCACCTTGCCCCCCCTCCCCTTACACTTGCAGCAATGATTAACAGAAGAGACTCTAAAGATCATCAAAGAAAGATGGATGACAAAACTTAACAGCAGGTCACATCCAACATCAATAACATACTAAAGAGTGCCATTTCAGAAGACAAAGGACTTTACCAAAAGATATTTACAGAGATAGAAGCAAACATCTGAGGGGCAATACCATACTTAAAGATCAATGAGATACGATGACAGCTTCACCCAAAAGTGGGCATGTTGAAAGACTCCAACAGCAATAAACTAACTGAAATAGAACAGATCAAGGAAAGATGCAGAGAGACATGGAGCAGCACTACAAGAGCAACTTTGTGATACAGGGAGTAAATGAGACTGGAAATGATAGAGAGCCAAACATCCTGAAAGATTAAGTTGTAGATGCTATAGAAATTCTGTTAAACAACAAAGCGCTTGGATGTGTCAATATTCTAATAGAGCTAATAAAGTCTCCTGGAGCAGATATTAATTTCATCAAATGCCTATGTCAACAGATATAGACAACTGGTAAATAGCCCAATCTCTAGACAAGATCAGTGTTTATTCCGATTCCAAAAAAGGGAGATGCCACTGACTGCGGAAAGTATCGGAATATTGCGCTCATACTTCATGCCAGCAAAATATTACTGAAGATCCTATAAAGACAGTTATAGCCTTACTTTGACACCAAACTACTAGAAGAACAAGCAAGACTCAGAAAAGGCAGAGGAAGAATATGTGTGATTGCTAGCATTAGATGGATAATGGAAAATGCCAAATAATACAATAAGAAGATCTATTTTTGCTTCATCGACTACAACAAAACCTTTGACTGTGGTGATCAGCAGAAACTTTGGAATACCATGAAATTATGGGTGTGCTGAACCATCTGATCAGCCTCCATAGGAACTTTTACATAGAAAGCAAAAGCAAGAGTCCAAACGAACACAGTGACACGGCATGGTTCAATGTATTCTGACTGCATCCGGTCACCATTTCTCTTCAGTTTATAAGCAGAAGCTATTTTCAGGAAGGCTAGACTTGCCAAAATAGAAAGAATCAAAAATTCTGGACAAATCATCAACATTCTTAAATAAGCAGAAGATATGACATTGATAGCAACAAGCATACATGGAAATATGGACTTATTACAGAGTGCCAAGATGAAGAGCTCAAACATGGGAGTGTTACTTAATTAAAGAAGACAAAGAAATTGACAACTGTGAGGTACGACCGACGCACATTCAACATGGATGACAAGTTATAAGAGACTTACACCTATTCAGATCAATGGTCGCTCAAGATGGAGTGACGACACCGCAGGTCAAAAGGAAAGAGCTATTGACAAAACAACAATGAAGTCACTGGTAGTGTTGAGCGATACCGTCCGATACTTGAAAGTATCGGTATCGGATAGTATCGGCCGATATCCGAAAAATATCGGACATCGCCGATACCGATATCCGATATCAATACAAGTGAATGGGACACCAAGTATCGGAAGGTATCCTGATGGTTCCCAGGGTCTGAAGGAGAGGAAACTCTCCTTCAGGCCCTGGGATCCATAGTGAGGTGTAAAATAAAGAATTAAAATAAAAAATATTGATATGCTCACCTCTCCGGCGGCCCCTGGACATCACACTGGTAACCGGCCGGCTTCTTTGTTTAAAATGAGCGCCTTTAGGACCTGCGAATGACGTCGCGGCTTCTGATTGGTCGCGTGACGTCATTCGCAGGTCCTCAATTCCTAGAATTAGGAGTTTAGTGAATGGGAATGATGTCGCGGCTTCTGATTGGTCGCGTGGCGGTCACATGGGCGGCACGCGACCAATCAGAAGCCGCGACGTCATTCTCAGGTCCTAAAGGCGCTCATTTTAAACAAAGAAGCCGGCCGGTTACCAGCGTGATGTCCAGGGGCCGCCGGAGAGGTGAGCATATCAATATTTTTTATTTTAATTCTTTATTTTACACATCCCTATTGATCCGATACCGATACCCGATACCACAAAAGTATCGGATCTCGGTATCGGAATTCCGATACCGCAAGTATCGGCCGATACCCGATACTTGCGGTATCGGAATGCTCAACACTAGTCACTGGACAATGTCTCTAAATTGAGGAACTCTAAACTGGTTCATATATAGTTTGGTCTTTTCTGTGGTAACATACAGATACGAAATCTGGATGATAAAGGAACAAGACAGAAGAATTGACACCTTCAAAATGTTTTGCTGGAGAAGGATGGTATCAATACCATTGATGGCAAGAAGAACAAATAAATCAATAGACATGATTCGAAGCAAGTATTATTAAGCTGAAAAGTAAGTATGGATACCCGCACCACACATATCCCAATTTCAAAGACAATATCAAAGCTGCAAGAGACGATATACACCACTGGTAGTGTGATTAATTCATAAAGGACAAAACCTGTAACACAGCATATGCGTCATGAAAGTCGGTGCCAATCCGACCTGTGACGCATATGCTGTGTCACAGAATCATCATGTCCCTGCAGATCGGGTGAAAGGGTTAACTCCAATTTCACCCGATCTGCAGGGACAGGGGGAGTGGTACGTTAGCCGAGGGGGGTGGGTTTTCCCGTGGCTACGATCGCTCTGCTTGGCTGTTGAAAGTGATGTTTCACTTTCAATCAGAGCGATAGTAATATTTCACCAATGAAAATTGGTGAAATATTACAATCCAACCATGGCCGATGCATCAATAGCATCAGCCATGGCTGGAGATCGCGATCTGCCCCCCCCAACGCCACCGATCTTCTCCCCTCCGTCCTCCGTCCGGTCATCTAGTGTCCTCCGCTCCCCTCCGTCTTCCTGTCTGCTACCCCCGCAGTCCGATCTCCCCATCATACTTACTGACCTCCCATGTCCCTCCCGGTGTCCAGTCTGCTTCATGGGCGCCGCCATCTTGCAAAATGGCAGGCGCATGCGCAGTGCGCCCGCCGAATCTGCCGGCCGGCAGATTCGTTACAAGTACTTTTTGATTGCTGTGATAGGTTCTATCACAGCGATCAAAATAAAAAAAATAATAAATAACCCCCCCTTTATCAACCCCATAGGTAGGGACAAAAATAAAATAAAGAAAATATTTTTTTTTTCCCCACTAGGGTTAGGGTTAGGGCTAGGCTTAGGGTTAGGGCTAGGGTTAGGGTTAGGGCTAGGGTTAGGGCTAGGGTTAGGGCTAAAATTAGGGTTAGAACTAGGGTTAGGGTAAGAATTAGGCTGGGTTCCCATTGTGTTAGTGGCAGTTCGCTAACAGAATCTGTTACATAGCGCCACTAACGCAATGTAATGGATCTGTTAGTGCAGCCATTGACCGCAATGTATCTAACCCATCGCTAACGTATGCCATTTTTGGCATGCGTTAGCGATGTCCCGTTATTTTCTGACGGACCTTTCTTGCAAGCGCAGATCGGGCATCTGCGCTAGCGGAATCGCTAAACGCAATCCCTTTTTGAACATTGCGTTAGCGCATTCCGTTACCGTATGCGCTAAACTGATTGCACTAACGCAATGTGAACCTAGCCTTGGGCTATGTGCACATGGTGCGGATTTGGCTGCGGATCTGCAGTGGATTCGCTGCTGCGGATTCGTAGCAGTTTTCCATCAGGTTTACAGTACCACATAAACCTATGGAAAACCAAATCCTTTGTGCCCATGGTGCTGAAAATACCGTGCAGAAAAGCTGTGCGGTAGGGTTAGGGTTGGAATTAGAGTTAGGGTTGGAATTAGGGCTAGGGTTGGAAATAGGGTTAAGATTAGACTGTGGTTAGAGTTATGGTTAGGGGTGTGTTGGGGTTAGGCTTGTGGTTAGGCTTATGGTTATGGGTGTGTTGGGGTTAGGGTTGGGATTAGGGTTATCATTAGGGTTAGGGTTGGGATTAGGGTTAGGGGTGTGTTGGGGTTAGGGTTGTGATTAGGGTTATGGCTAGAGTTGGGATTAGGGTTAGGGGTGTGTTGGGGTTAGTGTTGGAGTTAGAATTGAGGGGTTTCCACTGTTTAGGCACATCAGGAGTCTCCAAACGCAACATGGCACCACCATTGATTCCAGCCTATCTTGCATTCAAAAAGTCAAATGGTGCTCCCTCCCTTCTGAGCCCTGACGTGCACCCAAACAGTGGTTTACCCCCACATATGGGGTACCAGCATACTCAGGACAAACTGGGCAACAATTATTGGGGTCCAATTTCTCCTGTTACCCTTGTAAAAATTAAAAATTGCTTGCTAAAACATCATTTTTGAGGAAAGAAAAATGATTTTTTATTTTCACGGCTCTGCGTTGTAAACTTCTGTGAAGCACTTGGGGGTTCAAAGTGTTCACCACATATCTAGATCAGTTCCCTGGGGGGTCTAGTTTTCAAAATAGGGTCACTTGTGGGGGGTTTCTAATGTTTAGGCACATCAGGGGCTCTGCAAATGCAATGTGACGCCCGCAGACCATTCCATCAAAGTCTGCATTTCATAAGTCACTACTTCCCTTCCGAGCCCCGACGTGTGCCCAAACAGTGGTTTACCCCCACATATGGGGTATCAGCATACTCAGGACAAACTGGCCAACAACTTTTGGGGTCCAATTTCTCCTGTTACTCTTGTGAAAATAAAAAATTGCAGGCTAAATATTATTTTTGAGGAAAGAAAAATTATTTTTTATTTTCACGGCTCTGCATTATAAACTTCTGTGAAGCACTTGAGGGTTTGAAGTGGTCACCGCACATCTAGATTAGTTCCATGGGAGCTCTAGATTCCAAAATGGGGTCATATGTGGGGGAGCTCCAATGTTTAGGCACACAGGGGCTCTCCAAACGCGACATGGTGTCCGCTAACGATTGGAGCTAATTTTTCATTCAAAAAGTCAAATGGCGCTCCTCCCCTTCCGAGCCCTGCCATGTGCCCAAACAATGGTTGTAGATGACGAGGAAAAAGCTAACATATTAAACACCTTCTTCTCCACGGTATTCACGGTGGAAAATGAAATGCTAGGTGAAATCCCAAGAAACAATGAAAACCCTATATTAAGGGTCACCAATCTAACCCAAGAAGAGGTGCGAAACCGGCTAAATAAGATTAAAATAGATAAATCTCCGGGTCCGGATGGCATACACCCACGAGTACTAAGAGAACTAAGTAATGTAATAGATAAACCATTATTTCTTATTTTTAGGGACTCTATAGCGACAGGGTCTGTTCCGCAGGATTGGCGCATAGCAAATGTGGTGCCAATATTCAAAAAGGGCTCTAAAAGTGAACCTGGAAATTATAGGCCAGTAAGTCTAACCTCTATTGTTGGTAAAATATTTGAAGGGTTTCTGAGGGATGTTATTCTGGATTATCTCAATGAGAATAACTGTTTAACTCCATATCAGCATGGGTTTATGAGAAATCGCTCCTGTCAAACCAATCTAATCAGTTTTTATGAAGAGGTAAGTTATAGGCTGGACCACGGTGAGTCATTGGACGTGGTATATCTCGATTTTTCCAAAGCGTTTGATACCGTGCCGCACAAGAGGTTGGTACACAAAATGAGAATGCTTGGTCTGGGGGAAATTGTGTGTAAATGGGTTAGTAACTGGCTTAGTGATAGAAAGCAGAGGGTGGTTATAAATGGTATAGTCTCTAACTGGGTCGCTGTGTCCAGTGGGGTACCGCAGGGGTCAGTATTGGGACCTGTTCTCTTCAACATATTCATTAATGATCTGGTAGAAGGTTTACACAGTAAAATATCGATATTTGCAGATGATACAAAACTATGTAAAGCAGTTAATACAAGAGAAGATAGTATTCTGCTACAGATGGATCTGGATAAGTTGGAAACTTGGGCTGAAAGGTGGCAGATGAGGTTTAACAATGATAAATGTAAGGTTATACACATGGGAAGAAGGAATCAATGTCACCATTACACACTGAACGGGAAACCACTGGGTAAATCTGACAGGGAGAAGGACTTGGGGATCCTAGTTAATGATAAACTTACCTGGAGCAGCCAGTGCCAGGCAGCAGCTGCCAAGGCAAACAGGATCATGGGGTACATTAAAAGAGGTCTGGATACACATGATAAGAGCATTATTCTGCCTCTGTACAAATCCCTAGTTAGACATGGAGTACTGTGTCCAGTTTTGGGCACCGGTGCTCAGGAAGGATATAATGGAACTAGAGAGAGTACAAAGGAGGGCAACAAAATTAATAAAGGGGATGGGAGAACTACAATACCCAGATAGATTAGCGAAATTAGGATTATTTAGTCTAGAAAAAAGAAGACTGGGGGGCGATCTAATAACCATGTATAAGTATATAAGGGGACAATACAAATATCTCGCTGAGGATCTGTTTATACCAAGGAAGGTGACGGGCACAAGGGGGCATTCTTTGCGTCTGGAGGAGAGAAGGTTTTTCCACCAACATAGAAGAGGATTCTTTACTGTTAGGGCAGTGAGAATCTGGAATTGCTTGCCTGAGGAGGTGGTGATGGCGAACTCAGTCGAGGGGTTCAAGAGAGGCCTGGATGTCTTCCTGGAGCAGAACAATATTGTATCATACAATTAGGTTCTGTAGAAGGACGTAGATCTGGGGATTTATTATGATGGAATATAGGCTGAACTGGATGGACAAATGTCTTTTTTCGGCCTTACTAACTATGTTACTATGTTACTATGGTTTACCCCCACATGTGAGGTATTAGTGTACTCAGGAGAAATTGCCCAATAAATTTTAGGATCCATTTTATCATGTTGCCCATGTGGAAATGAACAAATTGAGGCTAAAATACATTTTTTGTGAAAAAAAAAAGTACTTTTTCATTTTTACGGATCAATTTGTGAAGCACCTAGGGGTTCAAAGTGCTCGCTATGCATTTAGATAAGCTCCGTGGGGGTTCTAGTTTCCAATATGGGGTCATTTGTGGGGGAGCTCTAATATTTAGGCACACAGGGGCTCTCCAAACGCAACATGGTGTCCGTTAAAGATGGAGCCAATTTTTCATTGAAAAAGTCAAATGGCGCTCCTTCCCTTCCGAGCCCTGTCGTGCACCCAAACAGTGGTTTCCCCCCACATATTGGGTATCGGCATACTCAGAACAAATAGTACAATAACTTTTGAGGTCCAGTTTCCATTTCTACCTTTGGGAAAATAAAAAAATGTTGCTAAAATATCATTTTTGTGACTAAAAAGTTAAATGTTCATTTTTTCCTTCCATGTTGCTTCTGCTGCTGTGAAGCACCTGAAGGGTTAATAAACTTCTTGAATGTGGTTTTGAGTACCTTGAGGGGTGCAGTTTTTAGAATCGTGTCATTTTGGGGTATTTTCAGCCATATAGACCCCTCAAACTGACTTCAAATGTGAGGTGGTCCTTAAAAAAAATGGTTTTGTAAATTTCGTTGTAAAAATGAGAAATCGCTGGTCAAATTTTAACCCTTATAACTTCCTAGCAAAAAAAAAAATTGTTTCCAAAATTGTGCTGATATAAAGTAGATATGTGGGTAATGTTATTTGTTAACTATTTTGTGTCACATAACTCTCTCGTTTAACAGAATAAAAATTCAAAATTTGAAAATTGCAAAATTTTCAACATTTTAGCCAAATTTCCATTTTTTTCACAAATAAACGCAAAAATTATCGACCTAAATTTACCACTAACATGAAGCCCAATATGTCACGAAAAAACAGTATCAGAACCGCTAGGATTCGTTGAAGCGTTCCTGAGTTATTACCTCATAAAGGGACACTGGTCCGAATTGCAAAAAACGGTCAGGCCATTAAGGTCAAAATAAGCTGGATCATGAAGGGGTTAATCAATCTTAATGGTTTTTCTTGTTGTATTGACTTTTGTTTACGTTCTTTAATTATACTTTTGCTAATGTACTAAAAGGTAAATATCCAGATCAGAATAAAAATATTACACAAACTCAATCCTTGTTTGCAGTGAGAAATTATTCAACGAAAAATATGAACTTTCAAATTCCTGTGATAACTTCTGCCAAGTAATTACTGTGAAGCTGAACAGCTGTATTACTCATGTCAACACTTTCCTAATAATTATGTTATGCTGATGTGCTTAGAGAACAAGATAGGGAAGGAAGGGGAAATCAGACACTACTCATTTGGAATGCTGTACATGAGTCTGTCCAATTCCAAGCCTCAAGGGTATGCAACTGACTAAAGTTTCAGAACAAAACTAAATTATAGGAATTATAAGGATTGTTGTTATCTCACAAACATTTTACTTTATTTCATTTTATACTTATAGCGCTAAGCTTTCTCCTGTACCCTGGCAGAACCATGGGCATCCTGGTGTTGCAACTGTCTTAAAGTGTTATTAATTTAATAAAAACTTAATAAAATAAATTGTATCATAAGACAATACTTGTAAAACTTTTAAATCAAAATTGAAACTTCACAATACGTGTGATTTGTCATTTATCCATGCCCTCTTTATCACTAACAAACTATCCTTCCTTGGCATCACTGAAACCTGGCTCACCCCCTATGACTCGCCTCTCCAGCTGCACTTTCTTAAGGCGGACTCAATCTCTCTCACACGCCTCACCCCACCAGCAAATGTGGTGTAGGAGTTGGCTTGCTCCTGTCCGATACCTGCTCCTTTACCCCAAATCCACTACCACCCTCCGCTACTCTTCCCTCATTTGAGGTGCACTCTGTCTGCATCAACTTCCCCTCCAACCTCCTGCTGGCTGTCATCTACCGCCCCCCAGAACTGGCCATCTCCACCTTTTTTGACCACTTCACCACCTGGCTACTTCATTTCCTCTCAGCCGACAATCCCCACTATCATGACGGGTGACTTCAATATCCCCATTGACACTTCCACCCCAGCTGCTTCTAAATATTTATCGCTCACTGCCTCCTTTGGTCTCACTCAATGGTACTTCGCAGCCACCCACAAATATGGCCACACACTGGACCTCATCTTCACCCGCCTCTGTTCCCTTACTAATCTCACTAAGTCCCCCCTCCCCCTGTCTGACCACAACCTACTGACATTCTCTTCCCTCTCCTCTCTTAGTGTGCTACCCCCACTCCACAAGTTCACTCACCCTCACAGAGATCTCAAACACTTAAATTTATATTCACTCTGAGTCCCTTCTCCCTATTACAGACATAGCTTCCTTCCATGACACAGATGCTGCTGCTATTTTCTATAACACCACAATAACAGCTACATTGGATTCAGCCACCCTCCCTCACGCATAGTAAGACTCGTACAATCAACAGACAGCCCTGGCTGACTAGCCTGACCAAAGAACTCATCGGGTTTCCAGGGTCACTGAGCGGAGATGGAAGAGATCTCGTTCTGCTGAGCACTTTATCGCATACAAGCAGTCCTTCACCAACTTCAAGTCTATTCTCACTTCTACAAAACAAACCTACTTCTTATCTCTCATATCCTCCCTGACTCACAACCCTAAACAGCTCTTCAACACTTTCAATTTTCTACTCTGACCCCCAGCACCTCCTCCCTCTCCTCTCATTTCTGATGAAGACTTTGCCTTTTTCTTTAAGCAGAAGATCGATAACATCAGAGAAAGCTTTGTCCAGCAGCCCCCAATGCCCCACCTCTTGACTGCTCAGCCCTGTTGTTCCAAAACCAGCTCCACCATGACAGACGATCAGCTCTCCACCCTTCTGTCAAGATCACATCTCACCACTTGCATGCTTCACCCACTCCCACCCCACTTCATCCGTAACCTCGCCAAAGTCTTCATCCCAACCCTAACATAACTCTTCAACCTCTCATTTACAAATGGTGTCTTCCCTTTATCCTTCAAACATGTATCAATGACGCCTATCCTCAAAAAACCCTCCCTCGACCCATCCTCTGTGTCCAGCTATCGCCCGATATACTTTCTCCCTTATGCCTCAAAACTACTGTAAGAGCATGCCCATCTTGAACTGTCCTTCTACCTCTCCTCCTGCTCCCTCTTTGATCGGTTACAATCTGGCTTCCGAGCACATCACTCAACTGAAACTGCCCTAACTAAAGTCACCAACAATGCTTACCAATAAATAAGTGGGGGCGAGAGGGGTCAGATCTATATCTGACCCCTCTCGCCCCCACTTATTTATTGGTAAGCATGGTACACTTTTACTGTTCACTGCTGCACTTTAAAGATGGATAAGTTTAGAGCATATATCTACCTCTATTTGTTTGCTTAGCCTACCTAGCTTCTGGCCTTATTTTTCTTGTTCTATGGTCACAGGACCTTTATGCTCTTGACAGGCCAGTATATACTATGTCTGTGTGGGATTTGTGAGGGTAGGGTCTTAGCTATCTACATTATATTGGTGTGTTATGTACTGTTGTGATATTTATATGTACATTTTTTTACCTAAAGAATTAATAAAACTGACGTATTGATTTTTATCAGATGTAATCGTTTTGCTCCTTTTTCTCCTATTGTATCTTGACCCAGTTGAAATGTGTGCAGGTGGGGGCGTGGACAAATGGGACTGGGGGCATGGCCAAACGGGAGCATGCTCGGCGGGATTTTATTTATCAAGAGGCATCTCTTGCTCCCTCTCTGCTGCTCCCCTCCTATAAAGTCCCTCTTCCTCTCACCAGCTCTGTCCCCACCTGTCCCTGCCTGCTCCCTCTTTCTCCTCATGAGCCCTGCTTCAGTGTTTTCCAGCCCTGCTCCTCTGTCTTAGTAACCTCTCTCTCTCTCTGCCCACAGCCCCTGCAGTACTGCTCCCCATGCCCTCCCTCCATAGCCCCTCTGTGTTAGACTGTTGCTTCATACAGCAGTTCCTGTACTGACTGCTGCTCCTGCAGCCATCCTCATCTACACAGCCCCCTCCTGCTCCTGACCTCCTACTCCAGCCAGAACTCTGCTCCCCTCCTGCACCATCTCCCTCAAGCAGGATCTTAAACCAAAGCAAGTCCCAGGAAGTGCTAAGTATTATTATTATTATTTATTGTTATAGTGCCATTTATTCCATGGCGCTTTACATGTGAGGAGGGGTATACATAATAAAAACAAGTATTATTATTATTTATTGTTATAGCGCCATTTATTCCATGGCGCTTTACATGTGAGGAGGGGTATACATAATAAAAGACTGGTAGATTATTTTATCAAATTGAAACCAAAAATGGCTACATTCTATCTCTTGCCAAAATTGCATAAAGAGCCGAATGATCCACCTGGAAGACCAATAGTCTCGGGAAAAGAGAGCTTGTGTGAGACAATATGCAATATTATTGATTTTTACCTGCAGCCCTTAGTTGTTACGCTTCCGTCATATTTAAAGGATACAACAGCTGCATTACGTATGTTGGACGCTGTGCATTTGGATGAAAACTCAATTTTGGTTACAGCTGATGTGGAATCTTTATATTCCTCAATTAAACATGCCGATGGATTACATGCAACTGCCCATTATTTACATGAGAGTAATTTGGAGAAACCATTGATAGATTTGATCTTGATTCTGTTGAAATTTGTCCTTGAGCATAATTTTTTTATTTTTAATAAAAATATTTTTCTTCAAAAACAAGGTACTGCCATGGGCGCAACTTGCGCCCCTGCATACGCCAATCTATTCATGGGATATTGGGAAAGAGAGATTTTCCAGAATGACCAGATGGAGGAAATCAACTTGGTACATGGATGGAGTCGTTATATCGACGACATCCTTTTCATCTGGGAAGGTAGTAATGACCAACTTGTGACATTGATGAAAAAATTTAATTCTAACAACTACAACATTAATCTCACATATAAAAGTGGCAGATCCCTGGAATTCCTGGACCTTAAAATCTTGGTGTCCCCAAGTGGTAAAATCATCACTGATGTACACAGAAAACCTACTGCAACGAATACCCTTCTACATGCCTCATCATCGCATTTTAAGCCAACAATAAATGGTATTCCGATAGGACAATTTTTGAGGGTTAAAAAGATCTGCTCTAATGAAGAGGATTATCAAATGCAATCACAAGAATTGGCCTGTCGTTTTCAAGATCGAGGATATAGTAATAGGCAGATAAAAAGAGGCTGTAGTAGGGCATCCAAAATGTCAAGGGAAGAACTACTCTATGGAAGACGTGATCTTCCGGGTAGTCGACGAAAGAATGACCAAGTGAGGTTCATCACTAATTACAACAAACAGTGGTCGGAGCTTACGTCTATTTTGCACAAACATTGGAATGTGTTGTTTTGTGATCCAGTTTTGAAAAATATCTTACCAAAACATCCATCTTTAGTGCCAAAACGTTGCAAAAATCTGAAAGATATGTTGGTACACAGCCACTATTCAAACAAAGATAATACATCTGAAACATCTACATCTACTAGAAAAGGTTTTTTCCCATGTAATAGGTGTAAGGCGTGCAGTAACCACAGTAAAAGCCAATCTTTTTGCAACCATGATGGCTCTAGGACTTATTCCATTTGGAAAAATCTTTCATGTGTCTCAAAAGGGGTTATATACCATGCCGAATGCCCCTGCAGGAAGGTATATATTGGATTAACAACCAGAGAGCTCAAATTACGTACCAGAGAACATGTGCTCGATATTGAAAAAGCTGCGGCGGCTGACGATGTGAGTATGTTGAAGACCCTTCCCAGACATTTCAGACTTTTCCACAATTCTAATCCAACAGGCCTTAAGATTAAAGCTATTGATCAGGTTGTTTTGAATAGCAGAGGGGGGAATTTGGGGAAAGTTCTGGCGCAGAAGGAGAGTAGGTGGATATACCAACTTGGGACCTTAACACCACAAGGTCTGAATGAAACTATGGGATTTAGTTCCTTTTTATAAAATTTAGGCCCCACCTGCTCTCTTTCCGTGCCATTCCTTACTTTAGGTGATACTTTACGTACATCCTGTTTCCGGATTTTAATTATGTGTGTGTTTACTGTTTTGATATTTAGTAGGCGAAACGGCGCTGTCGGGGTGGCAGCACGGACCGGATAGATATACCTGCACGCAGCATGTAAGTTTACATTCATTTGCATATTAGCCTGATGGCGTTTGGGCTGCTACATATAGGGTTCAATATTTAGGCAGTAAGCTGGTAAATGTCCATTTTACATGTACGCTAGCACTTTTTAGTGATTTGCAGCTCCATTGAGACTGCTTTTCTTTAGCACTGAGCACTTTATTTGTGACTTTGGTACATGTTCATAAATTGGTTGTATAAAAAATATTTTTCCCAGCGCCTTTGTTTCATAGCCCATGCCATTGTATGGCAATTTTTCCATTGTTTTTCATGCTGGTCCGTTGCTGTTTGTTTGTTTTTATTGAGTTTTTTTGTTTCTATATATCCGTTGGGCTTATCAAATTTTGTTCTTTATTGTTTCTTTAATAAAATTTTGTTATACAATTTTTATCTTTGTATGCCTCGGTTTTTCTCCTTTCTTTTCTGGGGAAATGAGTATATTATTAAACGTTTTTGAGGTCTATTTGTGCTAATTTTGGATTGTGGTTGATTATAATAAAAACAAGTACAATAATCTTAAACAATACAAGTCATAACTGGTACAGGAGGAGTGAGGACCCTGCCCGCGAAGGCTCACAATCTACAAGGGATGGGTGAGGATACAGTAGGCGAGGATAGAGCTGGTCATGCAGCCCTGTAACATTCAGTATTTAAATTAGCATATGTAAATTTTTATGCCCACCCTTTACTTTATGTCTGCGGACCTCTTTCCACTTTTTGATATGCCTGAGTCTCCATCTCTGATCTAATTATTGTTTTTATTTTCTGACTATTTTTGTATAATTTAATAAAAGTATATATATTTTTCATCATTTCCATTGGTGGATTTTTTACTCTATGACCCCTTTTGTATGAGTGCCGTCCTCTCACCCAGACGCACGTTTCGCCACTGGCTTCTTCTTGGTTATTCTTTTACCTCTGTATTTTATCTTTATGAATAAAAGTTAATTTGTATCCATGGATCTCTTCATCCTCGCGTTGTACCTCCAGTAGGATATGTGTATTGCGTATCTCCTGTTTGTGTCAGGATTCCCACGAACACTTATTCTGCTAACCGCTTCAAAATTAATGAACAAATGAAGAACATCCACTTCAAAGCATTCTTAAGGTAAAGAACTATTTATTGAGGCATGTTTCAAAGATGATGGTAAAAATGATACAAGTGAAGTCTGCTAATGAAAAAGCAGCACAGCAGAAGAAGCAACATCTCCACTTCCATTACTAATTTCATGTCATGATGAATTGTCCTAATAGGAAGAAAAATGCTCCTGTGCACTTGGACCGTGCTGTTTTAAACATAAAAATGTCAAAGCTAGACCAGCTGGGATATATCACAGAAAAAATGCAGGACACACTTATTTGTTCAAGGGCAGGTAATAAAACACATTCCCATTAGGATTCAGACAAGATAAACATACTGAATAGTCAGTCAATCTAATACCGTAGAAGGACGACTGCGGAAATCTACTTCAAGGTGCAATATATCATGTTAGCCAGCAGCTAATTTGGAAGGGGCATATTTTTACATAGGGAAAATTATTTAGTGCTTCCGATACTAATAGCTCATTCTTCTCAACCTCATAACTCTGGCAGCAACCAACAAAATGAATCATGTAAATAGCATATTGGACAAAGTATGCAGGCACATAAATTTCCACTTGTAGAGTATGAAAACATCACCTAGTTTATGTTACCAATAGAATTCCACTGGAATTGTACAAAATCTGAAATTTGGAGAATACAATTTTTTGGTAATTTGCTCTCTGAGAATCTTACTGAACAGTTGAGGGCTGGCACAAGGGTAAAAATAAAAGAAAACATACCTCAGTGCTCACCTCTCCATCCTCCCCCGATGCTCTATGCCCAGTCCTCCACAACTCTCTCCATCTCTTGACCAGTGTTCCCTCAAGGCTGGGATTTCTGGCTGTAACCAGGCCTCAAGCTCACTGAGCATGCCCTTGGGTTAAGAGTGACCACTAGACGTGAGACACAAAGTGATGGAGGTGGGGATGGTCAGACAGCTGACAGTGAACAGTGGGAGCGACTGGAGTATAAGTGAGGTGAGGATAAGTATTTTTTTTAATGTTTTTTACATGTTGTGCCTTTTATGCTTTGGGGTCTAAAGAGAATAATTTCTCTGTCAATCGAAATTCGCTTGAATTGGCGAATTTGAATTTTGTCAGATCTGCTTATCTCTAGTTACCAGCAAACAATACATTTGATCACCTAAGGATGCTAGTTTTTTTTTACCAATATGTTCTAGTGTGACTCCCTTACAATTCTAGAGTTCACCATCCAAGATGCCAAGGACATTATCACCCCCTTTAATTAACGTAGTTTTGGGAAGATATCATGTTCTTTGCATAATGCACATTCTAGCAAATATTTCAGCGATATTAAAATTAAAAGTACTGTGATGTTAAAGAGTAACTAAATGTTAAATTATTTTTTTATATATATTTTCTGGGCACTCTACATCGGTGGGGGGTTCAGGTCGGAATACTTGGACCTCAGTCAATCTACAAGCTCTTCAAGTGCCTACAAAATCTAAAAATAAGACAACCTTAATCATGTATTTCCTCTTTAATCTTCTGCAGTCTACATTGTATTTTCTTTCTGCAAGCTTGATTTAAAATTGCCCTAAGGGGATAGGCAAAGTATGATTTCCCTATTTAATGTATTAAAAAAAAAAACTCATGAGTGTATCATGTTATGGATTTGACAGAATTAAAGTCCTTTCAAGATGTCCCTTCTATGACATTAGAATGCTGTACAGCAACACTAATTGCCTTGTACCCCATATTGAACATATTTTCAGACAAGGAATCTACTTAAGATACTTCTCTATTTTAATATGCATACCTAAGAGATCATGTAATACTTTAATTAAAATTATGCCAGGCTTCAATGAGACAGTTGCATAAACCTATTTTTCAGCTATACACAATCACCATGAAACATAGTAACTATTATAAATATTTTTTTTAATCTTGTTCTTTAATACAAAAACCTTTATAACAATACATAGCCTTTCTTTGACCTTACATTTAGATTTGCTATTTGTGGGGGTTACATATTAAATGGGTTTTCCAAAAACATTTAAAGCTTATGTAGAGCTTATCCATCTTCAATGTTCTTTGTTGCTAATAGATGCCACTGTTGGGTGCATGGACAATAAAATTAGGTTTGAAACAAAAAGTTTGTCAGAGTGTGGCTGAGGTTGCATGGAATAGCTGGGGAGTCTACATACTGTATATGAAGTTTTCACTGCTGGTTTTAACCATTCATCGTTTTTATCATTAAAGGGAACATTTCACCAATGTTTGTGTCTCTGAATAAATGCCACCACCAGAGATGAGCGGACACCTGGATGTTCTGGTCCGGTAGGTTTGGGAGAACAGTTACAAAAGGTTCGGGTTCGAGTACCAGAGCAGAACTCAGACCCCATTCACTTGAATGGGGGCCCTGGACATTCAGTGTTTGTCATGCTATCATGTGCATGACAGCCTGGAAAACACAGCTTCTGATCCGCGGTAAAATCGTCACCGCCGGTCAGAGAGACACTGTTCCAATGCTGTTAAAAGACAGCATTAGTGCTCAGCTGTGATCTGAGGCATAAAGTTCACTTCCAGTCACTGCTGTTGGCTGGTAGGACTACTGATCCCATTAGTCAACGCCTGCTGCCGCTAATAACAGCGAGAGCAGGATCGGCTGATGGGAGTATTCATCAGCCGCTGCCTGTGCTGTAAATAATAAAAAAAAATGGTGTGGGTTTCCCTGTATTTTTGATAACCAGCCAGGAAAACTCACAGCTGAGGGCTGCAACCCTCAGCTGTCAACTTCCGCAAGGCTGGTAATCAAGAATAGAGGGGTCCTCACTTAGATTTTTTAAAATTATTTTAAAAATTAAAAAAAAAAACGGCGTGGGGTCAACCCCATATTTGACAACAGACTTGCTAAAGCAGACAGCTGGGGGTTGGTATTCCTGGGCTTGTAAGGGAATATTGGGTATGGATAGTCCCCAGACTAAAAATAGCAGCCCGAAGCCACTCAGAAAAGGCACATCTATTAGATGCGCCAATTCTGGCACTTCGCTCGGCCCTTTCCATTTGCCATGTAGCGGTGGCAAGTGAGGTTCATATTTGTGGGGTTGATGTAACCTTTGTATTGTCAGGTGACATCAAGAGCCCAGATTAGTAATGGAGAGGAGTCAATAAAATGTCTATCCATTGCTAATCCTATAGTTATATGGTAAAGACCCAGCTAGAATAAGGTATTTTATTAGAAATAAAACAAAACACACTTTTTCATTTTTATTTATAAATAACAGACACAGTTATACTCACCTAATGCCCATTCCAATAAATCCCTCATGTTATGTAAAACAACAATATCCCTCACCTATCCGCTGTTCTGTCCCATGCCTTTAATATATCTGGGGAACAAACAATTTTCAACCTTGATGGGTGCCAAGATGCGCCATCAAGGCTGAGAACCACTGATGAATGAACTGTTGGAAGTCACTAACTAGTGATGACATAATCAAGGTTACTGCCGGTCACGGCGGCTGCGTTCCCAGCCAGGCCAATAAACTGTGGTGACCTCCTTCTGGTGAGATCACCGCTATCACATTGAAAAAAAGTCTCAAGGTGCAGAGCTGAGTTCACTGAGAAAATTTTGCCACAGTGAATTTGAAATGCAGTGAAGGTTACTTGGTGTATCCACATTGCTGACCAAGTCTATGAAGCTCCCTTCTCTGAAAGGGCTCTGTACTCTGGAATTTTGGAAGGAGCTCATCTTGGGACCTTGATTTGGACTACAGCAAACCAGTATATGAGTTTTATCTTTAATAAATTGTTGAAAGAGGGTAATTGTTTGGTAGTGTTTTTAACAAGTTAAAGACTTTTTTGTTTGTGTATTTGTTTATTTCTTTTTACTTCTTGATTAGTAATGGGGGTTATGACTGATGCTTCTCCACTACTATCCCCTGGGCTTGGTGCCAGTGACAGCTACAGACATCAAACCCAAAAAATTTACCCTGAATGCCTCCAAAACAAGGACAATAGGGATGAGCCAAGGCTCACACCAAAATGTGCGCATCAAAATATTAATACGCTGTGAATGCTTATGGTTATTGGGTCTTTCCTAACCTACAAATATCAGCCTGCAGCAGCCCCAGAAGTGGCTCATTATATTTGATGCGCAAATTCTGGAGTTTATCTTCGACTCATCCCGATTTCCCTAGTGCAGTGGCAATTAGGGTAATTTTTGAGGGCTTGATGTCAGCAGCTGGCTGACACAAAGCCCAGGGGTTAGTAATGGAAATGTGTCAGTCATACACCCCCTTTATTAACTCAGTAGTAAAAAGAGATAACACACACAGAAAAGTACAATCCGCTTTATTTCAAATTGAGGTCTCACGACGAGACCCATTCAAACTTCTAGTGTATGGAACCTTGTTCAGAGAACGGAGCTTCATAGGCACTAACTTCAGGAGACACTACGTCTATGTCACACAGTGGCTCTGACTGGCAGTGATAGCAGAGCCTCTGTGTAACAGCATGGGAAACAGTGGCTTTGAAGGGCGGTAACCTCACTAAAGTCACCACTGGTCACAGCAGATAGAACAGCGTTGGAACCCGTAGGGCTGTGACTTCAGTAAGGTTACCGCTAGTGTTGAGCGATAACGTCCGATATTTGAAAGTATCGGTATCGGAAGGTATCGGCCGATATCCGAAAAATATCGGATATCGCCGATACCGATATCCGATACCAATACAAGTCAATGGGACACAAATATCGGAAGGTATCCTGTAATGGATCCCAGGGTCTGAAGGAGAGGAAACTCTCCTTCAGGCCCTGGGATCCATATTCATGTGTAAAATAAAGAATAAAAATAAAAAACATTGATATACTCACCCTCGGACGCGCCCTGGTCGTCACCGATGCAACAGCCTTGCTTTCGTTCCGAAGAATGAGCGCGTTAAGGGCCTTCGATGATGTCGCGGCTTGTGATTGGTCGCTGAGCGGTCACGTGACCGCTCACGCGACCAATCACAAGCCGCGACGTCATCGAAGGTCCTTATCGCGCTCATTCTTAGGAATGAGCGTGTTAATGACAGTCGATGACGTCGGGGCTTGTGATTGGTCGCGTGAGCGGTCACGTGACCGCTCAGCGACCAATCACAAGCCGCGACGTCATCGAAGGCCCTTTACGTGCTCATTCTTCGGAACGAAAGCAAGGCGGTTGCAGCGGTGACGACCAGGGCGCGTCAGAGGGTAAGTATATCAATATTTTTTATTTTTATTCTTTATTTTACACATTAATCTTAATCCCGATACCGATTCCCGATATCACAAAAATATCGGAACTCGGTATCGGAATTCCGATACCGCAAATATCGGCCGATACCCGATACTTGCGGTATCGGAATGCTCAACACTAGTTACCGCTAGTCAGAACCACTGTTATCCACAATGTCACACAGCGGCTCTGACCTGCAGTCATGTCAGTAAGGTTACTGCCAGTCAGAGCTGCTGTGTGACAGTGTGGGAAACAGCGGTTCTAACAGGCAGTAAACTTACTTATGTCGCCGCCACTCACAGGCCCTGTAACCAATGTTATTCATGTGGTGCGATGGCCAACGACAGCCATGCTAATTCTTGACATACAGTTAGGGCCAGAAATATTTGGACAGTGACACAAGTTTTGTTATTTTAGCTGTTTACAAAAACATGTTCAGAAATACAATTATATATATAATGTGGGCTGAAAGTGCACACTCCCAGCTGCAATATGATAGTTTCCACATCCAAATCGGAGAAAGGGTTTAGGAATCATAGCTCTGTAATGCATAGCGTCCTCTTTTTCAAGGGACCAAAAGTAATTGGACAATGGACTCTAAGGGCTGCAATTAACTCTGAAGGCGTCTCCCTCGTTAACCTGTAATCAATGAAGTAGTTAAAAGGTCAGGGGTGGATTCCAGGTGTGTGGTTTTGCATTTGGAAGCTGTTGCTGTGAGCAGACAACATGCGGTCAAAGGAACTCTCAATTGTGGTGAAGCAGAACATCCTGAGGCTGAAAAAAAAGAAAAAATCCATCAGAGAGATAGCAGACATGCTTGGAGTAGCAAAATCAACAGTTGGGTACATTCTGAGAAAAAAGGAATTGACTGGTGAGCTTGGGAACTCAAAAAGGCCTGGGCGTCCACGGATGACAACAGTGGTGGATGATCGCCGCATACTTAATTTGGTGAAGAAGAACCCGTTCACAACATCAACTGAAGTCCAGAACACTCTCAGTGAAGTAGGTGTATCTGTCTCTAAGTCAACAGTAAAGAGAAGACTCCATGACAGTAAATGCAAAGGGTTCACATCTAGATGCAAACCATTCATCAATACCAAAAATAGACAGGCCAGAGTTAAATTTGCAGAAAAACACCTCAAGAAGCCAGCTCAGTTCTGGAAAAGTATTCTATGGACAGATGAGACAAAGATCAACCTGTACCAGAATGATGGGAAGAAAAAAGTTTGGAGAAGAAAGGGAACGGCACATGATCCAAGGCACACCACATCCTCTGTAAAACATGGTGGAGGCAACGTGATGGCATGGGCATGCATGGCTTTCAATGGCACTGGGTCACTTGTGTTTATTGATGACATAAGAGCAGACAAGAGTAGCCGGATGAATTCTGAAGTGTACCGGGATATACTTTCAGCCCAGATTCAGCCAAATGCTGCAAAGTTGATTGGACAGCGCTTCATAGTACAGATGGACAATGACCCCAAGCATACAGCCAAAGCTACCCAAGAGTTCATGAGTGCCAAAAAGTGGAACATTCTGCAATGGCCAAGTCAATCTCCAGATCTAAACCCAATTGAGCATGCATTTCACTTGCTCAAATCCAGACTTAAGACGGAAAGACCCACAAACAAGCAAGACCTGAAGGCTGCGGCTGTAAAGGCCTGGCAAAGCATTAAGAAGGAGGAAACCCAGCGTTTGGTGATGTCCATGGGTTCCAGACTTAAGGCAGTAATTGCCTCCAAAGGATTTGCAACAAAATATTGAAAATAAAAATATTTTGTTTGGGTTATGTTTATTTGTCCAATTACTTTTGACCTCCTAAAATGTGGAGTGTTTGTAAAGAAATGTGTACAATTCCTACATTTTCTATCAGATATTTTTGTTCAACCCTTCAAATTAAACGTTACAATCTGCACTTGAATTCTGTTGTAGAGGTTTCATTTCAAATCCAATGTGGTGGCATGCAGAGCCCAACTCGCGAAAATTGTGTCACTGTCCAAATATTTCTGGCCCTAACTGTAGCTGTAATGGGACTGGAAATGCCCATAGCCTGAACGCTTGTAAATTGGCTGCATCTTTTCAACAAGCTTGATTCAGGTGCAGAACCCGAACAGACGCTAGTTGTCTGGTACAAATCCTGAATTTTAGTGCTCAGGTTCACTCATCCCTAGTTGCAATGTAAAACTTTAAACATATGTTCACATGGAGATAGTTTTTTTCATGGATTTTGAACCAGATCTGCTCCAAAAGTCACATCTAAGAGTATATGAAGATTATTTGAAGTATCTTTTTTGTTGTTTTGAAATCTACATAAAAACTGTGTGATCTTGTTAGGCTGTTAGGAGGATTTTTTTTACTAAAACAAGTGGTACAGTATGAATATATATATATATATATATATATATATATATATATATATATATATATATAATGTAGTATGGCTATACCGCCTAGAAGAATAACAATTATACCTGAATTGTAGTAATCCTATGTGTCAGTGCTGAGGAACCAAGCTTTGAAGCCACATACAAATTAGCCTGAGCGAGAAATGCAAGAGGATCTGTCGCCAGAGCTCATTTTTAATGAAAGGGGGCATATACACATTATGCACAGCAGATATTGTGCAGTGTGGCCACTTCTTGACATTTAAAACATTATCCTTCTGACATTGTCCTGACACATCTTCCTGAATGGAACACCAGTTACATACACTTTGATGAACCAGTGTTATAATGGGAAAATGTGTTGAGGTCATGGTCATATGGTAGCTATGTTGAGTTCCTTACATTGTATTCACATGTTTCGATGTTTCGACTTTTGTATCGATTTGTATATAGGGTTTCTACATTTGTACTTGGCACTATAGCACTTTATGGCATTTATTGCATATAATCACTATATGTGGTAGGCAGCTATTGTGTCATGTATTTACTATTCCCATATGGATATAAATTCTGTACTCTCTATAAGGAGAGGTGTATATGGTCTGTATAGGGCATTTTTAGGGTCTCCTAGGGTGAGACAACATTGAGCGGGGACGCCAATATTGCATTGATTTAGGGTGCCAACCTCCATCCTTATGGTGTTTATTCAGTGTTTTATTGGAGGGAAAGTTTACCCCCCCTTCCCTCTCCTGCCCTTGTTGCCCTATATCAAACTAGTGGACATTGATTGTGGCCATTGTGCCGTGTAGCACAAATTTATTATTGATTATTATTTTGTAACTTAATATTATTAAAGATTATTTTGATTAGGGGTTTATTTTGCTACTTTTAGATATTTTGAAATGCTCCAGCTACATATTTTTTTTCTAATCAGCCCATGTTAAACATTAATATAATTTCTCACGAATCCTGTTGTCGCCATGCACTTTAAATGAATCTATCTGTTCTGCTGCCAGCAGTGATCACAGATCTGTAAATGTTACTGAAGTAGAAAATCAGAATTGCAGGCAATGACAATCATTTTTCGGAAGATGTAAGCTCGTTAGAATGAAAATGCATGGCGCGATGGGCACAAACAGCATTTTCAGAGAACATCACATTGTTACTTAGCACTTTTGGTTTGGTCTTGAGTCATTAACATTTAAAAGTCAACGTTTCTGGACCATTTTGTATAACAAAATCATATGTGCTAGGTATAATAATAATAATAACTACCATCCAAGGTAATGATCTGCAGGTTTACCGTAACCTATTGTCCTTCTAGTACGGATTCAGGTCTATCTATGCACTTACTCCAAAGTTTTATTTTCTTACAAAAGCGAACAACCGTTTGAGCTTCATAAATCTGTCCCCAGTTTCCACTGACTGGCAAGAAGAATAAGAGTTTCAAAAATGTTTTAAATAATTGAGTGGCTCAAACCTCAACGCAAACAAAAACTACAATTTTTATTTAGAGGGGTTGGTCATTACTTTTCATGTGAACTAACTACTGTAGATGAGCACTACTCTAAATACCTCGCTTTTCCAAATACTGCACCCTGTGCTGCTTTTCTGGCCACAAAACTTCTAGCTGAGAAGCTCCTGCTTCTTGTCATGTCAAGTCAGATTTTCCCTACTTTCCAGGCTCTGTAAATTAATGGCTCTGTAAAGTAATGAGGATGGGTGGGCGGGGCTTGCTGCAGGTGTAGGCGGGGCTGTATTCAGTAGCGCTCACTCAGTTTCTCTGAATGCTGCCTGCTTTGGCAACTTGCCTGCTAGCTGGTGTGTGTTTTTTCCAGGTGTATTCTTTAGGTGTATGGAATCTGTTACTAAATTTGTGGCGAAATTTACCCAGCGAGAATGAAAGTTATATACTGATGTGGACATAACTTATACCACACTGTGGATGCATATTGGTTGTTGGGGGGCATTAGATCACACTGCAGCTGAATATACGGAGATATTGGGGAGCATTATGCCACACATATGTCGTATATTCAGCTGCAGTGTGGTCTAATGCCCCCCAACAACCAATATGCATCCACAATGCACTATAAGTTATGTCCACATCAGTATATAACTTTCATTCTCGCTGGGTAAATTTCGACACCAATTTAGTAACATATCCATACACCTAAAGAATACACCTAGAAAAAACACACACCAGCTAGCAGGCAAGTTTCCAATGTTGGTTCTTTTCCGGCGACTGCTAGTGAGAGAAGGAGGAGGCACGATCAGTTGATTACAGTATAAAGACGTTGTAAGGCGGGGGGCGGGGGACCTGGGTGACAGGCTGAGAAGCGCAGTGCGCATGCCCAGGAATCCTAGCCCCGCACTGTGCACAATGCATAACACAGTGCGGGGCAGGGATTACCGAGATGGGTGGCCGCACTGCCCGCACAGGCGCAGTCTCCAAGCCTGGCTGGGATGTCAGACCGCCAGAGCTTACTGCGCCTGCCCCACAAACATTTACACAGCGCCGGCGCTGGATTTGAAAAGAAAACAGCGCGGAGGGGGCGGCGCCGTAAGCCCCTGAAAATGTGAGTGACGGCAGTTGGGCGCTTCACAGAGGAGGCTTCAGACCCGCCTCTGTGGACAAAGACAGGTATTTTTGCAAAGTTTCAAAACGCTTTATTTTAGTAATACCTGAACACAAAACTAAAAGAGCCACCTTGTTAGAATGCGGCATTACTGCTGCACAAGGTGGCTCTTTTAGTTTATAACGGCTGCAAGGGGGTTACAGTGGCCCTTTAACAGGCAATGCCATACACCAAAGACAATTGCTTAAAAGACAATGCCATACACCGAAGACTGAATTAATGTATTTACTATATCCACAGGACAATTGCTAGAGGTCTTTCATCACATGGACACATGGTGAACTTTTATAACCCTTATGGTGATAGCAATTTAGTTCCTACCTCTCACTTTAGTATACAATTTATATTTTGCTGTTTTAAGAAATCCTTATTTTTAATATTTAATCTGGGATGCAGACATCATTTTCTTACAAGGTGCTTTTTACATTTTCAGTTAATGGTAGGAGTTTAATCTGGTTGCTTCTTTTAAGCAGTTCTCTTAGGGCTACTGTTCTGGTGCTTTGAGCATTACTTCTATGTTCTGCAGTGTCCTATACAGGGCAGTGCCAATGCTGTATGTGAAGCTGGTAGAGGAGTGGGGGGTGTATGTGGAGTTACAGGTCTGGGCTCACTGCTGGCTTGCAACAGCAAAAGAAATTGTACGAAATGTAGCAAGAAGGTAGCAGAGGTTTCAGTAGAAATGATCGCGATTCGCAATGACAACATAGCTGGTGCCAGGAAATGGAGCAGAAAGGCATAAAACAGCATGATACTTGGTAGAAAAATTATATGAGGTCATTTAGGGTCATATAATTAATCTATATATATAATTGTCTAAGGGTTTTTCCGTCTGTCTGTCTGTCTGTCCTGGAAATCCCGCGTCTCTGATTGGTCGAGGCCGCCAGGCCTCGACCAATCAGAGACCGGCACAGCATCGATGTAGAAATCCCACGTCTCTGATTGGTCGAGGCCGCCAGGCCTCGACCATTCAGCGACGGGCACAGCGACGATGATGTCATAAAGGACGTAGACATCCCGCGTCTCTGATTGGTCGAGGCCGCCAGGCCTCGACCAATCAGCAACGGGCACAGCGACGATGATGTCATAAAGGACGTAGACATCTCACGTTTCTGATTCAGCGACGGGCACAGTATCGACGTAGATGTCATAATGGTTGCCATGGCGACGATGATGTCATAAAGGTTGCCTCGAACCAATCAGCGACGGGCACAGTCTGCCGCGAATTCTGGAATCATCATTGTCCATATACTACGGGGACATGCATATTCTAGAATACCCGATGCATTAGAATCGGGCCACAATCTAGTCTACTATATAATTGTCCAAGGGTCACTTCCGTCCTTCTGTCTGTTTGTCTTTCTGTCTGTCTCGGAAATCCCAAGTCGATGATTGGTTGCGGCAAAACGGCCATGACCAATCAGCGACGGGCACAGTCCGGCGGCAAAATGGCCACTCCCTACTCCCCAGCAGTCAGCGCCCGCTCCATACTCCCCTCCAGTCAGCGCTCACACAGGGTTAATGGCAGGGTTAACGAACCGCGTTATGCCGCGGTGCAACGCAGTCCGTTAACGCTGCTATTAACCCTATGTGACCAACTTTTTACTATTGATGCTGCCTATGCAGCATCAATAGTAAAAAGATCTAATGTTAAAAGTAATAAAAAAAATAAAAAATCATTATATACTCACCATCCGGATACAGTCCAGGCCTTTCCCGCTCCTCGCGACGCTCCGGTGACTGGTCCATGCTTTGCGGTCTCGCGAGATGATGAAACTCTTAGGACCGGAGCATCGTGAGGAGCATCGGTAAACGCTGTCTGGATCTGGGGGGCCGAAGGAGGGTGCGTATGCAACTATTTTTTATTTTAATTCTTTTTTTAACAGGGATATGGTGCCCACATTGCTATATACTACGTGGGCTGTGTTAGATACTGCGTGGGCTGTGTTATATATTACATATACTACATCTCTGTGCTATATACTATATGGGCTGTGCTATATACTACGTGGCTGTGGTATATATTACGTCTCTGTGCTATATACTACGTGGCTGTGCAATATATTACGTGGCTGTGCAATATACTACATGTCTGTGCAATATATTACGTGTCTGTGCTATATACTACCTGTCTGTTCTATATACTATGTGTCTGTGCTATATACTAAGTGTCTGTGCTATATACTACGTGACTCGGCAATATATTATGTGGCTGGGCAATATACTACGTGTCTGTGCTATATACTACGTGTCTGTGCAATATACTACGTGGCTGGCCAATATACTACGTGTTTGTGCTATATACTACATGGCTGGGCAATATACTATGTGGCTGGGCAATATACTATGTGGCAGGGCAATATATTATGTGGATGGGCAATATACTACGTGTCTGTGCAATATACTACGTGGCTGGGCAATATACTATGTGGCTGGGCAATATACTACATGGTTGGGCAATATACTACGTGGGTTGTGCTATATACTACGTGGGCTGTGTTATATACTACGTGGGCTGTGTTATATACTATGTGGGCTTTGTTATATACTACGTGGGCTGTATGCTACTTGGCTGTGCTATATTTCTCTGCTGTATCTGTGCATCATGAATCGTGATATGTGTTAACCCCTTCCCGACCTTTGACGCCACGTAGGCGTCATGAAAGTCGGTGCCAATCCGACCCATGACGCCTATGCGGCGTCATGGAAAGATCGCGTCCCTGCAGATCGGGTGAAAGGGTTAACTCCCATTTCACCCGATCTGCAGGGACAGGGGGAGTGGTAGTTTAGCCCAGGGGGGGTGGCTTCACCCCCTCGTGGCTACGATCGCTCTGATTGGCTGTTGAAAGTGAAACTGCCAATCAGAGCGATTTGTAATATTTCACCCATTATAACGGGTGAAATATTACAATCCAGCCATGGCCGATGCTGAAATATCATCGGCCATGGCTGGAAATACTAGTGTGCCCCCACCCCACCCCTCCGATCGCCCCCCCACCCCCCCCGATCTGGCCGGTACACTGCTCCGGCTCCCCTCCGCCCTGTGCTCCGCTCCCCCCCGTGCTCGTGTCCGCTCCCCCCGTGCTCCAATCACCCCCCCGTGCTCCAATCACCCCCCCTGCACTCCGATCCACCCCCCCCCGTGCTCCGTTCCACCCCCCCGTGCTCCATTCCAGCCCCCCCGTGCTCCGTTCCACGCCCCCCGCGCTCCGATTCCCCCCCCCGTGCTCCGATCCCCCCCCCCGTGCTCCGATCCCCCCCCCGTGGTCCCCCCCCACCCTATCATACTTACCGATCCAGCCGTGGTCCCGTCCGTCTTCTCCCGGGCGCCGCCATCTTCCAAAATGGCGGGCGCATGTGCAGTGCGCCCGCCGAATCTGCCGGCCGGCAGATTCGTTCCAAAGTGCATTTTGATCACTGAGATATAATCTATCTCAGTGATCAAAATAAAAAAAATAATAAATGACCCCCCCCCTTTGTCACCCCCATAGGTAGGGACAATAAAAAAATAAAGAAATTTTTTTTTTCCACTAATGTTAGAATAGGGTTAGGGTTAGGGGTAGGGTTAGGGTTAGGGGTAGGGTTAGGGGTAGGGTTAGGGTTAGGGGTAAGGGTAGGGTTAGGGGTAGGGGTAGGGTTAGGGGTAGGGTTAGGGTTAGGGCTAGGGTTAGGGGTAGGGTTAGGGGTAGGGTTAGGGTTAGGAATGTGCACACGTATTCTGGTCCTCTGCGGATTTTTCCGCTGCGGATTTGATAAATCTGCAGTGCTAAACCGCTGCGGATTTATGGCGGATTTACCGCGTTTTTTTCTGCGCATTTCACTGCGGTTTTACAATTGCGATTTTCTATTGGAGCAGTTGTAAAACCGCTGCGGAATCCGCACAAAGAAGTGACATGCTGCGGAATGTAAACCGCTGCGTTTCCGTGCAGTTTTTCCGCAGCATGTGTACAGCGATTTTTGTTTCCCATAGGTTTACATTGAACTGTACACTCATGGGAAACTGCTGCGGATCCGCAGCGTTTTCCGCAGCGTGTGCACATACCTTTAGAATTAGGCTATGTGCACACGGTGCGGATTTGGCTGCGGATTCGCAGCAGTGTTCCATCAGGTTTACAGTACCATGTAAACATATGAAAAACCAAATCCGCTGTGCCCGTGATGCGGAAAATACCGCGCGGGAACGCTGCGTTGTATTTTCCGCAGCATGTGAATTCTTTGTGCGGATTCCGCAGCGTTTTACACCTGTTCCTCAATAGGAATCCGCAGGTGAAATCCGCACAAAAAACACTGGAAATCCGCGGAAAATCCGCAGGTAAAACACAGTGCCTTTTACCCGCAGATTTTTCAAAAATGGTGCGGAAATATCTCACACGAATCCGCAACGTGGGCACATAGCCTTAGGGTTAGGGTTGGAATTAGTGTTGTGGTTAGGGGTGTGTTGGGGTTAGGGTTGTGATTAGGATTATGGCTACAGTTGGGATTAGGGTTAGGGGTGTGTTGGGGTTAGTGTTGGAGTTAGAATTGAGGGGTTACCACTGTTTAGGCACATCAGGGGTCTCCAAACGCAACATGGCCCCACCATTGATTCCAGCCAATCTCGTATTCCAAAAGTCAAATGGTGCTCCCTCACTTCCGAGCCCTGACGTGTGCCCAAACAGTGGTTTACCCCCACATATGGGGTACCAGCATACTCAGGACAAACTGCGCAACAATTACTGGGGTCCAATTTCTCCTGTTACCCTTGTGAATCTAAAAAAATGCTTGCTAAAACATAATTTTTGAGGAAAGAAAAATGATTTTTTATTTTCACGGATCTGTGTTGTAAACGTCTGTGAAGCACTTGGGGGTTCAAAGTGCTCACCACATATCTAGATAAGTTCCTTGGGGGGTCTAGTTTCTAAAATGGGGTCACTTGTGGGGGGTTTCTACTGTTTAGGCACACCAGGGGCTCTGCAAACGCAACGTGACACCCGCAGACCATTCCATCAAAGTCTGCATTTCAAAAGTCACTACTTCCCTTCTGAGCCCCGACGTGTGCCCAAACAGTGGTTTACCCCCACATATGGGGTATCAGCGTACTCAGGAGAAACTGGACAACAACTTTTGGGGTCCAATTTCTCCTGTAACCCTTGGGAAAATAAAAAATTCTGGGCTAAATAATTATTTTTGAGGAAAGAAAACGTATTTATTATTTTCACGGCTCTGCATTATAAACTTCTATGAAGCACTTGGGGGTTCAAAGTGCTCACCACACATCTAGATAAGTTCCTTTCAGGGTCTAGTTTCCAAAATGGGGTCACTTGTGGGGGGTTTCTACTGTTTAGGCACATCAGGGGCTCTGCAAACGCAACGTGACGCCCGCAGAGCATTCCATCAAAGTCTGCATTTCAAAACGTCACTACTTCAATTCCAAGCCCCGGCATGTGCCCAAACAGTAGTTTACCCCCACATATGGGGTATCACCGTACTCAGGAGAAACTGGACAACAAATATTGGGGTCAAATTTCTCCTGTTACCCTTGGGAAAAATAAAAAACTCTGGGCTAAATAATTATTTTTGAGGAAAGAAAACGTATTTATTATTTTCACGGCTCTGCATTATAAACTTCTATGAAGCACTTGGGGGTTCAAAGTGCTCACCACACATCTAGATAAGTTCCTTTGGGGGTCTAGTTTCCAAAATGGGGTCACTTGTGGGGGGTTTCTACTGTTAAGCCACATCAGGGGCTCTGCAAACGCAACGTGACGCCCACAGAGCATTCCATCAAAGTCTGCATTTCAAAACGTCACTACTTCACTTCCGAGCCCCGGCATGTGCCCAAACAGTGATTTACCCCCACATATGGGGTATCAGCGTACTCAGGAGAAACTGGACAACAACTTTTGGGGTCAAATTTCTCCTGTTACCCTTGGGAAAATAAAAAATTGCAGGCTAAAAGATCATTTTTGAGAAAATAATTTTTTTTTTTTTTTTCATGGCTCTGCGTTATAAACTTCTGTGAAGCACTTGGGGGTTCAAAGTCCTCACCACACATCTAGATTAGTTCCTTTGGGGGTCTAGTTTCTAAAATGGTGTCATTTCTGGGGGATCTCCAATGTTTAGGCACACAGGGGCTCTCCAAACGTGACATGGTGTCCGCTAATGATTGGAGCTAATTTTCCATTTAAAAAGCCAAATGGCGTGCCATCCCTTCCGAGCCCTGCCGTGCGCCCAAACAGTGGTTTACCCCCACATATGGGGTATCAGCGTACTCAGGACAAACTGGACAACAATATTTGGGGTCCAATTTCTCCTATTATCCTTGGCAAAATAGGAAATTCCAGGCTAAAAAATCATTTTTGAGGAAAGAAAAATTATTTTTTATTTTCATGGCTCTGCGTTATAAACTTCTGTGAAGCACCTGGGGGTTTAAAGTGCTCAATATGCATCTAGATAAGTTCCTTGGGGGGTCTAGTTTCCAAAATGGGGTCACTTGTGCGGGAGCTCCAATGTTTAGGCACACAGGGGCTCTCCAAACGCGACATGGTGTCCGCTAACAATTGGAGCTAATTTTCCATTCAAAAAGTCAAATGGCGCGCCTTCTCTTCCGAGCCCTGCCGAGTGCCCAAACAGTGGTTTACCCCCACATATGAGGTATCGGCGTACTCGGGAGAAATTGCCCAACAAATTTTATGATCCATTTTATCCTACTGCCCATGTGAAAATGAAAAAATTGAGGCGAAAAGAATTTTTTTGTGAAAAAAAAGTACTTTTTCATTTTTACAGATCAATTTGTGAAGCACCTGAGGGTTTAAAGTGCTCACTAGGCATCTAAATTAGTTCCTTGGGGGGTCTAGTTTCCAAAATGGGGTCACTTGTGGGGGAGCGCCAATGTTTAGGCACACAGGAGCTATCCAAACGCGACATGGTGTCCGCTAACGATGGAAATAATTTTTCATTCAAAAAGTCAAATGGCGCTCCTTCCCTTCCGAGCCTTACCATGTGCCCAAACAGTGGTTTACCTCCACATGTGAGGTATTGGTGTACTCAGGAGAAATTGCCCAACACATTTTAGGATCCATTTTATCCTGTTGCCCATGTGAAAATGAAAAAATTGAGGCTAAAAGAATTTTTTTGTGAAAAAAAAGTACTTTTTCATTTTTACGGATCAATTTGTGAAGCACCTGGGGGTTCAAAGTGCTCACTATGCATCTAGATAAGTTCCTTGGGGCGTCTAGTTTCCAAAATGGGGTCACTTGTGGGGGAGCTCCAATTTTTAGGCACACGGGGGCTCTCCAAACGTGACATGGTGTCCGCTAAAGAGTGGAGCCAATTTTTGATTCAAAAAGTCAAATGGCGCTCCTTCCCTTCCAAGCCCTGCCGTGCGCCAAAACAGTGGTTTACCCCCACATATGAGGTATCAGCGTACTCAGGACAAATTGGACAACAACTTTCGTGGTTCAGTTTCTCCTTTTACCATTGGGAAAATAAAAAAATTGTTGCTAAAAGATAATTTTTGTGACTAAAAAGTTAAATGTTCATTTTTTCCTTCCATGTTGCTTCTGCTGCTGTGAAGCACCTGAAGGGTTAATAAACTTCTTGAATGTGGTTTTGAGTACCTTGAGGGGTGCAGTTTTTAGAATGGTGTCACTTTTGGGTATTTTCAGCCATATAGACCCCTCAAACTGACTTCAAATGTGAGGTGGTCCCTAAAAAAAATGGTTTTGTAAATTTCGTTGTAAAAATGACAAATCGCTGGTCGAATTTTAACCCTTATAACTTCCTAACAAAAAAAAATTTTGTTTCCAAAATTGTGCTGATGTAAAGTAAACATGTGGGAAATGTTATTTATTAACTATTTTGTGTCACATATCTCTCTGGTTTAACAGAATAAAAATTCAAAATGTGAAAATTGCGAAATTTTCAAAATTTTCGCCAAATTTCCGTGTTTATCACAAATAAATGCAGAATTTATTGACCTAAATTTACCACTAACATGAAGCCCAATATGTCACGAAAAAACAATCTCAGAACCGCTAGGATCCGTTGAAGCGTTCCTGAGTTATTACCTCATAAAGGGACACTGGTCAGAATTGCAAAAAACGGCAAGGTCTTTAAGGTCAAAATAGGCTGGGTCTTGAAGGGGTTAAAGAGGGGGAGCCCACTGAGACTTCATTCTCCAGGGGCTCTCAAAAACCTGGAACCAGCCCTGGCTTCACTGATTGGTCTTGCCCAGCCGCGAACAATCAGCGACAGGCGCAGTCCGCCCGCAAATTAGCGAAGCGTGGTTCAAATTCCACACCAATTCGTCACGGCCGGCCGGATAAATCCTGTGTATAAATTGCATTATTCTGAAAACTTCATAAATAAACTACATACAGTCATGGCCAAAAGTATTGACACCCCTGCAATTCTGTCAGATAATACTCATTTTCTTCCTGAAAATGATTGCAAACACAAATTATTCGGTATTATTATCTTCATTTAATTTGTCTTAAATGAAAAAAGCACAAAAGAGAATGAAGCAAAAAGCAAAACATTGATCATTTCACACAAAACTCCAAAAATGGGCCAGACAAAAGTATTGGCACCCTCAGCCTAATACTTGGTTGCACAACCTTTAGCCAAAATAACTGCGACCAACCGCTTCCAGTAACCATCAATGAGTTTCTTACAATGCTCTCCTGGAATTTTAGACCATTCTTCTTTGGCAAACTGCTCCAGGTCCGAGATATTTGAAGGGTGCCTTCTCCAAACTGCCATTTTTAGATCTCTCCACAGGGATTCGGCTCTGGACTCATTGCTGACCACCTTAGAAGTCTCCAGTGCTTTCTCTCAAACCATTTTCTAGTGCTTTTTGAAGTGTGTTTTGGATCATTGTCCTGCTGGAAGACCCATGAATTCTGAGGGAGACCCAGCTTTGTCACACTGGGCCCTACATTATGCTGCAAAATTTGTTGGTAGTCTTCAGACTTCATAATGCCATGCAGACGGTCAAGCAGTCCAGTGCCAGAGGCAGCAAAGCAACCCCAAAATATCAGGGAACCTCTGCCATGTTTGACTGTAGGGACCGTGTTCTTTTCTTTGAATGCCTCTTTTTTTCTCCTGTAAACTCTATCTTGATGCCTTTGCCCAAAAAGCTGTACTTTTGTCTCATCTGACCAGAGAACATTCTTCCAAAACGTTTGAGGCTTTTTCAGGTAAGTTTTGGCAAACTCCAGCCTGGCTTTTTTATGTCTCGGGGTAAGAAGTGGGGTCTTCCTGGGTCTCCTACCATAAAGTCCTTTTTCATTCAGACGCCGACGGATAGTACGGGTTGACACTGTTCTACCCTCGGACTGCAAGGCAACATCCGCACAATCTTGCGTTGAAATCTCTTGTCAATACTTTTGGCCATGACGGTACAGTACATATTCTAGAACAGCCGATGCATTAGAATCGGGCCACCATCTAGTATATATATAATTGTCTAAAGGTCTGTTTGTCTGTAATCAAAATGATGCGTCGCTGATTGGTCGCGACCGGCCGGCCTCGACCTATCAGCATTCATAAATAAACTACATAAATATACTAGAACAAGAATAACATGAAGGACAGTCTGTGAAGGAAAGAATAACATGGAGGACAGTTTGTGAGGGAGAAAATAACATGGAGGACAGTCTGTGAGGGAGAGAATAACATGGAGGACAGTTTGTGAGGGAGATATTAAATTGAAGGACAGTGTGTGAGGGAGAGAAAAACATGGAGGACAGTCTGTGAGGGAGAGAATAACATGGAGGACAATCTGTGAGGGAGAGAATAACATGGAGGACAGCCTGTGAGGGAGAGAATAACATGGAGCACAGTCTGTGAGGGGGAAAATAACATGGAGGACAGTCTGTGAGGGAGAGAATAACATGGAGGACAGTCTTTGAGGGAAAGAATAACATGGAGGACAGTGTATGAGGGAGAGAATAACATGGAGGACAGTCTGTGAGGGAGAGAATTACATGGCAGACAGTTTGTGAGGGAGAGAATAATATAAAGGACAGTCTGTGAGGGAGAGAATAACATGGAGGACAGTCTGTGAGGGAGAGAATAATATGAAGGACAGTCTGTGAGGGAGAGAATAACATGGAGGACAGTCTGTGAGGGAGAGAATAACATAGAGCACAGTCTATGAGGGAGAGAATAACATGGAGGACAGTCTGTGAGGGAGATAATAACATGGAGGACGGTCTGTGAGGGAGAGAATAACATGGAGGTCAGTCTGTGAGGGCGAAAATAACATGAAGGACAGTCTGTGAGGGAGAAAATAACATGGAGGACAGTCTGTGAGGGGGAGAATAACATGGAGGACAGACAGTCTGTGAGGGTGAGAATAACATGGAGGACAGTCTGTGAGGGAGAGAATAACATGGTGGTCAGTCTGTGAGGGCCAGAGTAACATGAAGGTCAGTCCGTGAGGGAGAAAATAACATGGGGGACAGTCTGCGAGGGGGAGAATAACATGGAGGTCAGTCTGTGAGGTAGAGAATAACATGTAGGTCAGTCTGTGAGGGAAAGAATAACATGAAGGACAGTCCGTGAGGGAGAAAATAGCATGGAGGACAGTCTGTGAGGGGGAGAATAACATGGAGGACAGTCTGTGAGGGAGTGAATACCATGGAGGACAGTCTGTGAGGGTGAGAATATCATGGAGGACAGTCTGTGAGGGAGAGAATAACATGGAGGTCAGACTGTGAGAGCGAGAGTAACATGAAGGAGAGTCCGTTAGGGAGAAAATAGCATGGAGGACAGTCTGTGAGGGGGAGAATAACATGGAGGACAGTCTGTGAGGAAGAGAATAACGTGGAGGACTGTCTGTGAGGGAGGGAATACCATGGAGAACTTTCTGTGAGGGAGAGAATAACATGGAGGTCAGTCTGTGAGGGCGAGAATAACATTGACAGTCTGTCAGTGAAAGAATAATATGGAGGACAGTTTGTGAGGGAGAGAATAACATGGATGACAGTCTGTGATGGAGAAAATAACATAGAGGACAGTCTGTGAGGGAGAGAATAACATGGAGGACAGTCTTTGAGGGAAAGAATAACATGGAGGCCAGTGTGTGAGGGAGAGAATAACATGGAGGACAGTGTTATGATCAGGTGGCCTTGGAGCAGCATGAGACGTACTCTGGAGAAGGTGGAACCTGTACTGACCGCAAACCCTGAACTTAACAGCGCAACTAGAAGTAGCCATGGGGGGTACCCAACACTCCCTAGACCCCTCGACACAGCCTAAGAAATAACTACCCCTAAAGACAGAAACAGGAAACCTATCTTGCCTCAGAGAAAATCCCCAAGGGAAAGACAGCCCCCCACAAATATTGACTGTGAGAGGAGAGGGAAATAACATATGCAGAAATGAAATCAGGATTTAGCATAGGAGGCCATACTAGCTAAAAAGAAAGAATAGAACAGAGTACTATGCGGTCAGTATTAAAACACTAGAAAATATCCACCACAGAAAATACAAAACACCACATCTGACTAAAGACATGGAGGGTATATCTGCATCTCCAGAGAAATAGCAAGGCTGCAAAAAATCCTTCACAGACTAAGCTGGACAAGACAAAAACATGAAAATGCACAGAACTATAAGGTCCACAGCAGGTGGACAGCAAAAACAAAGCCAGGACTTATCTTTGAAGAAAAGCACAGCAAACAGGAGAGACCAGAAGGGATGTGAATCCTCCAAAAACAATGGACAACTGGCACTGACTAAAGGATCAAGCAAGGCTATATAGCCCAGCCCAAATTGCAAAAAATAGATACACCTGATAAATGCTGCAATCCAACTACCGCAGCACTACCACTCATAACCACCGGAGGGAGCCCAAGAGCAGAATTCACAACAGTACCCCCCCTTGAGGAGGGGTCACCGAATCCTCACCAGAGCCCCCAGGCAGATCAGGACGAGCCAAATGAAAGGCACCAACCAAATCGTCAGCATGAACATCGGAGGCAACAACCCAAGAATTATCCTCCTGGCCATAACCCTTCCATTTGACCAGATACTGAAGCCTCCGCCTTGAAAAACGAGAATCCAAAATCTTCTCAACCACATACTCCAACTCCCCATCAATCAACACCGGGGCCAGAGGATCAACACAGGGAACAACGGGCACTACATACTTCCGCAACAAAGATCTATGGAACACATTATGGATGGAAAAAGAGGCTGGAAGGGCCAAACGAAAAGACACTGGATTGATAATCTCAGAAATCCTATAAGGACCAATAAACCGAGGCTTGAACTTAGGGGAAGAAATCTTCATTGGAACATGACGGGAAGACAACCAGACCAAATCCCCAACCCGAAGCCGGGAACCAACACACCGACGACGGTTAGCAAAACGTTGAGCCTCCTCCTGAGACAACACCAAATTGTCCACCACATGAGCCCAAATCTGCTGCAGCCTGTTAACAACAGAATCCACACCAGGACAATCAGAAGGCTCAACTTGCCCTGAAGAAAAACGAGGATGAAAACCAAAATTACAAAAAAAAGGCGAAACCAAGGTAGCAGAACTAGCCCGATTATTAAGGGCAAACTCGGCCAATGGCAAGAAAGCCACCCAATCATCCTGATCAGCAGACACAAAGCATCTCAAATAAGTTTCCAAAGTCTGATTAGTTCGCTCGGTCTGGCCATTTGTCTGAGGATAAAATGCGGAAGAAAAAGACAAATCAATGCCCAGCCTAGCACAAAAGGCCCGCCAAAACCTAGAAACAAACTGGGAACCTCTATCGGACACAATATTCTCCGGAATGCCATGCAAACGAACCACATGCTGAAAAAACAACGGAACCATCTTAGAAAACCGGTCACAAACCACCCAGATAACCGACATCCTCTGGGAAACCGGAAGATCTGAAATAAAATCCATAGAAATATGCTTCCAAGGTCTCTCAGGGACCGGCAATGGCAAAAGCAACCCACTAGCGCGGGAACAGCAAGGCTTAGCCCGCACACAAATCCCACAGGACTGCACAAAAGAACGCACATCCCGCGACAAAGAAGGCCACCAAAAGGACCTACCAACCAAATCTCTGGTACCAAAAATCCCAGGATGGCCAGCCAACACAGAACAATGAACCTCAGAAATCACTTTACTAGTCCATCTATCAGGAACAAACAGTTTCCCCACTGGACAGCGGTCAGGTTTATCAGCCTGAAACTCCTGAAGAACCCGTCGTAAGTCAGGGGAGATGGCAGAAAGAATCACCCCTTCCTTCAGAATGCCGACCGGCTCAAGAATCCCAGGGGAATCAGGAAAAAAACTCCTAGAGAGGGCATCCGCCTTAACATGCTTAGTACCAGGAATGTACGAGACCACAAAATCAAAATGGGAGAAAAACAGGGACCATCGAGCCTGTCTAGGATTCAGCCGTTTGGCAGACTCGAGGTAAATCAGATTCTTATGATCGGTCAGGACCACAATACGGTGCTTGGCCCCCTCAAGCCAATGTCGCCACTCCTCAAATGCCCACTTCATAGCCAACAACTCCCGATTGCCGACATTATAATTGCGTTCCGCAGGCGAAAACTTCCGAGAAAAGAAGGCACACGGTTTCATCAAGGAACCATCAGAATTCCTCTGAGACAAAACGGCCCCTGCCCCAATCTCAGACGCGTCAACCTCAACCTGAAATGGAAGTGAAACATCCGGCTGACGCAACACAGGGGCAGAAGTAAATCGGCGTTTAAGCTCCTGAAAGGCAGAAACAGCCGCAGAGGACCAATTCGTCACATCAGCGCCTTTCTTCGTCAAATCGGTCAGAGGATTAACCACACTGGAGAAGTTGGCAATGAAACGACGATAAAAATTAGCAAAGCCCAAGAATTTCTGAAGGCTCTTCACAGATGTGGGCTGAATCCAATCATGAATGGCCTGAACCTTAACCGGATCCATTTCTATAGATGCGGGAGAAAAAATTAAGCCCAAAAAAGAAACCTTCTGCACTCCAAAGAGGCACTTTGACCCCTTCACAAATAAAGCATTATTATGGAGGATCTGAAATACCATCCTGACCTGTTTCACATGAGACTCCCAATCATCGGAAAAAATCAAAATATCATCCAAATATACAACCATGAATTTATCAAGATAACTTCGAAAGATATCATGCATGAAGGATTGGAACACAGATGGAGCATTAGAGAGTCCGAATGGCATCACAAGGTATTCAAAATGGCCTTCGGGCGTATTAAATGCAGTTTTCCATTCGTCACCCTGCTTAATACGAATAAGATTATATGCCCCTCGAAGGTCAATCTTAGTAAACCAGCTAGCCCCCTTAATCCTAGCAAACAAATCAGTAAGCAAACGCAACGGGTATTGAAATTTGACCGTGATCTTATTCATGAGGCGATAATCAATACAGGGTCTCAAGGAGCCATCCTTCTTGGCAACAAAAAAACCTGCTCCCAATGGTGAAGAAGATGGCCGAATATGCCCCTTCTCCAAAGACTCCTAAATATAGCTCCGCATGGCGGCATGTTCTGGCACAGACAGGTTGAAAAGTCGGCCCTTAGGGAACTTACAACCTGGAATCAAGTCAATAGCACAATCACAGTCCCTATGTGGTGGAAGGGAACTTGATTTGGGCTCATCAAATACATCCTGGAAATCTGACAAAAACTTAGGAATTTCAGAAGAGGGGGAAGAGGAAATTGACATCAAAGGAATGTGACCATGAACCCCCTGACAACCCCAACTAGTTACAGACATAGATTTCCAATCTAACACCGGATTATGTAGCTGTAACCATGGAAAACCCAGCACAATATCATCATGCAAATTATGCAACACCAGAAAACGACAATCTTCCTGATGGGCTGGCGCCATGCGCATGGTCAGCTGTGTCCAAAACTGAGGTTTATTTTTAGCCAACGGTGTAGCATCAATGCCCCTTAAAGGAATAGGGTTCTGCAAAGGCTGCAAGGGAAAACCACAACGTCTGGCAAATTCTAAGTCCATTAAGTTCAGAGCGGCACCTGAATCCACAAATGCCATAACAGAAAATGGTGATAATGAGCAGATAAAGGTCACAGATAACAGAAATTTAGGTTGTACAGTACTGATGGTAACAGAACTAGCGATTCTCTTTGTACACTTAGGGCAATCAGAAATAATATGAGCAGAATCGCCGCAGTAAAAACACAACCTATTCTGACGCCTGAATCTTTGACGTTCAGCTTTAGACAAAATCCTATCACACTGCATAGGCTCAGGGCTCCGCTCAGAGGACATTGCCACAGTGTGCACAACTCTATGCTCGCGCAAGCGCCGATCAATCTGAATGGCCAGAGACATAGAATCACTCAGACCAGCAGGCGTGGGGAACCCCACCATAACATCTTTAACCCCTTTACCCCCAAGGGTGGTTTGCACGTTAATGACCAGGCCAATTTTTACAATTCTGACCACTGTCCCATTATGAGGTTATAACTCCGAAACGCTTCAACGGATCCTGGTGATTCTGACATTGTTTTCTCGTGACATATTGTACTTCATGATAGTGGTAAAATTTCTTTGATAGTACCTGCGTTTATTTGTGAAAAAAACGGAAATTTGGCGAAAATTTTGAAAATTTCGCAATTTTCAAACTTTGAATTTTTATGCAATTAAATCACAGAGATATGTCACACAAAATACTTAATAAGTAACATTTCCCACATGTCTCCTTTACATCAGCATAATTTTGAACCAATTTTTTTTTTTGTTAGGGAGTTATAAGGGTTAAAAGTTGACCAGCAATTTCTCATTTTTACAACACCATTTTTTTTTAGGGACCACGTCTCATTTGAAGTCATTTTGAGGGGTCTATATGATAGAAAATGCCCAAGTGTGACACCATTCTAAAAACTGCACCCCTCAAGGTGCTCAAAACCACATTCAAGAAGTTTATTAACCCTTCAGGTGTTTAATAGGAATTTTTGGAATGTTTAAATAAAAATGAACATTTAACTTTTTTACACAAAAAATTTACTTCAGCTCCAATTTGTTTTATTTTACCAAGGGTAACAGGAGATATTGGACCCAAAAAGTTGTTGTCCAATTTGTCCTGAGTACGCTGATACCCCATATGTGGCAGTAAACCACTGTTTGGGCGCATGGGAGAGCTCGGAAGGGAAGGAGCGCTATTTGACTTTTCAATGCAAAATTGACAGGAATTGAGATGGGACGCCATGTTGCGTTTGGAGAGCCACTGATGTGCCTAAACATTGAAACCCCCCACAAGTGACACCATTTTGGAAAGTAGACCCCCTAAGGAACTTATCTGGATGTGTGGTGAGCACTTTGACCCACCAAGTACTTCACAGAAGTTTATAATGCAGAACCGTAAAAATAAAAAATCATATTTTTTCACAAAAATTATATTTTTGCCCCCAATTTTTTATTTTTCCAAGGGTAAGAGAAGAAATTGGACCTCAAAAGTTGTTGTCCAATTTGTCCTGAGTACGCTGATACCCCATATGTGGCAGTAAACCACTGTTTGGGCGCATGGGAGAGCTCGGAAGGGAAGGAGCGCAGTTTGACTTTTCAATGCAAAATTGACAGAAATTGAGATGGGACGCCATATTGCGTTTGGAGAGCCACTGATGTGCCTAAACATTGAAACCCCCCACAAGTGACACCATTTTGGAAAGTAGACCCCCTAAGGAACTTATCTAGAGGTGTGGTGAGCACTTTGACCCACCAAGTGCTTCACAGAAGTTTATAATGCAGAACCGTAAAAATAAAAAATCATATTTTTTCACAAAAATTATATTTTTGCCCCCAATTTTTTATTTTTCCAAGGGTAAGAGAAGAAATTGGACCTCAAAAGTTGTTGTCCAATTTGTCCCGAGTACGCTGATACCCCATATGTGGCAGTAAACCACTGTTTGGGCGCATGGGAGAGCTCGGAAGGGAAGGAGCGCCGTTTGACTTTTCAATGCAAAATTGACAGGAATTGAGATGGGACGCCATGTTGCGTTTGGAGAGCCACTGATGTGCCTAAACATTGAAACCCCCCACAAGTGACACCATTTTGGAAAGTAGACCCCCTAAGGAACTTATCTAGAGGTGTGGTGAGCACTTTGACCCACCAAGTGCTTCACAGAAGTTTATAATGCAGAACCGTAAAAATAAAAAATCATATTTTTTCACAAAAATTATATTTTTGCCCCCAATTTTTTATTTTTCCAAGGGTAAGAGAAGAAATTGGACCTCAAAAGTTGTTGTCCAATTTGTCCCGAGTACGCTGATACCCCATATGTGGCAGTAAACCACTGTTTGGGCGCATGGGAGAGCTCGGAAGGGAAGGAGCGCCGTTTGACTTTTCAATGCAAAATTGACAGGAATTGAGATGGGACGCCATGTTGCGTTTGGAGAGCCACTGATGTGCCTAAACATTGAAACCCCCCACAAGTGACACCATTTTGGAAAGTAGACCCCCTAAGGAACTTATCTGGATGTGTGGTGAGCACTTTGACCCACCAAGGGCTTCACAGAAGTTTATAATGCAGAGCCATAAAAATAAAACAAAATTTTTTTCCCACAAAAATTATTTTTTAGCCCCCAGTTTTGTATTTTCCCTAGGGTAACAGGAGAAATTGGACCCCAAAAGTTGTTGTCCAATTTGTCCTGAGTACGCTGATACCCCATATGTGGGGGGGAACCACCGTTTGGGCGCATGGGAGGGTTCGGAAGGGAAGGAGCGCCATTTGGAATGCAGACTTAGATGGAATGGTATGCAGGCGTCACATTGCGTTTGCAGAGCCCCTAATGTACCTAGACAGTAGAAACCCCCCACAAGTGACACCATTTTGGAAAGTAGACCCCCTAAGGAACTCATCTTGATGTGTTGTGAGAGCTTTGAACCCCCAAGTATTTCACTACAGTTTATAACGCAGAGCCATGCAAATAAAAAATATTTTTTTTTTCCACAAAAATTATATTTTAGCCCCCAGTTTTGTATTTTTCCAAGGTTAGCAGGAGAAATTGGACCCTAAATGTTGTTGTCCAATATGTCATGAGTACGCTGATACCCGATATGTGGGGGGGAACCACCGTTTGGGCGCATGGGAGGGCTCGGAAGGGAAGGAGCATCATTTGGAATGCAGACTTAGATGGATTGGTCTGCAGGCGTCACATTGCGTTTGCAGAGCCCCTAATGTACCTAAACAGTAGAAACCCCCCACAAGTGACCCCATATTGGAAACTAGACCCCTCAATGAACTTATCTAGATGTGTTGTGAGAACTTTGAACCCCCAAGTGTTTCACTACAGTTTATAACTCAGAGCCGTGAAAATAAAAAATCTTTTTGTTTTCCCACAAAAATTATTTTTTAGCCCCCAGTTTTGTATTTTCCCAAGGGTAACAGGAGAAATTGGTCCACAAAAGTTGTTGTCCAATTTGTCCTGAGTACGCTGATACCCCATATGTTGGGGTAAACCCCTGTTTGGGCACACAGGAGAGCTCGGAAGGGAAGGAGCACTGTTTTACTTTTTCAACGCAGAATTGGCTGGAATTGAGATCGGACGCCATGTCGTGTTTGGAGAGCCCCTGATGTGCCGAAACAGTGGAAACCCCCCAATTATAACTGAAACCCTAATCTAAACACACCCCTAACCCTAATTCCAACGGTAACCCTATCCACACCTCTAACCCTGACACACCCCTAACCCTAATCCCAACCCTATTCCCAACTGTAAATGTAATCTAAACCCTAACCCTAACTTTAGCCCCAACCCTAACTGTAGCCCCAACCCTAACCCTAACCCTAGCCCTAACCCTAGCCCTAACCCTAGCCCTAACCCTAACCCTAGCCCTAACCCTAGCCCTAACCCTAGCCCTAACCCTAGCCCTATCCCTAGCCCTAACCCTAACCCTAGCCCTAACCCTAGCCCTAACCCTAGCCCTAGCCCTAACCCTAGCCCTAACCCTAGCCCTAACCCTAGCCCTAACCCTAGCCCTAGCCCTAACCCTAGCCCTAACCCTAGCCCTAACCCTAGCCCTAACCCTAGCCCTAATGGGAAAATGGAAATAAATACATTTTTTTTTATTTTTCCCTAACTAAGGGGGTGATGAAGGGGGGTTTGATTTACTTTTATAGCGAGTTTTTTAGCGGATTTTTATGATTGGCAGCCGTCACACACTGAAAGACCCTTTTTATTGCAAAAAATATTTTTTGCAATACCACATTTTGAGAGCTATAATTTTTCCATATTTTGGTCCACAGAGTCATGTGAGGTCTTGTTTTTTGCGGGACGAGTTGACGTTTTTATTGAAAACATTTTTGGGCACGTGACATTTTTTTATCGCTTTTTATTCCGATTTTTGTGAGGAAGAATGACCAAAAGCCAGCTATTCATGAATTTCTATTGGGGGAGGCGTTTATATCGTTCCGCGTTTGGTAAAATTGATAAATCAGTTTTATTCTTCGGGTCAGTACGATTACAGCGATACCTCATTTATATCATTTTTTTATGGTTTGGTGCTTTTATACGATAAAAACTATTTTACAGAAAAAATAATTATTTTTGCATCGCTTTATTCTCAGGACTATAACTTTTTATTTTTTTGCTGATGATGCTGTATGGCGGCTCTTTTTTTGCGGGACAATATGACGCTTTCAGCGGTACCATGGTTATTTATATCTGTCCTTTTGATCGCGTGTTATTCCACTTTTTGTTCGGCGGTATGATAATAAAGCGTTGTTTTTTGCCTCGTTTTTTTTTTTTTTTTCTTACGGTGTTTACTGAAAGGGTTAACTAGTGGGACAGTTTTATAGGTCGGGTCGTTACGGACGCGGCGATACTAAATATGTGTACTTTTATTGGTTTTTTTTTTTTATTTAGATGAAGAAATGTATTTATGGGAATAATATTTTTTTTTTTTTTTCATTATTTTGGAATATTTTTTTTTATTTTTTTTACACATTTGGAAAATTTTTTTTTTACTTTTTTACTTTGTCCCAGGGGGGGACATCACAGATCAGTGATCTGACAGTTTGCACAGCACTCTGTCAGATCACTGATCTGACATGCAGCGCTGCAGCCTTCACAGTGCCTGTTCTGAGCAGGCTCTGTGAAGCCACCTCCCTCCCTGCAGGACCCGGATCCGCGGCCATCTTGGATCCGGGGCTGGAGGGAGCAGGGAGGGAGGTGAGACCCTCGCAGCAACGCGATCACATCGCGTTGCTCCGGGGGTCTCAGGGAAGCCCGCAGGGAGCCCCCTCCCTGCGCGGTGCTTCCCTGCACCGCCGGCACATCGCGATCATCTTTGATCGCGGTGTGCCAGGGGTTAATGTGCCGGGGGCGGTCCGTGACCGCTCCTGGCACATAGTGCCGGATGTCAGCTGCGATAAGCAGCTGACACCCGGCCGCGATCGGCCGCGCTCCCCCCGTGAGCGCGGCCGATCGGCTATGACGTACTATCCCGTCCAGGGTCAGATAAGCCCAGGGCACCTCGACGGGATAGTACGTCTAAGGTCACAGAGGGGTTAACGGATTCAGAAAGACCCTTTCTGAAAATTGCCGCCAAGGCATCCTCATTCCATTTAGTCAATACAGACCATTTTCTAAATTTCTGGCAATACGATTCTGCCGCTTCTTGACCTTGACACAGGTCCAGCAAGATTTTCTCAGCTTGATCCACAGAATTAGGCTCATCATACAATAACCCCAATGCTTGAAAGAAAGAATCAACATTAAGCATAGCAGGATTGCCAGTTTCCAGGGAAAATGCCCAATCCTGTGGGTCACCACGCAGCAGGGATATGATGATTTTAACCTGCTGAATGGGATCACCAGAAGACCGGGGTCTCAATGCAAAAAACAGTTTACAGTTATTTTTGAAACTCAAAAATTTGGATCTATCACCAAAGAATAAATCAGGAGTGGGAATCCTAGGTTCTAAGGCAGGAGTCTGAACAATATAATCTGAAATACCCTGTACCCTAGCAGCAAGCTGATCCACATGAGAAACTAACTCCTGAACACTCATGTTATTACTAGGTTCCGCAGCCACCCAGAGATTAAGAGGGAGGAACAGACCAAACAGGCTAAAGAAAAAAAAATGGCTCAAAATCTTTCCTCCCTTCTTCTGAGATGCAATTAACTCATTGTTGGCCAGTTGTACTGTTATGATCAGGTGGCCTTGGAGCAGCATGAGACATACTCTGGAGAAGGTGGAACCTGTACTGACCGCAAACCCTGAACTTAACAGCGCAACAAGAAGTAGCCGTGGGGGGTACCTAACACTCCCTACACCCCTCGACACAGCCTAAGAAATAACTACCCCTAAAGACAGAAACAGGAAACCTATCTTGCCTCAGAGAAAATCCCCAAAGGAAAGACAGCCCCTAACAAATATTGACTGTGAGAGGAGAGGGAAATAACATACGCAGAAATGAAATCAGGATTTAGCATAGGAGGCCATACTAGCTAAAAAGAAAGAATAGAACAGAGTACTATGCGGTCAGTATTAAAACACTAGAAAATATCCACCACAGAAAATACAAAACACCACATCTGACTAAAGACATGGAGGGTATATCTGCATCTCCAGAGAAATAGCTAGGCTGCAAAAAATCCTTTACAGACTAAGCTAGACAAGACAAAAACATGAAAATGCACAGAACTATAAGGTCCACAGCAGGTGGACAGCAAAAACAAAGCCAGGACTTATCTTTGAAGAAAAGCACAGCAAACAGGAGAGACCAGAAGGGATGTGAATCCTCCAAAAACAATGGACAACTGGCACTGACTAAAGGATCAAGCAAGGCTATATAGCCCAGCCCAAATTGCAAAAAATAGATACACCTGATAAATGCTGTGATCCAACTACCGCAGCACTACCACTCATAACCACCGGAGGGAGCCCAAGAGCAGAATTCACAACAGGACAGTCTGCGAGGGAGAGAATAACATGGAGGACAGTCTGTGAGGGAGAGAATAACATGGAGGACAGTCTGTGAGGGAGAGAATAGCATGGAGGACAGCCTGTGAGGGAGAGTATAACATGGAGCACAGTCTGTGAGGGAGAAAATAACATGGAGGACAGTCTGTGAAGGAGAGAATAACATGGAGGACAGTCTGTGAGGGAAATAATAACATGGAGGACAGCCTGTGAGGGAGAGAATAACATGGAGGACAGTCTGCGAGGGAGAGAATAACAAGGAGGACAGTCTGTGAGGGAGAGAATAACATGGAGGACAGTCTGTGAGGGAGAGAATAACATGGAGGACAGTCTGTGAGGAAGAAAATAACATGGAGGACAGTGTGTAAGGGAGAGAATAAACATCTTCCCCATTTTTAAGCTTATCATAAAATAAATGGTATCTTTGAAAACTATAAGTCATCCTGTAGAAAACAAGCTGTCAGACTGCGATAGATGACTAATAAAGTTTTGACCATTAAAATAAAGACAGGAGAAAAACAATGGCAGTGTGTCCAATGGGTTAAAACATAAATGTAAGCACCAATGTTTATATGAATACAAGATGGTGGCCCGATTTTAACGCATGGGTTATCTACTATATAATCTTCTAATTCTGTCCGTTTGTCTGTAACAGAAATCCCGCGTCACTGATTGGTCTCGCCAGCTACCCGCGACCAATCAGCGACATGCGCAGTCCAGCCGCGAATTGGCCCGGGATTTGAACCACGCTTCGCTGATTGGTCGCGCCCGGCCATCCGTGACAAATCAGCTATATTGGTGTGGGATTTAAACACCGCTGCGCTGATCGGTCGCGCCCGGCCGGACGCGACCAATCAGTGATATTGGCACAGGATTTAAAGACTGCTTCACTGATAATGTATATATTTTACCCAGAACAGCCTGTGTATTCATTGCATTATTCTTAAATCTTCATAAATAAACTACATACATATTCTAAAATACTGCAGATGATCTGTTGGGGGTTACAGTACCGGCAACGGCCGACATAGTGTCCTCAGATGGGGTCCCAAAACTAACAGTCCAACCTCTGGCGGCAATGGGCGGTGTCTGGTTTTACCTCTTGAGACCCTGGTCCATTAGCCTGTGCAGCTAAAGTAAAGAGAGCTGCAGAGATCCCGGTATCAAACGTGGGCTGATGCGCACTGTCCAGCAGAGGGGACCGCAGCTTAATGTCCTGTAGCCGACTGACATTCTCCTGCACAAGCGCAGTCTTATCTTTGTCCAGGCGCACGGCGCTTTCCACTCTCACTGCTCCGCTGGAGTGTCCAGTATGTCGCAGTGCTGCTGCTCTGGGTGCGGAATGCGCTGCTCACCCTCCTGCACTCTCCCTGATGGCGGGAAAGTGTCTGTCTCTTCGTGCACTTTCTGCTCTGCTTTCTGTCTAAACACGCCCTCTCTCCCGGGTCATGGGACCTGTACAGTCCCCTATTCCTTGCCCCGGGCAACAAGGGACACAGCCTCAACAGTTCCGGACTCTGCTCAATACAGGTACCCGCAGCACAGTCTTCCTCCTTACAAATGTTTGGGTATAACGCTATGCCGGCATCACTGCATGATCACCCTCCCTCCTCTCGGCAAGGACGCTAACATACTTGTTGTCTCAGCTGCTCAGCAGACTCTTAGTGCCCTGTACGGCTTCCTGGTTCCCTGGTGCCTGCACACGCCATGCAGGTCTCTCTCCACTATTCTTAAAGAAGCAGCGCATGCACTTTTGAAATGCCCCCAGCCAACAGCTTTGAGGCATCTAGTATTTAACAAACGCTCCCCTGTAGAGAGACACCTGTACAATGGCCCCCTTAGAGATAGTTTAGTCTTCCCTCTTATGTCAGTTCCATAAATCTAGTCCCATACCTATTCTTTTAGTACCTGAACATGTGTCCGTGACCCCTCTTTTTTAACACAGAATCTTTTCCGTTGTCTATGTTACTTAAACCCTGAAACCGTACTGGCAGTAGGTGAACCCTAACACGGCTCCCTGCAATACCTGGACCTGAAACCATACAAAACAATAGCAGAAATGTGATTATCCAGTAAAAAAAGTAGCGTAAAAATAGATCAAAAGTCACCTCCCTCTTTTGATACAGGCTCCGGCGCTGAGTCCACACCTTTTCACGCTCGTGACAGCTGATCTGATCAGCTGTCATTTGCATATAACAGCCGTGATTCCACCTGCGGCTGTTAGCATATCAAATGCTACTGTCAATCTCTGACAGCAGAATTTAACATGAGTGCGTCGGAAGCACATCACAAACCACCGCACTATGCGCCCCTGTCACGGGGCATTGATTGGTTGGCATGACATACTTCTCCTTGCAGATCTGCTATAGCAGATGATGATTGCCCTGCTATGTGTTAGAACAAGCGATCAGAAGAATGAAGCAAGTAAAAAATTTATTAAAAAAAGTTTTAAAAAATATTAAGAAAATTAAAAAAAATAAACATTTAAATCACCACCTTTGGCCCCATTCAAAATAAAACTGTAAAAAAACAAAAACACTTTTTTGGTATCACTGTGTTCGGAAACATCTGATCTATCAAAATGTAAAAAGAACTAATTTGATGGGTAAACAGCGTGTTAGGGTTGGCGGATTGCAGTAAATAAATTTAATAGAGAAGAGCAATCGCACCCCAGGGTCCACCTTGCAGAGATGTAAAACTGCAGCTAGTATGAAGAATGACAGAACAAACAGCGAGCGATTGCTTGCACACCCTGAGTTAAACATCACTCAGTGAACAGCACATGAAGCTGTGTCACTCGCACACAGAAACAGAATAGATGCCCTGCATTAGAGCTGTGTCACTCGCACACAATAACGGAATAGACGCTCTGCAATAGAGCTTTGCCACTCGCGCACAATAACGGAATAGATGCTCTGCCATAGAGCTGTATCACTTGCACACAGTAACAAAATAGGAATGATGCTAGATATGATCCCTGATAACCTCACAGGGAAGCGAAGCCCGCTCACTGGGAAAGAAATAAACAGTGGGCACACAGTCAGCAAAAGCACTCAACCAACTCCTCTGCAGAGATGTTGGAATTCTAATGGCTAGACGCCAGCCCTGAATTCATTCAGACAATCTCCTCTCCGGAGAATCAGAATTCTAACGGCTTACTGCTGACCCTGAGCACATGCTGATAAAGACCACACTGTTGCAAAATCCCATACACACACATAAAAAGATTGATACTAGCGCCCGTGGGCGCCTCTGGTACCCTTTGATATGTCCAGCTAATGTCCAGTCGGACAGGACCTTGCTCATGGACCAATCCAGAGCTGCCACATCACCAGAGCAGCTGACAACCGATCACCAATGAGACATCGCCACATCACGAGCATGCTCAGTAGGGTGATTTAGGAACTTAGTCTCCAGAGCGTTCGCTCGTCGATGCCTACTGCTAGTTACGATAGACTTGGCTGAAGAGCCAGTGGTAACCAGACGAACAGCATGAGCCTAAGCAAGACTTTGAGACCAACGTCTATGATCAGCAGCACCTGCAAAAGCCAAAGCTGAATGGGAGACCGCTGGTGCAGGCAAAGCTTGGGCTCTACCCTGTGCAGCGGGAGAATCCTGGTGCCTAACATGGCATAACCAGAAAGAAAATCAATATGCCAGAATTATATTTTTTTGGTCGCAGCAACATTGCAACAAAATACAATAACCGGCAATCAAAATATTGTATATACCCCAGAATGGTATCAATAAAAATGTCAGCTCAGCACCCAAAAAAAGCCCTCACCCAACCCCAGATCCTGAGATAGAGACACTACAGGTCTCAGAAAATGGCGCCAGTTTTTTTTTTTTCTACAAACTTTGGATTTTTTTTCTCATCACATAAATAAAAAAGAACCTAGACATGTTTGGTATCTGTGGACTCATAATGACCTGGAGAATCATAATAGCCGGGAAGTTTTAGCATTTATTGATCATCATAAAATAAAAAGCCAAAAAACAATTCTGAAATAGCACCTTTTTTTGCAATTTCACCACACGTGGAATTTTTTTCCTATTTTCCAGTACACTATGTGGTAAAATCAATGGTGTCGTTCAAAAGTACAACTTGTCCCACGAAAAACAAGTTGTTGCATGGCCATATTGAAGGGAAAATGAAAAAGTTATGGCTCTGGGAAGAAGGGGATCAAAAAACAAAAATCGAAAATCTTAATGTTAGGATGGTGTTTATGAATCAAAATGGTCACACACATAACAGTAGGTTCTCCTACAGCTACATCGACATAAAAAGTTGGGAGTTATGATTTTCAAAACAAAGATAAAAAGTAACAAAACATTAACACTTATTTATATTCAGCACCCAAGAATGAATCCCTTTAGAAATGTCCTCCAGTTAACATTTGAGTTGGTAATCTGTATCCTCTAGATTTGGGGTCTCAGGAGTTGCTCCATACGAATTTTCCATGTTAAAAATGTATTCCAAAGTAAACCAGCTGGCTTAGATCCATAATACGTCTTTTAAGCATTATAATGGCCCAGCGGAATTAACATTTCAATGGTTGTGAATCGTAATTCTGTTTTATCTCACTGGCTGCTGTATATGAACAATAGACGACAATGAATAAATTATATTAAGATGAATTATGAATAATAACACTGCTCTTTATTCGTCCTTTACTTTCTTTGCTAGTGAACGAGCTGAGTTATTTCTCCCATCTAAATGTCAATTGCTATGATATCAATGGCCCATGTAATGTTATTTTATACAGTATATGTTACATTGTGTATGAATGCGGTATGACATTTAGTGAGAATTTATATCTGCAATATGGAGTTTAATTTCATTGATACAACTTTGGAAAAAGGTTTTAAATTTATCATTTCGGTCTAGGGCTAAATGCACACCACATTTATGGTATACTGAAGATGAATAAACTGAAAAAAATTTGCAAACAAAATGATCTGTGTGCGGTACTCATCTAGCCAGAATATGCCACGATCACACAACTCTAATAGTATTAAAAGTTTTTAATGCAACTGTATTATATATATATTATATATATATATATATATATACATATATATATATATATATATATTATACAGTACAGAGCAAAAGTTTGGACACACTTTCTCATTTAAAGATTTTTCTGTATTTTCATGACTATGAAAATTGTAAATTCACACTGAAGGCATCAAAACTGTGAATTAACACATGTGGAACAAAAAAGTGTGAAACAACTGAAAATATGTCTTATATTCTAGGTTCTTCAAAGTAACCACCGTTTGCTTTGATGACTGCTTTGCACACTCTTGGCATTCTCTTGATGAGCTTCAAGAGGTAGTCACCGGGAATGGTCTTCCAACAATCTTGAAGGAGTTCCCAGAGATGCTTAGCACTTGTTGGCCCTTTTGCCTTCACTCTGCGGTCCAGCTCACCCCAAACCATCTCAATTGGGTTCACACTTTTTTGTTAAGTATATAATTCCACATGTGTTAATTCATAGTTTTGATGCCTTCAGTGTGAATTTACAATTTTCATAGTCATGAAAATACAGAAAAATCTTTAAATGAGAAGGTGTGTCCAAACTTTTGCTTGAGGCTATTTCTCATTGCTCATTACAGCCATACCTTAAGAGCTGCCTCATCTGTGTACCTGCGCACCATGGATTCCATCCAGGAGGAGCTGCGGCTGAAATATGTAGAAGAGGAAGCGCTTTCCCATCTCCAGCGCTGCCTGAGGGGACCGCCGGAGGATGCTGAGGGGCTGAGTACCAGTTGCAGAGTTAGCAGAGTACATGAAGCACGAGCAGAAGGAGGTGAAGAGCCACAAGCCTAGATGTTGTCATCTGGGGGCACTGGTATGTACTCTGGGTCTCTGAAGAAGAGGAAGAGAGTGATTTACTCTCATTGTGCGCAGCCACAGAAACTCTGGGAGTTTGCGGGCCCGCAGGGGGTCAGCAGATACCCCACACCAGCAGGACCAGGCTGGCCATAGTAGACCACCGGCCAGATGTGGCCATTGCTGGACTGTACACTCAGAAAGCATGTGATCTGGGGTAGCAGAGGTTGTTCATATATCTGTTGTTACCCTTATAGCCTCTGGTGTTAAAGGGGTGTTGGAGGATTGCTATAAGGAAGCATTAGTCTGTACAGTCTCACCCCTAGGTTATCATCTGTCTGATACAATTAAAGATAAAATATGGCATGATGAATTTATAGATATCCTGTCCTTGCTGCCAGCCTCCAAAAATTTTAGCTAGGCTGGATAAGGATTAGGATAGGCCGATAGCCAGGTCATTAAAAAATTAGCTGCATGCATTCTGTGTTTATACCAATGTTATTGGGAAGAAGTTCCCCAGCAAATTCTCTGGGCTATTTCATCATGTAGAATAGTGTTATAAATGTTTTGGTAGTTTGAGTTGGTATTTCTACGATGAGAATTTTAGTCATAAGCTAGCTATTTACCCATCCTTCAAATAGGATGTTAAGGGGAACCTGTCACCCCCCCCCCCCCCCCCAGGCATTTGTAACTAAAAGAGCCACTTCGTGCAGCACTAATGCTGCATTCTGACAAGGTGGCTCTTTTAGTTCTTGTTCCTGGCACTGCTGCAATAATCGTTTATGAAATTTGTCCCTCATACCTTGAAATCGCCAGGGAGGCAGGTCTTTCCCCCCTAATACAGATGCCCCACACCTGTCACTCAGGACCTCTGCGTGTCGGGCGCCGCCTCCTCTTCCTTCATTAGCGTCCCCGGCGCCTGCACTGTAAGTTCGAAGGGCAGCGCAACTGCGCATGCCGAAAGAAACCTTACAAATGGGTTGTTCTATTTGTTGTTTTATTTTGGCACACTGATAGCAACACTGCAGAAGAAATGCTATCACAGGCTTCCAGTATCCGATATTTCAGATGCTGAACATCTCGTATCTTCACAACATAGACAATTGTCTTCAGATGACTCCAGCATCTGAAACAACGTATACTGGAAGCCTGTGCTAGAATTTCTTCTGTGGTGTTACTATCAGTGTGTCAAGAGTGAGAGAACAGGGTTGCACTGACAATCCAACAACATGGGCAGCACTTTGAACACATTTTATAAGTGGTCATAAACTTGTAAATAACTCATGAAAGAATAAAGTTACATTAAAACCAAGCACACCATTGTTTTTCTTGTGAAATTCTCAATAAGTTTGATGTGTCACATGACCCTCTTCCCATTGGAAAAAATAAAGATGGATCCAAAATGGCCAAATTCAAAATGGCCACCATGGTCACCACCCATCTTGAAAAGTTTTCCCCTCCAATATACTAATGTGATGCAAACAGTAAGTTGATATCACCATCCATTCCCATTTTATTTAGGTGTATCCATATAAATGGCCCACCCTGTACTTGGGAGTGAAAAAGAAAGTTTCTGAGCTGAATGCCATCTCTGACAGTACACTAGAGTTTGGACATGACACTACGTCTATAGCAAACTGGGCAAGTTCTTGCATTTGCTTTAATCTGGTGACTGAGAATTCCATTGGGTCGCGCTTAAGATATCTGCTGGATATAGGATACAGCCAAGATATGACAGTATCTTGCTGTCCAAGCAGTGTATGTCTGCTTGCCAAAATACAATAGATTGGTGTAGTTGCAGTTGTATATAAAACATTTACATTTAGTGTAATAGCAAGCATACAGCTTGCAATGCTCACCAGCAAGACCAAGTTCTCCAATGGTTCCATTTCTGCACTCCGTTAGAACGGTTGATCATAATGGCCTCTCTATACTATTATTATTATTATTTATTATTATAGCGCCATTTGTTCCATGGCGCTTTACATGTGAGGAGGGGTATACATAATAAAACAGGTACAATAATCTTGAACAATACAAGTCACAACTGGTACAGGAGGAGAGAGGACCCTGCCCGCGAAGGCTCACAATCTACAAGGGATGAGTGAGAATACAGTAGGCGAGGGTAGAGCTGGACATGCAGCGGTTTGGTCGATAGGTGGTTACTGCAGGTTGTAGGCTTGTCGGAAGAGGTGTGTCTTCAGGTTCTTTTTGAAGGTTTCGATGGTAGGTGAGAGTCTGATATGTTGTAGTAGAGAGTTCCAGAGTAGGGATGATGCGCGAGAGAAAACTTGTATGTGATTGTGGGAAGTGGAGATAAGAGGGGAGTAGAGAAGGAGATCTTGTGAGTAGGGTTGAGCGACCTTGACCTTTTTAGAGTCGAGCCGTGTTTCGCGAAACCCGACTATCTTAGAAGTCGAGTCGAGTGGAATCGGCCGATTATCGCGAAAAGTCGGGTATCGCCCGAAACACGAAACCCAATGCAAGTCAATGGGGGAGCATAGTCGGCAGTGAGTGGAGGCCAGGAAAACACCTACACTGCCCATTTTAATGGCAAAAACATCCATTCTTGTTAAAGAAGCTTGTCAATCGTAATTTACTTTATAATAATTGGAAGGCATTTGAAATTGGGGGTCATTTGGCTAAAGTTGTGGGGGGTAGGGCTGGTTCAAGTAATTAGTGGGCCCAGTAAATCTGGACCACGTCACGGCAGTGGAGCAGGGAGAGGTAAGTATTTAAACTTTGCAAGTGCTGTGATCCTGAGCAAGCAGGGGGGGCCCACTCGTTGGCATTGGCACTGGCACAGGGCCCCTCAAAGTACAGCGGTGTGTTTGCACGGCGGGGGCGCCTCCCACCGGCAGCAACACTTTTGCGTACTATGAGAGGCCCTGTGCCAGTGATGTCGCCAACTAGTATTCCTCCCCCCACCTGATGAAGGAACCTGCACTTTCATCTGCACCTTCCTCTTTGTCCCCGTGTAAGGTGGTATGGTATGCGGGAAGAGGAACCTGACTTTCAGCAGGGTCACAATCTTGCTGTGTAGCGTGCACGGGGAATTTTGCGTTATGGGTCAATGTACCAGCAGACTCATCTATCACTGGCTGGGCAATGGGCAGGATGAGGAGGAAACACAGATATAGGCCCAAAGAATAAAGTGGGCTAAATGCAGTTCAAAATTGGTAACACAGGACTAACCAGGGGGCATTGCAGTGGAGGACAACTGGAATGAGAGGCTGACACAGAGAGTAGGCCCAAATCAGTAAGTAGTCGACATGCAGTTCAAAATTGGCAACCGTAGTAAACAGGCGGCCCAGCTTTGTTCAGTTGAGGAGAACAGCAAGGAGTGGCAGACACCGATAGTAGGCCCCAACCCAACTAGTAGGCCAAATGCAGTCTAACATTAACAACTACTTAACAAGAGCCTGAAAATGGAATTTCAGGACAGGAAACCAGGAGAACAGCAAGGAGTGGCAGACACCGATAGTAGGCCCCAAACCAACTAGTACGCCAAATGCAGTTGTTCCATTTAACTACAATTTAATGAGAGCCTGAAGATAGAAGTTCAGGAAAGGCAACCTGGAGAACACCTTGGAGTGGAACACACCATCTCTCTACACCCCATACCCAATTTGTTAGCCTAATGCTGTGTAGTTTTCAACAACTACTAAACGAGAGTCGGAATATCGAAGCAATGTGGACGAAACCTGGGGAACACCTTGGAGTGTAACACACCGTCTCTCTACACCCCATACCCAATTTGTAGGCCTAATGCAGTGCAGTTTTCTACAACTACTAAACGAGAGTCGGAAGACCGAAGCAATGTGGACGAAACCTGGGGAACACCTTGGAGTGGAACACACCATCTCTCTACACCCCATACCCAATTTGTAGGCCTAATGCAGTGTAGTTTTCTACAACTACTAAACGAGAGCATGAAGATCGAAGCAATGGAGAGGAAACCTGGGGAACACCTTGGAGTGGAACACACCATCTCTCTACACCCCATACCCAATTTGTAGGCCTAATGCAGCGTAGTTTCCAACAACTACTAAACGAGAGCATGAAGATCGAAGCTCAGGAAAGGCAACCTGGAGAACACCTTGGAGTGGAACACACCATCTCTCTACACCCCATACCCAATTTATAGGCCTAGTGCAGCGTAGTTTCCAACAACTACTAAACGAGAGCATGAAGATCGAAGCAATGGAGAGGAAACCTGGGGAACACCTTGGAGTGGAACACACCATCTCTCTACACCCCATACCCAATTTGTAGGCCTAATGCAGCGTAGTTTCCAACAACTACTAAACGAGAGCATGAAGATCGAAGCAATGGGGAGGAAACCTTGGGAACACCTTGGAGTGGAACACACCATCTCTCTACATCCCATACCCAATTTGTAGGCCTAATGCAGCGTAGTTTCCAACAACTACTAAACGAGAGCATGAAGATCGAAGCAATGGGGAGGAAACCTTGGGAACACCTTGGAGTGGAACACACCATCTCTCTACACCCCATACCCAATTTGTAGGCCTAATGCAGCGTAGTTTCCAACAACTACTAAACGAGAGCATGAAGATTGAAGCTCAGGAAAGGCAACCTGGAGAACACCTTGGAGTGGAACACACCATCTCTCTACACCCCATACCCAATTTGTAGGTCTAATGCAGCGTAGTTTCCAACAACTACTAAACGAGAGCATGAAGATTGAAGCTCAGGAAAGGCAACCTGGAGAACACCTTGGAGTGGAACACACCATCTCTCTACACCCCATACCCAATTTGTAGGCCTAATGCAGCGTAGTTTCCAACAACTACTAAACGAGAGCATGAAGATCGAAGCAATGGAGAGGAAACCTGGGGAACACCTTGGAGTGGAACACACCATCTCTCTACACCCCATACCCAATTTGTAGGCCTAATGCAGCGTAGTTTCCAACAACTACTAAACGAGAGCATGAAGATCGAAGCAATGGAGAGGAAACCTTGGGAACACCTTGGAGTGGAACACACCATCTCTCTACACCCTATACCCAATTTGTAGGCCTAATGCAGCGTAGTTTCCAACAACTACTAAACGAGAGCATGAAGATTGAAGCTCAGGAAAGGCAACCTGGAGAACACCTTGGAGTGGAACACACCATCTCTCTACACCCCATACCCAATTTGTAGGCCTAATGCAGCGTAGTTTCCAACAACTACTAAACGAGAGCATGAAGATTGAAGCTCAGGAAAGGCAACCTGGAGAACACCTTGGAGTGGAACACACCATCTCTCTACACCCCATACCCAATTTGTAGGCCTAATGCAGCGTAGTTTCCAACAACTACTAAGCGAGAGCATGAAGATTGAAGCTCAGGAAAGGCAACCTGGAGAACACCTTGGAGTGGAACACACCATCTCTCTACATCCCATACCCAATTTGTAGGCCTAATGCAGCGTAGTTTCCAACAACTACTAAACGAGAGCATGAAGATTGAAGCTCAGGAAAGGCAACCTGGAGAACACCTTGGAGTGGAACACACCATCTCTCTACACCCCATACCCAATTTGTAGGCCTAATGCAGCGTAGTTTCCAACAACTACTAAACGAGAGCATGAAGATTGAAGCTCAGGAAAGGCAACCTGGAGAACACCTTGGAGTGGAACACACCATCTCTCTACACCCCATACCCAATTTGTAGGCCTAATGCAGCGTAGTTTCCAACAACTACTAAACGAGAGCATGAAGATTGAAGCTCAGGAAAGGCAACCTGGAGAACACTGTTGTGAATTCTGTGGCTGAATTCACTCCTGTGGTCACAAGTGGTACTGCAGCTTCTGAGCTTCCTTCCTCAGGTGTTCTGGTGAGCTCATTAGCTGCTTCGTTACTTAACTCCACCTGATGCTGCTATCCTTGCTCCTAGTCAATGTTCCAGTGTTGGATCTGAGCTTCTCCTGATTGTTCCTGTGACCTGCTGCTCTGTATAGCTAAGTGCTTTTTTTGCTATTTTGTTGCCTTTTTTCTGTCCAGCTTGTCTTTTGTTTAGCTGGAAGCTCTGAGACGCAAAGGGTGTACCGCCGTGCCGTTAGTCCGGCACGGTGGGTCTTTTTTGCCCCCTTTTGCGTGGGTTTTGCTTTAGGGTTTTTTTGTAGACTGCAAAGTTTGCTTTACTGTCCTCGCTCTGTCTAAGAATATCGGGCCCCACTTTGCTGAATCTATTTCATCCCTACATTTTGTCTTTTCATCTTACTCACAGTCATTATATGTGGGGGGCTGCCTTTTCCTTTGGGGTATTTCTCTGGGGGCAAGTCAGGCCTATTTTTCTATCTTCAGGCTAGCTAGTTTCTTAGGCTGTGCCGAGTTGCATAGGTAGTTGTTAGGCGCAATCCACAGCCGCTTTTAGTTGTGTTTAGGATAGGATCAGGTGTGCAGTCTACAGAGTTTCCACGTCTCAGAGCTCGTTCTTTGTTTTTGGGTATTTGTCAGATCACTGTGTGCGCTCTGATCGCTAGGCACACTGTGTCTCTGGATTGCCTTCATTACACCTTTCATTAGCAGACATAACAGTACTAGGAGCCAACTAATGATTCTCAATAGAGGGAAAGAAAAAGTTCTGACATCATTTTTTTTTTTTCTCTGCTCTGTGTTCACTTTTTTTTTTTTTTTTTCCCCTAGACATTTGGGTGTTTCTGGACACAGGTGTGGACATGGATTTTCAGGGTCTGTGCTCTTCAATGGATAATCTCGTTATAAATGTACAAAAGATTCAAGATACTATTGATCAGAAATCTGTATTAGAACCAAGAATTCCTATTCCTGATTTGTTTTTTGGAGATAGAACTAAGTTTCCAAGTTTCAAAAATAATTGTAAGCTATTTCTGGCCTTGAAACCTCATTCTTCTGGTAATCCTATTCAACAGGTTTTGATTATTATTTCTTTTTTGCGCGGCGACCCTCAAGACTGGGCATTTTCTCTTGCGCCAGGAGACCCTGCATTGAGTAGTGTCGATGCGTTTTTCCTGGCACTCGGATTACTGTACGATGAGCCTAATTCAGTGGATCAGGCTGAGAAAAATTTGCTGGCTTTGTGCCAGGGTCAGGATGATATAGAAGTATATTGTCAGAAATTTAGGAAATGGTCAGTACTCACTCAGTGGAATGAATCTGCGCTGGCAGCTTTGTTCAGAAAGGGTCTCTCTGAGGCTCTTAAGGATGTCATGGTGGGATTTCCTATGCCTGCTGGTTTGAATGAGTCTTTGTCTTTAGCCATTCAGATCGGTAGACGCTTGCGCGAGCGTAAATCTGTGCACCATTTGGCGATATTGCCTGAGGTTAAACCTGAGCCTATGCAGTGCGATAGGACTATGACCAGAGTGGAACGGCAGGAATACAGACGTCTGAATGGGCTATGTTTCTACTGTGGTGATTCCACTCATGCTATTTCTGATTGTCCTAAGCGCACTAAGCGGTCCGCTAGGTCTGCCGTCATTGGTACTGTACAGTCCAAATTCCTTCTGTCCATTACCTTGATATGCTCTTTGTCGTCGTTTTTTGTCATGGCGTTTGTGGATTCAGGCGCTGCCCTAAATCTGATGGATTTGGATTATGCTAAACGTTGTGGGTTTTTCTTGGAGCCTTTGAGGTGTCCTATTCCATTGAGAGGAATTGATGCTACACCTTTGGCCAAGAATAAACCTCAGTACTGGGCCCAGCTGACCATGTGCATGGCTCCTGCACATCAGGAAGTTATTCGCTTTCTGGTGTTGCATAATCTGCATGATGTGGTCGTGTTGGGGTTGCCATGGCTACAAACCCATAATCCAGTATTGGATTGGAATTCCATGTCGGTATCCAGCTGGGGTTGTCAGGGGGTACATGGTGATGTTCCATTTTTGTCGATTTCGTCATCCACCCCTTCTGAGGTCCCAGAGTTCTTGTCTGATTATCAGGATGTATTTGAAGAGCCCAAGTCCGATGCTCTACCTCCGCATAGGGATTGTGATTGTGCTATCAATTTGATTCCTGGTAGTAAATTCCCTAAAGGTCGATTATTTAATTTATCCGTGCCCGAACACGCCGCTATGCGCAGTTATGTGAAGGAATCCCTAGAGAAGGGACATATTCGCCCATCGTCATCACCACTGGGAGCAGGGTTCTTCTTTGTAGCTAAGAAGGATGGTTCGCTGAGACCGTGTATTGATTACCGCCTTCTTAATAAGATCACTGTTAAATTTCAGTATCCCTTGCCATTGTTATCTGACTTGTTTGCTCGGATTAAGGGGGCTAGTTGGTTCACTAAGATAGATCTTCGTGGTGGGTGTAATCTGGTGAGAATCAGGCAAGGAGATGAATGGAAAACTGCATTCAATACGCCCGAGGGTCATTTTGAGTATCTAGTGATGCCGTTCGGACTTGCCAATGCTCCATCAGTGTTTCAATCCTTTATGCATGACATCTTCCGTGAGTACCTGGATAAATTCCTGATTGTTTACTTGGATGACATTTTGATCTTCTCAGATGATTGGGAGTCTCATGTGAAGCAGGTCAGAATGGTTTTTCAGGTCCTGCGTGCTAACTCTTTGTTTGTGAAGGGATCAAAGTGTCTCTTCGGTGTGCAGAAAGTTTCATTTTTGGGATTTATCTTTTCCCCTTCTACTATCGAGATGGATCCAGTTAAGGTCCAAGCCATCCAGGATTGGATTCAGCCGACATCTCTGAAAAGTCTGCAAAAGTTCCTGGGCTTTGCTAATTTTTATCGTCGCTTCATCTGTAATTTTTCTAGCATTGCCAAACCATTGACTGATTTGACCAAGAAGGGTGCTGATTTGGTCAATTGGTCTTCTGCTGCTGTGGAAGCTTTTCAGGAGTTGAAGCGTCGTTTTTGTTCTGCCCCTGTGTTGTGTCAGCCAGATGTTTCTCTTCCGTTCCAGGTCGAGGTTGATGCTTCTGAGATTGGAGCAGGGGCGGTTTTGTCACAGAGAGGTTCTGATTGCTCAGTGATGAAACCATGTGCTTTCTTTTCCAGGAAGTTTTCGCCCGCTGAGCGTAATTATGATGTGGGCAACCGAGAGTTGCTGGCCATGAAGTGGGCATTCGAGGAGTGGCGTCATTGGCTTGAAGGAGCTAAGCATCGCGTGGTGGTATTGACTGATCATAAGATCTTGACTTATCTCGAGTCTGCCAAGCGCTTGAATCCTAGACAGGCCCGTTGGTCGTTATTTTTTGCCCGCTTCGACTTTGTGATTTCGTACCTTCCGGGCTCTAAAAATGTGAAGGCGGATGCTCTGTCTAGGAGTTTTGTGCCCGACTCTCCGGGTTTATCTGAGCCAGCGGGTATCCTCAAGAAAGGAGTCATTGTGTCTGCCATCTCCCCTGATTTGCGGCGGGTGCTGCAAAAATTTCAGGCGAATAAACCTGATCGTTGTCCAGCGGAGAAACTGTTCGTCCCTGATAGGTGGACTAATAAACTTATCTCTGAACTTCATTGTTCGGTGTTGGCTGGTCATCCTGGAATCTTTGGTACCAGAGAGTTAGTGGCTAGATCCTTCTGGTGGCCATCTCTGTCACGGGATGTACGTACTTTTGTGCAGTCCTGTGGGATTTGTGCTAGGGCTAAGCCCTCCTGTTCTCGTGCCAGTGGGTTGCTTTTGCCCTTGCCGGTCCCAAAGAGGCCTTGGACACATATTTCGATGGATTTCATTTCTGACCTTCCCGTTTCTCAAAAGATGTCAGTCATTTGGGTGGTCTGTGATCGCTTTTCTAAAATGGTCCATCTGGTGCCCTTGGCTAAATTGCCTTCCTCCTCTGATTTGGTACCTTTGTTCTTTCAGCATGTGGTTCGGTTGCATGGCATTCCTGAGAATATTGTTTCTGACAGAGGTTCCCAGTTTGTTTCAAGGTTCTGGCGAGCCTTTTGTGGTAGGATGGGCATTGACCTATCCTTTTCCTCGGCTTTCCATCCTCAGACTAATGGCCAGACCGAACGAACCAATCAGACCTTGGAAACATATCTGAGATGTTTTGTTTCTGCAGACCAGGATGATTGGGTGTCCTTTTTGCCGTTGGCTGAGTTCGCCCTTAATAATCGGGCCAGCTCGGCTACCTTGGTTTCTCCATATTTCTGCAATTCTGGGTTCCATCCTCGTTTCTCTTCAGGACAGGTTGAGTCTTCGGACTGTCCTGGTGTGGATTCTGTGGTGGACAGGTTGCAGCAGATCTGGACTCAGGTAGTGGACAATTTGACCTTGTCCCAGGAGAAGGCTCAACTTTTCGCTAATCGCAGACGCCGTGTGGGTCCCCGACTTCGTGTTGGGGATCTGGTTTGGTTATCTTCTCGTCATATTCCTATGAAGGTTTCCTCTCCTAAATTTAAACCTCGTTTTATTGGTCCGTATAGGATTTCTGAGGTTCTCAATCCTGTGTCTTTTCGTCTGACCCTCCCAGACTCCTTTTCCATACATAATGTATTCCATAGGTCATTGTTGCGGAGATACGTGGCACCTATGGTTCCATCTGTTGAGCCTCCTGCCCCGGTTTTGGTGGAGGGGGAATTGGAGTATATTGTGGAGAAGATTTTGGATTCTCGTGTTTCTAGACGGAAACTCCAGTATCTGGTTAAATGGAAGGGTTATGCTCAGGAAGATAATTCCTGGGTTTTTGCCTCTGATGTTCATGCTCCCGATCTTGTTCGTGCCTTTCATGCAGCTCATCCTGGTAGGCCTGGGGGCTCTGGTGAGGGTTCGGTGACCCCTCCTCAAGGGGGGGGTACTGTTGTGAATTCTGTGGCTGAATTCACTCCTGTGGTCACAAGTGGTACTGCAGCTTCTGAGCTTCCTTCCTCAGGTGTTCTGGTGAGCTCATTAGCTGCTTCGTTACTTAACTCCACCTGATGCTGCTATCCTTGCTCCTAGTCAATGTTCCAGTGTTGGATCTGAGCTTCTCCTGATTGTTCCTGTGACCTGCTGCTCTGTATAGCTAAGTGCTTTTTTTTGCTATTTTGTTGCCTTTTTTCTGTCCAGCTTGTCTTTTGTTTAGCTGGAAGCTCTGAGACGCAAAGGGTGTACCGCCGTGCCGTTAGTCCGGCACGGTGGGTCTTTTTTGCCCCCTTTTGCGTGGGTTTTGCTTTAGGGTTTTTTGTAGACTGCAATGTTCGCTTTACTGTCCTCGCTCTGTCTAAGAATATCGGGCCCCACTTTGCTGAATCTATTTCATCCCTACGTTTTGTCTTTTCATCTTACTCACAGTCATTATATGTGGGGGGCTGCCTTTTCCTTTGGGGTATTTCTCTGGGGGCAAGTCAGGCCTATTTTTCTATCTTCAGGCTAGCTAGTTTCTTAGGCTGTGCCGAGTTGCATAGGTAGTTGTTAGGCGCAATCCACAGCCGCTTTTAGTTGTGTTTAGGATAGGATCAGGTGTGCAGTCTACAGAGTTTCCACGTCTCAGAGCTCGTTCTCTGGTTTTGGGTATTTGTCAGATCACTGTGTGTGCTCTGATCGCTAGGCACACTGTGTCTCTGGATTGCCTTCATTACACCTTTCATTAGCAGACATAACAGAACACCTTGGAGTGGAACACACCATCTCTCTACACCCCATACCCAATTTGTAGGCCTAATGCAGCGTAGTTTCCAACAACTACTAAACGAGAGCATGAAGATTGAAGCAATGGAGAGGAAACCTGGGGAACACCTTGGGGAGGCAGACACCGTTAGTAGGCCCTACCAAAGTTGTACACCCAATGCAGTTTTAAAATTCCTAGAGGCTGAAAACAAGACTATTGACGCTCAGCTTTTTTCAAAGGAACACAGCTGAATTGAGTGGCGCAGACAGACACGGGTAGTAGGACTCAAACCAAAAATGTGGCTCACTGCAGCAGAAAAAAGTTACAGGGGTGCACAAGCTGCAGTGCTCTGGGCAGTGGAGGACAATTTCAATAGTGAACCGCAGACAGACTTTGTACGCCTACTATTAAAAAAAGGATGCTCTATGCAATTATAAATAGGTTCTAGGGGTACACGGGCAGCAGTGGTGTGGTCAGTGGAGGCCTAGTGGAAGGAGTGACCGCAGACAGGCATCGAAGGCCTAAAATAAAAAAATTGGGCTGGCTGTAGGCAATTTTAAATTGGTTCCAGGGGTACACGGGCAGCAGTGGTGTGGTCAGTGGAGGCATATTGTAAGGAGTGACCGCAGACAGGCATCGAAGGCCTAAAATAATAACACATGGCTGTAGGCAATTTTAAATTGGTTCCAGGGGTACACGGGCAGCAGTGGTGTGGTCAGTGGAGGCCTAGTAGAAGGAGTGACCGCAGACAGGCATCGAAGGCCTAAAATAAAAAAATTGGGCTGGCTGTAGGCAATTTTAAATTGGTTCCAGGGGTACACGGGCAGCAGTGGTGTGGTCAGTGGAGGCCTAGTGGAAGGAGTGACCGCAGACAGGCATCGAAGGCCTAAAATAAAAAAATTGGGCTGGCTGTAGGCAATTTTAAATTGGTTCCAGGGGTACACGGGCAGCAGTGGTGTGGTCAGTGGAGGCCTAGTGGAAGGACTGACCGCAGACAGGCATCGAAGGCCTAAAATAATAACACATGGCTGTAGGCAATTTTAAATTGGTTCCAGGGGTACACGGGCAGCAGTGGCCTGGTCAGTGTAGTAGTAGTAGAAAGAACAGACCGCAGACAGGCATCGAAGGCCTAAAATAAAAAAATTGGGCTGGCTGTAGGCAATTTTAAATTGGTTCCAGGGGTACACAGGCAGCAGTGGTGTGGTCAGTGGAGGCATATTGTAAGGAGTGACCGCAGACAGGCATCGAAGGCCTAAAATAATAACACATGGCTGTAGGCAATTTTAAATTGGTTCCAAGGGTACACGGGCAGCAGTGGTGTGGTCAGTGGAGGCATATTGTAAGGAGTGACCGCAGACAGGCATCGACGGCCTAAAATAAAAAAATTGGGCTGGCTGTAGGCAATTTTAAATTGGTTCCAGGGGTACACGGGCAGCAGTGGTGTGGTCAGTGGAGGCCTAGTGGAAGGAGTGACCGCAGACAGGCATCGAAGGCCTAAAATAAAAAAATTGGGCTGGCTGTAGGCAATTTTAAATTGGTTCCAGGGGTACACGGGCAGCAGTGGTGTGGTCAGTGGAGGCCTAGTGGAAGGACTGACCGCAGACAGGCATCGAAGGCCTAAAATAATAACACATGGCTGTAGGCAATTTTAAATTGGTTCCAGGGGTACACGGGCAGCAGTGGCCTGGTCAGTGTAGTAGTAGTAGAAAGAACAGACCGCAGACAGGCATCGAAGGCCTAAAATAAAAAAATTGGGCTGGCTGTAGGCAATTTTAAATTGGTTCCAGGGGTACACGGGCAGCAGTGGTGTGGTCAGTGGAGGCATATTGTAAGGAGTGACCGCAGACAGGCATCGAAGGCCTAAAATAATAACACATGGCTGTAGGCAATTTTAAATTGGTTCCAGGGGTACACGGGCAGCAGTGGTGTGGTCAGTGGAGGCATATTGTAAGGAGTGACCGCAGACAGGCATCGACGGCCTAAAATAAAAAAATTGGGCTGGCTGTAGGCAATTTTAAATTGGTTCCAGGGGTACACGGGCAGCAGTGGTGTGGTCAGTGGAGGCCTAGTGGAAGGAGTGACCGCAGACAGGCATCGAAGGCCTAAAATAATAACACATGGCTGTAGGCAATTTTAAATTGGTTCCAGGGGTACACGGGCAGCAGTGGCCTGGTCAGTGTAGTAGTAGTAGAAAGAACGGACCGCAGACAGGCATCGAAGGCCTAAAATAAAAAAATTGGGCTGGCTGTAGGCAATTTTAAATTGGTTCCAGGGGTACACGGGCAGCAGTGGTGTGGTCAGTGGAGGAATAGTGGAAGGAGTGACCGCAGACAGGCTTCGAAGGCCTAACATAACAAAAATGTCAATACAATGGTATTGTCAGTGGCAGGCATTGAAGGATGTCAGCGCATAGACTAAACATTGGTGGAGCTGTGAGATAATTTTGCAAGTGGTAGAGCACTGTTTGAGCTGGGGGGGGGAACTGTCTTGTGGCCGGCGGTACAGGCCCAGGGCCCCTCATATTACAACGGTGTGTCTGACGTTGGGTGCGCACCACCACCGCCAGAGACACTTTATTGTACTAGGAGGGACCCAGTGGCAGTGCCGTCGACCAAAAGCGGGCACACCCACCTCTTCAGACAAACAGCACTCTCACGGGTGCTGTCGCCAAGTGTCGATACCACGGCCCCGTGTGGGGAGTTTGGCCATTTAGTGAGGTGTAAACATGTCGTATGCTGGACAATCAGGTGCAGAAAATTACGAGATTGGAAAAGGCATTCAGAATAGTCCACAGGCAAGACCTTTTCATAGGAAAGCTAGGTGTCAGCCGGGCAAGGTGGGGCAAAAGATTTCGAAATCCAGTTGTGGTTCATTTTAATGAAGGTTAGATCATCTACATTTTGGGTAGCCAGACGAGTCCTTTTTTCTGTTAGTATTGAACCTGCAGCACTGAATACTCTTTCTGATAGGACACTAGCTGCCGGGCAAGCAAGCTCCTGCAATGCATATTCTGCCAATTCTGGCCAGGTGCCTAATTTTGATGCCCAGTAATCAAATGGGAATGACGGTTGAGGGAGAACATCAATAAGGGATGAAAAATAGTTTGTAACCATACTGGACAAATGTTGTCTCCTGTCACTTTGAATTGATGCTGCAGTACCTGTCCTGTCTGCGGTCATAGCAAAATCACTCCACAACCTGGTCAGAAAACCCCTCTGGCCAACGCCACTTCTGATTTCTGCCCCTCTAACTCCTCTGGTCTGCTGGCCCCTGCAGCTCGAGTGAGAACGATCACGGGCGCTGTCTGCAGGGAATGCCAGAAGCAAACGGTCAACAAGAGTTGATTGTTTGGTTGCTAATATTAGTTCCAAGTTCTCATGTGGCATTATATTTTGCAATTTGCCTTTATAGCGAGGATCAAGGAGGCAGGCCAACCAGTAATCGTCATCGTTCATCATTTTAGTTATGCGTGTGTTCCTTTTGAGGATACGTAAGGCATAATCCGCCATGTGGGCCAAAGTTCCAGTTCTCAAATCTGCGGTTGTGCTTGGTTGAGGGGCAGTTTCAGGCAAATCCACGTCACTTGTGTCCCTCCAAAAACCAGAACCCGGCCTTGCCGCGCCACCAATTTCCAGTGGCCCCGGAAAAGCTTCCTCATTAAAAATATAATCATCCCCATCATCCTCCTCGTCCTCCTCCTCCTCTTCGCCCGCTAACTCGTCCTGTACACTGCCCTGGCCAGACAATGGCTGACTGTCATCAAGGCTTTCCTCTTCCTCAGCTGCAGACGCCTGATCCTTTATGTGCGTCAAACTTTGCATCAGCAGATGCATTAGGGGGATGCTCATGCTTATTATGGCGTTGTCTGCACTAACCAGCCGTGTGCATTCCTCAAAACACTGAAGGACTTGACACATGTCTTGAATCTTCGACCACTGCACACCTGACAACTCCGTGTCTGCCATCCTACTGCCTGCCCGTGTATGTGTATCCTCCCACAAAAACATAACAGCCCGCCTCTGTTCACACAGTCTCTGAAGCATGTGCAGTGTTGAGTTCCACCTTGTTGCAACGTCTATGATTAGGCGATGCTGGGGAAGGTTCAAAGAACGCTGATAGGTCTGCATACGGCTGGAGTGTACGGGCGAACGGCGGATATGTGAGCAAAGTCCACGCACTTTGAGGAGCAGGTCGGATAACCCCGGATAACTTTTCAGGAAGCACTGTACCACCAGGTTTAAGGTGTGAGCCAGGCAAGGAATGTGTTTCAGTTGGGAAAGGGAAATGGCAGCCATGAAATTCCTTCCGTTATCACTCACTACCTTGCCTGCCTCAAGATCTACAGTGCCCAGCCACGACTGCGTTTCTTTCTGCAAGAACTCGGACAGAACTTCCGCGGTGTGTCTGTTGTCGCCCAAACACTTCATAGCCAATACAGCCTGCTGACGTTTGCCAGTAGCTGCCCCATAATGGGAGACCTGGTGTTCAACAGTGGCAGCTGTGGATGGAGTGGTTGTGCGACTGCGGTCTGTGGACGAGCTCTCGCTTCTGCAGGAGGACGAAGAGGAGGAGGAGGGGGTGCGAACGGCTACAGCCAACTGTTTCCTAGACCGTGGGCTAGGCAGAACTGTCCCAAACTTGCTGTCCCCTGTGGACCCTGCATCCACAACATTCACCCAGTGTGCCGTGATGGACACGTAACGTCCCTGGCCATGCCTACTGGTCCATGCATCTGTTGTCAGGTGCACCTTTGTGCTCACAGATTGCCTGAGTGCATGGACGATGCGCTCTTTAACATGCTGGTGGAGGGCTGGGATGGCTTTTCTGGAAAAAAAGTGTCGACTGGGTAGCTCGTAGCGTGGTACAGCGTAGTCCATCAGGGCTTTGAAAGCTTCGCTTTCAACTAACCGGTAGGGCATCATCTCTAACGAGATTAGTCTAGCTATGTGGGCGTTCAAACCCTGTGTACGCGGATGCGAGGCTAAGTACTTCCTTTTTCTAACCATAGTCTCATGTAGGGTAAGCTGGACTGGAGAGCTGGAGATCGTGGAACTAGCGGGGGTGCCGGTGGACATGGCAGACTGAGAGACGGTGGGAGATGGTATTGTTGCCGCCGGTGCCCTAGATGCAGTGTTTCCTACTACGAAACTGGTGATTCCCTGACCCTGACTGCTTTGGCCTGGCAAAGAAACCTGCACAGATACTGCAGGTGGTGCGGAAAATGGTGGCCCTACACTGCCGGAAGGGATGTTGCGTTGCTGACTAGCTTCATTGGCCGAGGGTGCTACAACCTTAAGGGACGTTTGGTAGTTAGTCCAGGCTTGCAAATGCATGGTGGTTAAATGTCTATGCATGCAACTTGTATTGAGACTTTTCAGATTCTGTCCTCTGCTTAAGGTAGTTGAACATTTTTGACAGATGACTTTGCGCTGATCAATTGGATGTTGTTTAAAAAAATGCCAGACTGCACTCTTTCTAGCATCGGATACCTTTTCAAGCATTGCAGACTGAGCTTTAACCGGATGGCCACGCTGTCCTCCAACAGGTTTTGGCTTTGCCACGCATTTTGGGCAAGATACGGGCCCGGCAGATGGAACCTGTTGCGATGTTGATGCCTGCTGCGGCCCCTCCTCCTCCGCTTCAGAACTGCTGCCGCCTGCACCCTGTTCCCCCAATGGCTGCCAATCGGGGTCAAGAACTGGGTCATCTATTACCTCTTCTTGTAGCTCGTGTGCAACTTCGTCTGTGTCACCGTGTCGGTCGGTGGTATAGCGTTCGTGATGGGGCAACATAGTCTCATCAGGGTCTGATTCTTGATCATTACCCTGCGAGGGCAATGTTGTGGTCTGAGTCAAAGGACCAGCATAGTAGTCTGGCTGTGGCTGTGCATCAGTGCACTCCATGTCAGATTCAACTTGTAATGGGCATGGACTGTTAACTGCTTCACTTTCTAAGCCAGGGACGGTATGTGTAAAGAGCTCCATGGAGTAACCCGTTGTGTCGCCTGCTGCATTCTTCTCTGTTGTTGTTTTTGCTGAAGAGGACAAGGAAGCGACTTGTCCCTGACCGTGGACATCCACTAACGACGCGCTGCTTTGACATTTACCAGTTTCACGAGAGGAGGCAAAAGAGCTAGAGGCTGAGTCAGCAAGATAAGCCAAAACTTGCTCTTGCTGCTCCGGCTTTAAAAGCGGTTTTCCTACTCCCAGAAAAGGGAGCGTTCGAGGCCTTGTGTAGCCAGACGACAAACCTGGCTCCACAGCTCCAGACTTAGGTGCAATATTTTTTTCCCACGACCAGCTGATGCTCCACCACTACCACTACCCTCATTACCAGCTGACAATGAACGCCCCCGGCCACGACCTCTTCCACCAGACTTCCTCATTGTTTTAAAAACGTAACCAAACTAACGGTATTTGTTGCTGTCACACAACTTACACGGTGAGCTATAACTTCAGTATGATTTAGCTACCCCTTTACAGGTGAGTGAGACCACAATGAAAATCAGGCACAATGTTACACACTCTGTTGTTGGTGGCAACAAATGAGAGAGATGCCACACACGCAGGACTGTCACTGAAGCACAAATGTAAATATTAATCTCCCACTGATTTGATTTTTTTTTTTTTCAGGGAGACATTAGGAAAAAAAAATAATAGAATAAAATGATTTTTTCAGGAAGAATTTAGAAACCAAATAAAATAAAATGATTTTTTCAGGGAGAATTTAGAAAAGAAATAAAACAAAAAAAGGCATTCTATGGCCCACTGAGTGAGAGATGACGCACACAGGAGTCAGGAGTGGCACACAAGCCCAGAGGCCAATATTTATCTCCCACTGATTGATGTAGTGATTTTTTCAGGTAGATTTTGGAACCCAAATCAAGCTAAAAAAATAATAGGCTTTCTATGGCCCACAATTGGAGAGAGAGAGAGATGGCACACCCAGGAGTCAAGACTGGCACACAAGCAGAAAGGGCAATATTAATCTCCCACTGATTTGATTCTTTTTTTTTTTTCAGGGAGACTTTAGGAAAAAAAAATAATAGAATAAAATGATTTTTTCAGGAAGAATTTAGAAACCAAATAAAATAAAATGATTTTTTCAGGGAGAATTTAGAAAACAAATAAAACAAACAAAGGCTTTCTATGGCCCACTGAGTGAGAGATGACGCACACAGGAGTCAGGAGTGGCACACAAGCCCAGAGGCCAATATTTATCTCCCACTGATTGATGTAGTGATTTTTTCAGGTAGATTTTGGAACCCAAATCAAGCTAAAAAAATAATAGGCTTTCTATGGCCCACAATTGGAGAGAGAGAGAGAGAGATGGCACACCCAGGAGTCAAGACTGGCACACAAGCAGAAAGGGCAATATTAATCTCCCACTGATTTGATTTTTTTTTTTTTTTCAGGGAGACTTTAGAAAAAAAAAATAATAGAATAAAATGATTTTTTCAGGAAGAATTTAGTAACCAAATAAAATAAAATGATTTTTTCAGGGAGAATTTAGAAAACAAATAAAACAAAAAAAGGCTTTCTATGGCCCACTGAGTGAGAGATGACGCACACAGGAGTCAGGAGTGGCACACAAGCCCAGAGGCCAATATTTATCTCCCACTGATTGATGTAGTGATTTTTTCAGGTAGATTTTGGAACCCAAATCAAGCTAAAAAAATAATAGGCTTTCTATGGCCCACAATTGGAGAGAGAGAGAGAAATGGCACACCCAGGAGTCAAGACTGGCACACAAGCAGAAAGGGCAATATTAATCTCCCACTGATTTGATTTTTTTTTTTTTTCAGGGAGACTTTAGGAAAAAAAAATAATAGAATAAAATGATTTTTTCAGGAAGAATTTAGAAACCAAATAAAATAAAATGATTTTTTCAGGGAGAATTTAGAAAACAAATAAAAGAAAAAATAGGCTTTCTATGGCCCACGGAGTGAGAGATGACGCACACAGGAGTCAGGAGTGGCACACAAGCCCAGAGGCCAATATTGTTCTCCCAATGATTGATGTAGTGATTTTTTCAGGTAGATTTTGGAACCCAAATCAAGCTAAAAAAATAATAGGCTTTTTATGGCCCACAATTGGAGAGAGAGAGAGAGATGGCACACCCAGGAGTCAAGACTGGCACACAAGCAGAAAGGGCAATATTAATCTCCCACTGATTTGATTTATTTATTTTTTTTTCCAGGGAGACTTTAGAAAAAAAAAATAATAAAAAAAAAATGATTTTTTTTCAGGAAGAATTTAGAAACCAAATAAAATAAAAATGATTTTTTCAGGGAGAATTTATAAAACAAATAAAACAAAAAATAGGCTTTCTATGGCCCACTGAGTGAGAGATGACGCACACAGGAGTCAGGAGTGGCACACAAGCCCAGAGGCCAATATTTATCTCCCACTGATTGATTTATTGATTTTTTCAGGTAGAATTTAGAACCCAAATCAACCAAAAACATAAATAGGCTTTCTATGGCCCACTATTTGTGAGAGAGATGGCACGCTCAGGACTGGCACACAATCCCAGAGGCCAATATTAATCTCCCACTTTTTATTTTTTTTCAGGGAAAATTTATAAACCCAATAAAAAAATAACAAATAGGCTTTCTATGGCCCACTATCTGAGAGAGAGAGATGGCACGCTTAGGACTGGCACACAAGCCCAAAGGCCAATATTAATCTCCCTTTTTTTTTCAGGGAGAATTTATAAAACCAAAAAAAAATAAATAAATAGGCTTTCTATGGCCCACTATTTGTGAGAGAGATGGCACGCTCAGGACTGGCACACAAGCCCAGAGGCCAATATTAATCTTCCACTTTTTTTTTTTTGTTCCAGGGAAAATTTATAAACCCAATAAAAAAAATAATAAATAGGCTTTCTATGGCCCACTATCTGAGAGAGAGAGATGGCACGCTTAGGACTGGCACACAGGCCCAAAGGCCAATATTAATCTCCCTTTTTTTTTTTCAGGGAGAATTTATAAAACCAAAAAAAAAAAAAAAAATAGGCTTTCTATGGCCCACTATTTGTGAGAGAGATGGCACGCTCAGGACTGGCACACAAGCCCAGAGGCCAATATTAATCTCCCACTTTTTTTTTTTTTGTTCCAGGGAAAATTTATAAACCCAATAAAAAAAATAATAAATAGGCTTTCTATGGCCCACTATCTGAGAGAGAGAGATGGCACGCTTAGGACTGGCACACAAGCCCAAAGGCCAATATTAATCTCCCACTGATTGATTTATTGATTTTTTCAGGTAGAATTTAGAACCCAAATAAAGCAAAAAAAAAAAAATAGGCTTTCTATGGCCCACTGAGTGAGTGATGATGCACACAGGAGTCAGGAGTGGCACACAAGCCTTGAGGCCAATATTTTTCTCCCACTGATTGATGTAGTGATTTTTTCAGGTAGATTTTATAACCCAAATCAAGCAAAAAAATAAATAGGCTTTCTATGGCCCACTGAGTGAGAGATGGCACACACAGGGATGGCACTCTAGCAGAAATGTCAATCTTAATCTCCCACAAAAAAAAAAAAAACAGGGAGTGTCCAACAATTACTATCTCCCGGCAGTAATATCAGCCAGGTATGGCAGGCAGCAATAAGGAGTGGACTGATGCACAAATTAAATAAAAAGTGTGGACAAACAAAAAAGATAGCTGTGCAGAAAGGAAGGAACAAGAGGATTTGTGCTTTGAAAAAAGCAGTTGGTTTGCACAGCGGCGTACACACAGCAATGCAGCTATCAGGGAGCCTTCTAGGGCAGCCCAATGAGCTACAGCGCTGAGGGGAAAAAAAAAAAATGTAGCTTCCACTGTCCCTGCACACCGAAGGTGGTGTTGGGCAGTGGAAATCGCTACAGCACAAGCGGTTTGGTGGTTAATGGACCCTGCCTAACGCTATCCCTGCTTCTGACGAAGCGGCAGCAACCTCTCCCTAAGCTCAGATCAGCAGCAGTAACATGGCGGTCGGCGGGAACGCCCCTTTATAGCCCCTGTGACGCCGCAGACAGCAAGCCAATCACTGCAATGCCCTTCTCTAAGATGGTGGGGACCAGGACCTATGTCATCACGCTGCCCACACTCTGCGTTTACCTTCATTGGCTGAGAAATGGCGCTTTTCGCGTCATTGAAACGCGACTTTGGCGCGAAAGTCGCGTACCGCATGGCCGACCCCGCACAGGGGTCGGATCGGGTTTCATGAAACCCGACTTTGCCAAAAGTCGGCGACTTTTGAAAATGAACGACCCGTTTCGCTCAACCCTACTTGTGAGGATCGGAGGTTGCGTGCAGGAAAGTACCGGGAGACGAGGTCACAGATGTATGGAGGAGACAGGTTGTGGATGGCTTTGTATGTCATGGTTAGGCTTTTGTACTGGAGTCTCTGGGTAATGGGGAGCCAGTGAAAGGATTGACAGAAGGGAGAGGCCGGGTAATAGCAGGGGGGACAGGTGGATTAGTCGGGCAGCAGAGTTTAGAATAGATTGGAGGAATGCGAGAGTGTTAGAGGGGAGACCACAGAGCAGGAGGTTACAGTAGTCGAGGCGGGAGATGATGAGGGCATGGACTAGGGTTTTTGCAGATTCTTGGTTTAGGAATGTACGGATCCGTGAAATATTTTTGAGTTGAAGGTGGCAGGAAGTGGAAAGGGCTTGGATATGCGATTTGAAGGAGAGATCAGTGTTAAGGATTGCCCCGAGACAGCGAGCTTGTGGGACTGGGGAGAGTGGGCAGCCGTTTACTGTAATGGATAGGTTCGTTGAGGGGGTCGCGTGAGATGGGGGAAAGACAATGAATTCTGTTTTGTCCTTGTTAAGTGTTAGAAATCTAGTGGAGAAGAAGGATAAAATAGCGGATAGACTTTGAGGGATTATGGTTAGTAGGTGATATCTGGTCCAGAGATGTAGATCTGTGTATCATCAGCATAGAGATAATACTGAAAACTGTGAGATTCTATGAGCTGTCCCATGCCAAAAGAGTAAATGGAGAAGAGCAGGGGCCCTAGAACTGACTCCGGGACTCCGACAGATGGGGGTTGAGGTGAGGAGGTGGTTTGTGAATGTGAGACGCTGAATGTTCGGTCAGTTAGGTATGACGAGATCCAGAATAGGGCCAAGTCTGTGATGCCAAGGGATGAGAAGGTCTGCAGCAGCAGGGAATGGTCTACTGTGTCAAAGGAAGAGGACAGGTCGAGGAGGAGGAGGATAGAGTAGTTTCGCTTGCTCTTGGCGGTTAATAGGTCATTGGTGACCTTAGTTAGGGCAGTTTCAGTGGAGTGGTGTGACCGGAATCCTGATTGTAAGTGGTCAAAAAGGGAGCGGGAAGATAGATGGGAGGACAGTTCAAGATGGATGTGTTGTATATAACCACTTGTTACTTGCTGCTTCTACTCTCTGTTCTACACATCCTTTGTAATAGTATGCAGGTACTGAGTATGTCACCACGGAACAGACAGACCAACAGTTGAGGGGTTTAATAACAGGAATCAGGTTATCCTCGCAGGGAGGAAGCAATGGAATATAACTAGCAATAAAACAGTGCAAAAATATGGGAGTCAAACAGTGTAGCAGAAGTAAGCAGGATTTCTTGAGAAAAGAACACTTATCAATCTGATGAAGACTTGCTTGAAGGGTCATCTTCTCCAATGTAGGCGCCGAGAAACAGCAGCACTTGTCGTCCCTCTGTTGTCCGTGGGCTGAATAGTCTCTAGGAGCCCGCTGCCTGGGGATTCGGGAGTTAATGTGAAATGCACAGGCTCTGAGTCTTTAGCTTTTAAAGCACATCCTATCCCAGGAAAACGATGGTAAGTCTATTATAAGTCTCTCACCAGGAATCAGGGGCTCTGCACTGTTAAGTCACCAGGAATCAGGGGCTCTGCACTGATACCGTGGGTACCAGGAGTCACAGTCTCTGTACTGATACCGCGGGTACCAGGGGGTCGAAGTCTCTGCATGGGCCAATGTCTCTACACGGGTCTCAAAGCACCCCTCTCCACAGCAGAGTCTGCTTTCATGTACTCACAAGATGCAGCCTTTCTGGGCAATCTCCCTGTATTTGTCCTCTGACCGGGAGCTCTCTCTCTCCCGGAGCGGAGCTGCACCTTGCTCTGACCGCTGCTCACGCTGCTCTGTTCCTTGCGCGCATGCCTTTCCTGCACTCTGCCTGGCTTCCTTTCTGTCCCAATCTCTAAGAGTATGTGCACACAATGCAAATTTAGTGCAGATTTAGTGCAGAACTGCAGCAGATTTTTCTGCAGCAGAAACGCTGCAGAACTGCACTGTGATTTACAGTACAACGTAAATGAATGTGAAAAAAAGCTGTGCACATGGTGCAGAAAAATCTGCGCAGAAACGCTACAGATTTCAAAGAAGTGCATGTCACTTCTTTTGTGCAGTTCTGCAGTGTTTCTGCACCCCTCCATTATAGAAATCCACAGTGGTAAAATCTGCACAAAAACTGCACAAAAAAACGCACCTGCGGATTCTGCCAGGAGATGCAGATTTAGTGCAGAAAATTCTGCACCACATTTCCTACGTGTGCACATAGCCTAAGTCTGCCCCCTGGGGAACCTGTAGCACAGCTCAATGGTTCCATGCATAGAGCCGAGAAGGTAACCAGCCCCGGACTCTTCATGTGCTTCACCACCTTACACCTTGATAGTCTCCAACAGCCTCAAGGTGACAATAAACATGTACAAGTTGATAATCTTCTTCCATTCCCTGTTCTTTCTTTGTGAGTGTTTTTTTCTAAGATAAATGTCATGATCCATTTTTGGATCTGTGGCAGATCTAGCTTTTCATATTAAAACATTTTTCTTTAAGGTCATCAGGGATTAATTTCAGTGTTTCCCCCCTGCTGGTCAGATGTGGAATTGCATTGCTGCTAGTTCTGCTGATGTGGTTGGTGACCACTACCACCATCTTTCAAAAGGTCACCTGATGCATCAGCTGACTCTTGGTTATACAGGTCCTTGTGGAGACCAACCGAGCTGGAGACAGGAGCTTGCTGGTGCAGTGGTGCTTCAGCTGAATACTGTTATCTGGTGCCTAACGCTGCTGTTGTATATTTGTTCCCAATTCCCTGCAATGTTTGTCTTTCCTTTCCTTTTCCTTTGGTAAAGTAAAATGGTCATTTGTCTTCAAAAGAAATACTGCTGCTTGTTTCTGGAAAACACCCATGGAGTCAAAATTGTCACTACACCTGTAGATAAATTCCCAAAGGGGAATAATTTTTAAAATTGAGTCACTTGAGGGGGGATTCTGCTTTTCTAGCACTTAGTGGCCCTGTATATGTAGTCTTCAAACTATTCTAAGAAAATCTGTTGTCCAGGTGGCAAATAGTGCTCCATCCCACCCGAGTCTCTCCGTATGGTTAGAGTAGAAATTGTGGAACAAATTTTTGTGCCATTTTTACAGTTTTCCCAGTAAGAAAATGTAAAATTTGGTGCTAAAACACATTCTTGGTGGGTAAAAATGTAAATTATTTTATCTTCACTGCTCAATGGTATAAAAGTCTGTGATACACCTGTGGTGTCAATATAATGACTGCACCCCTAGATAATAATAATAATAATCTTTATTTATATAGCGCCAACATATTCCGCAGCACCTTACAGTTTACCAGTTTCAAACACAACAGTCATAAGTAACAACGTTAACAATACAATAATTAAAGCGAAATAAGACGACCCTGCTCGTGAGAGCTTACAATCTACAATGAGGTGGGGGAGATACAAAGTACAGGTGTGTATTTACAATGGTGTATTTACAGTGATGGTCCAGCCATCTTCAGGGGGTGGGGGATAGATGGAGATAGTGAATGGGATACACGCACAAACATAACATGACTTTGATTACTGAATGTGATAGGCCGCTCTGAACCAATGTGTTTTGAGCGAGCGCCTAAAACTATGCAAATTGTGGATGGTCCTAATATCTTGGGGTAGATCATTCTAGAGGATTGGTGCAGCACGGGAGAAGTCTTGGAGTCGGGAGTGGGAGGTACGGATTAGTGCAGAGGTTAGTCGAAAGTCATTTGCAGAGCGCAGCGGTCGGCTAGGCCGATAGACCGAAATGAGGGAGCAGATGTATGGGGGTGCTGCACTGTGGAGAGCTTTGTGGGTGAGAACAAGTACTTTGAATTGTATCCTGTAATGAATGGGCGTCCAGTGTAACGACTGGCGAAGAGCGGATGCATCTGAGTAATGACTAGCCAGATGGACGACCCTGGCTGCTGCATTAAGGATAGACTGGAGAGGGGAAAGTCGAGTAAGGGGGAGGCCAATTAGTAGAGCATTACAGTAGTCCAGGCGGGAGTCGATCAGGGCGACAGTGAGGGTTTTGTTGTTTCCATGGTGTGAAAAGGGCGGATTCTAGAGATGTTCTAGAGATGAATTAATTGAGAGGTTTAGTTTGTAAAATAGGGTCACTTTGTGAGGGGTTCTGCAGTCCTGGCACCTCAGGGGCTCTGCCAATGTGACACGGCACCCTCAAACCAGTGCAGCAAAATCTGCACAGTAATATAGCGCTACTTCCCTTATGAGCTTTGCACTGTGCCTCAAATTTAGTTTTTGACCACATATGGGATATCAGTGCAATCAATAGAAATTGCAAAACAATATTTGGGGTCCATTTCTCCTGATATTCTTGTGAAAATACAAAATTTGGAGCAAGAAAATATTTTTGCAGGAAAATATGATTTTTTTTATTTTCTTTCTTCTATGAAGCACCTGGGGGTTCAAGGTATAAAATACACATCTAGATAAGTTCCCAAAGGGGTCTAGCTTGTAAAATGATGTCACTTATGTGGGGTTTTCACTGCTTAGGTACATCAGGGGCTCTCCAAACGTGACATGGCATCCGCTAATTATTCAAGAAAATGTTACATTCAAAAAGTTAAGTGGCGCTCCTTCCCTTCCAAGCCCTGCTGTGCACCCAAACAGCTGTTTTCCTCCACACATAAGGTATCTTCACACTGAAAAGAAATTGCACAACAAATTTTATGGACAAATTTATCCTTTTACCCTCATGAAAATGCTAAATTTGGAACTAAAAAAGATTTGTCTGGAAAAATGTGTATTTTTTTTTCATTTCATGGCTCTACATTATAAACTTCTGTAAAGAACCTGTGGGTTCAAGGTGCTCAATACACATCTAGATAAGTTCCCTAAGGGGTCTAGTTTTCAAATGGTGTCACTTACTGGGGGTTTCCACTGTTCAGGCACATCAGGGACTCTCCAAACATGGCATGGCGTCCGCTAACTATGCCAGCAAATTTTACATTCAAAAAGTGAAATGGCGCTCCTTCCCTTCCAAACCCTGCCGTGTGCCCAAACAGTAGACTTACCCCACATATGGGGTATCGGTATGCTCACGAGAAATCACACAACAAGTTGTATGGTCCATTTTTTTCTGTTTCTCTTGTGAAAGTAATTAAATAGGTCAAAAGGAAAATTTTTGTGAAAAAAGTAAATGTTTATTTTAGCCTTCCACATTCCAAAAATTCCTTTGAAGCGCTTGAAGGGTTAATAACCTTCTTGAATGTGGTTTGGTTGTGAGGGGTGCAGATTTTAGAAGGGTGTCACTTTTGGATATTTTCTGTCATATAAGCCCCTCAAAGTTACTTCTAATGTGAGGTGGTCCCTAAAATAAATTATTTTGCAAATTTTGTTGTAAAAACGAGATATTGCTGGTCAACTTGCAACCTTTAAAACTTCCTAACAAAATAATTTAAAAAATTGTGCTGATGTAAAGTAGAAATGTGGGAAATGTTTTTATTAACTATTTTGTGTGATATTATTGTCTTATTTAAGGGAATAAAAATTCAAAGTTTTACAATTGTGACATTTTCAACATTTACAAATAAACCTAAGTCATATCAGATACATTTTACCACTATCATGAAATACAAAATGTTATGAGAAAAAATCTCAGAATCAGTGGGATCCATTGAAGCATTCCAGAGCTATGACTTCATAAAGTGACACTGGTCAGAAATGTAAAAATAGGCCTAGTCAGAAAGGTTAAAACACTCTTTGGGGCGAAGGGCTTAAGAGGTGTGTAAGTTTGGTTTGAGAAAGGTTTGAGTCAGTATGGACTCAAAATGCGTCTTTTAGCAAAAGACTACTAAAAGCACAACTACCAGAGTGGAACTACTCTGTCTAAATCGCAACATGGTCAACTAAACGTTCACTTCCTAACCACTCTCTAATTTCCATACGGATGAAGCGTCTCTTCTATTTGCAGATTTGAATGCAGCAGCTTACCATACTAAGCGCATTTATTAATGGTGTTAACGTATTTATGTTAGGAAGTGCACTAGCCAGGGCAGTAATAGGTTACTACTAGGTATGAGGTATCCTGGCAGTGGCAGGGGGAAGGTCCCACATAGGGCGTTAGGGGAGTGCAGTGACAGGCTCAGGTTTGAGCTCAAGTGGTGACCATTCCACATTCCCTATGGATAAAGCCTTCCTCTCACCTATAGCATCACCGTTGTATGTGTATTGTGCCATTAGCTGACAGACCATCCGTTGGGTCGGGTCACACCCTGACAATACCCTGCACAGTACCACTCCTGCTGTCCTGTATATACACTGCAGAGTACTACTCCTCCTGTCCTGTATATATGTCCTGTATAACTGCTTGCATTTATGGACTGGTAGGAACCTGCTGTAATTAAAATCACCACATGGTGAAGGGCAGAGAGCTCAGATTGCTAACATAGAAATAACAAAAAACTGACTGGAAACATCCAAGCTAGTGTGAATAGGTGCTAACTTAGGAGCTACCTCCAAGTACAATATTTTTTTTCTGAGACCACCTTGACAATGGTTGACGGGCTGACATAACTTGGCCAAACTGTGTGCAAAGCATCTCATTTTTTTCTAGCATTCAGAAGCTGTATAGCTATGTATATTTCGTATATTTCATATTGACATGCTTTAGCACGATAGAGTGCAACTTTTTTGTATATTGTACATGAAGGTAGCTGCTGCTAAGTTAGCACCTATTCACACTAGCTTGCCAGTCAGTTTTTTGTCATTTGTATGTTAGCTTACTGACCGAGCACTCCACTCTTCACCGTGCGGTGATTTCAATTACAGCAGGTGCCTACTGACCCATAAATGCAGGCATTGCTGAGAGAAGTGCACACATTCACCCAGGAATTCAGACATCAGCCTAAGGCCAGGGTCACTCTTGCGTGTGCAATGCGAGAAACTCCCACAAGTCTCTCGCATCAATACCCGACACAGCAACCGGCACTCAGACTGGAGAAATAAATGCAGCTGCACGCTTCGGTCCCGAGTGCTGGCAACAGTGCCGGGTATTGATGCCAGAGACTCCAGTGAGTTTCTCGCATTGCACAAGCAAGTGTGACCTCGGCCTAAGAAGTATTCATACACGTAGGGACCCATCAGTGTTTCTTTAGATCACATTGATGGTGATTGATGGGCAGACAAAACTTGGCCAAATTGTGCGCAAAGTGTCTCAATTTTTTTCCTAGTGTTAAGAAGCCATATGGCTTTTCATATTTCATGTTTACACCCTTTAGCACGATAGTGTGCAACTTTTTTGTATACTGTATATACTGTAAGTTGGAGTGGGTTTTTTTTAGATTTGGCTATCTTAGGAGGATATCTGTTTGTGCAGGTAACTATTACTGTGCAGAATTATTAGGCAACTTAATACAAAACAAATATATTCCCATCTCACTTGTTTATTTTCACCAGGTAAACCAATATAACTACACAAAAATTTAGAAATAAACATTTCTGACATGCAAACCGCCCCCCAAAATTAGTAACCAATATAACCACTTTTCTTTATGATGACACTCAACAGTCTTCCATCCATAGATTCTGTCAGTTGCTTGATCTGTTTACGCTCAACATTGCATGCAGTAGCCACCACAGCCTCCCAGACACTGTCCGAGAGGTGTACTGTTTTCCCTCTCTGTAGATCTCACATTTTATGAGGGACCACAGGTTCTCTATGGGGTTCAGATCAGGTGAACAAGGGGGCCATGTCATTATTTTCCCTTCTTTGAGATCATTACTGGCCAGCCACGCTGTGGAGTAGTTGGAGGCATGTGATGGAGCATTCTCCTGCATGAAAATCATGTTTTTCTTGAACGATACCGACTTCTTCCTACATAGTAACATAGTAACATAGTTATTGAGGTTGAAGGAAGACTTTAAGTCCATCTAGTTCAACCAATAGCCTAACCTAACATGCCCTAACATGTTGATCCAGAGGAGGGCAAAAAAAAAAACCATGGGGCAAAGAGTAAGCTCCACATTGGGGAAAAAAAATTCCTTCCTGACTCCACATATGGCAATCAGACTAGATCCCTGGATCAACACCCTATCAAGGAATCCTGTACCACTGCTTGAAGAAGTTGTCTTCCAGAAGCTGGCAGTAGATTTGGGAGTTGAGCTTCACTCCATCCTCAACACAAAAATGTCCTACAAGTTCATCTTTGATGATACCAGCCCATACCAGTACCCCACCTCCACCTTGCTTGCGTCTGAGTCGGAGTGGAGCTCTCTGCCCTTTACTGATCCAGCCTCTGGCCCATCCATCTGGCCCATCAAGAGTCACTCTCATTTCATCAGTCCATAAAACCTTGGAAAAGTCAGTTTTAAGATATTTCTTGGCCCAGTCTTGATGTTTTGTCTTATGTTTCTTGTTCAAAGGTGGTCTTTTTTCAGCCTTCCTTAGGCTGGGTTCACACTGCATTGCAGGCATCCGTTAGATGGACTACCTACCACAGTGGCATAACGCGTTGTAACACAGTCCGTTAACGCTGCCATTGAGTCCAATGTTGGATGCATCGCTAGCGCATGTCCACAATGGGCATGTGCTAGTGATGTGCCGTCATTGAGTGATGAACCCTGGGACGTGGGCTGCAGCGTTTCTGGGTCCGTCACTGCCAGCGCAGATAGAGCATCTGCTAGCTCTCTCTGCGCTAGTGCAATGTCATGTCGGCTCTTGCGTTAACAGTAGCCCGTTAACGCATGTGTTGAACAGGCTGCTGTTAACGCAATGTGAACCTAGCCTTACCTTGGCCATGTCCCTGAGTATCGCACACCTTGTGCTTTTTGTTACTCCAATAACGTTGCAGCTCTGAAATATGGCAAAACTGGTGGCAAATGGCATCTTGGCAGCTTCAAGCTTGATTTTTCTCAATTCATGGGCAGTTATTTTGCGCCTTTTTTGCCCAACACGCTTCTTGCGACCCTGTTGGCTATTTGCCATGAAATGCTTGATTGTTTGGTGATCACGCTTCAAAAGTTTGGCAATTTCAAGACTGCTGCATCCCTCTGCAAGACATCTCACAATTTTGGACTTTTCAGAGCCCGTCAATCTCTCTTCTGTCTGACTCATTTTGCCAAAGGAAAGGTCGTTGCTTAATAATTATGCACACCTTATACAGGGTTTTGATGTCATTACACAACACCCCTCCTCATTACAGAGATGCACATCACCTGATTTACTTCATTGGTAGTTGGCTCTCAAGCCTGAACAGTTGACAGCATGTATAAAAAGTATCATGTGATCAAAATACAACTTGCCTAATAATTCTGCACACAGTGTACAATACAGACCAAAAGTTTGGACACACCTTCTCACTTAAAGATTATTCTGTATTTTCATGACTATGAAAATTGTACATTCACACTGAAGGCATCAAAACTATGAATTAACACATGTGGAATTATATACTTAACAAAAAGTGTGAAACAACTGAAATTATGTCTTATATTCTAGGTTCTTCAAAGTAGCCACCTTTTGCTTTGATGACTGCTTTGCACACTCTTGGCATTCTCTTGATGAGCTTCAAGAGGTAGTCACCGGGAATGGTTTTCAATTCACAGGTGAGCCCTGTCAGGTTTAATAAGTGGGATTTCTTGCCTTATAAATGAAGTTGGGACCATCAGTTGTGTTGTGCAGAAGTCTGGTGGATACACAGCTGATAGTCCTACTGAATAGACTGTTAGAATTTGTATTATAGCAAGAAAAAAACAGCTAAGTAAAGAAAAATGAGTGGCCATCATTACTTTAAGAAATGAAGGTCAGTCAGCCTGAAATATTGGGAAAACTTTGAAAGTGTCCCCAAGTGCAGTGGCAAAAACCATCTAGTGCTGCAAAGAAACTGGCTCACATGAGGACCGCCCCAGGAAAGGAAGACCAACAGTTACCTCTGCTTCTGAGGATAAGTTTATCCGGGTCACCAGCCTTAGAAATCACAGGTAGCAGCAGCTCAGATTAGAGACCAGGTCAATGCCACACAGAGTTCTAGCAGCAGACACATCTCTACAACAACTGTTAAGAGGAGACTTTGTGCAGCAGGCCTTCATGGTAAAATAGCTGCTAGGAAACCACTGCTAAGGTCAGGCAACAAGCAGAAGAGACTTATTTGGGCTAAAGAACACAAGGAATGGACATTAGACCAGTGCAAATCTATGCTGTGGTATGATGAGTCCAAATTTGAGATCTTTGATTCCAACCACCGCATCTTTGTGCGACGCAGTAAAGGTGATCGGATGGACTCTACATGCCTGGTTCCCACCATGAGCATGGAGGAGGAGGTGTGATGGTGTGGGGGTGCTTTGCTGGTGATACTGTTGGGGATTTATTCAAAATTGAAGGCATACTGAACTAGCATGGCTACCACAGCATCTTGCAGTGGCATGCTATTCCATCTGGTTTGGGTTTATTTGGACCATCATTTATTTTTCAACAGGACAATTACCCCAAACACACCTCCAGGCTGTGTAAGGTCTATTTGACCAAGAAGGAGAGTGATGGGGTGCTATGCCAGATGACCTGGCCTCCACAGTCACCAGACCTGAACCCAATCGAGATGGTTTGGGGTGAGCTGGACCGCAAAGTAAAGGCAAAAGGGCCAACAAGTGCTAAGCATCTCTGGGAACTCCTTCAAGATTGTTGGAAGACCATTCCCGGTAACTACCTCTTGAAGTTCATCAAGAGAATGCCAAGAGTGTGCAAAGCAGTCATCAAAGCAAAAGGTGGCTACTTTGAAGTACCTAGAATCTACTATATAATTGTTTAAGGGGTACTTCCGTCTGTCTGTCTATCTGTCCCAGACATCCCACGTCGATGATTGATCTCACCAGCTGCCTGTCCTGGCTGCCGCGACCAATCAGTGATGGCCACAGCCCGGCCGAGAATTAGTCCCTCCCTGCTTCCGTCCAGTCAGTGCCCGGCGCCCGCTCCATACTACCCTCCACTCAGCACTCACACAGGGTTAATGCCAGCGTTAAAGGACCGCGTTATGCCACGGGTAACACACTCCGTTAATGTTGCCATTAACCCTGTGTGCCCTCAACTTTTTAGTATTGATGCTGCCTATGCAGCATCAATAGTAAAAAGATGTAATTTTAAAAATAATAAGAAAACAAAAAACCTGCTATTCTCACCTTCTGTAGTCCGCCCAGGCGCTCGCGGATGCCGCCAGCTTCCATTCCCAGAGATGCATTGCGAAATTACCCAGAAGACTTAGCGGTCTCGTGAGACCGCTAAGTCATCTGGGTAATTTTGCAATGCATCCTGGGAACGGAAGATGGCGGCAGCCGCACGCGCATCGGCACAGCTTTGCTTGATGCCGGAGGGTTAGTATATAATTTTTATTTTAATTATTTTTTTTAACAGGGATATGGTGCCCACACTGCTATATACTATGTGGGCTGTGTTATATACTGCGTGGCTGCTATATACTACCTGGCCAGTGTTAGATACTATGTGGGCTGTGCTATATACTGCGTGGGCTGTGCTATATATTACGTGGCCAGTGTTATATACTGCGTGGCCTGTGTTATATACTACGTGGCTGCTATATACTGCATGGGCTGTGTTATATACTGCGTGGGCTGTATTATATAGTACGTGGGCTGTGCTATATACTGCGTGGGCTGTGCTATATATTACGTGGCCAGTGTTATATACTGCTTGGGCTGTGTTATATACTATGTTGCCTGTGTTATATACTGCGTTTCTGCTTTATACAGTGTGGGCTGTGTTATATAGTACGTGGGCTGTGTTATATACTGCGTGGCCACTGTTATAAACTGCGTGGCCTGTATTAACGCATCGGGTATTCTACAATATGTATGTATGTATGTATGTATGTATATAACAGCCACATAGTATATAGCACAGGCCACGTAGTATTTGTCTGCTATATACTACATGGCTCCTATATACTACGTGGCCTGTGCTATATACTGTGTGGCTGCTATATACATACATACATATTCTAGATTACCCGATGCATTAGAATCGGGCCACCATCTAGTATAAAATATATTTTCAGTTGTTTCACACTTTTTTGTTAAGTATATAATTCCACACGTCTTAATTCATAGTTTTGATGCCTTCAGTGTGAATGTACAATTTTCATAGCCATGAAAATACAGAAAAATCTTTAAATGAGAAGGTGTGTCCAAACTTTTTGTCTGTACTATATATATATACAGTATATATGTACCCTGCACAGTACCGTTTCTCCTGTCCTGTATATATACACTGCACAGTACCACTCCTCCTGTCCTCTATATACTGCATGCACTGCACAGTACCACTTCTCCGCTCCTGTATATATACACGTTGCACAGTACCACTCCTCCTCTCCTGTATATATACACTGCAGAGTACTACTTCTCCTGTCCTGTACATATACACTGCAAGTACCACTTCTGCCGCCCTGTATATATACACTGCACTGTAACACTTCTCCTGTCATGTGTATATATACACTGTACAGTAACACTTCTCCTGTCATATGTATATATACACTGCACAGTAACACTTCTCCTGTCATATATATATATATATATATATACTAGCTATTGAACCCGTTCTACGCCCCGGGTGGCGAGCATTTATATTGGTATATGGTCTCCATCCTGGTATGTGCTGCTCCATCCTGTGCCCCCATCCTGTCATGTGCTGCTCCCATCCTGCGTCCCCATCCTGTCATGTGCTGCTCCCATCCTGCGCCCCCATTCTGACATGTGCTGCTCCCATCCTGTGCCTCCATTCTGACATGTGCTGCACCCATCCTGCGTCCCCATCCTGTCATGTGCTGCTCCCATCCTGCGTCCCCATCCTGTCATGTGCTGCTCCCATCCTGCGCCCCCATTCTGACATGTGCTGCTCCCATCTTGCGCCCCCGTTCTGTCATGTGCTGCCCTATTCTGTCATGTGCTGCTCCCATCCTGCGCCACCGTTCTTTAATTTGCTGCTCCCATCCGTATGCCCCATACGCTGCTCCATAAAGGTTTATGGCCCCCATAAGATGCTCCATAGTATATGCCCCGTACACTGCTCCATAAAGGTTGATGGCCCCCATAAGATGCTCCATAGTATATGCCCCCATACACTGCTCCATTATGGTTTATGGCCCCCATAAGATGCTCCATAGTGTATGCCCCGTACGCTGTTCCATAAAAGTTTATGGCCCCCATAAGATGCTCCATAGTATATGCCCCGTACACTGCTCCATAAAGGTTGATGGCCCCCATAAGATGCTCCATACTATATGCCCCTGTACACTGCTCCATTATGGTTTATGGCCCCATAAGATGCTCCATTATGGTTTATGGCCCCATAGGATGCTCCATTGTATATGCCCCGTATGCTGCTGCAATATATATAAAAAAAATACCATACTCACCTATGGGCGCCGAGTGCTGGGGGCCTGAGCAGGCGGGGACACCGGCGCGCTGTGGGGGTCAGGTGCTGGTATCGCCGCCAGCTCAGGCCCCCCAGCACTTACTATATTCACCTGGCACCGTTCCACCGCTGCGCGCCTCCATCTTCCCGGTCCTCTGGCTGTGACTGGTCAGTCAGAGGGCGGCGCCGGCGCGCATTAAGCACGTCATCGCGCCCTCTGAACTGAAGGTCACAGGCCGAGGACCGGGAAGATGGAGGCGCGCAGCGGTGGAACGGGGCCAGGTGAATATAGCTCATACTTACCCTCCTGGCGGTCCCTGCTTCTCTGTTGGAGATCGCGGTGTGCGTTCAGTGTTTACGCATACCGCGATCTCCTGGGAGCATCACTCTGTGAGGCCCAGAGTGCGCCGGCACTTGCGCTTGCGCAGTCTATAAAGGCTTCGGACAGAGTGACGCTCCCAGCGTTATATTATATATATATATACACACTGCACAGTACCACTTCTCCCGTTCTGTATATATACACTGCACAGTATCACTTCTCCTGTCCTGTATATATACACTGTCAGTACCACTTCTCCTGTCCTGTATATATACACTGCACCACTCCTCCTGTCCTGTATAGATATACACTACACAGTACCACTCCTCTTGTCCTGTATATATATATATATATATACACACTGTACAGTACCACTTCTCCTGCCCTGTATATATACACAGACCAGTACCACTCCTCCTCTCCTGTATATATACACTGCACAGTAACACTTCTCCTGTCATATATATATATATATATACACTGCACAGTACCACTTCTCCCGTCCTGTATATACACTGCACAGTACCACTTCTCCTGTCTTGTATATTCACTGCACAGAACCACATCTCCTGTCCTGTATATATATATACACTGCACAGTACCAATTCTTCTGCCCTGTATATATACACTGATCAGTACCACTCCTCCTGTCCTGTATATATACACTGCACAGCAACACTCCTGCTGTCCTATATATATACACTGCACAGTACCATTTCTCCTGTTATGTATATATACACTGCACAGTACCACTCCTCCTGTTATGTATATATACACTGTACAGTACCATTCCTCTTGTCCTGTATACAGTTTATATACACCGATCTGACCTGTGATGCCTATGTGGCATCATGGCAGGATCGCGTTCCTGCAGATCACGTGAAAGGGTTAGCTAAAATTTCACCCGATCTGCAGGGACAGGGGGAGTGGTACTTCAGCCCAGGGGGGTGGCTTTGCCCCTATGTGGCTACGATCGCTCTGATTGGCTGTTGAAAGTGAAACAGCCAATCAGAGCAATTTGTAATATTTCACCAGTGAAACTTGGTGAAATATTACAATCCAGCCACGGCCGATGCTGCAATATCATCGGCCATGGCTGGAGACAGTGATCTGCCCCCTCCACCGACTGACAGCGGCGATCTGCCGCTGCCGTCAGTCTTTCCTCCCCTACGTTTTTTGCTCCGCAGCCCTCCTCTCCCCTCCGCCAGCCCCCGGCCTCCCTTCCGTCCCCCCGCTGTCCGATCCCACCCCCCATACTTACCAAGTCCTGGTGTCCCTCCTGATGTCCGTCTGTCTTCAGCGATGGGTGCCGCCATCTTCCAAAATGGCGGGCACATGCGCAGTGTGCACGCCGAAGTAAATAAAGCCCCGCCTTAACACCACCATGTGTAGGGAAAATAATGAGATAAAGAAAATATATTTATTTTTATTTTTCCACTAGGGTTAGGGTTAGAACTAAGGTTAGGGTTAGGGCTAGGGTTAGGGCTAAGGCTAGGGCTAGGGTTAGGGCTTGGGTTAATGTTGCAATTAGGGTTAGGGTTAGAATTACGGTTAGGGTTGCAATTAGGGTTATGGTTAGAATTAGGGATAGGGTTGCAATTAGGGTTAGGGTTGCAATTAGGGTTAGGGTTAGAATTAGGGTTAGAATTAAGCTATGTGCACATGGTGCGGATTGGCCGCTGCGGATTCGTGGCAGTTTTCCATCACGTTTACAGTACCATGTAAACCTATGGAAAACCAAATATGCTGTGCCCATGGTGCGGAAAATACCGTGTGGAAACGCTGCGTTGTATTTTCTGCAGCATGTCAATTCTTTGTGTGGAATCCGCAGCGTTTTACACCTGTTCCTCAATAGGAATCCGCAGGTGAAATTCGCACAAAAAACACTGGAAATCCGCAGTAAATCCGCAAGTAAAACGCAGTGCATTTTACCTGCAGATTTTTTGAAAAACAGCACAGAAAAATCCTCACTCGAATCCGCAACGTTGGCACATAGCCTTAGGGTTAGGGCTGGAACTAGAGATAGGGTTGAAATTAGGGTTAGGGTTGGAATTAGGGTTAAGATTAGGGTTAGGGGTGTGTTGAGGTTAGGGCTAGGCTTGTGGTTAGGGTTATGTTTGGGATTAGGGTTGGTTGTGTGTTGGGGTTAGGGTTGTGGTTAGGGTTGGGATTAGGGTTAGGGGTGTGTTGGGGTTAGGGTTGTGGTTTACCCCCACATATGGGGTATCAGCGTATTCAGGACAAACTGGACAACTTCTGGTGTCCAATTTCTCCTATTAGCCTTGTAAAAATAAAAAAATTGTGGGCTAAAAAATAATTTGTGAGAAAAGAAAAATGATTTTTTATTTTCACGGCTCTGCGTTATAAACTTCTGTGAAGCACTTGGGGGTTCAAAGTGCTCACCACACATATAGATTAGTCACTTGTGGGGGGATTTCTACTGTTTAGGTACATCAGGGACTCTGCAAACGCAACATGATGCCCGCAGACCATTCCATCAAAGTCTGCATTTCAAAACGTCACTACTTCCTTTCTGAGCTCCGACGTGTGCCCAAACAGTGGTTTATCCAAACATGTGGGGTATCAGTGTACTCAGGACAAACTGCACAACAACTATTGGGGTTCAGTTTCTCCTATTACCCTTGTGAAAATAAAAAATTGCGGGCTAAAAAATCATTTTTGAGGAAATGATTTTTTTATTTTCACGCCTCTGCGTTAAAAACTTCTGTGAAGCACTTGGGGGTTCAAAGCGCTCAATACACATCTATATAAGTTCATTGGGGGGGTCTAGTTTCGAAAATGGGGTCACTTGTAGGGGGTTTCTACTGTTTAGGTTCAGGGGCTCTGCAAACGTAACATGACACCCACGGACTATTCCATCAAAGTCTACAATTCAAAAAGTCACTACTTCCCTTCCGAGCTCTGCCATGCGCCCAAATAGTGGTTTACCCCTATATATTGGGTATCAGCATACTCAGGACAAACTAGACAACAACTTTTGGGGTCCAATTTCTCCTGTTACCCTTGTAAAAATAAAAAATTGAGGGTTACAAAATAATTTTTGAAGAAAGAAAAATTATTTTTTATTTTCACAGCTCTGCGTTATAAACTTTTGTGAAGCACTTGGGGGTTCAAAGTGCTCACCACACATCTAGAGAAGTTTCTTGGGGGCTCTAGTTTCCAAAATGGGGTCAATTGTGGGGGTTTCTACTGTTTAGGCACATCAGGGGCTCTGCAAACGTAACATGATACACGCAGACCATTCCATCAATGTCTGCATTCCAAAATATCACTACCTCCCTTCCGAGCGCTGCCATGCACCCAAACAGTAGTTTACCCCCACATATTGGGTATCAGCGTACTCAGGACAAACTGGACAACAACTTTTAGGGTCCAATTTCTCCTGTTACCCTTGTGAAAATAAAAAATTGCGGGCTAAAAAATAATTTTTGAAGAAAGAAAAATTATTTTTTATTTTCCTGGCTCTGCGTTATAAACTTTTGTGAAGCACTTGGGGGTTCAAGGTGCTCACCACACATCTAGATGTGTTCCTTGAGGGCTCTAGCTTCCAAATTGGTGTCACTTGTGGGGGAGTTCAAATGTTTAGGCAGACAAGGGCTCTCCAAACGCCACATGATAACCGCTAACAATTGGAGATAATTTTTAATTCAAAAAATCAAATGGCGCTCCTTCCCTTCCGAGCATTGCCGTGGGCCTAAACAGTGGTTGATCCCCACATGTGAGGTATTGTTGTAATCAGGAGAAATTGCCCAACACAATTTTATATCCATTTTATCCTGTATCCCATATGAAAATGAAAAAATTGGGGCTAAAAGACATTTTTTGTGAAAAAAAGTACTTTTTCATTTTTACGGATGAATTTGTGAAGCACCTGGAGGTTGAAAGTGCTCACTATGCATCTAAATAAGTTCCTTGGGGCATCTAGTTTCCAAAATGGGGTCACTTGTGGGTGAGATCCAATGTTTAGGCACACAGGGGCTCGCCAATTATGGCATGGTGTCCGCTAACGATTGAAGCTAATTTTTCATTCAAAAAGTCAAACGACGCTCCTTCCCTTCCGAGCCTTGCCATGTGCCCAAACAGTAGTTTACCCTCACATGTAAGGTATCGGTTTACTCAGGAAAAATAGCCCAACAAATTTTAGGATCCATTTTATCCTGTTACCCATGTGAAAATGAAAAAATTGAGGCTAAAAAATTTTTTTTGTGAAAAAAAGTACTTTTTCATTTTTACAGATCAATTTGTGAAGCACCTGGGGGTTGAAAGTGCTCACTATGCATCTAGATAAGTTCCTTGGGGGTCTAGTTTCCAAAATGGGGTCACTTGTGGGGGATCACTAATCTTTAGGCGCACAGAAGCTCCCCAAACGCGACATGGTGTCAGCTAAAGATTGGAGCCAATTTTTCATTCAAAAAGTCAAATGGCGCTCCTTCCCTTCCAAGCCCTGCCGTGCACCCAAACAGTGATTTCCCCTATATATAGGGTATCGGCGTACTCAGGACAAATTGTACAACAACTTTCGGGATCCAGTTTCTCCTTTTACCCTTGGGAAAATAAAAAAATTGTTGCTAAAAGTTCATTTTTGTGACTAAAAGTTTAATGTTCATTTTTTCCTTCCATGTTGTTTCTGCTGCTGTGAAACACCTGAAGGGTTAATAAACTTCTTGAATGTGGTTTTGAGCACCTTGAGGGGTGCAGTTTTTAGAATGGTGTCACTTTTGGGTTTTTTCAGCCATAAAGACCCCTCAAACTGACTGGTAGTACAGGCATGGGAAAAAAGGCGTGCATTCTCGGCCAACCACCCCCGAGCACAGGCTCTGAATGCAGGCATTGCCAAACTTCTGTCACTGGAAATGCTCTCATTCAGGCTGGTGGAGACTGACAGCTTCCGTGACTTGATGGCATTGGCAGTCCCACAGTACAAGGTGCCCAGCCGCTTTTACTTCAGCAGGCAAGCTGTCCCTGCCCTGCACAAGCGTGTGTGGGGACACATAAAACATGTGCTACTGAACGCCGTCAGTAGCAAGGTCCACCTCACCACCGATGCGTGGACCAGTCAACATGGACAGGGGCGATACATTTCTCTCACTGCCCATTGGGTTAATGTTGTTGAGCCAGGTACAGATCGTGCGAGTGGCGCAAGACGTGTCCTGCCCACTCCAAGGATTGCAGGAATCCAGTCTGTACGCATTGACTCCTCCTCATACACAAGTTCCTCGGAATCATCGCTGCAGGAGCCGTCACAGTCCACCTCCACATGGGCCCGTGAACGTTTACCTGTTACGACCGACATGAGCACAGCCGTGGCCAAACATCAACAGGCCGTCTTGAAACTAGTTTCTTTGGGGAATCGAAGCCACACAGCGCAGGAGCTCTGGAATGCCATCAAGCAGGAGAGCGATGTGTGGTTAGTGCCAGCGAATCTCCAGCCAGGCATGGTAGTGTGTGACAATGGCCGAAATCTGGTGGCAGCTTTGGCCATTGGCAACCTCACTCACATCCCATGTCTGGCACATGTGCTGAATTTGGTTGTGCAGAGTTTTCTGAGGGACTATCCGGATCTTGATGCACTGCTGCACAAGGTCCGCCTAGAGTGCGCTCACTTGCGGCGTTACAGCTTGGCAAGATCCCGCATTGCTGCTCTACAGCGCCGATTCCGCCTTCCGGGACACCACATCATATGTGACCTACCTACCAGGTGGAATTCCACGTTACATATGTTGGAGCGGTTGTGTGAGCAGCAACAAGCAGTAATGGAGTACCAGCTGCATCAGGCGCTAAAAAGTCGCAGTCAGCGCCGATCAGACTTCACAACCACAGAGTGGGCCACTATGAAGGACGTCTGCCAGGTTTTGCGTCCTTTCGATTATTCCACGCGGATGGCAAGTGCAGATGATGCACTAGTCAGCATGACTGTCCCCCTTATCTGCCTGCTTCAACAAACTTTGCAAGCGTTAAGGGATGATGTTGTGGAAGAGGTGGAGGATGAGGAGTCACCTTTTCCATCAGCTTCTGGAGTGTCAGCGCCACGTGGTTCCTCACAAAGGGGTACGCAGGGGCCACTTTGTGAGGAGGATGAGGAGGAGTCAATGGAGGAGGAAGAGCTCTGTCCAGAGGAGGGAGTGACACAATTGTTCAGTGGTCAGTGTGTACAGCGAGGGTGGGGTGATGACGAGTGGGCAGAGATCATGTCTGAAGCAGGGGACAGCGTTTCTGGGCCAGTTGGCAGTCTGCAGCACATGGTGGATTTCATGCTGCAGTGCCTGAGAAACGACCGCCGCATCGACCACATTCTCAACATGCCTGATTATTGGGTGTTCACCCTCCTCGATCCTCGCTACCGGGACAACGTCCAAAACCTCATCCCAGCGTTGACCCGGGAGCGTAAAATGCGGGAGTACCACGACATACTGGTGAATTCCATCATCTTCTCCAGTCCAACTGAGAGGAGTGCTGCTAGTGCTTTACAAAGCAGCTCAGTGCGTCGAGGCAGTGGGGGAGGCTCTGCACAAAGAGGGAGCAGAAGCAGTGCCTCTGCCCAAGGCAAGCCCAGTATGGCACAACTGTGGCAAACTTTTGTGTGCCCGCCCCAAATGTCTACACCATCACCAGTGGCTCCAGTCAGCAGGAGGCAACGGTTCCGTCAGATGGTGACAGACTACATGGCTTGCCCTCTTACTGTACTCCCAGACGGCTCTTCCCCGTTCAAGTTTTGGGTCTCTAAGCTGGATACATGGCCAGAGCTAAGCCAGTATGCATTGGAGGTGCTGGCTTGCCCTGCGGCTAGTGTCTTATCGGAACGTGTCTTTAGTGCCGCAGGTGGTGTACTAACAGACCGTCGCATGCGACTATCCTCCGATAACGTTGACCGGCTTACTTTCCTGAAAATGAACCAGGCCTGGATCTCGCAGGAATTTGCCACTCCTCTGCCTGATTAAGTAATTGGGTGTCATTCAGGTCTCCTGATGTGTTCATCTTTATTCCACCTGAACTGCTATTCCTGGGCTCCAACACCGCCAGTTGCGGCTCAGAAGTGCAGGCTGCACAATCAAAACATACGACCCAGTGTTATTGGGTTTCAGCAACGTCAGCTGATCCCCAGCTGTGTAGCCGGCAATGTGTCGTGCGACCGCCACGCTGGCACAACACCCTAAATGTAAGGGAACCTGTCCCTCCCCCCCCCCCGGCGTTGGTTACTGAAAGAGCCACCTTGTGCAGCAGTAATGCTGCACAAGGAAAAGGTAGCTCTTTTAGTTTAGCTCCGTGCACACGCAGAACTTAACACCTATAAAATGTGTTCACTGATACCGTTATACCGTCCCGGAGCTGGGACTTTCCTTCGTAATGTGACACAGCACAGCCGTCATTCCTACCCCCTTGGTGCCATGCGCTGCCTCCTCAGTGTTGTTTGAAGCTGTCACGGAGCCTGCGCTGTTCTGTTATCCCTTGGCCATGTCCAATTTGCGCTGCCTGTCTTCTGACATAATTTGGTGTCATGCTGGCTACGCCTGTGCGCCCGCGCTGCCCGAGATCCCGCCTCGCAGTGTCTTCTGATTGAATCACACTGCGAGCCTGGGATCCATGGGCATGCGCAGTGCATATCTTCCCCTCGGGCTCTCGCTCATCTCCCTCCACCTTCTTTAGACTGTGCGCCGTCAGTTGATCCCTAATAGCATGCCACGGCCGTGACGCCGCAGTCAGAAGAAGAGGGAAGGAGGGGAGTGAGAGTCGGGGATATGCACTGTGCATGCCCATGGATCCGAGGCCCGCAGTGGGATTACATTAGACGACACTGCGAGGTGGGATCTGTAGCAGCGTGGACGCACAGGCACTCACAGCCTGACACCAAATTATGTCAGAAGACAGGCAGCGCAAATTGGGCATGGCCAAGGGATAACAACAGCGCAGGCTCCGTGACAGCTTAAAACAACGCTGAGGAGGCAGCGCACGGCACCAAGGGGATAGGAATGACAGCTGTGCTGCGTCCCATTACGAAGGAAATTCCCACCTCCGGGACGGTTTTACGGTATAAGGGGACACATTTTTAGTGTTTACTTCTGTGTTTGCAAGGAGCATAATTAAAAGAGCAACCTTTTCCTTTTGCATCCTTAGTGCTGCACAAGATGGCTTTTTCAGCTACAAACGTCTTGGGGGGGGGTTAAAGGTTCCCTTTCAACTTGCTCCAATCTGGCTTCAGCCTACACTCTGTTCCTCTGCTCCTCCTGCTGTCCCTGGGCTCTAACACCGCCAGTTGGTGCCTGGAAGTGCTGTCTGCACAGTCAACAGTCGCTCCTCTGTTATTGGGGTTCAGTAACGTCAGCTGATCCCCAGCTGTGTGTGCGGCAATACCTCCAATCTGCTCCTCCTGCTGTCCCTGGGCTCTAACACCGCCAGTTGGTGCCTGGAAGTGCTGTCTGCACAGTCAACAGTCGCTCCTCTGTTATTGGGGTTCAGTAACGTCAGCTGATCCCCAGCTGTGTGTGCGGCAATACCTCCAATCTGCTCCTCCTGCTGTCCCTGGGCTCTAACACCGCCAGTTGGTGCCTGGAAGTGCTGTCTGCACAGTCAACAGTCGCTCCTCTGTTATTGGGGTTCAGTACCGTCAGCTGATCCCCAGCTGTGTGTGCGGTAATACCTCCAATCTGCTCCTCCTGCTGTCCCTGGGCTCTAACCCCGCCAGTTGGGGCCTGGAAGTGCTGTCTGCACAGTCAACAGTCACTCCTCTGTTATTGGGGTTCAGTGTTGTGAATTCTGTGGCTGAATTCACTCCTGTGGTCACAAGTGGTACTGCAGCTTCTGAGCTTCCTCCCTCAGGTGTTCTGGTGAGCTCGTTAACTGCTTCATTACTTAACTCCGCCTGATGCTGCTATCCTTGCTCCTTGTCAATGTTTCAGTGTTGGATCTGAGCTTCTCCTGATTGTTCCTGTGACCTGCTGCTCTGTATAGCTAAGTGCTTTTTGCTTTTTTGTTGCTTTTTTTCTGTCCAGCTTGTCTTTTGTTTTGCTGGAAGCTCTGAGACGCAAAGGGTGTACCGCCGTGCCGTTAGTTCGGCACGGTGGGTTTTTTTTGTCCCCTTTGCGTGGTTTTGCTTTAGGGTTTTTTGTAGACTGCAAAGTTCGCTTTACTGTCCTCGCTCTGTCCTAGAATATCGGGCCCCACTTTACTGAATCTATTTCATCCCTACGTTTTGTCTTTTCATCTTACTCACAGTCATTATATGTGGGGGGCTGCCTTTTCCTTTGGGGAATTTCTCTGGGGCAAGTCAGGCCTATTTTTCTATCTTCAGGCTAGCTAGTTTCTTAGGCTGTGCCGAGTTGCCTAGGTAGTTGTTAGGCGCAATCCACAGCCGCTTTTAGTTGTGTTTAGGATAGGATCAGGTGTGCAGTCTACAGAGTTTCCACGTCTCAGAGCTCGTTCTTGTATGTTTGGGTATTTGTCAGATCACTGTGTGCGCTCTGATCGCTAAGCACACTGTGTTTCTGGATTGCCTTCATAACACCTGTCATTAGCAAACATATCAGTACAAGGAGCCTAACTAATGATTCTCAATAGAGGGAAAGAGAAAGTTCTGACATCATTTTTTTTTTTTTTTTTCTCAGCTCTGTGTTCACTTTTTTTTTTTTTTCCCTAGACATTTGGGTGATTCTGAACACAGGTGTGGACATGGATATTCAGGGTCTGTGCTCTTCAATGGATAATCTCGTTATAAATGTACAAAAAATTCACGTGCCACGCCAGAGAGGCAACGGGAGATTAGGGAGGTTAATAAGTGGCTCAAGAATTGGTGTAGGAAAGAGGGGTTTGGGTTCCTGCAGAACTGGGCCGACTTCTCAGTTGGCTACAGCCTCTACGCTAGGGACGGGCTGCACCTCAATGGGGAGGGTGCAGCTGTGCTGGGGGAGAGAATGGCTAGAAGGTTGGAGGAGTGTTTAAACTAGGAATTGGGGGGGAGGGTATTCATTTTATAGGAGGGGAAGATAGTGCAGACAGAGACCTGGGCACAAATAAGGAAGTTGGGGGTGGCGGTGGCATGGGGGTTGGGGTCAGAACAGTTAATAATTTAAGAAATAGAAGTACAGAGAGGAACATAAAGTGCATGTATACTAATGCCAGAAGCCTCGCCAACAAAATGGACGAATTAGAACTAATGTTGTTGGAGCATAATTATGACATGGTGGGGATATCTGAAACGTGGCTGGATGAGAGCCATGACTGGGCTGTTAACTTGCAGGGCTACAGCCTGTTCAGAAATGACCGTACAGATAAGCGAGGGGGAGGGGTGTGTCTATATGTAAAATCATCCTTAAAACCTATCCTGCGCGAAAATATAGGTGAATTTAATGAAAATGTAGAATCCCTGTGGGTGGAGATAAGGGGAGGGGGGAAAAATAATAAATTACTGATAGGGGTTTGTTATAAATCTCCAAAAATAATGGAAGCAATGGAGAATATCCTCGTAAAGCAAATAGATGAAGCTGCGACTCAAGGAGAAGTCATTATTATGGGGGACTTCAACTACCCTGAAATAGCTTGGGGAATAGAAACCTGCAGTTCCAGCAAAGGTAATCAGTTTTTGACAATTATGAGAGACAATTACCTTTCACAACTGGTTCAGGACCCAACAAGAAGGGGGGCACTGCTAGACCTAATATTAACCAACAGGCCAGACCGCATATCAAATATAAGGGTTGGGGGTCACTTGGGAAATAGCGATCACAAAATAATAAGTTTTCAAGTATCCTTTAAAAAGATGTGTAGTAGAGGGGTTACAAGGACACTAAACTTCAGGAGGGCAAATTTCCAACGGATGAGAGAGGATCTTGGTGCAATTAACTGGGACGATATCCTGAGACACAAAAATACACAAAGAAAATGGGAGACGTTTATTAGCATCCTGGATAGGACCTGTGCACAGTATATACCATATGGGAATAAACATACTAGAAATAGGAGGAAACCAATATGGCTAAATAGAGCTGTAAGGGGCGCAATAAGTGACAAAAAGAAAGCATTTAGAGAATTAAAGGAAGTAGGTAGTGAGGAGGCATTAAATAAATACAGAAAATTAAATAAATTCTGTAAAAAGCAAATCAAGGCAGCAAAGATTGAGACAGAGAGACTCATTGCCAGAGAGAGTAAAAATAATCCTAAAATATTCTTTAACTACATAAATAGTAAGAAACTAAAAAATGATAGTGTTGGCCCCCTTAAAAATAGTCTGGGTGAGATGGTGGATGAGGATGAGGAAAAAGCCAATATGCTAAATGACTTTTTTTCATCAGTATTTACACAAGAAAATCCCATGGCAGACAAAATGTCTAGTGATAAAAATTCCCAATTAAATGTCACCTGCTTAACCCAGCAGGAAGTGCGGCGGCGTCTAAAAATCACTAAAATTGACAAATCTCCGGGCCCGGATGGGATACACCCTCGAGTACTGCAGGAATTAAGTACAGTCATTGATTAGACCATTATTTTTAATCTTTAAAGACTCCATAATAACAGGGTCTGTGCCACAGGACTGGCGTATAGCAAATGTGGTGCCAATATTCAAAAAGGGGACAAAAACTGAACTCGGAAATTATAGGCCAGTAAGCTTAACCTCTACTGTGGGTAAAATACTGGAGGGCATTCTAAGGGATGCTATACTGGAGTATCTGAAGAGGAATAACCTCATAACCCAGTATCAGCACGGGTTTACTAGGGACCGTTCATGTCAGACTAATTTGATCAGTTTCTATGAAGAGGTAAGTTCCAGATTGGACCAAGGGAACCCAGTGGATGTAGTGTATATGGACTTTTCAAAAGCTTTTGATACGGTGCCACACAAAAGGTTGATACATAAAATGAGAATAATGGGGATAGGGGAAAATATGTGCAAGTGGGTTGAGAGCTGGCTCAGGGATAGGAAACAAAGGGTGGTTATTAATGGAGCACACTCGGACTGGGTAGCGGTTAGCAGTGGGGTACCACAGGGGTCAGTATTGGGCCCTCTTCTTTTTAACATATTTATTAATGACCTTGTAGGGGGCATTCAGAGTAGAATTTCAATATTTGCAGATGACACTAAACTCTGCAGGGTAATCAATACAGAGGAGGACAATTTTATATTACAGGATGATTTATGTAAACTAGAAGCTTGGGCTGATAAATGGCAAATGAGCTTTAATGGGGATAAATGTAAGGTCATGCACTTGGGTAGAAGTAATAAGATGTATAATTATGTGCTTAATTCTAAAACTCTGGGCAAAACCGTCAATGAAAAAGACCTGGGTGTATGGGTGGATGACAAACTTAAATTCAGTGGCCAGTGTCAGGCAGCTGCTACGAAGGCAAATAAAATAATGGGATGCATTAAAAGAGGCATAGATGCTCATGAGGAGAACATAATTTTACCTCTATACAAGTCACTAGTTCGACCACACTTAGAATACTGTGCACAGTTCTGGTCTCCGGTGTTTAAGAAAGACATAGCTGAACTGGAGCGGGTGCAGAGAAGAGCGACCAAGGTTATTAGAGGACTGGGGGGTCTGCAATACCAAGATAGGTTATTACACTTGGGGCTATTTAGTTTGGAAAAACGAAGACTAAGGGGTGATCTTATTTTAATGTATAAATATATGAGGGGACAGTACAAAGACCTTTCTGATGATCTTTTTAATCATAGACCTGAAACAGGGACAAGGGGGCATCCTCTGCGGTTGGAGGAAAAAAGGTTTAAGCATAATAACAGACGCGGATTCTTTACTGTAAGAGCAGTGAGACTATGGAACTCTCTGCCGTATGATGTTGTAATGAGTGATTCATTACTTAAATTTAAGAGGGGACTGGATACCTTTCTGGAAAAGTATAATGTTACAGGGTATATACACTAGATTCCTTGATAGGGCGTTGATCCAGGGAACTAGTCTGATTGCCGTATGTGGAGTCGGGAAGGAATTTTTTTCCCCAATGTGGAGCTTACTCTTTGCACATGGGTTTTTTTTGCCTTCCTCTGGATCAACATGTTAGGTTAGGCTATGGGTTGAACTAGATGGACATATAGTCTTCCTTCAACCTTAATAACTATGTAACTATGTAAGATACTATTGATCAGAAATCTATGTTAGAACCAAGAATTCCTATTCCTGATTTGTTTTTTGGAGATAGAACTAAGTTTCTAAGTTTCAAAAATAATTGTAAGCTATTTCTGGCCTTGAAACCTCATTCTTCTGGTAATCCTATTCAACAGGTTTTGATTATTATTTCTTTTTTGCGCGGCGACCCTCAAGACTGGGCATTTTCTCTTGCGCCAGGAGACCCTGCATTGAGTAGTGTCGATGCGTTTTTCCTGGCGCTCGGATTGCTGTACGATGAGCCTAATTCAGTGGATCAGGCTGAGAAAAATTTGCTGGCTTTGTGCCAGGGTCAGGATGATATAGAAGTATATTGTCAGAAATTTAGGAAATGGTCAGTACTCACTCAGTGGAATGAATCTGCGCTGGCAGCTTTGTTCAGAAAGGGTCTCTCTGAGGCTCTTAAGGATGTCATGGTGGGATTTCCTATGCCTGCTGGTTTGAATGAGTCTTTGTCTTTGGCCATTCAGATCGGTCGACGCTTGCGCGAGCGTAAATCTGTGCACCATTTGGCGGTACTGCCTGAGGTTAAACCTGAGCCTATGCAGTGCGATAGGACTATGACTAGAGTTGAACGGCAGGAATACAGACGTCTGAATGGTCTGTGTTTCTACTGTGGTGATTCCACTCATGCTATTTCTGATTGTCCTAAGCGCACTAAGCGGTCCGCTAGGTCTGCCGTCATTGGTACTGGACAATATCAAGGTAATGGACAGAAGGAGCTAAGCATCGCATGGTGGTATTGACTGATCATAAGAACTTGACTTATCTCAAGTCTGCCAAGCGCTTGAATCCTAGACAGGCCCGTTGGTCGTTATTTTTTGCCCGCTTCGACTTTGTGATTTCGTACCTTCCAGGCTCTAAAAATGTGAAGGCGGATGCTCTGTCTAGGAGTTTTGTGCCCGACTCTCCGGGTTTATCTGAGCCAGCGGGTATCCTCAAGGAAGGAGTCATTGTGTCTGCTATCTCCCCTGATTTGCGGCGGGTGCTGCAAAAATTTCAGGCGAATAAACCTGATCGTTGTCCAGCAGAGAAACTGTTCGTCCATGATAGGTGGACTAATAAACTTATCTCTGAACTTCATTGTTCGGTGTTGGCTGGTCATCCTGGAATTTTTGGTACCAGAGAGTTAGTGGCTAGATCTTTCTGGTGGCCATCTCTGTCACGGGATGTACGTACTTTTGTGCAGTCCTGTGGGATTTGTGCTAGGGCTAAGCCCTGCTGTTCTCGTGCCAGTGGGTTGCTTTTGCCCTTGCCGGTCCCAAAGAGGCCTTGGACACATATTTCGATGGATTTCATTTCTGACCTTCCCGTTTCTCAAAAGATGTCAGTCATTTGGGTGGTCTGTGATCGCTTTTCTAAAATGGTCCATCTGGTGCCCTTGGCTAAATTGCCTTCCTCCTCTGATTTGGTACCTTTGTTCTTTCAGCATGTGGTTCGGTTGCATGGCATTCCTGAGAATATTGTTTCTGACAGAGGTTCCCAGTTTGTTTCAAGGTTTTGGCGAGCCTTTTGTGGTAGGATGGGCATTGACCTATCCTTTTCCTCGGCTTTCCATCCTCAGACTAATGGCCAGACCGAACGAACCAATCAGACCTTGGAAACATATCTGAGATGTTTTGTTTCTGCAGACCAGGATGATTGGGTGTCCTTTTTGCCATTGGCTGAGTTCGCCCTTAATAATCGGGCCAGCTCGGCTACCTTGGTTTCTCCATTTTTTTGCAATTCTGGGTTCCATCCTCGTTTCTCTTCAGGACAGGTTGAGTCTTCGGACTGTCCTGGTGTGGATTCTGTGGTGGATAGGTTGCAGCAGATCTGGACTCAGGTAGTGGACAATTTGATCTTGTCCCAGGAGAAAGCTCAATTTTTCGCTAATCGCAGACGCCGTGTGGGTCCCCGACTTCGTGTTGGGGATCTGGTTTGGTTATCTTCTCGTCATATTCCTATGAAGGTTTCCTCTCCTAAATTTAAACCTCGTTTTATTGGTCCGTATAGGATTTCTGAGGTTCTCAATCCTGTGTCTTTTCGTTTGACCCTCCCAGACTCCTTTTCCATACATAATGTATTCCATAGGTCGTTGTTGCGGAGATACGTGGCACCTATGGTTCCATCTGTTGAGCCTCCTGCCCCGGTTTTGGTGGAGGGGGAATTGGAATATATTGTGGAGAAGATTTTGGATTCTCGTGTTTCTAGACGGAAACTCCAGTATCTGGTTAAATGGAAGGGTTATGCTCAGGAAGATAATTCCTGGGTTTTTGCCTCTGATCTTGTTCGTGCCTTTCATGCGGCTCATCCTGGTCGGCCTGGGGGCTCTGGTGAGGGTTCGGTGACCCCTCCTCAAGGGGGGGGTACTGTTGTGAATTCTGTGGCTGAATTCACTCCTGTGGTCACAAGTGGTACTGCAGCTTCTGAGCTTCCTCCCTCAGGTGTTCTGGTGAGCTCGTTAACTGCTTCATTACTTAACTCCGCCTGATGCTGCTATCCTTGCTCCTTGTCAATGTTTCAGTGTTGGATCTGAGCTTCTCCTGATTGTTCCTGTGACCTGCTGCTCTGTATAGCTAAGTGCTTTTTGCTTTTTTGTTGCTTTTTTTCTGTCCAGCTTGTCTTTTGTTTTGCTGGAAGCTCTGAGACGCAAAGGGTGTACCGCCGTGCCGTTAGTTCGGCACGGTGGGTTTTTTTTGCCCCCTTTGCGTGGTTTTGCTTTAGGGTTTTTTGTAGACTGCAAAGTTCGCTTTACTGTCCTCGCTCTGTCCTAGAATATCGGGCCCCACTTTGCTGAATCTATTTCATCCCTACGTTTTGTCTTTTCATCTTACTCACAGTCATTATATGTGGGGGGCTGCCTTTTCCTTTGGGGAATTTCTCTGGGGCAAGTCAGGCCTATTTTTCTATCTTCAGGCTAGCTAATTTCTTAGGCTGTGCCGAGTTGCCTAGGTAGTTGTTAGGCGCAATCCACAGCCGCTTTTAGTTGTTTTTAGGATAGGATCAGGTGTGCAGTCTACAGAGTTTCCACGTCTCAGAGCTCGTTCTTGTATTTTTGGGTATTTGTCAGATCACTGTGTGCGCTCTGATCGCTAAGCACACTGTGTTTCTGGATTGCCTTCATAACACCTGTCATTAGCAAACATATCAGTTCAGTAACGTCAGCTGATCCCCAGCTGTGTGTGCGGCAATACCTTCAATCTGCTCCTCCTGCTGTCCCTGGGCTCTAATGCCACCAGTTGGTGCCTGGAAGTGCTGTCTGCACAGTCAACAGTCGCTCCTCTGTTATTGGGGTTCAGTAACGTCAGCTGATCCCCAGCTGTGTATCCGGCAACGTGTCATGCGACCGCCACGCTGGCACAACAAAAATGTAAGGGAACCTGTCCTCCCCCTAGGCGTTTGTTACTGAAAGAGCCATCTTGTGCAGCACTAATACTGCACAAGGAAAAGGTTGCTCTTTAAATTATGCTCCTTGGAAACGCTGAACTACACACTCATGTAATGTGTCCCCTCACACCGTCAAACCGTCCCAGAGGTGGGACTTTCCTTTGTAATGTGACGCAGCACAGCTGTCATTCCTACCCCCTTGGCTCCGTGCGCTGCCTCCTTAGCGTTGTTTGATTCTGTCATGGACCCTGCGCTGTTATGTTATCCCTTGGCCATGCACAGTTTGCGCTGCCCGTCCTCTGACATCATTTGTTGTCGTCCTGGCTGCGCCTGTGCGTCCACGCTGCTTGAAATCCCACCTCGCAGTGTCGTCTAATGTGATCCCACAGTGGGCCTGGTATCCATGGCCATGCGCAGTGCATATACTAGCCTCTCACTGCCCTTCTTCACGCTTCTCCAGACTAGGCGGCGTCAGCTGATCCCTAATAGCATGCCACGGCCGTGACGCCGCACAGTCTGAAGAAGCAGGAAGGAGGGGAGTGAGAGGCGATGATATGCACTGCGCATGCCCATGGATCCCAGGCCCGCAGTGGGATTACATTAGATGACACTGCGAGGTTGGATCTCGGGCAGCTTGGACGCACAGGCACTGCCAGCCTGACACCTAAATGATGTCAGAAGACGGGCACCGCTAACTGCATGGCCAAGGGATAACATTACAGTGCGGGCTCCGTGACAGAACCAAACAACGTTGAGGAGGTGGCGCACGGCACCAAGGGGGTTGGAATGACGGCTGTGCTGTGTCACATTACAAAGGAAAGTCCCACCTCCGGGACGGTTTAACGGTGTGAGGGGACACATTATATGAGTGTGTACTTCAGCGTTTGCAAGGAGCATAATTTTAGGGGCCACCATTTTCCATGTGAAGTATTACTGCTGTACAAGATGGCTCTTTCAGCAACAAATGCCTGGGGGGGGGTTAAAGGTTCCCTTTCAACTTGCTCCACTGCAGGCTTCGGCCTACACTCTGCTCCTCTTTGATTCCCTGGGTTTCAACACTGTCAGTTGTCACCTGGAAGTGTTGTCTACACAGAAAAAACACTCGCTGATGTGTCAGTGGGGTTCAGCACCGCCAGCTGTTCCCCTGCTGTGTAGTCGGCAACGTGTCCAGCACAAGCCACACTGGCACAACAGAACAAAAGTTGCCTCCAGTGCAGGCTTCGGCCTACACTCTGCTCCTCTCCTCCTCCTGCTGTCCCTGGGCTCTAGCACCGCCAGTTTTTGCCCGGACGTGCTAGCTGCACAGAGAAAAACACCAGCCAATGTGTCAGTGGGGTTCCGCACCGCCAGCTGTTCCCCTGCTGTGTAGCCGGCATTGTGTCCTGCAAACGCCATGCAGGCACCTGAACTGAAATTAAAGGGAACCTGCCCCCCCAGGTGTTTCTATGCATAGCAGCCACCTTGTACAGCAGTAATGCTGCATTTGTACAAGGTGGCTGACTTTTTCTCCTTGCCCACGTCGAACTCAACAAACACGTACAAAATGTGTCTCATTAGAGACCATTACAGTGTGCCTGAGGTGTGACTTTCCTTTTTAATGACACGCAGCACCCCCCTTGGTAGCGCTGCCCGTCTTTTGACATCATTGGTTGGCTGGCTGTGCCTGTGCGTCCGCCCTGCCCGACACAACGCCCCTCGTTGTCTGATCTATTTTGACTGCGAGGGTGTGATTGATGGGCATGTGCAATGCATATGTTCGCCTGTCTTCACTCATCTCCTTCCGCCTTCTTCAGACTGTGCGGCCTCATGGCCGCGGCATGCGATAAGGGATCAGGTGAGGCTGCCCAGTCTGAAGCAGGTGTAAGGACATTTGTGAGCGGCGAACATATTTACTGCACAAGGCCATGAATCCCAGCCCCGCAGTGTGAATTATTGAAAACACACTGTGGGTCTGGGATTCATGGCCATCGATAACCGCACTGGCCAACATGAAATGAGGTCATAAGACAGGCAGCGCTCACAGCGCATGGCCAAGGGATAACAAGACCGCAGACTCCTGTACAGCAAATAACGCTCAGGAGGCTGCGCCCAGCACCAAGGCGTTATTTTTGGACACTTGTGCTGCGTCTCCTTAAAAAGACAAGTCACGCCTCCAATACAGTTCTACTGTACAATGGGCAAAATTGTGTACGTCTTTCATTCTACGTGTGCAATGAGCAAAATTTAAAGAGCAACCTTTCACTTGTGGAGCATTACTGCTGCACAAGGTGTGGCTCTTCTACATTGTAACACCTGAGGGTGGGTTAAAGGTTACCTTTGAAATTGGTTCAATTAGGCTGTGGCCTACACTCTGCTCCTCTCCTCCTCCTGCTGACCCTGGGCTCTAACACCGCCAGTTGGGGCCCGGACGTGCTAGCTGCACAGAGAAAAACACCAGCCAATGTGTTAGTTAGTGGGGTTCAGCACCGCTAGCTGTTCCCCTGCTGTGTAGCCGGCATCGTGTCCAGCACAAGCCACGCTGGCACAACAGACCAAAAGCTGCCACCAGCGCAGGCTTCGGCCTACACTCTGCTCCTCTCCTACTCCTGCTGACCCTGGGCTCTAACACCGCCAGTTGGGGCCCGGAAGTGTTAGCTGCACAGAGAAATACACCAGCCAATGTGTTAGTGGGGTTCAGCACCGCCAGCTGTTCCCCTGCTGTGTAGCCGGCAACGTAACCTGCAAACGCCACGCAGGCACCTGAACTGAAATTAAAGGGACCCTGCCCCCCCCCCAGGTGTTTCTATGTATAACAGCCACCTTGTACAGCAGTACTGCTGCATTTGTACAAGGTGGCTGACTTTTTCTCCTTGCCCACGTGGAACTCAACACGTACAAAATGTGTCTCATTACAGACCATTTCACTGCCTCTGAAGTGTGATTCTCCTTTTTAAATGACACGCAGCACCCCCCTTGGTAACGCTGGCCGTCTTCTGACATCATTGGTTGGCTGCCTGTGCCTGTGCGTCCGCCCTGGCCGACACAACGCCCCTCGTTGTCTCATTTTTTTGGACTGCGAGGGTGTGATTGATGGGCACGAGCAGTGCATATCTTCGCCTGTCTTCACTCATCTCCTTCCGCCTTTTTCAGACTGTGCGGCCTCATGGCCGCGGCATGCGATAAGGGATCAGCTGAGGCCGCCCAGTCTGAAGCAGGTGTAAGGACATGAGTGAGCGGCAAACATATTTACTGCGCAAGGCCATGAATCCCAGCCCTGCAGTGTGACTTTATGAAAAGACACTGCGGGTCAGGGATTCATGGCCATCGCTAACCGCACCGGCCAACATGAAATGAGGTCATAAGACGGGCAGCGCTAACTGGCCATGGCCAAGGGCTAACAAGAGCGCAGACTCCTGTACAGCAAATAACAACGCTCAGGAGGCTGCGCCCAGCACAAAGGCATTATTTTTGGACACCTGTGCTGCGTCACCTTAAAAAGACAAGTCACGCCTCCAATACAATTCTACTGTACAATGGGCAAAATTGTGTACGTCTTTCATTCTGCGTGTGCAATGAGCAAAATTCAAAGAGCAACCTTTCACTTGTGGAGCATTACTGCTGCACAAGGTGTGGCTCTTCTACTTTGTAACACCTGAGGGAGGTTTAAAGATTACCTTTGAAATTGGTTCAATTAGGCTGCGGCCTACACTCTGCTCCTCTCCTCCTACTGCTGACCCTGGGCTCAAACACCGCTAGTTTCTGCCCGGACGTGCTAGCTGCACAAAGAAGAACACCAGCCAATGTGTTAGTGGGGTTCAGCACTGCCAGCTGTTCCCCTGCTGTGTAGCCGGCATCGTGTCCAGCACAAGCCACGCTGGCACAACAGACCAAAAGCTGCCACCAGTGCAGGCTTCAGCCTACACTCTGCTCCTCTCCGCCTCCTGCTGACCCTGGGCTCTAACACCACCAGTTGGGGCCCAGAAGTGCTAGCTGCACAGAGAAAAACACCAGCCAATGTGTTAGTGGGGTTCAGCACCGCCAGCTGTTCCCCTGCTGTGTAGCCGGCAACGTGACCTGCACACATCACGCAGGCACCTGAACTGAAATTAAAGGGACCCTAACCCCCACCCCCAGGTGTTTCTATGTATAACAGCCACCTTGTACAGCAGTACTGCTGCATTTGTACAAGGTGGCTGACTTTTTCTCCTTGCACACATTGAATTTAACACGTACAAAATGGGTCTCATTACAGACCATTTCACTGCCCCTGAGGTGTGATTCTCCTTTTTAAATGACACGTAGCACCCCCCTTGGTAGCGCTGCCCGTCTTCTGACATCATTGGTTGGCTGCTTGTGCCTGTGCATCCGACCTGCCCGACACAACGCCCCTCGTTGTCTGATCTATTTTGACTGCGAGGGTGTGATTGATGTGCATGTGCAGTGCATATGTTCGCCTGTCTTCACTCATCTCCTTCCGCCTTCTTCAGACTGTGCGGCCTCATGGCCGCGGCATGCGATAAGGGATCAGGTGAGGCCACCCAGTCTAAAGCAGGTGTAAGGACATTTGTGAGCGGCGAACATATTTACTGCACAAGGCCATGAATCCCAGCCCCGCAGTGTGAATTATTGAAAACACACTGTGGGACTGTGATTCATGGCCATCGATAACCGCACCGGCCAACATGAAATGAGGTCATAAGACAGGCAGCGCTCACAGCGCATGGCCAAGGGATAACAAGACCGCAGACTCCTGTACAGCAAATAACGCTCAGGAGGCTGCGCCCAGCACCAAGGCGTTATTTTTGGACACCTGTGCTGCGTCTCCTTAAAAAGACAAGTCACGCCTCCAATACAGTTCTACTGTACAATGGGCAAAATTGTGTACGTCTTTCATTCTGCGTGTGCAATGAGCAAAATTTAAAGAGCAACCTTTCACTTGTGGAGCATAACTGCTGCACAAGGTGTGGCTCTTCTACATTGTAACACCTGAGGGTGGGTTAAAGGTTACCTTTGAAATTGGTTCAATTAGGCTGCGGCCTACACTCTGCTCCTCTCCTCCTCCTGCTGACCCTGGGCTCTAACACCGCCAGTTTTTGCCCGGACGTGCTAGCTGCACAGAGAAAAACACCAGCCAATGTGTTAGTTAGTGGGGTTCAGCACCGCCAGCTGTTCCCCTGCTGTGTAGCCGGCATCGTGTCCAGCACAAGCCACGCTGGCACAACAGACCAAAAGCTGCCACCAGTGCAGGCTTCGGCCTACACTCTGCTCCTCTCCTCCTCCTACTGACCCTGGGCTCTAACACCGCCAGTTGGGGCCCGGAAGTGCTAGCTGCACAGAGAAATACACCAGCCAATGTGTTTTTGGGGTCCAGCACCGCCAGCTGTTCCCCTGCTGTGTAGCTGGCAACGTGTCCTGCAAACGCCATGCAGGCACCTGAATTGAAATTAAGGGGAACCTGCCCCCCCCCAGGTATTTCTATGTATAACAGCCACCTTGTACAGCAGCAATGCTGCATTTGTACAAGGTGGCTGACTTTTTCTCCTTGCCCACGTGCAACTAAACACCTACAAAATGTGTCTCATTGGAGACCATTACACTGTCCCAGAGGTGTGACTTTCCTTGTTAAGGATACGCAGCACCACCCTTTTAAGCGCTGCCCGTCTTCTGACATAATTGGTTGGCTGCTTGTGCTTGTGCGTCCGCCCTGCCCGACACAACGCCCCTCGTTGTCTCATATATTTTGACTGCGAGGGTGTGATTGATGGGCATATGCAGTGCATATGTTCGCCTGTCTTCACTCCACTCCTTCCGCCTTCTTCAGACTGTGCGGCCTCATGGCCGCGGCATGTAATAAGGGTTCAGCTGAGGCCGCCCAATCTGAAGCAGGTGTAAGGACATGTGTGAACGGCAAACATATTTACTGCGCAAGGACACGAATCACAGCCCCGCAGTGTGACTTTATGAAAAGACACTGTGGGTCTGGGATTCATGACCATCGCTAACCGCAACGGCCAACGTGAAATGAGGTGAGAAGACAGTCAGCGCTCACAGCGCATGGCCAAGGGCTAACAAGAGCGCAGACTCCTGTACAGCAAATAACAATGCTCAGGAGGCTGTGCCCAGCACCAAGGCGTTATTTTTGGACACCTGTGCCGCGTCTCCTTAAAAAGACAAGTCACGCCTCCAATACAGTTCTACTGTACAATGGGCAAAATTGTGTACATCTTTCATTCTGCGTGTGCAATGAGCAAAATTTAAAGAGCAACCTTTCACTTGTGGAGCATTACTGCTGCACAAGGTGTGGCTCTTCTACATTGTAACACCTGAGGGTGGGTTAAAGGTTACCTTTGAAATTGGTTCGGCTTCGGCTTACACTCTGCTCCTCTCCTCCTCCTGCTGTCCCTGGGCTCTAACACTGCCAGTTTTTGCCCGGAAGTGCTAGCTGCACAGAGAAAAACACCAGCCAATGTGTCACTGGGGTTCAGTACCGCCAGCTGTTACCCCGCTGTGTAGCCGGCATCGTGTCCTGCAAACGCAAAGCAGACACAAAGCTGCCTCCAGTGCAGGCTTCGGCCTACACTATGCTCCCCCTGCTTACCCTTTGCTCCAACACCGCTAGTTGGGGCTCTAGGAAGACAATCTTGAATAGGCAACGCATCCGGGTTCCAGCACCGCAAGCTGGTTCTCGGCAGTGTTTTTGTCACGGGTACTCCCTCGTGCTCAGCCTGGTTCCAGCACCGTCAGCTGTTTCCGGGTACTGTCAAGCTCACTGAGACGCCTATGCGTTGCCCCGTCGTGTTGCGGTCGGGTTAGCCAACTCCAGGGTGCCTCCAGTTTAGGAGCTTCCTATGTGGGCTGCGTGAATTGGCAGTCAAGGCTGGTTCTGTAGTGCCAGTAGGCCAAGCTATCCCTGTAGGACTGTTGGGGTTCGGTAACTGCGGCTGCCTTGCGGCCTAGCTGTTCTCTCCTCTCCTTTGGACCTTCTGGTCCACCACCTGGTTCCAACACCGCCAGCTGGTTCTGGGCAGAGCCTTTGGCTTAGGTGCCTCCTCCTGGGTATCTGAGTTCCGCCAACGCCAGGCGGTCCTTGGTAGTGCTTTTAAGCGCGGACACCTACAGCTTAGTAACCGGGTTCCAGCACTCTCAGCTGGTCCTCGGTGCCATTGGCTCTTGCACACTGGGGCAACGCATCCGGGTTCCAGCACCGCCAGCTGGTTCTCGGCAGTGTTTTTGTCACGGGTACTCCCTCGTGCCCAGCCTGGTTCCAGCACCGTCAGCTGTTTCCGGGTACTGTCAAACTCACTGAGACACCTATGCATTGCCCCGTCGTGTTGCGGTCGGGTAAGCCAACTCCAGGGTGCCTCCAGTTTAGGAGCTTCCTATGTGGGCTGCGTGAATTGGCAGTCAAGGCTGGTTCTGTAGTGCCAGTAGGCCAAGCTCCCCCTATAGGACTGTTGGGGTTCGGTAACTGCGGCTGCCTCGCGGCCTAGCTGTTCTCTCCTCTCCTGTGGACCTTCTGGTCCACATCCTGGTTCCAGCATCGTCAGCTGTTTCCGGGCAGAGCCTTTGGCTTAGGTGCCTCCTCCTGGGTATCCGAGTTCCGCCAACGCCAGGCGGTCCTTGGTAGTGCTTTTAAGCGCGGGCACCTACAGCTTAGTAACCGGGTTCCAGCACCGTCAGCTGGTCCTCGGTGCCATTGGCTCTTGCACACTGGGGCAACGCATCCGGGTTCCAGCACCGCCAGCTGGTTCTCGGCAGTGTTTTTGTCACGGGTACTCCCTCGTGCCCAGCCTGGTTCCAGCACCGACAGCTGTTTCCGGGTACTGTCAAGCTCACTGAGACGCCTATGCGTTGCCCCATCGTGTTGTGGTCGGGTTAGCCAACTCCAGGGTGCCTCCAGTTTAGGAGCTTCCTATGTGGGCTGCGTGAATTGGCAGTCAAGGCTGGATCTGTAGTGCCAGTAGGCCAAGCTCCCCCTGTAGGACTGTTGGGATTCGGTAACTGCGGCTGCCTCGCGGCCTAGCTGTTCTCTCCTCTCCTGTGGACCTTCTGGTCCACATCCTGGTTCCAGAATCGTCAGCTTTTTCCGGGCAGAGACTTTGACTTAGGTGCCTCCTCCTGGGTATCCGAGTTCCGCCAACGCCAGGCGGTCCTTGGTAGTGCTTTTAAGCGCGGGCACCTACAGCTTAGTAACCGGGTTCCAGCACCGTCAGCTGGTCATCGGTGCCATTGGCTCTTGCACACTGGGGCAATGCATCCGGGTTCCAGCACCGCCAGCTGGTTCTCGGCAGTTTTTTTGTCACGGGTACTCCCTCGTGCCCAGCCTGGTTCCAGCACCGTCAGCTGTTTCCGGGTACTGTCAAACTCACTGAGACGCCTATGCGTTGCCCCGTCGTGTTGCAGTCGGGTTAGCCAACTCCAGGGTGCCTCCAGTTTAGGAGCTTCCTATGTGGGCTGCGTGAATTGGCAGTCAAGGCTGGTTCTGTAGTGCCAGTAGGCCAAGCTCCCCCTGTAGGACTGTTGGGGTTCGGTAACTGCGGCTGCCTCGCGGCCTAGCTGTCCTCTCCTCTCCTGTGGACCTTCTGGTCCACATCCTGGTTCCAGCATCGTCAGCTGTTTCCGGGCAGAGCCTTTGGCTTAGGTGCCTTCTCCTGGGTATCCGAGTTCCACCAACGCCAGGCGGTCCTTGGTAGTGCTTTTAAGCGCGGGCACCTACAGCTTAGTAACCGGGTTCCAGCACCGTCAGCTGGTCCTCGGTGCCATTGGCTCTTGCACACTGGGGCAACGCATCCGGGTTCCAGCACCGCCAGCTGGTTCTCGGCAGTGTTTTTGTCACGGGTACTCCCTCGTGCCCAGCCTGGTTCCAGCACCATCAGCTGTTTCCGGGTACTGTCAAACTCACTGAGACGCCTATGCGTTGCCCCGTCGTGTTGCAGTCGGGTTAGCCAACTCCAGGGTGCCTCCAGTTTAGGAGCTTCCTATGTGGGCTGTGTGAATTGGCAGTCAAGGCTGGTTCTGTAGTGCCAGTAGGCCAAGCTCCCCCTGTAGGACTGTTGGGGTTCGGTAACTGCGGCTGCCTCGCGGACTAGCTGTTCTCTCCTCTCCTGTGGACCTTCTGGTCCACATCCTGGTTCCAGCATCGTCAGCTGGTTCCGGGCAGAGCCTTTGGCTTAGGTGCCTCCTCCTGGGTATCCGAGTTCCGCCAACGTCAGGCGGTCCTTGGTAGTGCTTTTAAGCGCGGGCACCTACAGCTTAGTAACCAGGCTCCAGCACCGTCAGCTGGTCCTCGGTGCCATTGGCTCTTGCACACTGGGGCAACGCATCCGGGTTCCAGCACCGACAGCTGGTTCTCGGCAGTGTTTTTGTCACGGGTACTCCCTCGTGCCCAGCCTGGTTCCAGCACCGTTAGCTGTTTCCGGGTACTGTCAAGCTCACTGAGACGCCTATGCGTTGCCCCGTCGTGTTGTGGTCGGGTTAGCCAACTCCAGGGTGCCTCCAGTTTAGGAGCTTCCTATGTGGGCTGCGTGAATTGGCAGTCAAGGCTGGTTCTGTAGTGCCAGTAGGCCAAGCTCCCCCTGTAGGACTGTTGGGGTTCGGTAACTGCGGCTGCCTCGCGGCCTAGCTGTTCTCTCCTCTCCTGTGAACCTTCTGGTCCACATCCTGGTTCCAGCATCGTCAGCTGTTTCCGAGCAGAGCCTTTGGCTTAGGTGCCTCCTCCTGGGTATCCGAGTTCCGCCAACGCCAGGCGGTCCTTGGTAGTGCTTTTAAGCGCGGGCACCTACAGCTTAGTAACCGGGTTCCAGCACCGTCAGCTGGTCCTCGGTGCCATTGGCTCTTGCACACTGGGGCAACGCATCCGGGTTCCAGCACCGACAGCTGGTTCTCGGCAGTGTTTTTGTCACGGGTACTCCCTCGTGCCCAGCCTGGTTCCAGCACCGTTAGCTGTTTCCGGGTACTGTCAAGCTCACTGAGACGCCTATGCGTTGCCCCGTCGTGTTGTGGTCGGGTTAGCCAACTCCAGGGTGCCTCCAGTTTAGGAGCTTCCTATGTGGGCTGCGTGAATTGGCAGTCAAGGCTGGTTCTGTAGTGCCAGTAGGCCAAGCTCCCCCTATAGGACTGTTGGGGTTCGGTAACTGCGGCTGCCTCGCGGCCTAGCTGTTCTCTCCTCTCCTGTGAACCTTCTGGTCCACATCCTGGTTCCAGCATCGTCAGCTGTTTCCGAGCAGAGCCTTTGGCTTAGGTGCCTCCTCCTGGGTATCCGAGTTCCGCCAACGCCAGGCGGTCCTTGGTAGTGCTTTTAAGCGCGGGCACCTACAGCTTAGTAACCGGGTTCCAGCACCGTCAGCTGGTCCTCGGTGCCATTGGCTCTTGCACACTGGGGCAACGCATCCGGGTTCCAGCACCGCCAGCTGGTTCTCGGCAGTGTTTTTGTCACGGGTACTCCCTCGTGCCCAGCCTGGTTCCAGCACCGTCAGCTGTTTCCGGGTACTGTCAAGCTCACTGAGACACCTATGCGTTGCCCCATCGTGTTGCGGTCGGTTAGCCAACTCCAGGGTGCCTCCAGTTTAGGAGCTTCCTATGTGGGCTGCGTGAATTGGCAGTCAAGGCTGATTCTGTAGTGCCAGTAGGCCAAGCTCCCCCTGTAGGACTGTTGGGGTTCGGTAACTGCGGCTGCCTTGCGGCCTAGCTGTTCTCTCCTCTCCTGTGGACCTTCTGGTCCACATCCGGGTTCCAGCACCGTCAGCTGGTTCTCGGCAGTGTCTTTTGCTCTTGTACCTTCTGCTCCCCATCCTGGTTCCAGTACCGTCAGCTGGTTCCGGGCAGAGCCTTTGGCTTAGGTGCCTCCTTCTGGGTATCCAAGTTCCACCAACGTCAGGTGGTCCTTGGTAGTGCTTTCAGGCACGGGTACCTCCTGCTTAGTAACCGGGTTCCAGTAACGTCAGCTGGTCCTCGGTAGTTCCATTGGCTCTTGGACCTTCGGCTACCCATCAGGGTTCCAGTACCGTCAGCAGGTTCTCGGCAGTGTCTTTTGCTCTTGTACCTTCTGCTCCCCATCCTGGTTCCAGTAACGTCAGCTGGTTCCGGGCAGAGCCTTTGGCTTAGGTGCCTCCTTCTGGGTATCCGAGTTCTGCCAACGTCAGGCGGTCCTTGGTAGTGCTTTTTAGCACGGGTACCTCCTGCTTAGTAACCGGGTTCCAGTAACGTCAGCCGGTCCTCGGTAGTTCCATAGGCTCTTGAACCTTCGGGTAGCCATCCGAGTTCCAGTTCCATCAGCTGGTTCTTGGCATTTTCTCAGCCTTCTTGTACCTTCTGCTACATTTCCAAGTTGAAGACCCTAAAGTCGACGACCCGGAAGACCACCCCTAAGATGACGACGACACCAGAGACGACAACCAGTGAGATGACGACGACCCTGGAGATGACGACCCTGAAGACCACCCCGATGACGACGACGACGACCCTGGAGACGACGACCCTGGAGACGACGACATGGAAGACCGAGAAGCAGAAGAACAAGAGGCTGCAGAACAAAGAGCAGAAGAACATTAAGCATAACACTTAATATCAGAGCAAAAGATATTATCTAAATTATATGCAGAAGAAGACTAAGCAGTGTATGGGGGTGAGTCCGTTCCTCCTCGTGGTGCCCCTGGATAAAGCCTGATGCTGCAGGCCAAACTGAACGCGGACAAATGTAACTTTTGTGACAGGCAGAACGGAAGGTGTAATCTTCAAACTTTTATAGATAACAACTACGGGAATGCCTGTCACAAATGAGAATATGATGAAGAAGTCGAATAGGAAGAATAATAACAGTTGAATAAAATGAATATGTAGAATAGGAAGAATAATAATAGTTGAATAAAATGAATATGAAGAATGTAATAAAAAAAAATAGGTAGAAGATGAAGAAGAAGATGAATAAGGTGAAGAAGAAGTTGATGTCAAAGATGCTGATGATGATGAAGATGAAAGTGTGGGAAAAGTAAAAAAAAAAGAAGGGGAAGGGCGTGGAATAGTGAAACATCAATATCTGACAAAATAAAAAAAAATTTACATAGTCAATATCTTTGTCACTCCGAACGTCTTTAAAAAAAAAAAAAAATCATGCTATTCTATTTGATTGGGCTAAACCTCTATGCCTTTAATGTCTCCGCCACCTCTCCAAATACATCCTGCATTATTCTTAGTTGTTTTCCTTCATGTAGAATGAACCTACAAGGAAAGAAAAGATTTATTTTAATTCCGATATTTTGGTCCCATTGACTTGCATTGGGATCGGGTATCGGTATCGGCGATATCCGATATTTTTTGAATATCGGCCGATCCAATCCGATACCGATACTTTCCAATATCAGAAGGTATCGCTCAACACTAGTCTCTAGCCATTATCCTGAGCAGGTGTTACCTACTTTCTTGGATAATTTTTCTATGAGTGGTGGCTGCGTTACGTGTGGCAAATGTGTCGCCTGTCCTAATGTGGTACGGTGTGATAGATTTACTAACGCTGATGGTACGAAATCGTTTACTATCCATCAGCGTATCACGTGTACCACAAGATACGTCATCTATTACGCCACGTGCCCGTGTAAACTTATTTACGTTGGTTTGACTACACGCCAACTTAAGGTGAGGATTCGCGAGCACGTACTAGGGATTCAGGCAGCAGTTGGTCACACGGACGCTTCCACCCTGAAAACAATACCACGCCACTTCAGGGACTTTCATAATTCTGATGGTGCTCTTTTGAAGGTGCCTGGCATTGAGTCCCTGAGAATAAATATACGTGGTGGTGGTTTATCTAAACGCCTGTCTCAACTTGAGACCAGATGGATTTGGGCTCTGAACACTGTTCATCCCAATGGTTTGAATGAGTGTCTCTCATTTGCTCCCTTTCTGGGGTCGTCCTGCTGATGTCTAATAGGGTGGTACCGCACATTTGCTTCAGTGTTTTTATTTATTTTTTGATTATGTTTTATTAATTTTGTGTTTCTTTTTAGTGTCTTTATTTCCTTGATGTCTTTTGGTGCCTGGGAAGTATCGTCGAGCCACCGAGATGAAGATATGCTGCGACTGTTGTGTATATATATATATATGTATATTCTTTGTCTGCTGTTGTTTCACTATTGAGCTCCTATTGTCTGGATGGGTTTTTTTTCTTATATGCTGCGGGTATATATGTATGTACAGATAAGTTATCTGTGTTTGAATTTTGATATGGCAGATATATCTATTCTGTGTGCCGTCTGTACATTTGTATATTATTGTGGGCATTTGTCTGTGATCTGTGTCTTCTTTTATGATGTATTTCTTGATATGTAATTGTTTTCTTTTTTGTTTGTATCCATTTTATATATCTTGTATTATATTTGGCTTGTATTATGCTAAGCTGCGCTTTGCAGCGTTGTATTGGCAAGTTTCCCACACTCAAGATGTCCGCTGGGTACTGCAGCGTTGTTTTGGCCCTCCTCCTGCTCGGCGCTGCCCACCGTCTGTTGTTATGGTCACATGGGGCCCCATGTGTACCGGCATCAGCGGTGACGTCGGGGGAGGTGCGTCTTCAGCGTGCAGCAAGGGTGATTGCATCCGGTTTCATTTGTATTTATACCGCTCTGACGTTCTTTTCGGCACGTAGAGGAGATGCGGAGACACCATCACGTGTTTCTCAACGCAGGCAGTGAATAGCCAGGCCTTTCACCGGGAAGGAACAACCAAGGGAAAGGCAGCATCCAATAAAGGAAAACCACCTATGCCAAGCATGGTATCCATCCACAGACAGCTGTTTCGGGGTTTTTGCCCCTCATCAGTGTGGAGTAGGAAACTGGCTATCAGGAGCAGTGCCTAGTAGAAAGTCTATAAAGGCACGGATGATTGACCTCGTGGAGACCAAAACATCCAACACCGCGGAGACACCATCACGTGTTTCTCAACGCAGTGATCCAGAACACTGCCCCCAAATATGCAAATGCAAGTAGAGGAGATGCGGAGACACCATCACATGTTTCTCAACGCAGGCAGTGAATAGCCAGGCCTTTCACTGGGAAGGAACAACCAAAGGAAGGGCAGCATCCAATAAAGGAAAACCACCTATGCCAAGCATGGTATCCATCCACAGACAGCTGTTTTGGTTTTTTTTCCCTCATCAGTGTGGAGAAGGAAACTGGCTATCAGGAGCAGTGCCTAGTAGAAAGTCTATAAAGGCACGGATGATTGACCTCGTGGAGACCAAAACATCCAACACCGCGGAGACACCCTGGCCTGGCTATTCACTGCCTGCGTTGAGAAACACGTGATGGTGTCTCCGCATCTCCTCTACTTGCATTTGCATATTTGGGGGCAGTGTTCTGGATCACTGCGTTGAGAAACACGTGATGGTGTCTCCGCGGTGTTGGATGTTTTGGTCTCCACGAGGTCAATCATCCGTGCCTTTATAGACTTTCTACTAGGCACTGCTCCTGATAGCCAGTTTCCTACTCCACACTGATGAGGGGCAAAAACCCCGAAACAGCTGTCTGTGGATGGATACCATGCTTGGCATAGGTGGTTTTCCTTTATTGGATGCTGCCCTTCCCTTGGTTGTTCCTTCCCGGTGAAAGGCCTGGCTATTCACTGCCTGCGTTGAGAAACACGTGATGGTGTCTCCGCATCTCCTCTACTTGCATTTGCATATTTGGGGGCAGTGTTCTGGATCACTGCGTTGAGAAACACGTGATGGTGTCTCCGCGGTGTTGGATGTTTTGGTCTCCACGAGGTCAATCATCCGTGCCTTTATAGTTCTTTTCGGCACGCTACCTGAGGAAGGAAGTGTATTACTTCTGAAACGCGCGTCGGGGAGGGTGGGAGCCCACACGTGCCTGGTCTATACGCCATTTGGTAAGGTCACCCTAACATGTTGCTATGTTATTATATTGATTATGCTGATTGGGCTGCACACTTGCGCTGCTGACCGTCTATTATCATGTGTGTTCTCCCACCTTTGATGTTGTAAGTGTGCTGTGCTGCTTTGTCTGGCTTTGCCCCTGTCTTTTTCCTGTACATGTAGATTTTAATAATAAAGTTTTTTCTATTTTGTGTACTCTGTGGACGTTTCCACCATTTTTTCTATGTGGTTGCTTATAGTATAGTCTGGTGGGTCCTGATTGTCCCATTACTTGGTTGTGGGGTCCTTGCATTCACTATGTGTAACTAATTATCTTCCATCATTATGAGGTGTTCCTCCAACTTGGTGCGTTTTTCAGTCTGTTACTTCTGTATGAAGTCAGAATAGCCTCACAGAGCTGCTGTTTTGATGTGAACTGCATCCCACCCTCATAGATCTTTTGCTTGATGATACTCCAAAGGTTCTCTATAGGGTTGAGGTCAGGGGAAGATGGTGGCCACACCATGAATTTATCTGATTTTATGCCCATAGCAGCCAATGACTCAGTGGTATTCTTTGCAGCATGAGATGGTGCATTGTCATGCATGAAGATGATTTTGCTCCTGAAGGCACGTTTCTGCTTTATATACCTTGGAAGAAAGCTGTCAGTCAGAAGCTCTATATAGTTTGCAGAGGTCATTTTCACACCTTCAGGAACCTTAAAGGGCCCTACCAGCTGTTTCCCCATGATTCTGGCCCAAAACATGACTTCTCCACTTTCTTGCTGATGTTGCAGCCTTATTTGGACATGGTGGCCATCCACCAACCATCCACTACTCCATCCATCTGGACCATCCAGGGTTCCTTGACACTCATCAGTAAGCAAGACTGTTTGAACATTAGTCTTCTTGTGTAACGCTCACGCCCAGACTGGTAGGCGTGGGTTTCTGGGGGTGTGGCCCCACTGGATCACTGACCTGACTACTCAGGAAGGGGCGCAACTAAGTAGCTTCCTAGGTGTTCGCTGGAGCCTCTAATGGTGAGGTCAGGCTTGTGTGGCAGGTAGCTACCAGATACCACTCCAGGGTGGTGTCTGTCTGTGGCTGCTGATCTCAACGGGGGACAGGATGCAGGTAGGGATGGATGCAATACAGGCAGGTGGAGGGGTACAGCAGAGACACTGACGGATAGACGGGCATGACATGACTGAGACACTGGCAGGCAGGTGGGCATGGCTGGCACTCTGGCAGACAGATGGGCATGGCCGAGACACTGGCAGGAAGGCAGGCATGGCTGGCACTCTGGCAGGACAGGCGGACAGGGCTGATACTTTGGTAGGACAGGTAGGAACTGGTATACAGGCTGGTGTATGGAAACAGGTAAGAACCTGTTCAGACTGGAGGGTATATTGGAACAGGTAGGGACCTGATCGGACTGGTGAATGTAAGGAAACAGGTAGAGACCTGTATGGCAAGTTGCAGAATGGAGATAGAGCAAGACCGCAAGAGGGGAAGCAAAGCAGGACCACAGGAGGCAGAGCCAAGAGCAAAGAAAGAGGAGTTGAAGCTAAGAGCAGAGAAAGAAAAGCCAGAGCTAAGAGCAGAGAAGGAGAAGGCAGAGCTAAGAGCAGAGAAGAAAGCAGAGCCAAAGCAGAGAAGGAGGAGGCGGAGCCAAGAGCTGATCTGCTGGAGGCGGAGCGTAGGGAGGAACAGCTGGAGGTGGAGCCTAGTGTGGACCCCACTGGAGGCGGAGCCAAGAGCCAGAAGGCACAGAACTACAAGTTGCGGGGAGTGGAGCAGAGAAGCACAGAGACACGGGTTGTGGCGAGCGGAGCAGAGAAGCACAGAGCCACAGGTTGTGGCGAGCAACGTAGAGAAGCACAGAGCAACAGGTTGTGGCGAGCGGAGCAGAGAAGCACAGACCCACGGGTTTGTGGCGAGCAGAGCAGAGAAGCACAGAACCACAGGTTATAGCGAGCAGAGCAGAGAGATGCAGAACCACAGGTAGCAGAACAGAGAGGGAACGCAGAGGTACACACAGCAGAGTGGGAATGGCAATTAAACAAAGAAGGAATGGGAACTGACATAGACCAGAGTTCAGACAGGAACAGACACAGATACACAAATAGAACATGGATAAAGGCCTGCATATTGCAGGCCTCAGAGTCAGACACAGAAGTAACGGAACACAGATTCAGACCAGGGTACAACGCCATACTGGGTGGCGGACACGGAGGCCAGAGACAGGACCTGGCACCTCAGTAGCAAGATGCTAACTGAGAGATAGTTTGCTTAGGCATCCTCCAATGGATGAGGACGCCTTAAGAATCAGAGGCCTCTAGGCAATTGGTCAAGGATGCCTTAGGGAGGTGCACACAGACTCAATAAGGATCTGGATTTGCCAGCGCAGCCCCCCTATGCACACAGCCAGGAAGTGTACACAGAGCAAGCAGCCATGAAGCACACGGCATGGAGACAGAACTCACAGCATGGCCCGGCTAGGGGGCCATGTATCAGGCAGGTAGGGGATAGAAGGCCATGCAGTGATGCCGGCAGAGTTGTTGCATCATGTATGTCTGGGCCCACTGTAACCGTTTCTGCTTGTGCACTGTTTAGGGGTGGCCGAATAGGAGGTTTTCTCCACCACAGCAAGCCTTTGATGGATCCTACACCTTGAGGTTCGAGGGACTTCAAAGGCACCAGCTGCTTCAAATAATTGTTTGCTGCTTTATAATGGTATTTTGGCAGCTGCTCTCTTAATCCAATAATAATAATAGTCTTTATTTATATAGCGCCAACATATTCTGCAGTGCTTTACAGCTTAACAGTTTCAAACACAACATTCATAAGTAATAAAGTTAGCAATACAATAATTAAAGTAAAATAAGATGACCCTGCTAGTGAGAGCTTAAAATCTACAATGAGGTGAGGGGAGATACAAAGTACAGGTGTGTATTTACAATTATGTATTTACAATGATGGTCCAGCCATCTTCAGGGAGTGGGGGATAGATGGGGATAGTGAATGGGCTACACACTCACATAAAATGACTTTGATTAGGGAACGTGATAGGCCGCTCTGAACAAATGTGTTTTGAGGGAGCGCCTAAAACTATGTAAATTGTGGATGGTCCTAATAGCTTGGGGTAGAGCATTCCAGAGAATTGGCGCAGCGCGGGAGTTGGGAGTGGGAGGTACGGATTAGTGCGGAGGTTAGTTGACAGTCATTTGCAGAGTGCAGAGGTCAGTTAGACCAAAATGAGGGAGGAGAGGTAAGGGGGTGCCACACTGTGGAGAGCTTTGTGGGTGAGAACAAGTACTTTGAATTGTATCCTGTAATGAATAGGCAGCAGTGTAACGACTGGCAAAGAGCTGACGCGTCCGACTAACGATTAGCTAGATGGACAACCCTGGCTGCTGGATTAAGAATAGACTGGAGAGGGGAAAGTTGAGTAAGGGGGAGGCCAATTAGTAGAGCATTGCAGTAGTCCAGGCGGGAGTGCATCAAGGCGACAGTGAGGGTTTTTGTTGTTTCCATGGTGAGAAAAGGACAGATTCTAGAGATGTTCTTTAGGTGTAAGCGGCACGAACGGGCAAGAGATTGTATATGGGATGTGAAGGAGAGATTGGAGCCAAACATAACACCCAGACAGCGCGCCTGCTGCTGGGGTGTTATTATAGTGCCACCTATGGAGAGGGAAATGTCATATTTAGGGAGGTTAGTAGATGGCAGGAGCAGAAGTAGTTCAGTTTTGGAGAAGTTGAGTTTCAGATCGAGAGCGGACATGATGTTGGAGACTGAGGACAGACAGTCACTGGCGTTCTGTAGTACAGCGGGAGTAAGGTCAGGGGATGATGTGTATAGCTGTGTGTCATCAGCATAAAAATGGTACTGAAAGCCAAATCTGCTGATGTTCTGTTCAATTGGGGCCATGTAGAGGGAGAGGAGAAGGGGGGCAAGGACTAAGCCCTGAGGTACCCCGACAGTGAGAGGAAGAGGAGATGAAGTGGAGCCAGAGAACAGAACACTGAAGGAGTGGTCAGAAAGATAGGTGGAGAACCAGGTGAGAGCAGTGTCCTTAATGCCTAGTGACTGGAGCCTAGAGAGTAGGAGATGTTGGTCAACAGTGTTGAAAGCTGCAGAAAGGTCGAGAAGAATGAGCAGAGAGTGGTCACCGTTACATTTTGGTGGTGCCAATATTCAAAAAGGGCTCTAAAAGTGAACCTGGAAATTATAGGCCAGTAAGTCTAACCTCTATTGTTGGTAAAATATTTGAAGGGTTTCTGAGGGATGTTATTCTGGATTATCTCAATGAGAATAACTGTTTAACTCCATATCAGCATGGGTTTATGAGAAATCGCTCCTGTCAAACCAATCTAATCAGTTTTTATGAAGAGGTAAGCTATAGGCTGGACCACGGTGAGTCATTGGACGTGGTATATCTCGATTTTTCCAAAGCGTTTGATACCGTGCCGCACAAGAGGTTGGTACACAAAATGAGAATGCTTGGTCTGGGGGAAATTGTGTGTAAATGGGTTAGTAACTGGCTTAGTGATAGAAAGCAGAGGGTGGTTATAAATGGTATAGTCTCTAACTGGGTCGCTGTGACCAGTGGGGTACCGCAGGGGTCAGTATTGGGACCTGTTCTCTTCAACATATTCATTAATGATCTGGTAGAAGGTTTACACAGTAAAATATCGATATTTGCAGATGATACAAAACTATGTAAAGCAGTTAATACAAGAGAAGATAGTATTCTGCTACAGATGGATCTGGATAAGTTGGAAACTTGGGCTGAAAGGTGGCAGATGAGGTTTAACAATGATAAATGTAAGGTTATACACATGGGAAGAAGGAATCAATGTCACCATTACACACTGAATGGGAAACCACTGGGTAAATCTGACAGGGAGAAGGACTTGGGGATCCTAGTTAATGATAAACTTACCTGGAGCAGCCAGTGCCAGGCAGCAGCTGCCAAGGCAAACAGGATCATGGGGTGCATTAAAAGAGGTCTGGATACACATGATGAGAGCATTATACTGCCTCTGTACAAATCCCTAGTTAGACCGCACATGGAGTACTGTGTCCAGTTTTGGGCACCGGTGCTCAGGAAAGATATAATGGAACTAGAGAGAGTACAAAGGAGGGCAACAAAATTAATAAAGGGGATGGGAGAACTACAATACCCAGATAGATTAGCGAAATTAGGATTATTTAGTCTAGAAAAAAGACGACTGAGGGGCGATCTAATAACCATGTATAAGTATATAAGGGGACAATACAAATATCTCGCTGAGGATCTGTTTATACCAAGGAAGGTGACGGGCACAAGGGGGCATTCTTTGCGTCTGGAGGAGAGAAGGTTTTTCCACCAACATAGAAGAGGATTCTTTACTGTTAGGGCAGTGAGAATCTGGAATTGCTTGCCTGAGGAGGTGGTGATGGCGAACTCAGTCGAGGGGTTCAAGAGAGGCCTGGATGTCTTCCTGGAGCAGAACAATATTGTATCATACAATTAGGTTCTGTAGAAGGACGTAGATCTGGGGATTTATTATGATGGAATATAGGCTGAACTGGATGGACAAATGTCTTTTTTCGGCCTTACTAACTATGTTACTATGTTACTATGTTACATTTTGCTGTCAGAAGGTCATTGGTCACCTTGATGAGTGCCGTTTCTGTTGAATGCAGGGGGCGGAAACCAGACTGTGAAGGGTCTAGGAGGGAATGAGTGGAGAGGTAACGGGTAAGGTGAGAGTAGATCAGGCACTCCAAGAGTTTAGAGATGAAAGGAAGATTGGAGACTGGTCTGTAGTTGTTTGTGCAGGATGGGTCGAGGGAGGGTTTTTTTTAGTAATGGAGTAATGATAGAGTGTTTGAAGGAGGAGGGGAAAATGCCAGAGGAGAGGGAGAGATTAAAGATTGTAGTTAGGTAAGTTGTGATGACTGGAGAGAGAGACTGGAGGAGATGTGAGGGAATGGGGTCAGTAGTGCATGTAGTCGGACGAGAAGAAGAGAGGAGCCTGGAGACTTCTTCTTCTGTGATGGGATCGAATGTGGAGAGTGAGCCAGGGGAAATGCAGGGCTGTTTTACTCTGTGCTTGGAGGTTCTGAGGGTGAGGGGCGCTATTTGGTACAGGGTGCTTCTAAGAGTGTCATTGTAGTGATGTACAGCCAGATCAGGACAGGAAAAAGAAGAGATTGGGGACAATGATGAGTGTAGGGAGTCTGAAAGTGCGTGAGGACTAACAGCATGTAGATTTCTGAATGTGTGGTAGGTAGGAAAGTGCTGGGGTGGGCGAGGAATTCTGAGTGTGAAGGATAGAATGTTGTGGTCAGAGAGGGGAAGCGGTGAATTTTTCTGACATAAACCTTCCTCATTATGCTTTTATCTGCATGAACTCTGTCTGTGCTCTGTTTCAGTCACAAATCTCTTCACAGTATGATGATCACTCTTAAGATTTTGTGAAATATCTAATGTTTTCATACCTTGTCCAAGGCATTGCACTATTTAGCGCTTTTCAGCAGCAGAGAGATCCTTTTTATTTCCCATATTGCTTGAAACCTGTGGCCTGCTTAATAATGTGGAACATTATTTTTAAGTAGTTTTCCTTTAATTAGAATCACCTGGAAAACTAAATATCACATATGTTTAAGATTGATTTCAGTGATCCATTGAGCCATGAGACACAATACCATCCACGAGTTTATTTGAAAAACAAAACAATTAAATCTTTATGACACTTAAATCCAATTTGCATAATAATTTGGAACACAGTGTATATATACACTGCACAGTAACACTTCTCCTGTTCTGTATGTATACATTGCACAGGACCACTTCTTCTCCTTTCCTTTATATATACACTGCCCAGTAACACTTCTGTCAACACTGATTTATTATTATCAGTAAAAAAATGGAAAACCCATTTAAATGGATTATCCCAAATAAACTCCTATCCCGAGAACTGGAGCTCTAAAGAGCACCATGTAAATGGAGCTGTGGTCGATCATGCACACTGGGGTGCCATTCACATGTGGCTCTTCAAATAACACCTTTAAGAGGATTATTGAGGTGCGCGACAAAGTGTAGCAAAATTTAGTGATGTGGGGTGGGGAGTGTTATAGTATGTGGGCTGGTGGGGTTTGTGTGACAGGGCTACTTATTTGTCCAAGTTCGGCCCTGGACAGCAGGCACAATTCAGGAATAAGAAACTTGTCAGGAGGTGAGCAGACTACAGTGGCTTGCAAAAATGCTCACTCCCTTGGCATTTTTTGTGTTTTGCTACCTCACAACCTGGAATTTCACAGTTTTTTTAGGGTTTGCATCAGTTCAGGTAAAGAACATGCTCAAAACTGTAAAAATGTGGCTTTCCTTTTATTGTGAAGGCATCAACAAACAAAATAACTGACCATGTCAGTGTGCATAACTATTCAGCCCATTAAAATCAGTACTTTATAGAGCCTCCTTTTGTGGCAACTACAGCTGCAAGTTGCTTTGAATAAGTCTCTATGAGCTTTCCGCATGTTGCCACTGAGATTTTTCCCCTTTTCTCAAGGCAAAACTGCTTCAGCTCCTTCAATTAAGATGGTTTCCTCTGAAAAACAGCAATGTTCAAGTCTGACCACAGATTCTCAGTTGGATTAAGGTCTGGGCTTTGACTAGGCCACTACAAAACATTTACACGTTTCCCCTTAACCCCTTAGTGACAGAGCCAATTTGGTACTTAATGACAGGGCCAATTTTTGCAATTCTGACCACTGTCACTTTATGAGGTTATAACTCTGGAACGCTTCAATGGATCCCGCTGATTCTGAGATTGTTTTTTCGTGACATATTGTACTTCATGTTAGTGGTAACATTTCTTCGATATTACTTGCGATTATTTAAGAAAAAAAAGGAAATATGGCGAAAAATTTTTAAATTTTGCAATTTTCAAACTTTGTATTTTTATGCCCTTAAATCAGAGAGATATGTCACAAAAAATAGTTAATAAATAACATTTCCCACATGTCTACTTTACATCAGCACAATTTTGGAAACAAAATTTTTTTTTTGTTAGGGAGTTATAAGGGTTAAAAGTTGACCAGCAATTTCTCATTTTTACAACACCATTTTTGTTTAGGGACCACATCACATGTGAAGTCATTTTGAGTGGTTTATATGATAGAAAATAATGAAGTATGACACCATTCTAAAAACTACACCCCTCAAGGTTCTCAAAACCACATTCAAGAAGTTTATTAACCCTTTACGTGCTTCACAGGAACTGAAACAATGTGGAAGGAAAAAATGAACATTTAACTTTTTTTTGCAAACATCTTAATTCAGAACCATCTTTTTTATTTTCACAAGTGTAAAAACAGAAATGTAACCATAAATTTTGTTATGCAATTTCTCCTGAATACGCCAGTACCCCATATGTGGGGGTAAACCACTTTTTGGGCGCACCGCAGAACTTAGAAGTGAAGGAGCGCCGTTTGACTTTTTCAATGCAGAATTGGCTGGAATTGAGATCGGACACGATGTCACATTTAGAGAGCCCCTGATGTGCCTAAACAGTGGAAACCCTCCACAAGTGACACCATTTTGGAAACTAGACCCCTTAAGGAACTTATCTAGATGTGTGGTGAGCACTTTGAACCCCCGAGTGCTTCACAGAAGTTTATAACGTAGAGCCGTGAAAATAAAAAATCGCTTTTGTTTACACAAAAATGATCTTTTCGCCCACAAATTCTTATTTTCACAAGGGTAACAGGAGAAATTAGACCACAAAAATTTGTTGTGCGATTTCTCCTGAATACGTCGATACCCCATATGTGAGGGTAAACCACTGTTTGGGCGCACCGCAGAGCTTGGAAGAGAAGGAGTGCCGTTTTACTTTTTCAATGTAGAATTGGCTGGAATTGAGATTGGATGCCATGTCGCGTTTGGAGAGCCCCTGATGTGCCTAAACAGTAGAAATCCCCCACAAGTGACCCCATTTTGGAAACTAGACCCCTTAAGGAACTTATCTAGATGTGTGGTGAGCACTTTGAACCCCCATGTGCTTCACAGATGTTTATAATGTAGAGCCGTGAAAAAAAAATCGCATTTTTTCTACAAAAATGATCTTTTTGCCCACAAATTTTTATTTTCACAAGGGTAACAGGAGAAATTAGACCACAAAAGTTGTTGTGCAATTTCTCCTGAGTACGCTGATACCCAATATGTGGGGGTAAACCACTGTTTGGGCGCACGGCAGAGCTCGGAAGGGAAGGAGCGCCGTTTTGGAATGCAGATAGAATGGTCTGTGGGCGTTATGTTGCGTTTGCAGAGCCCCTGATGTACCTAAACAGTAGTAACCCCCCACAAGTGACCCCGTTTTGGAAACTAGACCCCCCAAGGAACTTATATAGATGTGTGGCGAGAACTTTGAATGCCCAAGTGCTTCACAGAAGTTTATAATGCAGAGTCATAAAAAAAATATATATATATATTTTTCCACAAAAAGGATTTTGTAGCCCCCAAGTTTTTATTTTCACAAGGGTAACAAGAGAAATTGGACCCCAAAAGTTGTTGTCCAATTTGTCCTGAGTATGCTGGTACCCCATATGTGGGGGTAAACCACTGTTTGGGCGCACGGCAGAGCTCAGAAGGGAGGGAGCACCATTTGACTTTTTGAGCGCAAAATTGGCTGTCGTGTTTGGAGACCCCCTGATGTACCTAAACAGTGGAAACCCCCCAATTCTAGCTCCAACCCAACTCCAACACACCCCTAACCCTAATCCCAACCCGATCCATAATCCTAATCACTAACCCTAACGATAATCCCAACCCTTATCCCAAAACAACCCTAATGTCAACCCTAACCATAACCCTAATCAAAAAACTAAATCCAACACACCCCTAATCCTAATCTCAACACTAACCTCAAACCTAACCCTAATCCCAATACACCCCTAATCACAACCCTAACCTTAACCCTAATCCCAAACGTAACCCTAATCCCAAGCGTAACCCTAATACCAACCCTAACCCTAATACCAACCCTAATCCAAACCCTAACCCTAATCCCAACTCTAACCCTAACTTTAGCCCCAACCCTAACCCTAGCCCTAAGACTACTTTCACACTTGCGTCGTTTGGCATCCGTCGCAATCCGTCATTTTGGACAAGAAACGGATCCTGCAAATGTGCCCGCAGGATGTGGCTTTTGCCCATAGACTTGTATTGCCGACGGATCGTGACGGATGGCCACACGTCGCGTCCGTAGTGCACTGGATCAGTGTTTTGGCGGACCGTCAGCACAAAAAAACGTTCAATGTAACGTTTTTTTGTACGTCGCATCCGCCATTTCTGACCGCGCATGCGTGGCCGTATCTCCGCCCCCTCCTCCCCAGGACATAGATTGGGCAGCGGATGCGTTGAAAAACTACATCCGCTGCCCACGTTGTGCTCAATTTTCACAACGTGCGTCGGTATGTCGGGCCGAGGCATTGCGACGGCCCCGTACCGACGTAAGTGTGAAAGAAGCCTAACCCTAAATTTAGCGCCAACCCTAACTCTAAATTTAGCCCCAACCCTAACCCTAAATTTAGCCCTAACCCTAACCCTAGCCCTAACCCTACCCCTAACCCTAGCCCTAACCCTACCCCTACCACTAACCCTACCCCTAACCCTAGCCCTAACCCTACCCCTAACCCTACCCCTAACCCTAACCCTACCCCTAACCCTATCCCTACCCCAAACCCTACCCCTAACCCTACCCCTAGCCCTAACCCTACCCCTAACCCTACCCCTAACCCTACCCCTACCCCTAACCCTAACCCTACCCCTAACCCTACCCCTTACCCTAATTTTAGCCCCAACTGCTCTTCTGCCGGCCGGCAGATGGAGACAGATGGCGGGCGCACTGCACATGCGCCCGCCATTTTCTTTTGCCCAGAAGATGCCGGCGGCCAGGAGGAGCAGCAGGAGGATCCAGGGACACAGGTGAGTATGATAGGGTCCCCGAATCCCCCTATTTCTCTGTCCTCTGATGTGCGATCACATCAGAGGACAGAGAATTACACTTAGCTTTTTTTTTTTTTTTTGCGGTCGCCGGTAAATAGTTAATTACCGGCGATCGCAAAACAGGGGTCGCTAAAACCGACCCCCGATCATGCTCTTTGGGGTCTCGGCTACCCCCGGCAGCCGAGACCCCAAAGATTATCGCGGGGCCGGCCGGGGGGCGCACTGCGCATGCGCCCGCCATTTTCAAGATGGCGGCGCCCACCGGGAGCCACGAGGAGCATCGGGGGAAATAGGTAAGTATTGGGGGGCTACCTGGGACCTCTTTTCTCTATATTCCGATGTGCGATCACATCGGAGGATAGAGAAATTAAAAAGAGATCGCGTTTTTTTTTTTTGCGATCGCCGGTAAACGGTTAATTACCGGCGATCGCAAATGCGGGGTGGGTTAAAACCCCCCCGAATCATGTTCTCTGGGGTCTCGGCTACCCCCGGCAGCCGAGACCCCGGAGAAAATCCGACTCTGGGGGGCGCTATTTACTTTTTCCACAGCGCCGTTAATTAACGGCGCTGTGGTTTAAGTACCCTTAGCGGCCGCCGTTAAAAGGCGTATCGGCGGTCGCTAAGGGGTTAAACCATTTGAGTGTTTTTTTTTGCGGTAAACTCCAGTTTCAACTTGGGAACTCTGCAACTCCTTCAGGGTTACCTTTGGTCTCTGTGCTGCCTCTCCTATTAATGCCCTCCTTACCTGGGCTGAGAGTTTTGGTGGGCGGCCCTCTCTTGGCAGGTTTGCTGTGGTACCATATTCTTTCCATTTGACGATAATGGATTTTATGGTGCTCCGGAGGATCATCAGAGATTGTGATTTTTTTTTATAACCAAACCCTGACTTTTACTTCTTAATATCTTTGTCCCTGACATGTTTGGAAATCTCCTTGGTCTTCATGGTGGTGTTTTGTTATTGATGCCTCTTCCTTAATGGAGACAAAGAAAACCCTATATTAAGGGTCACCAATCTAACCCAAAAAGAGGTGCGAAATCAGCTAAATTAGATTAAAATAGATAAATCTCCGGGTCCGGATGGCATACACCCATGAGTACTAAGAGAGCTAAGTAATGTAATAGACAAACCATTATTTCCTATATTTAGGGACTCTATAGTGATGGGGACGGTTCCACAGGACTGGCGCATAGCAAATGTGGTACCAATATTCAAAAAGAGCTCTAAAAGTGAACTTGGAAATTATAGTCCAGTAAGTCTAACCTCTATTGTTGGTAAAATATTTGAAGGGATGCTATTCTGGATTATCTCAATGAGAATAACTGTTTAACTCCATATCAGCATAGGTTTATGAGGAATTGCTCCTGTCAAACCAACCTCATCAGTTTTTATGAAGAGGTAAGCTGTAGACTGGAAAAAGGTGAGTCAATGGACATGGTATACCTTGATTTTTCCAAAGGGGCTGATACCGTGTCACACAAGAGGTTGGTACACAAAATGAGAATGCTGGGTCTGGGGGGAAATGTGTGTAAATGGCTTAGTGATAGAAAGCAGAGGGTGGTTATAAATGGTACATTCTCTAACTGGGTTGCTGTGACCAGCGGGGTACAGCAGGGTCGGTGTTGGGACCTATTATCTTCAACATATTTAACGATCTGGTAGAAGGTTTACACAGTAAAATATCGATATTTGCAGATGATACAAAACTATGTAAAGCAGTCAATACAAGAGAAGATAGTATACTTCTACAGATGGATCTGGATAAGTTGTAAACTTGGGCTGAAAGGTGGCAGATGCGGTATAACAATGTTAAATGTAAGGTTATACACAAAGGAAGAGTGAATTAATATCACCATTACACACTGAATGGGTAACCACTGGGTAAATCTGACAGGGAGAAGGACTTGGGGATCCTAGTTAATGATAAACTTACCTGGAGCAGCCAGGGCCAGGTAGTAGCTGCCAAGGCAAACAGGATCATGGGGTGCATTAAAAAGAGGTTTGGATACACATGATGAGAGCATTATACTACCTCTGTACAAATCCCTTGTTAGACCGCACATGGAGTACTGTGTGCAGTTTTGGGCACCGGTGCTCAGGAAAGATATAATGGAACTAGAGAGAGTACAAAGGAGGGCAACAAAATAAGTAAAGGGGATGAGGGATTTACAATACCCAAAGAGATTAGCAAAATTAGGATTATTTAGTCTAGAAAAAAGACGACTGAGGGACAATCTAATAACCATGTATAAGTACATAAGAAGACAATACAAATATCTCTCGGAGGATCTCTTTATACAAAGGAAGGTGACGGTCACAAGGGGGCATTCTCTGGGTCTGGAGGAGAGGTTTTCCACCAACATAAAATAGGATTCTTTACGGTTAGTGCTGTGAGAATCTGGAATTCCTTGCCTGAGGAGGTGGTGATGGCGAACTCAGTTGAAGGGGTTCAAGAGAGGCCTGGATGTCTCCCTGTAGCATAGCAATATTGCATCTTACAGTTATTAGGTTCTTTAGAAGGATGTAGATCTGGGGATTTATTCTGATGGAATATAGGCTGAACAGGATGGACACATGTCTTTTTTTTCGGCCTTGCTAACTATGTTACTGTGTGTCCTTTCACAAAAGGTGGGTATATACTGACAGACCATGTGACACCTAGATTGCACACAGGGGACTTCCTTTCGCTAAGCATGTGACATATGAAGGTAATTGCTTGCACCAGACATTTTAGGAGCTTAATAGCAAAAGGGATGAATGCATATGCACATGCCAATTTTTACTTGTTTGATCCCATAAACTTACCGTATATACTCGAGTATAAGCCGGGATTTTCAGCCCAAATTTTTGGGCTGAAAGTGCCCCTCTCGGCTTATAATCGAGTCAAGGTGGGTGGCAGGGTCGGCGGGTGAGGTGGTGAGGGCGCTGAGGCATACTTACCTGCTTCCAGCGATCCTGACGCTCCCTCTGCCGTCCCACGGTCTCTGGGTGCTGCAGCTCTTCCTCTATCAGCGGTCACATGGGACCGCTCATTAGAGAAATGAATAAGCGGCTCCACCTCCCATAGGGGTGGAGCCGCCTATTCATTTCTCTAATCAGCGGTAACGATGACCGCTGATAGATAAAGAAGCTGCGGCACCGAAGACAGCTGTCCGAGAGAAGGAGCCGGATGCCAGGACCAGGTAAGTATCGCATAGTCACCTGTCCACGTTCCAGCCGCCGGGCGCCGCTCCATTTTCCCGGCGTCTCTGCGCTCTGACTGTTCAGGTCAGAGGGCGCGATGACGCATATAGTGTGCGCGGCGCCCTCTGCCTGATCAGTCAGAGCGGAGAGACGCCGGGACCGGACGCAGGGTGCTGCAAGCAAGAGAGTTGAGTATGTGTTTTTTTTTTACTGCAGCAGCAGCAGCGACAATGGCAGAGCTTTCTATGGGGCAATATGAACGGTGCAAGAGCACTATATGGGGCAGAGCTATAGGGCAATAATGAACGGTGCAAGAGCACTATATGGGGCACAGCTATAGGGCAATAATGAACGGTGCAGAGCACTATATGGGGCACAGCTATAGGGCAATAATGAACGGTACAGAGCACTATATGGGGCACAGCTATAGGGCAATAATGAACAGCGCAGAGCACTATATGGGGCACAGCTATAGGGCAATAATGAGCGGCGCAGAGCACTATATGGGGCACAGCTATAGGGCAATAATGAACGGTGCAAGAGCACTATATGGGGCAGAGCTATAGGGCAATAATGAACGGTGCAGAGCACTATATGGGGCACAGCTATAGGGCAATAATGAACGGCGCAGAGCACTATATGGGGCAGAGCTATAGGGCAATAATGAACGGCGCAGAGCACTATATGGCACAGCTATTGGGAAATAATGATCTACTTTTATTATTGAAATTCACCAGTAGCTGCTGCATTTTCCACCCTAGGCTTATACTCGAGTCAATAAGTTTTCCCAGTTTTTTGTGGCAAAATTAGGGGGGTCGGCTTATACTCGGGTCGGCTTATACTCGAGTATATACGGTAATTTATTCCTAAATTTCTGTCACTTCACTTCACCAACTTAGACTATTTATTGCTGATGAATCACACACAAATCGGATTACAAAAATATTTAAAATATTTAAACACAGGTTGTAGTTTAACAAAATAAATAAGAAAGAGATGAATACTTTCATAAGCAACTGCAAATATCGGAAATGTTTGGAAATGTATTTTGTCTTTTATAAAATAGGAATGCACTAGAGATGCAAAAAGTTGTCTCTTATCACTCGTCAATGTTACAATCCAGTGAATGCACTTTTTGTAGTTAATTCTAGTTTTATCTTCAGTAGAAAAAAATAAGATTGAGGGCTTTGAACTGCTTTAATGTTTTGTAGCGCTTGAAGAATGAAGATGAAAAAAGTATAATTCACAGGCAGCAATACAAGGTGTCCTGCTTGATTATATGGCGGGACAATAAATTTATACAGAGTCAGCACCTACTGGCATATTGCCCTATTTATGAATCTATGTTTTATTTCCAGACTACAACTCCCATTTTCTATCATCAGAACAGCAGTAGTATACCACACTTCATCTGCAGTAGTTGTCCAAGGTTGTAGCCGTTTCTATCCTTATATCTAATGCTGAGCTCTGTGCACTGAGGTCTTCTTTCTAGGCATCAAAACACCAAAATGGCTGCTGCTTTCCCTGACTCAACTTTTAAAGTGGCTTCAATAGTCCATCTTTATTGGCTGTGCTATATCATGTGACGTGATAGCTGCAAGGCATAATGAGAAGCATGTAAGGGCCTGTGCACCCTCTCTGGCTGATACACTCTTCATTAATATGTAAAATGGTGTAGATTATTTTTAGGTGATTCATTCGAATGAAAAAACAAATTGTTCTTATCTACCAGTACATGCTAATTTCACAAAATTCAACTAGAAGTCAATTCATATTGATGGGTTCAGCTCTAGAATTGAAATGAAATAATTTTAAGTAGGCTTCACCTTACTATGATTCCTAATATTCAAGAAAATATGCCAATTCTAAACCTACAATTTGCTTTATAAACTGTGGGTAAAGACGTCGCCCTAATTAACTATAAGCAAAACAATCATTGACGCTTTTTTTTTAAGACAAATTATCTCCAGGAATTACAGGAATGTTCTTTTTTTAAGGTACAGTTCACCAGGTATTTATTACAATGCAATTGGTGGTAGGTGTCAAAAGTGTTCTGACATTGCTTGTGACACAGTTACAGTTTGACCTTGTAGAACAAGCAATTTAAATCAGCATCGTTGACCACAAGTTCTTCCCATTATATTTCCCATCCACCTAATTGCAACTTCCAGCATCTATTATCTCCTTTATTCTCACAGTGTTATGGTTTTCATTTGATTGATGCCATTTTCAGGAGTCAATTAAATTAAATTCACTCACTGTATACATTATTGATTTCAGAATGTGCTGCACAAAAACTATCGCCACACGTGATTGGGCTGTTAAGGGAACAGCGTAGGATGGTTCATGGTCACAGGTCATAGTCATTTGTCTTGTGAACAATCAGGACCGATGTGCTATGTAATCATCTAACCTCAGACTGATGGACGTACATATTACTGCTATTATTCTTCATGTCACTGGCAATTCTCAAGGCAGAATACCACTAAAATAACAATTATCATCTTAGACAATCTATCAATAAATGAGGTGTAAATAGCTACAGTAACATAGCTATACTTATGGAGTATGGACAGGAACAATATCTAATACTCTATCCCTGTAATTTTTATGTTTTCAAACATCAGGGGGATTAATTGAGACAGATGTTTTTTGCACCAGTTTAGATCCTGTGTCCGCAGATATAAGATGCCAAAAATTCATGGGGAGCCATTTGCCTCTTTATGAACTTCGCCCATCTCTCAGCTGCCTGTGTGGGAAAAGTATACTCCTGTCATGGACTAGAGTATATGTTTGCTGCAATTTAGATACAGGAAAGAAATATATCTGGGTACCGTGTTAGCCAGTGGATAGAAAAATATTTAGAATTGAGAGTCCTCAGTGGTTGATACCTTTTAATGGCTAACTGAAAAGATGGTAACAAATTGCAAGCTTTCGAGACTACTCAGGTCCCTTCATCAGGCCTAGACTACGCCTGATGAAGAGACCTGAGTAGTCTCGAAAGCTTGCAATTTGTTACCATCTTTTCAGATAGCCATTAAAAGGTATCAACCACTGAGGACTCTCAATTCTAAATATTTTGCTGTAATTTATGCCACTTTCCTTGATGGCTACCAACTCAGTAGGAAAGTGCTCCCCTAGTGGAGCTTTCTACTAACTTTGCCACATTTCAAAAGAGATGTTACTCAAAGCATGGCACTTGATGACCAACATTCCTCTAAATGACATGCAAATTGTCCATATTAATAGCGACTAACAAATGTTTTTTTTTCCTTTACTTTCTTCAACGTTCACAAATTGCAGACATGTTGCATTTTTTGGACGCAATCGGGACAAAAAACATATTTGCCATAATTTTCTAGAATTGTGGAAAAATATTGTGATTTTACAGTGAATGTAGGTCTACACTTCCTTTGCCTTTCTAAAATCATCAGAACTGGCAAGACTCAAAATCTGGTTTTACACTGGAAAATTCAAATCTGGCAAGTGTCATTTTAGGCAGCAAAAAGTGTGCAATGTCTTTACCTGTCCCTTTAGTCCTGAGAAAGCATTTTAATTGGGCATTGTACTTTATGTTAATATTAAATGTAGGTTTTGAAATAATAAGCAAAATCTTTTTTTGGGAAAATGTAAAAAAAAATGACACTTTTCAAACTTTTAATAATGTGTCTGTCAAAACAGATATACCACATACATTATGTGTCTGTCAAAACAGATATACCACACAAATTGTACCATTTTAAAGACGAATCCCTAAGGGTATGTGTCCATGTTCAGGATTGCATCAGGATTTGGTCAGGATTTTCCATCAGTTTTTGTAAGCCAAAACCAGGAGTGGATGATAAATACAGAAGTTGTGCATATGTTTCTATTATACTTTTCCGCTAATTGTTCCACTCCTGGTTTTGGCTTACAAAAACTGATGAAAAATCCTGACCAAATCCTGATGCAATCCTGAACGTGGACACATACCCTTACAGTATTCAAGATGGTGCTTAGAAAGATTATTAAACATTAAGGAACTTCACTTGATCTAATGCAAAGCATAATGAAAAAATAAAAATTTCCATTCAAATTTTTTTTAAATATGGAAATGAAAATATTGAGACATGTGAAGTCTCAGAAAAGAAGCTGCACCATTTAGAGCTCAAATTTTACTGGAATGGTTGCCTGACTTCGTGTCTCATTTGCCCCTGGTACACTGGTACAGATTTAACTATCTAGATGTAACCCCATTTTTGAAAACTAAACCACTAAAAGCATCATAGGATGTAGTGATTATTTTGACTTTAAAAGTATCTTCAGGAAATTAATCTGCGGCTGATGGCAAAAAATGTAAGAAACGTTCATTTTTCTCCAGTAGGGTTTTTTTTTCGATGTTGACCGTGTAGTATAATTTACATATTAAACACTTTTTGTAGGTCAGTAATATTAACAAAATAGGACATTTATACAGTTTTTTGTTTGGCAGCGCAGTGGCTCAGTGGTCAGCATGATCAGTGGTGGATTATAAAGAGGACAATCTGGGCGGTAGCCCAGAGCCCAGTGGTGTGGGGGGGCCCTGGGCAACCGCTCATTTTGACCGCCGCCATCAGGGCACTACTTCCCTGACTGGCGTATGAGCCCGATGGGCAGAGGGGGCCCACATCGGGCCCCGTCTCATCTGCTCACCGGGACCCTACCGGCGCTGCGGCAGTTTAACACTATTGACGAGCGGGCGTGCGCCCGCACGTCAATAGTTAACAGCCACCAGCAAATTGGAGGCTGGCAGCGGACATCAGCCACAGGGCTCACGTCATCGGCGTCTGATGTCATTGTCAGTCGATGGTGAGTGCGCGCTGCTGGAGGGAGCATCGCCGAAGGAGCGTGGACAGGTGAGGAGAACTAGAATTTTTGTATTGCGAACGCAATGCTGGACACACTGGGGGCAGAGATGCTGGACACACTGGGGGCAATATGCTGGACACACTGGGGCAGAGATGCTGGACACACTGGGGGCAATATGCTGGACACACTGGGGGCAAAATGCTGGACACACTGGGAGCAAAATGCTGGACACGCTGGGGGCTGACTGCTGGACACACTGGGGGCTGACTGCTGGACACACTGTGGGCTGAATGTTGGACGCACTTGGGGCTCAATGCTGGACACACTGAGCGCTGAATGCTGACACACTGGGGGCAATATGCTGGACACACTGGGGGCAAAATGCTGGACACTGGGGGCAGAATGCTGGACAAACTGGGGCAATATGCTGGACACACTGGGGCAGAATGCTGGACACACTGGGGGCAATATGCTGGAGACACTGGGGCAGATTGCTGGACACACTGGGGGCAGAATGCTGGAGACACTGGGGCAGATTGGTGGACACACTGGGGGCAATATAGTGGACACACTGGAGGCAGAGATGCTGAACACACTGGGGGCAATATGCTGGACACACTGGGGGCAATATGCTGGAAACACTGGGGCAGAGATGCTAGACACATTGAGGCAGGATGCTGGACACACTGGGGGCATTATGCTGGACACACTCGGGGCAGGATGCTGGACGCGCTGGGGGCAGGATGCTGGACGCACTGGGGGCAGGATGCTGGATGCACTGGGGGCAGGATGCTGAATACACTGGGGCAGAATGCTGGACAATCTGGAGGCAATATGCTGGACACACTGGGGCAGAATGCTGGACACACTGGGGGCAATATGCTGGACACACTGGGGGCTGACTGCTGGACACACTGGGGGCAGGATGCTGGACACACTGGGGGTAGGATGCTGGACACATTGGCGGCATAATGTTGGACTAACTGGGGGCAATATGCTGGACACACTGGGGCAGAATGCTGGACACACTGGGGGCAATATGCTGGAGGCACTGGGGCAGATTGCTGGACACACTGGGGGCAGATTGCTAGACACACTGGGGCAGATTGCTGGACACACTGGGGGCAATATGCTGGACACACTGGGGGCTGACTGCTGGACACACTGGGGGCAGGATGCTGGACACACTGGTGGCAGGATGCTGGACACATTGGCGGCAGAGATGCTGGACATTGGGGGCAGGAGGCTGGACACATTGGGGGCAGAGATGCTGGTCACATTGGGGGCAGAGATGCTGGACACACTGTGGGCAGAGATGCTGGACACACTGGGGGCAGGATGCTGGACACACTGTGGGCAGAGATGCTGGACATACTGGGGGCAGAGATGCTGGACATTAGGGCCAGAGATCCTGGACACTGGGGGCAGAGATGCTGGAAATTGGGGCAGAGAAGCTGGACACACTGGGAGCAGGACTGGAGACAGATGGGGCAGGATTGGAGACATGGGCAGAATGTAGATACGGGGCATGATTGGAGACATGGTCCAGAATGAAAGACATGGGGCAGGATTGGAGACAGATCATGCAGGATCATGGGGCAGGATGGATACGATGGAGACTGATGGGGCAGGATGGGGAGATTAGATGGGGCAGGATGGGGAGATCATATGGGGCAGAATGGATACTCATGAGGGCAGGAGGGGAGAACATATGGCTGGAGCCAGGAATGAGATACATGGGGCCAGGATGGGGGATATTATTATTACCATAGGGGCTAATTAAGGGACATTATTACTGCAGTGATATATTTATTTTATTTTTTGAGGACACTGCTTTAAATGGGGGGGCGGTCCTGTTACTGTGTAGAGTGACATTATGTCGCCTCTTTTTCTTCATGTGGTGTAACGTAGAAGTTGGGAAAAATTAAGTAATGTGTTCTGCAAGCGGAGCTCGAGATAATTTTAAATGGGGGGGCGGTCCTGTTACTGTGTAGAGTGACACTATGTCGCCTCTTTTTCTTCATGTGGTGTAATGTAGAAGTTGGGAAAAATTAAGTAATGTGTTCTGCAAGCTGAGCTCGAGATAACTGTGTTATTTCCTGCAGAGACAAGTCATGGTTGGATGAAGTGATGGCGGTCTGTGCTGGATGAAAGATGAAGGACTTCACCTAGAGACGTCACTGGTGAGTCAGTGTTACCTATACACTGACACTATACACTGTATGCTATATACAGAGCTCCTGTGTATAATGTCACCGTTGATCACTGTATTACCTGTACACACACACTGCATACTAAGTACAGATCTCCTGTGAATACTGGCACTTATGGTGATAGTATTGTGTTTTTTTTTCTTCCTAAATGAAGGGTAAATTGACTAGATCAATGGATGTTTGACAGGTTATAGTTTCACACAGCAACTATTTTTCTGGAATAATCTGGTTCAGGTATATGATGACCCCATTGCATGACCATGTCACATGACCCTGTCACATGACCTGGGGGGCCAGAGTGTCTGATAGCCTTGTAGTAGTGTATAATCGGGTCCTTTCATCAAACTCAATCTGACAGGTGCCCCGCCCCTATCAAAGTGTATCAAAGTGTGTAACCCCTCCCCTCCCCTTGTCTGACGGCTGGTATCCAGCTGTCCCTCCTTGTTTGATTTCCCCATATCGTTTGATATACTTTAATTTGCTGCAGTTCAATATTATTCCCCGTATTTGTTTTATACGTAGTTCGAGCGTAAGTCTGTAAGCTGTGTTTTATTCACAGTGTACACATTGATATACTTTAATTTTCTGCAGTTCGATATTATTCTCGTATTTTGTATTATATTAGATTTTATACGTAGCTCGATTTTGATTCTGTAAGCTGTGTTTTATTCACAGTGTCCAGATATAGTGCAGAACTTTGTTTTATAACACAACCAGCTGTTTATTTGTGTTTCTACTGACCATTAACTAAATGTTTATTTTCACAAACAGAAGAGACAGATTTTCTGTTTGTACCTGTATTGTACCTGTAGGGTTATGTAGGGTTATCTGCGGGTCAGAGGTTTATAACACCTAGGTCAATTGTTGTTGTATTCGCTTTCCCAATAAATGTTTATTTTCACAAACAGAAGAGACAGATTTTCTGTTTGTACCTGTATTGTACCTGTAGGGTTATGTAGGGTTATCTGCGGGTCATTTGCCCAGGCAGTGTGTATTATTTATGTTTTTATAACGCACCATGTTTGATATTTGCTTTCTCTTTTTTGTGTCTGTAGATGTCATCTGAGAAGTTATTTGTGTTTCTACTGAGCATTAACTAAATGCTTATTTTCAGTGGTTTATAACACCTAGGTCATTTGTTTTTGTTCTGTAAGCTGTGTTTATTCACAGTGTACCAGATTTTCTCTTTTGTGCCTATATATATATATATATATATATATATATATATATATAATATGCCCCAATGTTACAACACAAGCAAGTAAGAAGCGGTGTGTTTTATACGAATATAAATTTTATTTCTCACAATAAAACAGCATCTCAAATTTTAATTTAGCTATTTACAGCCGGTATACATTAACAGTCGGCATGACTGAGTGTAATATTGCACTCAATACTGTGCAAAGGGTCTGAATACTTATGTCCGTGTGATATTTCAGTTTTTCTTTTTAATAAATTCGCAAAAAAAATCTACATTTTTGTTTTGTTCAGGCATGATGGAGTGCAGAGTGTACATTAATATATATATCTCAGAATGCAGCTGAATAGTATTGCTAATTAGTCCATATAAAGAGATAGAGATGATAGAGATGATAGAGATAGAGATAATAAGCCTCTATGATTGTTACTTTTGCACATGTATTACTGTTTTTCTTATTTTTTGTGTAAAATCTCGGTCAGGCAGGCACGAACACACAGATTTTCTGTTTGTACCTGTATTGTACCTGTAGGGTTATGTAGGGTTATCTGCGGGTCACGTTTTTCTATTTTAGCGCTGCCACATCCACATATATTATTCCAGCTTTCTTTAATTCTGCATTATTTTATCACATGATGAAAATAGCCATTTTATATTGAATTACTGCAGCTCGCGGAGCGTTACCACTGGATTCGTTTCTCAATTAATTTCCCAGCTAGCGGCGCTATCTATAATTATGCTTATACCTTAGGCGTGTATTTACATGGCACTGTAATTCGCACTTTTACACACTATATGTGGATTACAGCCGGTATACAGTAACAGTCGGCATGACTGAGTGTAATATTGCACTCAATACTGTGCAAAGGGTCTGAATACTTATGTCCGTGTGATATTTCAGTTTTTCTTTTTAATAAATTCGCAAAAAAAATCTACATTTCTGATTTGTTCAGGCATGATGGAGTGCAGAGTGTACATTAATATATATATCTCAAAATGCAGCTGAATAGTATTGCTAATTAGTCCATATAAATAGAAAATTATGTAGAAACCCAAAGTTTTGATAAGTGTATGATAATATACCAATATTAACTATTTGTGCTATTTTAGGCGCAAATTTGGTCTATATGTATAACAGTCAGGAGTTCGGGCGATGAAATATGTGTTACAAGCGTAGTGAATTGCAGATATATTCTGTAGTGTATGTCATTTTGAGAAATGTGTAGCATAACCAATTACCTATCACAGCCACTAGATGGCAGAATATCATATTAATTATACATTGGGGTTTACTTTTGGAAACTTACAAATTCATTGGAAATTTTTTAACCCATTATTGCTTAGGCAAATTCATTGGAAATTATAAATTTATTGTACTAACTACATGCACTCATATTGATAAAACTTTACCTCAGCCTCTATGATTGTTACTTTTGCACATGTATTACTGTTTTTCTTATTTTTTGTGTAAAATCTCGGTCAGGCAGGCACGAACACACACACAACAAACACACATAACATACAAAACACACACAACACATACAACACACATGACAAACATACACACACAACATACAGAACACATACAACACATGCGACACACACAACGCACACACAACAAACACACAGAACACACACACACAAGAAATAGGCATTTAGGACTTATTTATGTTATTATGTTTATGCACTTTGCCTGTGCTGTCTATAATTTGACTCCTTTTTATTCAAAGACAGTTAACATATGCAGATTTTTAAAGCTTTTTTACATTTCTAATGGTGTTACATTTCTATTGGTGTTACTTTTGCACATGTATTACTGGATTCTTTAAAAATATGAATATTATCTAGTTTACTTATGTTGCAGTATTTTATTTTCCTGATGTTACTTTTGCACATGTATTACTGTTTTTCTTGTTTTTGTGTAAAATCTCGGTCAGGCAGGCACGAACACACACACACACACACACAACACACAGAACCCACACACAACAAACACACATAACATACAAAACACACAACACATACAACACACACGACAAACATACACACACAACATACAGAACACATACAACACATGCGGCACACACAACACACACACACACAACAAATACACAGAACACACACACAAGAAATAGACATTTAGGACTTATTTATGTTATTATGTTTTTGTTTTTATATGAAGTTATGTGTTTACTGCAGTTATCAGAGCAATGTATTTATTTTACACAACAGTCACACAGGCCATAATGATAGTGTATCTGCAGCATGTTATTTAGTGTGTTTTATTCATGTCTTTATAACACACCATTTTTGATATTGTTAATTTGATTCTGTGTCCCGCCTTGTTTGATTTCCCCTTTTGATATAGTTTGATGGCTTACAAAGACATTTCAATAATATAATTGCTATCAGATGCTAGCTATAAGTGTGAAACTGACAGACAAGCACAGCTGTGTCTCTACAGGACATGCTGGTCACTAGACTGCCAGAGTTTCTGTGGGGGCGATATACTAACAGTCAGAGTTTCAGAGGACCAAAGTTTATAACTCCAGTCTCATTGTATTTTATCCCCAATGATCACATAGAGTGCAAAATTGTGTTTATACCAACAGTCAGAGTTTCTGTTGACCCAAAAACCAGTGTAGAACGTACACAGAGAGCAACTTACAATATTTACTAAGGTGGCTGAAATGAGTTTACTGTAGTTATCAGAGCATTGTATTTTACAAAGACATTTCAATACTATAAAAATATTACAGAATATAAAAATGGTTTACTGACAGTACTATACTGCTACTGACTTATTTCTGTACAAATCCAGGCTGTCTGGTGACCCCCCCTTTTTTTGGCATGGCCGCTGCTTTTTCTTGTTTTTTGTGTAAAATCTCGGTCAGGCAGGCACAGCTGTATCTCTACAAGACATGCTGGGCACACCAGAGACATTGGAAATTGGATTTATAATGACGAATTCATAAAGTAACCATTTTATATTGAATGACTAATGATTTCTATAGGCATACTTTACTATGAAATTATGCATAAAAAGCTTCTTGGTTAGCCCAAAACCCGTAAGAAACAATCGTATAACTTTTAGCTCGAGCACATCAGCATATCTCAAAGTTTTGATAAGTGTATGAAAATACACCAATATTAACTATTTGTGCTATTTTAGGCTCAAATTTGGTCTATATGCATAACAGTCAGTAGTTGGGACGAAGAAATATGTGTTACATGTGTGATGAATTGCAAATATATTCTGAAGTGTATGGCATTTTGAGAAATGTGTAGCATAACCAATTACCTATCACGGCCACTAGATGGCTGAATATCATATTAATTATGCATTGGGGTTTACTTTTGGAAACTTACAAAGGCGGTGTGTATGTGCACAGGTATGACTTATTTTGTTTTTATAATCACTAGTATTCATATTAATAGTTACTTTTAACCATCCTTTCAGAGTGTCTAGTAGTTTTATATTCTTTGTCTGATATATTTCTACACAAAGCTTCAAAACTATTTAGATTTTATAAAGTGCAGTGTAAATAGGCTGGCTGCCGTCTGTATTTGAGCCAGAATGTTACAAACTATATATATAGAGGAAGGAGATATAGTGTATATTGGATCCATTTGTGAAGAAAATCAATGGTGTATGTCCGGATTTGAAAGTAGCTATTTGGCTCTATTTTAAGCTACAGATATTACAATAGTCTGAACAGCGCCTAAGATGTAACTTCACATGAAACTTCTGTGATACATTATAAAGCACAAAATAGTTTTGAAGCTTTGTGTAGAAATATATCAGACAAAGAATATAAAACTACTAGACACTCTAAAAGGATGGTTAAAAGTAACTATTAATATGAATACTAGTGATTATAAAAACAAAATAAGTCATACCTGTGCACATACACACCGCCTTTGTAAGTTTCCAAAAGTAAACCCCAATGCATAATTAATATGATATTCAGCCATCTAGTGGCCATGATAGGTAATTGGTTATGCTACACATTTCTCAAAATGCCATACACTTCAGAATATATTTGCAATTCATCACACATGTAACACATATTTCTTCGCCCCAACTACTGACTGTTATGCATATAGCCCAAATTTGAGCCTAAAATAGCACAAATAGTTAATATTGGTGTATTTTCATACACTTATCAAAACTTTGGGATATGCTGATGTGCTTGAGCTAAAAGTTATACGATTGTTTCTTACGGGTTTTGGGCTAACCAAGAAGCTTTTTATGCATAATTTCATAGTAAAGTATGCCTATAGAAATCATTAGTCATTCAATATAAAATGGTTATTTTCTGAATTCGTCGTTATAAATCCAATTTCCAATGTCTCTGGTGTGCCCAGCATGTCTTGTAGAGATACAGCTGTGCCTGCCTGACCGAGATTTTACACAAAAAACAAGAAAAAGCAGCGGCCATGCCAAAAAAAGGGGGGTCACCAGACAGCATGGATTTGTACAGAAATAAGCCAGTAGCAGTATAGTACTGTCAGTAAACCATTTTTATATTCTGTAAGAATTTTTATAGTATTGAAATGTCTTTGTAAAATACAATGCTCTGATAACTACAGTAAACTCATTTCAGCCACCTTAGTAAATATTGTAAGTTGCTCTCTGTGTACGTTCTACTCCGGTTTTTGGGTCAACAGAAACTCTGACTGTTGGTATAAACACAATTTTGCACTCTATGTGATCATTGGGGATAAAATACAATGAGACTGGAGTTATAAACTTCGGTCCTCTGAAACTCTGACTGTTAGTATATCTCCCCCACAGAAACTCTGGCAGTCTAGTGACCAGCATGTCCTGTAGAGACACAGCTGTGCTTGTCTGTCAGTTTCACACTTATAGCTAGCATCTGATAGTAATTATATTATTGAAATGTCTTTGTAAGCCATCAAACTATATCAAAAGGGGAAATCAAACAAGGCGGGACACAGAATCAAATTAACAATATCAAAAATGGTGTGTTATAAAGACATGAATAAAACACACTAAATAACATGCTGCAGATACACTATCATTATGGCCTGTGTGACTGTTGTGTAAAATAAATACATTGCTCTGATAACTGCAGTAAACTCATAACAACTTCATATAAAAATGAGTATCTAATTGATATGATAGAAATGCACAAAGAGAAATGTTATCCCAGAATCAAATTAACAATATCAAACATGGTGTGTTATAAAAACATGAATAAAACACACTAAATAACATGCTGCAGATACACTATCATTATAGCCTGTGTGACTGTTGTGTAAAATAAATACATTGCTCTGATAACTGCAGTAACTCATAACAACTTCATATAAAAACAAAAACATAATAACATAAATAAGTCCTAAATGTCTATTTCTTGTGTGTGTGTGTTCTGTGTATTTGTTGTGTGTGTTGTGTGTGCCGCACGTGTTGTATGTGTTCTGTATGTTGTGTGTGTATGTGTGTTGTGTGTTTTGTATGTTATGTGTGTTTGTTGTCTGTGGGTTCTGTGTGTTGTGTGTGTGTGTGTGTGTGTGTGTGTTCGTGCCTGCCTGACCGAGATTTTACACAAAAACAAGAAAAACAGTAATACGTGTGCAAAAGTAACACCAGGAAAATAAAATACCGCAACATAAGTAAACTAGATAATATTCATATTTTTAAAGAATCCAGTAATACATGTGCAAAAGTAACACCAATAGAAATGTAACACCAATAGAAATGTAAAAAAGCTTTAAAAGTCTGCATATGTTAACTGTCTTTGAATAAAAAGGAGTAAAATTATAGACAGCACCGGCAAAGTGCATAAACATAATAACATAAATAAGTCCTAAATGCCTATTTCTTGTGTGTGTGTGTTCTGTGTGTTTGTTGTGTGTGCGTTGTGTGTGTCGCATGTGTTGTATGTGTTCTGTATGTTGTGTGTGTATGTTTGTCGTGTGTGTTGTATGTGTTGTGTGTGTTTTGTATGTTATGTGTGTTTGTTGTGTGTGTTCGTGCCTGCCTGACCGAGATTTTACACAAAAAATAAGAATAACAGTAATACATGTGCAAAAGTAACAATCATAGAGGCTGAGGTAAAGTTTTATCAATATGAGTGCATGTAGTTAGTACAATAAATTTATAATTTCCAATGAATTTGCCTAAGCAATAATGGCTTAAAAATTTTCCAATGAATTTGTAAGTTTCCAAAAGTAAACCCCAATGTATAATTAATATGATATTCTGCCATCTAGTGGCCATGATAGGTAATTGGTTATGCTACACATTTCTCAAAATGACATACACTGTGTTAGGACTGGCGGAACGCACCAAGAGAGATGATATAGATGCGTTCGCAGTCCGGGGTCCACCGTGCAAGTGAAACCTGCTGCTAGGAAATGACAGACAATATGGCGGTATTCAAAAGTATACACGCGTGGGTTAAACCTCACCCAGCGTGAAGAAAGCGATCCTGTTGCGTCACAGGACCGCGGTACCGCACATAGAGCGCGAGCAAGTGGTCAGCGAACTAAACCCCAACAGGGATTGTAGTCCGATTAGACCCTTGCTGGCACTACACCGCTACTGGGTGTGAAAGGAATTATATAATTAAGGCACCGAAGTGCGAACTGTGCCGTGCTGGCAGGCACCACTAAGCACCCAGACGTGGGTCAGGAAGCGCACACTGGCGCGTGGCACCGCACTGGCGGTCACAGCAGTAGACGCTGACACGTGTGTGACACGTTGAGTGATAAGTCGGGCGCTAGATAGCAGCCATACTCCATACGCGAACAATCATACAATAGGGTAGGGGTATTTAAAGAACGACTTGCACTCACAACAAACACACGTATTAAATTGTACACTAGCGCATGGCCGTGCGGTCATGCGCAGTTTAAATAGTTGCAGGACAGGAAGCGGCCACAGAAACTTTGCCCTTCCAAGACCTGCCAAGAGGACCAATAGAATGCGCTGCAGAGTCTGAGCACATGACCCTCGATCTCCAACGGGAGATCTTGCCCTGGGCATGCTCAGTGTGCGCAGACAAGGACTTAGTCCCAGAGAAGTCCACTCGCTGCTGACCAGTATAGGCTTTACAGGCAGAAGCTGGAGAAGCAGCAGTAACTCTTCTCACAGAGTCAGACTGAGCGAGACGCTGAGATCGACGTCCCTGCTGAGCAGGCTCCACTGCGGCTGGAGGAGAATGGGAGACCGCAGCGGAGACGGATCGAGATTCCCCCTGTGCAGCAGAGGAAACTCGACTCCTAACACACTGCAGAATATATCTGCAATTCACTACGCTTGTAACACATATTTCATCGCCCTATGTGTGATAAAATAATGCAGAATTAAAGAAAGCTGGAATAATATATGTGGATGTGGCAGCGCTAAAATAGAAAAACGTGACCCGCAGATAACCCTACATAACCCTACATGTACAATACAGGTACAAACATAAAATCTGTGTGTTCGTGCCTGCCTGACCGAGATTTTACACAAAAAATAAGAAAAACAGTAATACATGTGCAAAAGTAACAATCATAGAGGCTGAGGTAAAGTTTTATCAATATGAGTGCATGTAGTTAGTACAATAAATTTATAATTTCCAATGAATTTGCCTAAGCAATAATGGGTTAAAAATTTTCCAATGAATTTGTAAGTTTCCAAAAGTAAACCCCAATGTATAATTAATATGATATTCTGCCATCTAGTTGCCGTGATAGGTAATTGGTTATGCTACACATTTCTCAAAATGACATACACTACAGAATATATCTGCAATTCACTACGCTTGTAACACATATTTCAAGTGCGAATTACAGTGCCATGTAAATACACGCCTAAGGTATAAGCATAATTATAGATAGCGCAGTCAGCTGGGAAATTAATTGAGAAACGAGTCCGGTGGTAACGCTCAGCGATCTGCAGTAATTCAATATAAAATGGCTATTTTCATCATGTGATAAAATAATGCAGAATTAAAGAAAGCTGGAATAATATATGTGGATGAGATAATGGAGCATGCAACGAAAATGTATCTAGTCCCCAAACAGGAGCTAGACAAACTAAGACCCGGTACTACAGATAACATACGCGACAGTGTTATTCGACGCCTTGATGGTGAAATTAGCGACATTTTACAGCGTCGTGACATTCCCGATGATGTGAAAATTAAAATGTATAGCTCTGTGCTACAACGCTACTTGGTACATACGCGACACAGCTCAAAAGAAGTAACGGCTTTAAATCTCATTAGCACTCCTGATCCTGGTCAGCAACAATTGCCAAATACCGACTCTGATAAAAATCATGAGATCGCGGAAATTGTCGGTCATATAAACCAAAGATATAAAAAGAATGCTGAATTTTTACTAAACAGGCTGTTGCAGAATAAAAATGTTACAGCATGGAATAATAATGCTGAATTTATTTTCAAAGGATCCGTAATACCAGGGTCTAACTTACTGGATTTGGTACGTAGTACAATGCAGAGCCATGCTCTGAACAGTAGAAATTTACCGCCGGGTTGGGATTCATTTATGCAGGCTATGGCCGAGCTAAATATGCCGTCTACAGTTGTGGGCAACCCCGCTACTAGGAAGCTTTTAGATGAATTAAAAATTACCAACAGTGAGACACGCTCTGTATCTACACCGCTGAAGTTAGCTACGGCGCCCCGTACAATTCAATCTTTACATTCCCCGTCATTAGGTACCACACGCGGAACTCTGCTACCTAAAAAAGGTCTCTACCGATGCTACAAACCACGTGGCTCACGATGTAAAGAATGTACTGGATAAATGCTGTACACGCCTTGTAACGCTATATTAATTATTTTGTAAGAAGTGTAATGATGTATGTTCATTGTACTATTTAATGTTTTTACTTTTTATATTCTGTAAGAATTTTTATAGTATTGAAATGTCTTTGAGATGTATTAATGTTTTTACTTTTTATATTCTGTAAGAATTTTTTACTTTTTATATTCTGTAAGAATTTTTTACTTTTTATATTCTGTAAGAATTTTTATAGTATTGAAATGTCTTTGAGATGCTGTTTTATTGTGAGAAATAAAATTTATATTCGTATAAAACACATCGCTTCTTACTTGCTTGTGTTGTAACATTGGGGCATATTATATATATATATATATATATATATAGGCACAAAAGAGAAAATCTGGTACACTGTGAATAAACACAGCTTACAGAACAAAAACAAATGACCTAGGTGTTATAAACCACTGACCCGCAGATAACCCTACAGGTACAAACAGAAAATCTGTCTTTTCTGTTTGTGTAAATAAGCATTTAGTTAATGGTCAGTAGAAACACAAATAACTTCTCAGATGACATCTACAGACACAAAAAAGAGAAAGCAAATATCAAACATGGTGCGTTATAAAAACATAAATAAAACACACTGCCCGGGCAAATGACCCGCAGATAACCCTACATAACCCTACAGGTAAAATACAGGTACAAACAGAAAATCTGTCTCTTCTGTTTGTGAAAATAAACATTTAGTTAATGGTCAGTAGAAACACAAATAAACAGCTGGTTGTGTTATAAAACAAAGTTCTGCACTATATCTGTACACTGCGAATAAAACACAGCTTACAGAATCAAACTCGAGCTACGTATAAAATCTAATATAAAACAAATACGAGAATAATATCAAACTATATCAAAAGGGGAAATCAAACAAGGAGGGACAGCTGGATACCAGCCGTCAGACAAGGGGAGGGGTTACACACTTTGATACACTTTGATAGGGGGCGGGGCCCCTGTCAGATTGAGTTTGACGAATCATCTAGATTATACACTACTCCTTGTAATGTTGGGGTCCTGGATTCAAATGCCATCAAAGGGCAAAATCTGCAAGGAGTTTGTGTGATTTTCATCCCACACTTCAAAAACATACTAGTAGGGAATTTAGATTGTGAGAACCATTGAGGGACAGTAATGATGTCTGCAAAGTGCTGTGGAATTAATAATGCTTTTTAAGTGAATATATAAAATGTTTGCACAATAAAAAAAACTTCCTATAAAAGAAAATTAATTCTATATTGCCATATTATAGTGAACATAACTGTTTTGCTAATGTTAGCTAAAGCTAATGTTTTGTGGCTTTGGGGTACATATGACTTTTTGATAGCTTTTTATTCCATATTTTATGAGATAAAGTGACAAAAATAGAATTTCTGGAAAAAAATCTAGTGGTGTTGACTAGCTGGAATCAGTAAGATGCTAGTTTCATAGTTTTCATTATTATGGACATGGTGATACCAAATATGTATTGCTGATCTAAATTGTATTACTATCTTACAATAAAAGGGGCTATTTTTATTTTTACACGACTTTTTTTTATCTTTCAAAAACATTTTTTCACTGTGCTGATGTGATACCCAACAATTCTTACACACTGACAGCAAGTAATCACATATGATCTCTCTCCTGTCTCTGTAATCTGTCAGCATCCACGTAGCCACATCTCCTTTAGTGCTCAGTGGGGATGATAAGAAGATGCTCTGAGAAGTGGATGAAGGAAGGAGCAGAGCGGACAGGTCAGAGAAGTGCATTCTACTTCTGAATAATTACTATAAGGATTTTGAGTGACTATAATTATGGACTCTAATTATTTTCAAGGAGTTTAAGTAATTTTTATTTTTTAACCTTTTTGATGGCCTCAGTTTTGTTGCATGTTTTGTGCACATGCATATTTTTTATAATACCCCAGGAGAATTTTTTTCCACTTGAATATTTTCCCTTCTGTGCACTCTGAAGCCATCTTAGTTGCATCCTAGTGCGGTCTGCTTTTCATTCTTAAGTGCTAAGCGTAACTTGGAAAACCTCCATAATTTTTTTTTTTTTTTTTTGGGGGGGGGCACACCAAAAAAACTGATGATACATTAATGGTAAAAAAAAATGTAATATGACAAAAAAAATAATGAAGATCTAAACCAGTATACCGATGAAAAGGGTATGTTGACAGGATGTCTTTTTGAAGAGTATTTCACCAGGAAACTGCAAAAAAGAATTAAAAATAATGGCGAAAAGAAAAAACATATGAGCAGAAATGTTGAAACGACTTGCTGTGAATATGCCCCTTCTTTTGTAACTTCTTTTAACCGCTTCAGGCTTTGAAAAGGGTGAAGTGGCTGAATAAAGTGACAAATCCGTTATTAAAAGTTGGAATGGAATTTAAAAAAACACTGACAAGGCCACTGCAAAAGACGTCAGAAAATACACTTTAGAGAAAAAAAATGTCAGCGATATCCTGAAGTGTATTTTGCTTAAAAATAATGTGGGCATGTCAGTGTCTAAAAGATGCCCTGTGCACATGGCAAAAATGTGAAAGAGGCCTTACATAATTAAAAATAGAATTGGGAGGGTGCATATACATTTCTGCAATGAGGAGAGAGGGGAAACTAGTTATAGTCTCAGGGAGGGCAGAGAAAACAGGCTGTGGATCAGGAAAAAATAAAGAATGTTACCGTACATTAAATTAAACATTACAATTAGTGTTGAGCGATACCGTCCGATACTTGAAAGTATCGGTATCGGATAGTATCGGCCGATACCCGAAAAATATCGGATATCGCCGATACCGATATCCGATACCAATACAAGTCAATGGGACATCAAGTATCGGAAGGTATTCTCATGGTTCCCAGGGTCTGAAGGAGAGGAAACTCTCCTTCAGGCCCTGGGATCCATAGGGATGTGTAAAATAAAGAATTAAAATAAAAAATATTGATATATTTACCTCTCCGGCGGCCCCTGAACTCAGCGCGGGTAACCGGCAGGCTTCTTTGTTCAAAATCAGCGCTTTTAGGACCTGAGAATCACGTCCCGGCTTCTGATTGGTCGCGGGCCGCCCATGTGACCGCCACGCGACCAATCACAAGCCGCGACGTCACCGCAAGCTATTAACGCGCTCATTTTTAAAAATGAGCGCGTTAATGGCTTTCAAAGACGTAGCGGCTTGTGATTGGTCGCGTGGCCGCGACCAATCACAAGCCGCGACGTCACCGCAAGCTATTAACGCGCTCATTTTTAAAAAATGAGCGCGCTAATAGCTTGCGGTGACGTCGCGGCTTGTGATTGGTCGCGTGGCGGTCACATGGGCGGCCCGCGACCAATCAGAAGCCCGGACGTGATTCTCAGGTCCTAAAAGCGCTGATTTTGAACAACGAAGCGTGCCGGTTACCCGCGCTGAGTCCAGGGGCCGCCGGAGAGGTAAATATATCAATATTTTTTATTTTAATTCTTTATTTTACACATCTCTATGTATCCGATACCGATACCCGATACCACAAAAGTATCGGATCTCGGTATCGGAATTCCGATACCGCAAGTATCGGCCGATACCCGATACTTGCGGTATCGGAATGCTCAACACTAATTACAATGTTACATTAAAGCTGCACTGAAAAAAGATTAATTCAGACAGCATTAACCTGCAAGCACACGCATGAAACCTATATTACAGGGAGAGACACTTCCACATCCTAAAAATCTAAAACTTTGATCAAATGTCAAGCAGAAAATTAGGGAGCTTGAAAATGGATTAAGGAAAAAAGGATGAAGAGTGCAATTTTCATAATTAAACTAACTAACAGTTTAAAAATACACTACCGTTCAAAAGTTTAGGGTCACTTAGAAATTTCCTTTTGAAAGAAAAGCACCGTTTTTTTTCCAATGAAGCTAACATTAAATGATTCAGAAATGCACTCTATACATTGTTACTGTGGTAAATGACTCTTCTATCTGCAGACGTCTGGTTTGTAATGCAATACAAGCCCACACCATTTTTTTTCATAAAATAATCTTTTATTAATTACATACATGTCCCCTAATTGGCACACACACTGTACTAATTGTATTTGTCACTGACATCTATATATCTGCCTATTCTATATGTATTTACTGTATGTAATCCATCTCTTCTATCCTGTCGGCTCCTGCAGTGAATTTACAGAAGTCGGCAAATGAATTACCGGCTACTATTCTATGTATCTTTGAAATTTAAATACATATATACATATATATATATATATATATATATATATATATATATATATGTGTGTGTGTGTTACTGACATATATACTATGTGTATACATCTCTTCTATCTTTTCTATTCTAGCCTGTCAGTTTGATTTTTACAGTAGCCGCATATGAATTGCCGTCTTTTCAATGGAGACCAGTGGCTATAAAACGGACAGCACTTGCTTGGTGCGAGTGCTGTGCATTTTTTTTCGCATCCATTAACTTACATTAGCAAGTCTTGTCCGAGATAAGCAGCAAATCGCAGCATGCTGCAATTTTTTTCTCAGTCCGACTTCAGCTGAGAAAAAAATCGCAGCTGAGATGTCACCCATTGAATAACATTGATCTGAGTGCAATCCGATTTTTTTTTTATCTGATTGCACTTGTCTGTTTTTCTCGCAAGTGAGTATGAGCCCTAAAAGAAAAAAGCAGAATTTCAATCATGTGGCAAACAAATATCATTCTATCAAATATTGCTTTGATCATTACTATGCAAAAATAGAACAATTATTTGACACATATTCAAACACTTACGATGTTGATAAGGTGTTCACTATTACAACCATCAGACAATGTAAGCACCAATGATTATAAGAACATTTTTCCCAATTCCCTACAAGAAAAACGGGATTTTTGAAGAATTTTATCTCTCTGCCCAGTTCACACAAATGCACACACTTGATACCATATCTACATCTATTGGATTCATTTAGAATTATCTTGTGTGCATGCAGGAACCCATTCATATATGCATGAAGACAAAAAAACAAAAAAAATTGAAATTGGGCTAAAATTAGTGATGATCGGGTACAAAAATGCGTGGGTGCTCATTGCTCGGGTCGAGCAGTTTGGAATACTCGGGTACTCGGCCAGAACAACGAGCCCAATGTCTAAGGGAGACCCGAGTATTTTAACGGCGATTCCTGCCGGGGTTTTCCATCTGAAAATGATGGAAACACTGCTCAAATGACACGGGGACATCATGGGGATCGCCCCTGGAAGCATTCCTGACTCCTAGTTCACAGCTGTAAACATTTTTTTTCCAAGATTCATGCTATTTTTCCCGGTGCCACAAAAAACACACTAAAACGAAAACAAAACAGATTTTGCTGGGAAATATGTTAAGGTACATCCTTTGCCTGTAAGGCCAAATAATTAACCCCAGACAGAAAATTTCCTCCCCCATTTAGGCTTAGTTCAGACGCAGCATTTTTGAAGCGTTTTAACATTAACATTGCTTTCAACCACTACAAATGCATTCACTGGAAAATGTCATTGTAACATTTAACAACCCTAGCTGGCCATGTGGTGGGTGACACATAAGCAGACCCATCTTGTTTCATTTACGAAGGAGGGACTCTTAAAGTCACAGGGCCTATTTGTAGTGGTGCATCAGGCAGCATTAATCTTCTTAAAGGGACATTATTAGGCCATGTTCACACCATCCTTTTTTTAATGCGGAACCGCCGCGATTTTCCCGCTGCGGGTCCGCAGCTGTTTTCCATGCAGGGTACATTACAATGTACCCTATGGAAAACAGGAACTGCTGTGCCCACATTGCGGAAAATCGCGAAAAAAGCCGCGCTGAATAGCCGCGGTAAAAAAGAAGTACCATGTCACTTCTTTTTGCGGAACTGCAGCGGTTCTGCACCCATAGACCTCCATTGTGAGGTCAAACCCGCAGTAAAATCCGCAGATGAAAAAAATATCTGCGGGTTTTCTGCGGTTTGTCGTGCAGAACCGCTGCAGTGTGGCTGCCCCCCCGTGCCCCAATCCCACCCCCCCATTCTCCGATGCCACCCCCCCGTGCTCCGACGCCCCCACATGCCCTCATCTCCCCCCTTATACTTACCTGGCCTCCCGGTGTCCGTCCGGCCATCTTCTCCCTGGGCGCCGCCATCTTGCAAAATGGCGGGCGCATGCGCAGTGCGCCCGCCGAATCTGCCGGCCGGCAGATTCGTTCCAAAGTGCATTTTGATCACTGAGATATAACCTATCTCAGTGATCAAAATAAGAAAAATAGTAAATGACCCCCCCCCCCTTTGTCACCCCCATAGGTAGGGACAATAAAAAAATAAAGAATTTTTTTTCCCACTAAGGTTAGAATAGGGTTAGGGTTAGGGGTAGGGTTAGGGTTAGGGTTAGGGGTAGGGTTAGGGTTAGGGGTAGGGTTAGGGGTAGGGTTAGGGGTAGGGTTAGGGGTAGGGGTAGGGTTAGGGTATTTTCAGCCATTTTAACCCTAAAAAACTTCCTAGAAAACACACAGACTCTGCATAGAAAACTGCATAAAAAAACGCACTAAAAAACGCATCAAAAAACGCACCAAAAAAGCACCAAAAAAAGGACCTGCGTTTTCTGCCAAGAGCTGCGGTTTTTAGTGCAGAAAAAACAGCAGGGAAATCAGGAACGTGTGAACATGGCCTTAATCTGTCTCCTAAACTGTTGTAGCCTATTCTGTGAGTGGATGGGCTGCCAAGAATTACCACGCACCGCAATACACCATTCATAAGATGTCCAGGAGGACCTCATGAAAAAATAAACTACTAATTTCTAGTATTTGCATTTCTACATTCCCTGTGTGTAGAAAATGTTCAAGTGATACTGAGTTGAAATTAAATTTAATTACTTCTGCTTCAGTTCAGTCAGGATTTCTGTGCATTATTACGTGGATTTCATTATTGTATTTAGTTTTCTTCTGGTTGATATTTCTGACAATTACTGTTACAATTTAAATCAAAAGATGGTGTTAATCACAGGTGATGTGCAATGTCTGTAAAATATTAATAACTAACCAGGCTTCACACAGTCTATGATTTGCAAAATCAAATATAAAGATTTTAATTTATGTTTTCATGACTTAAGTTCTCAATTATAAAATGTAACTAGAAAATGAGGATAAAAGAAATGTAATACTTTTATAGTAACAATATCTCCAGGAATAACATGATCTATAAAAGTAGTTATGGTAGTGTATTTTTTTTTTTAAATAAAAACAAGTTTCATAATTATGATGACAAATCTGTATAAAGGCCCATGAATTAAGGCAGGATCAGTTGAAATTCTGATAGGTACAGTAGCATGCAAAGGTTTAGGCACTCCTGCTCAAAATTACTGTAATTGTGAACAGTTAAGCAAGTTGAAGATGAAATGATGTCTAGAAGGCTTAAAGTTAAAGATGACACATTTCCTTTGTATTTTAGGCAAAAAAATATACATTGTCATCTTTTACATTGTAAAAATTTGAAAACGGAAAATGGGCAAATTAAAAAGTTTGGGTACCCTGCATTGTTAGTACCTAGTAGCACCTCTTTTTGAAAGTATCACAGCTTGTAAAATGCTTTTTGTAGCTAGCCAAGGGTCTTTTAATTCTTGTTTGAGGGATTTTCATCCATTCTTCCTGGGTTTTCTTGAATGCACTGCTATTTTGTGGTCTAGCCACTAGAGATAGTCAAACCAGAACGGTAAAGTTGGGGGCGTGTATAGGACACTGAATGGACGTCTACTGGAAGTCCGTGTTGCTGTACGGGTTCAACAGCCTAAAAAAAAGCATTTTAAAAGTTTAGGGGTTGAAGTAGCTTTGTAATGTCAGCTGACATCAAGCCCAGGGGTTAGTAATGGAGAGGTGTCTATCAGACGTCCCGATTACTAATTCAGTAGTGAAAAGTAATGAAGACACACACAGTCCTATAATTGAACAAAACAGTCTTGGACAATTACTCTGTTATACAGATTTATTAATGTAAAAATAGAAATTAGAAAATCAAAGTTATACTCACATGTCCGCCAAAAATCCATAATGATTTTATTCCAAGACAATCACCTATGAAGCTACATCTGGTTGCATTGATGAGTGGTGACATCAGTAATGTTACCGCTCAGCCAGGCAACTATCTCACACTGAGCTGAGTCCGAGAATGTGATTAAGGTTACCAACGGTCACACGCAGTCGCATTCTCATGCTCAGCTCAGTGTGATCTGTCTATCTTGATGAGAGGTAACATTTTTGCGGTCTATGCGCAGCAATGCAACCAGATATAGCAGAGTTGTGGCTCGTCATGGGACATCAGCATTATGGATTATCGGTGAAGAGGTGAGGATTACTTTTATTTTTTATTTTTATTACTTAACCCTGGGATAGTAATACAGCCCTGCTATATCTGGTTGAATTGCTGAGCGGTGACATCAGTAATATTACCACTCGGCAAGACAGACAGATCACACTGAGTGTGATGTTCTGGATTTGATGTTCTGGGTTAGCATTTGAATTTGGGTACCGCTCTGGTATTCGAACCAAACATTTTTTTTACAAAGTTTTACCGAACCCAACGGACCCTAACATCCATGGGTCCGCTCAACCCTACTAACCACAGATATTCAATGATGTTTAACCCCTTTCTGCCATTAGACGTACTATTTCGTCCATGTGGGGTGGGCCCTACTTCCCATGGACGGAATGGTACATCATAGGCGATCGGCCCCGCTCACTGGGGGAGCGCGGCCGATCGCTGCCAGGTGTCAGCTGATTATTACAGCTGACATTTGGCACTATGTGCCAGGAGTAGTCACGGACCACTCCCGGCACATTAACTCCCGGCACACTACGATCAAACATGATCGCAGCATTCCGGCAGTGTAGGGAAGCATTGCACAGGGAGGGGGCTTCCTGCATGCTTCCCTGAGACCCTTGGAGCAACGCGATGTGATCGCATTGCTTCAAAGGTCTCCTACCTCCTCCTTCCTGCAGGCCCGGATCCAAAGTGGCCACGGGGGGCCTTCCGGGTCCTGCAGGGAGGTGGCTTTCAAGCACCTGCTCAGAGCAGGCACTGGGAAGCCTCCCTGCAGTGCCTGTGTGATCGCTGATCTGACACAGTGCACTGCAAAGTGTCAGATCAGCGATCTGTCACTATAATGTGATGCCCCCCTCCATTCCCCGGGACAATGTAAAAAAGTAAAAAAAAAATATTTACATGTGTAAAAAAAAAAAAAATAAAATTCCTAAATAAAGAAAAAAATATTGTTCCAATATATACATTTCTTTATCTAACAAAAAGAAAACAATAAAAGTACACATATTTAGTATCGCCATGTCCATAATGATCCAACCTATAAAACTGTCCTACTGGTTAACCCCTTCAGTAAACACCGTAAACAAAAATAAAAAAGAACGAGCCAAAAAAAAGATGCTTTATTATCATACCTCCAAACAAAAGTGAAATAACACGCGATCAAAAACACGGATATACATAACCATGGTACCGCTGAAAGCGTCATAAAGTCCAACAAAAAACAAGCCACCATACAGCATCATCAACAAAAAAATAAAAAAGTTATAGTCCTCAGAATAAAGCGATGCAAAAATTATTATTTTTATATAAAATAGTTTTTATCGTATAAAAGCGCCAAAACATAAAAAAATGATATAAATGAGGTATCGCTGTAATCGTTCTGACCTGAAAAATAAAACTGCTTTATCAATTTTACCAAACGTGGAACAGTATAAGCACCCCCCAAAAGAAATTCATGAATTGCTGTTTTTGGTTAATTCTACCTCACAAAAGTCGGAATAAAAAGCGATCAAAAAATATCACATGCCCGAAAATGGGGCCGCAAAAAACAAGACCTCACACGACTATGTGGACCAAAATATAGAAAAATTATAGGTCTAAAAATGTGGAGACGCAAAAACTTTTTTGCAATAAAAAGCGTCTTTTAGTGTGTGATGGCTGCCAATCATAAAAATCCACTTAAAAAACCCGCTATAAAAGTAAATCAAACCCCCCTTCATCACCTCCTTAGTTAGGAAAATATAATAAAATGTAAAAAATTTATTTATTTCCATTTTCATATTAGGGTTAGGGTTAGGGTTGGGGCTAAAGTTAGGGTTAGGGTTGGGGCTAAAGTTAGGGTTAGGGTTGTGGCTAAAGTTAGGGTTAGGACTACAGTTAGGGTTAGGGCTACAGTTAGGGTTAGGGTTGGGGTTAGGGTTAGGGTTGGGGCTAAATTTAGGGTTAGGGATGGGGCTAAAGTTAGGGTTAGGGTTGGGGCTAAAGTTAGGGTTATGGTTTGGGCTAAAGTTAGGGTTGGGGCTAAAGTTATGGTTATAGTTGGGGCTAATAATAATAATAATAATTTTTATTTATATAGCGCCAACATATTCCGCAGCGCTTTACAAATTATAGAGGGGACTTGTACAGACAATAGACATTACAGCATAACAGAAATACAGTTCAAAACAGATACCAGGAGGAATGAGGGCCCTGCTCGCAAGCTTACAAACTATGAGGAAAAGGGGAGACACGAGAGGTGGATGGTAACAATTGCTTTAGTTATTCGGACCGGCCATAGTGTAAGGCTCGGGTGTTCATGTAAAGCTGCATGAACCATTTAACTGCCTAAGAATGTAGCAGTACAGACACAGAGGGCTATTAACTGCATAAAGTGAATGAGAACATGATGCGAGGAACCTGATTTTTTTTTTTTTTTATAAATAGGCCACACAGGGATCGTTAGGCTAATGCATTGAGGCGGTAGGCCAGTCTGAACAAATGAGTTTTTAGGGAACGCTTAAAACTGTGGGGGTTGGGGATTAATCGTATTAACCTAGGTAATGCATTCCAAAGAATAGGCGCAGCACGTGTAAAGTCTTGGAGATGGGAGTGGGAGGTTCTGATTATTGAGGATGCTAACCTGAGGTCATTAGCGGAGCGGAGGGCACGGGTAGGGTGGTAGACTGAGACCAGAGAGGAGATGTAAGGTGGTGCAGAGCCATGGAGTGCTTTGTGGATGAGGGTAGTAGTTTTGTACTGGATTCTGGAGTGGATGGGTAGCCAGTGTAATGACTGGCACAAGGTAGAGGCATCGGTGCTGGATTAGGGTTGGGATTAGGGTTAGGGGTGTGGTTAGGGTTATGGTTGGGATTAGGTTTAGGGGTGTGCTTGGGCTAGGGTTTCAGTTAGAATTGGAGATTTCCACTGTTTAGGCACATCAGGGGCTCTCCAAGTGCGACATGGCGTCCGATCTCAATTCCAGCCAATTCTGCTTTGAAAAAGTAAGTGCTTCTTCCCTTCCGAGCTCTCCCGTGCACCAAAACAGGGGCTTACCCCAACATATGGGGTATCAGCGTACTCAGGACAAATTGGACGACAGGGTCCAATTTCTCCTGTTACCCTTGGGAAAATACAAACCGGGGGCTAAAAATTAATTTTTGTGGAAAAAAAAAGATTTTTTATTTTCATGGCTCTGTGTTATAAACTGTAGTGAAACACTTGGGGGTTCAAAGTTCTCATATCTCATCTAAATAAGTTCATTGGGGGGTCTAGTTTCCAATATGGGTCAATTGTGGGGAGTTTCCACTATTTAGGTACATCAGGGGCTCTGCAAATACAATGTGACACTTGCAGACCAATCCATCTAAGTCTGCATTCCAAACGGCGCTCCTTCCCTTCTGAGCTCTGTCATGCGCCCAAACGGTGGTTCCCCCCTACATATGGGGTATCAGTGTACTTGGGACAAATTGGAAACCAGCTTTTGGGGTCGAATTTCTCCTGTTACCCTTGGGAAAATACAAAACTGGGGGCGAAATATAATTTGTGTGGAAAAAAATGATTTTTTATTTTCACGGCTCTGTGTTATAAACTGTAGTGAAACACTTGGGGTTTCAAAGTTCTCACAACACATCTAGATAAGTTCATTGGGGGGTCTAGTTTCCAATATGGGTCAATTGTGGGGAGTTTCCACTATTTAGGTACATCAGGGGCTCTGCAAATACAATGTGACACTTGCAGACCAATCCATCTAAGTCTGCATTCCAAACGGCGCTCCTTCCCTTCTGAGCTCTGTCATGCGCCCAAACGGTGGTTCCCCCCTACATATGGGGTATCAGTGTACTTGGGACAAATTGGAAACCAGCTTTTGGGGTCGAATTTCTCCTGTTACCCTTGGGAAAATACAAAACTGGGGGCGAAATATAATTTGTGTGGAAAAAAATGATTTTTTATTTTCACGGCTCTGTGTTATAAACTGTAGTGAAACACTTGGGGTTTCAAAGTTCTCACAACACATCTAGATAAGTTCCTTGGGGGGTCTAGTTTCCAATATGGGGTCACATGTGGGGGTTTTCTAGTGTTTAGGTACATCAGGGGCTCTGCAAATGCAACGTGACGCCTGCAGACCAATCCATCTAAGTCTGCATTCCAAAGGGCGCTCCTTCCCTTCCAAGCTCTGCCATGCGCCCATACAGTGGTTTACCCCCACATATGGGATATCAGAATACTCAGCACAAATTGGACAACAACTTTTGGATTCCAATTTCACCTGTTACCCTAGGTAAAATACAAAACTGGGGGCTAAAACAAATTTTGTGGAAAAAAAAATAATTTTTATTTTCGTGGCTCTGCGTTATAAACTGTAGTGAAAGTCTTGGAGGTTCAAAGTTTTCACAACACATCTAGATAAGTTACTTAGGGGGTCTTCTTTCCAAAATGTTGTCACTTGTGGGGGTGTTCCATGATTAGGCACATCAGGGGCTCTCCAAACGCAACATGGTGACCTATCTCAATTCCAGTCAATTTTGCATTGAAAGTCAAAAGGCACTCCTTCCCTTCCGAGAACTGCCATGCGCCCAAACAGTGGTTTACCCCCACATATGGGGTATCTGCGTACTCAAGACAAATTTTACAACTTTTGGGGTCCAATTTCTCCTTTTACCCTTGGAAAAATAAAACAAATTGGAGCTGAAGTAAATTTTATGTGAAAAAAAGCTAAATGTTCATTTTTTTTAAAGGGACTCTGTCACCTGAATTTGGCGGGACTGGTTTTGGGTCATATGGGCGGAGTTTTCGGGTGTTTGATTCACCCTTTCCTTACCCGCTGGCTGCATGCCGGCTGCAATATTGGATTGAAGTTCATTCCTGTCCTCCATAGTACACGCCTGCGCAAAACAATCTTGCCTTGTGCAGGCGTGTACTATGGAGGACAGAGAATGAACTTCAATCCAATATTGCAGCCAGCATGCAGCCACCGGGTAAGGAAAGGGTGAATCAAACACCTGAAAACTCCGCCCATATGACCCAAAACCAGTCCCGCCAAATTCAGGTGACAGGTTCCCTTTAAACATTCCAAAAATTCCTGTGAAACACCTGAAGGGTTAATAAACTTCTTGTATGTGGTTTTGAGCACCTTGAGATGTGCAGTTTGTAGAATGGTGTCATACTTGGGTATTTTCTATCATATAGATCCCTCAAAGTGACTTCAAATGTGATGTGGTCCCTAAAAAAAATGGTGTTGTAAAAATGAGAAATTGCTGGTCAACTTTTAACCCTTATAACTCCCTAACAAAAAAAATTTTGGTTCCAAAATTGTGCTAATGTAAAGGAGACATCGGAAATGTTTCTTTTTAGGTATTTTGTGTAACATATCTCTGTGATTTAAGGACATAAAAATTCAAAGTTGTAAAATCGCAAAATTTTCAAAATTTTCGCCAAATTTCCATTTTTTTCACAAATAAACGCAGGTAATATCAAAGAAATTTTACTACTATCATGACCTTCAATATGTCTCGAGAAAATAATGTCAGAATCATAAGGATTTGTTGAAGCGTTCCAGAGTTATAACCTCATAATGAGACAGTGGTCAGAATTGTAAAAATTGGCCCGGTCATTAACGTGCATATCACCCTTGGGGGTAAAGGGGTTAAATCAGGTGTCTGTGAGGGCCATTGTAAAATCTTCAGATTGTTCCCTTTCAGGTAGACTATTGTGGATTTTGACATGTGTTTAGGATTATTGTCCATTTGTAGAAGCCATCCTCTTTTCAACTTCAGCTTTTTTTACACGTTATCTTTGCATCAAGAAATTATTGAAATTTAATTGAATCTATTCTTCCCTCTACCCGTAAAATGTTCCCTGTGCCATTGACTGCCGCACAACCCCAAAGCATGATTGATTTGCCCCCATGCTTAATGGTTTGCGAGATATTCTTTTCCTGAAAGTCTGTACCTTTTCTTCTCCACACATACCTTTGATAATTGTTGGCAAAGAGTTCTATTTTAGCCTCATCGGTCTTTTGCAGTCCAACGAGGGTTCTAATTTGCGTCCCTAGCAATACAATGAGCAGCTCTCACTGAAATGATGCTTCATCTTCAAGAGTTATCTTGACCTTCACTGTTCCTGTTAACTGCCATTTCTTAATTACATTTCTCCTGCTTTGTGGGTGTCCAGTATTTTCATTTTCAGAGTCCTAGCCTGCTGCTAAGAAGAACCCATGTCTGCTGTTTTTGGCACAAGTTTAGAGGAGGCTTGGTTTTAATAAAGCTAGGAAATTATCATCACTTGGCCTTTTCTAAAGATGTTGTAATAGGCTGTGCCATTTTCCAAGAAAAGCCTGAAGGGGCGTAACAAGGTTCCCCACCATAATAATAATAATAATCTTTATTTATATAGCGCCAACATATTCCGCAGCGCTTTACAGTTTAACAGTTTCAAACACAAAAGTCATAAGTAACAACGTTAACAATACAATAATTAAAGCAAAATAAGACGACCCTGCTCGTGAGAGCTTACAATCTACAATGAGGTGGGGGAGATGCAAAGTACAGGTGTGTATTTACAATGATGTATTTACAATCATGGTCCAGCCATCTTCAGGGGTTGGGGAATAGATGGGGATAGTGAATGGGCTACACACACACACAACCATAAAATGACTTTGATTTGTGAACGTGATAGGCCGCTCTGAACAAATGTGTTTTGAGCGAGCGCCTAAAACTATGCAAATTATGGATGGTCCTAATATCTTGGGGTAGAGCAATCCAGAGGATTGGCACAGCACGGGAGAAGTCTTGGAGTTGGGAGTGGGAGGTACGGATTAGTGCAGAGGTTAATCGAAAGTCATTTGCAGAGCGCAGTGGTCTGTTAGGCTGATAGACAGAAATGAGGGAGGAGATGTAAGGGGGTGCCGCACTGTGGAGAGCTTTGTGGGTGAGAACAAGTACTTTGAATTGTATCCTGTAATGAATGGGTAGCCAGTGTAACGACTGGCGAAGAGCGGACGCGTCCGAGTAACGATTAGCCAGATGGATGACCCTGGCTGCTGCATTAAGGATGGACTGGAGAGGGGAAAGTCGAGTGAGGGGGAGGTCAATTAATAGAGCGTTACACTAGTCCAGGCGGGAGTGGATCAGGGCGACAGTGAGGGTTTTAGCTGTCTCCATGGTGAGAAAAGGGCGGATTCTAGAGATGTTCTTTAGGTGTAAGCGGCACGAGCGGGCAAGAGATTGTATATGGGAGGTGACCTTGGATACATGGCAGCATACAATGCCATGATCCAAGGAGAGATGAAGGAGATTGGACAGGTGCATCACCAGGACTGACCTTAGTTGGATGGCAGGTGACCCCCAAAGGTCTGGAGGCAGGGGATGATGGACTGGGCAAGTCCAGCCAGGCACAGCTGGTACAGTAGCTGGCACGACTGACACACAGGCTGGTACTGGTGGACGCAACAGATATCCTGGTAGACAGTCATGCTGGCACAGCTCATAGGCAGGCACAGCTGATAGATTGGCAGGCGGGTATAGCTGACAGACATTCAGGTGAGCATGACTAACAGACAGGAAGGCAGGCACAGCTGATAGACAGATAGGCTGGAGGAGGGTATAACTGTACTGCAGGACTGGTATACAGGATAGAAATACTGGACCTGATAACTAGCAGTTGTGTTAGAACATACAAACAACATTGCTCAGGCACCTCTATGCTGGTGGAGGTGCTTAAAATAGTAAATGTCCTCCAGCTATTGCCTGGGGACACTTTAGGGAAAAACGCATGGCCTGTGTAAGAGAGGTGAAGCGTGCATGCACGTCCTAAGCACAGTGCCAGGGGAACTGCACTCACCTTGGCCAGCCATTGACCCAGAAGAAGGAGACTTTGTGGGACAGGGGCCTTAGTGGTGAATAAGCTGTCGTCTTTGCTGGGGGAGGAGGAAAAGGCAGAGATGCAGATGCTACAGATGATAGTGAACAAACAAGTACCCTAAAAGGCTAATTAATGTCTGAAACCTTGCTCAAAGTTATCTGAGCATACAAATCTCCAATGGTGCCCAAACGTTTGCATCTGCCCATTTTCCTTTTTGTAATTTTTAAAGTGTAAAAGATGACAATATAGATAAGTTTTGCCAAAAATACAAATGTCATCTATCAACTTTTTCTTTAGGCCACTTAGAGATCATTTCATCTTCAACTTGCTTAACTGTTCAAAATAATAGTAATTTTGACAAGGGGTACCCAAACTTGTACTTGCCACTGAATGTATAGGGACCCCGGACTTTTCCCTCTCAGATAATTTTTTAGGAAAATATTGTGCAATTTTAATGTAAACACCCAATCATTTTGTTCTCAGGGGGTATAAGTTTTATCCCTCTCTCTCAACTGAAAGCACATGAATGGTCTGCTAAATTTTCTTTCACATGAACCGAAAGGCAACAATAATTGACTGCCAATAAGCATTTTGTTATCTGAGCAATGGTTGCTTAAAAGTTTGTTTATATAGGCAGGCCACTCTAACAATTCATACGGCACAATCTGTGACAGATCATTAAATGCGCATAGTCTGCCATTGTTCCTGACAGTGTTGGGGTGCTTTTAAATTGAGTTCCAGACCGGCCCCACCAGGGCTTAGGTCTGAACTCCCCACAAAATGAGATTTGGATATATGTGCCGATGGGGCCGTTAACAATATTGGTGTCGCAGAACAAAGGTGTATCATTTTCAGGCACATATTTCTAATGGAGTGGGACACCCAGATGCAGTCTATGTCTAGGTGTCCAGATCCATTTGGTATACATAGTCGAAAATGATGCACGGGAAAGTGCACTTTCAGTCTGCCGGCACCATTATTATAGCCCCATCAGCGTATCCGTTTGAATCCCTTTCAGACATAATCCCCAATGAGGCCACCAAACTGGTGCTGAAACGCAATGTGAAAGTACCCTTAGTCATGTTAATATAGGATAATGTTCTGTCGAGAAGGATGATCTTTTATGAGGGCCAAAAAAATAATTCCAGCAGTTTCGCTCATTCATCAAGTGTCTGGCAATTTGTTTAGGCTGTAAAAATACTATTTATTAGTGTAGTGTAAGTGGGTCTGAAGCAGTCATCAAAGCAAAAATTGGCTACTTTGAAGAACCTAGAATATAAGACATATTTTCAGTTGTTTCACACATTTTGTTAAGTATATAATTCCACATGTGTTAATTCATAGTTTTGATGCCTTCACTGTGAATTTACAATTTTCATAGCCATATACTTAACAAAAAAGTGTGAAACAACTGAAATTATGTCTTATATTCTAGGTTCTTCAAAGTAGCCACCTTTTGTTTTGATGACTGCTTTGCACACTCTTGGCATTCTCTTGATGAGCTTCAAGAGGTAGTCACCGGAAATGGTCTTCCAACAATCTTGAAGGAGTTCCCAGGGATGCTTAGCACTTGTTGGCCGTTTTGCCTTCATTCTGCTGTCCAGTAAACCATCTCAATTTGGTTCAGGTCTGGTGACTGTGGAGGCCAGGTCATCTGGCGTAGCACCCCATCACTCTCCTTCTTGGTCAAATAGCCCGTACACAGCCTGGAGGTGTGTTTGGGGTCATTGTCCTGTTGAAAAATAAATGATGGTCCAACTAAACGCAAACCAAATGGAATAGCATGTTGCTGCAAGATGCTGTGGTAGCCATGCTGGTTCAGTATGCCTTCAATTTTGAATAAATCTCCTACAGTGTCACCAGCAAAGCACCCCCACACCATCACACCTCCTCCTCCATGCTTCACGGTGGGAACCAGGCATGTAGAGTCCATTCATTTACCTTTACTGAATCGCACAAAGACACGGTGGTTGAAACCAAAGATCTCAAATTTGCACTCATCAGACCAAAGCACAGATTTCCTATGATCTAATGTACATTCCTTGTGTTCTTTAGCCCAAACAAGTCTCTCCTGCTTGCTACCTGTCCTTAGCAGTGGTTTCCTAGCAGCTATTTTACCATGAAGGCCTGCTGCACAAAGTCTCCTCTTAACAATTGTTGTAGAAATGTGTCTGCTGCTAGAACTCTGTGTGGCACTGACCTGGTCTCTAATCTGAGCTGCTGTTAACCTATGATTTCTGAGGCTGGTGACTCGAATAAACTTATCCTCAGAAGCAGAGGTGACTTTTGGTGTTCCTTTCTTGGGGTGGTCCTCATGTGAGCCAGTTTCTTTGTAGCGCTTGATGGTTTTTGCCACTGCACTTGGGGACACTTTCAAAGTTTTCCCAATTTTTCGTATTGACTGACCTTCATTTCTTAAAGTAATGATGGCCACTCAATTTTCTTTACTTAGCTGCTTTTTTTGCCATAATACAAATTCTAACATTCTATTCAGTAGGACTATCAGCTGTGTATCCACTAGACTTCTGCACAACACAACTGATGGTCCCAGCCCCATTTATAAGGCAAGAAATCCCACTTATTAAACCTGACAGGGAACACCTGTGAATTGAAAACCATTCCGGTGACTACATCTTGAAGCTCATCAAGAGAATGCCAAGAGTGTGCAAAGCAGTCATCAAAGCAAAAGTTTGCTACTTTGAAGAACCTAGATTATGACATAATTTCAGTTGTTGGACATTTCAATGTCCACTCTGGCCATAGGTTATTCCTTTGCATCACCATGTATGCACCGAACGCCAACCTTTTTCCCCGGGTGCAGTTTGAGAGGAAAAGTGGCCTTCACAAGGGTCACTAAGCTCCCAGAGTCTAGTAGTGCTATTACCGCTCGACCGTTCACCTTCATGGGACACGCTTGAGGCCCTTCGTTGACTGGAGAGTTCACACTGTAACATAGTAACATAGTTACATAGTTATTAAGGTTGAACGAAGACTTTAAGTCCATCTAGTTCAACCCATAGCCTAACCTAACATGCCTTAACATGCTGATCCAGAGGAAGGCAAAAAAAGCCATGTGGCAAAGAGTAAGCTCCACATTGGGGAAAACAATTCCTTTCCAACTCCAAATACAGCAATCAGACTACTGTAGTTCCCTGGATCAATGCCCTATCAAGGAATATAGTATATATAACCTGTAGCATTATACTTTTCAAGAAAGGTTTCCAGTCCCCTCTTAAATTTTAGTAATGAATCACTCATTACAACATCATACGACAGAGAGTTCCATAGTCTCACTGCTCTTACAGTAAATAATCCGCATCTGTTATTATGCTTAAACCTTCTTTCCTCCAGACGTAGAGGATGCCCCCTTGTGCCTGTCTCAGGTCTATGATTAAAAAGATCATCAGAAAGGTCTTTGTACTGTCCCCTCATATATTTATACATTAACCCCTTAGTGACAGAGCCAAATTTTTGAAATCTGACCAGTGTCACTTTATTTGGTAATAACTCTGGAATGCTTCAACAAATCCCAGTGATTTTGAGATTGTTTTTTCGTGACACATTATACTTTATGATAATGGTAAATTTAGGTTGATATGCTTTATGTCTATTTATAAAAAATATCAGAAATTTGAAAAAAATGTTAAAAAATTAGCAATTTGCAAACTTTTAATGATTATCCCTTTAATCTCGATAGTCATACCACAGCAAAACATTAATAAATAACATTTCCCACATGTCGGCTTTGCAACAGCACCATTTGCAAAATGTTATTTTATTTTGTTAGCATTTTAGGAGGATTAAAAATGTAGCAACAATTTGAATATTTTTCAAGGAAATTTACAAAATGTATTTTTTTAGGGACCTATCCATGTTTGAAGTGAATTTGGGGTTCCTATTTATAGGGAAATCCCCACAAGTGATACCATTTTAAAAACAGCACCCCCTGATATATTGAAAACTGCTGTCAGGTCGTTTGTTAACCCTTCGGGTGATTTGCAGGAATTAATGCAAAGTGGCATGAGAAAAATGAAAATGTGTATTTTTATCACCTAAATGTCACTAACTTCTGAACAGATTACTACAGCCGACAGACTCTAAGGCCGCTATTTGGTCATGAATTGCAATGGCAAACATCAGGACCACACAATTATGATCTGAGACCACCAATTGGGATAAAGAGGAAGCCCCCACAGTCTGTTAACCGTTTATAATGATGTAGTCACTATTGACAGCAGCATCTAAGGGGTTAAATAGATTTGGACGGTGCAAACACTGATCGTGGCTGATGCAGCAAGTTGTCAGCTATAGTGGACAGCTGACAGCTACTGGATTGTCACCTGTATGGGGATTCTAGTCTCTTATATCTCAGGTCAGTTAAAAGGCGTATTGGCGGTCACTAAGGGGTTAAAATAAGATCACCCCTTAGCCTTCGTTTTTCCAAACTAAATAGCCCCAATTGTAATAACCTATCTTGGTATTGCAGACCCCCCAGTCCTCTAATAACCTTGGTCACTCTTCTCTGCACCCGCTCTAGTTCAGCTATGTCTTTCTTATACACTGGAGACCAGAACTGTACACAGTATTCTTAGTGTGGTCGAACTAGTGACTTGAATAGAGGTAAAATTATATTCTCCTCATGAGCATCTATGACTCTTTTAATGCATCCAATTATTTTATTTGCCTTTGTAGCAGCTGCCTGGCACTGGCCACTAAATTTGAGTTTGTCATCCACCCACACACCCAGGTCTTTTTCATTGACGGTTTTGCCCAGTGTTTTACTTTACAATTAAGCACATAGTTATACATCTTATTACTTCTACCCAAGTGCATGACCTTACATTTATCCCCATTAAATCTCATTTGCCATTTATCAGCTCAAGCTTCTAGTTTACACAAACAATCCTGTAATATAAAATTGTCCTCCTCTGTATTGATTACCCTGCAGAGTTTAGTGTCATCTGCAAATATTGAAATTCTGCTCTGTATGCCCCCTACAAGGTCATTAATAAATATGTTAAAAAGAAGAGGGCCCAATACTGACCCCTGTGGTACCTAACTACTAACTGCGACCAAGTCTGACTGTGCTCCATTAATAACCACCCTTTGTTTAGAATCCGTGAGCCAGCTCTTAACCCACTTACACATATTTTCCCCTATCCCCATCATTCTCATTTTATGTATCAACCTTTTGTGTGGCACCGTATCAAAAGCTTTTGAAAAGTCCATATACACTTCGTCCACTGGGTTCCCTTGGTCCAGTCCGGAACTTACCTCTTCATAGCAATTGATCAGATTTGTCTGACAGGAATGGTCCCTAGTAAACCCATGCTGATATTGGGTCTTGAGGTTATTGCTCTTCAGATACTCCTGCATAGCATCTCTTAGAATGCCCTCCAGGATTTTACCCACAGTAGAGGTTAAGATTACTGGCTTATAGTTTCCGAGTTCAGTTTTTGTCCCCTTTTTGAATATTGGGATCACATTTGCTATACGCCAGTCCTGTGGTACAGACCCTGTTATTATGGAGTTTTTAAAGATAAAAAATAATGGTATATCAATGACTGTACTTAATTCCTGCAGTACTTGAGGGTGTATCCCATCCGGGCCCGGAGATTTGTCAATTTTAGTGATTTTTAGATGCCGCCGTACTTCCTGCTGGGTTAAGCAGGTGACATTTAATGGGGAATTTTTGTTATCACTGATCATAATGTCTGCTATGGGATTTTCTTGTGTAAATACTGATAAAAAAAAAGTCATTTAGCATATTGGCTTTTTCCTCATCCTCATCCAACATTTCACCCAGACTATTTTTAAGGGGCCAACACTATTATTTTTTAGTTTCTTACTATTTATGTAGTTGAAGAATATTTTGGGATTATTTTTACTCTCTCTGGCAATGAGTCTCTCTGTCTCAATTTTTGCTGCCTTGATTTGCTTTTTACAGAATTTATTTATTTTTCTATATTTATTTAATGCCTCATCACTACCTTCTTCCTTTAATTCTCTAAATGCTTTCATTTTGTCACTTATTGCGACCCTTACAGCTCTATTTAGCCATATTGGTTTCCTCCTATTTCTAGTATGTTTATTCTCATACGGTATATACTGTGCACAAGTCCTATCCATTATTCTAATAAACGTCTCCCATTTTCTTTGTGTGTTTTTATGTCTCAGGATATCATCCCAGTTAATTGCACCAAGATCATCTCTCATCCATTGGAAATTTGCCCTCCTGAAGTTTAGTGTCCTTGTAATCCCTCTACTACACATCTTATTAAAGGATACATAGATGTGAATGCTTTTCTGCCCAATGATGACAGAAGTATTCTAGGAGTGATACCTTTATTGGCTAACCAGAAAATAATATTATTTTCTGGTTAGCCAATAAAGGTATCACTCCTAGAATACTTCTGTCATCATTGGGCAGAAAAGTATTCACATCGATTTTTCTGGCTTAGGGTGGTTTCACACTTGCGTTTTTGTCTGCAGCGTTTTTTAACAAAAAAACGCATGCGTTTTTTTCCCCTATATTTAACATTGAAAACGCATGCGTTTTTTGGTGTACGTGTTTGCACGCATTTCTGAACGCATGCTTTTTTTACTGCATGCGTTCATTTTCTAAAATGCAACTTGTAGTATTTTTGAGGGGCTTTTTTGACCCAAAAAAAGCATGCGTTTACATGCGTTTTTTTTGGGACAAAAAATGCATTGGAGTCAATGGGGACGCATGCGTTTTTTGTACATGCGTTTGCATGCGTTTTTTTGACGCATGCGTTTTTTTAAAAAAGATTGAATTAACTGTAGATAAGGTTGTCTAGACACTGATAAGCCTCCCCCATAGCAGCAGGGTTATAAAAGGAAGGTTGGGGGAAGTTTCTTGTCACTTCTCATCAGACTCCAAAGAAGACAAGACCCTGCCCGGACGCATTGTTGGACAAGACCCAGAGCAATGTTAGTATATCCTAGCCAATGCATTCATTTTCAATTTTTTGGATCTACATGTCCTAATTTCTTCTATATTTTTCTTTCAACACGCATCAGAATGTCTTCTACGGAGTCTTCGTCTGATGAGGAGTTCCAGCCACGTCAATCAGAAGTGGATCACGTGAGCGAGGTAAGTTTTTTGTCCGTCAGCTTGGTAAGTATTGACTGTCACATCGACACATGAGGCAATTTGATTTTTTTTATTTTATAGAGCACTTCAACTGAGGGACAGAGAGGTACTGAGCAGCGGAGTCAAGGTCCGGTGGGAAGACGTCAGCGGGTATGTATACCAGGCAGACTGTCCTTATTGTAATATTCTTGAATCTTCCTTTCTGTACCCTTGTTTTTCTTTAAATTTTTCTTGTATCATCCTTTTCTGAAAGTTGTCTTTCATATTCCTGCACTTTCTCATCTTCGTGTCTTTTTTTCCTAATGTGGTTGAGCAAACTTAAATGATTTTCTTTTAATTTTAGGTTTCACAACGGGACGACGACCGGATTGATAATGACCTGCTGATCACTCTGGTCCAGGAGCGAGTCCCGTTGTGGGACAGCCGGGATCCACAGCACGCCGTCAATAGTGTTCTCCGTCGTTTGTGGAGTGAGGTGGCCCAAGCGTTGTGGGATGGCTGGGAGAATTCCCCGCCACGGGTCCGTAATGCATTTGGTAAGTATTGCACGGCAGTGTGAAGCAACAGACCTTGGCCATGCTCTCTTGACTGTGTGTGATGAAAGAAACTTTTCGTAGTTTCTGTCATCACACACAGTCAAGAGAGCACGGCCAAAAGTCCTTTTTCTGACCATTATATTTTATTGTTATTTCACAGTGGACAAAGTAAGAACACGTTGGCGTTCCATGAAGGACCGCTTCAACAAGGACCTTCGTGCTGAGAATCGTGCAGCAAGTGGTTCCGGAGCAAGGCACCGGCTCTACAAATATCACCGTGTGCTGGCCTTCCTGAGACCGGTCCTTCTCATGAGAACATAAGTATTTCTCACATGCCTCCGGTTGTATTGCATTGAGATAATCTGTCATTTTTAATTCCACAGGATGTACCGTCTTGTTATAGTTTGGTATTCATTTTCTGTTTTCTTTTTTCACAGCACACACTGCACGACTGTCGCCACAGGTTCTGGAGCGGTCCTTCAGCCGGCAGCCACGGACCCGTCCCAGCCATCCAGCAGCGCAGCACCAGGTGGGTCTTCCACACTCACTGGAGACCAGGGGGCTGGCCCATCAGGTCTTCCCCTTTCGCAGTCCTCTTTCGCTGCACCCATTTTTGCGGGCTCATCCCGGCAGCGACAAAGGGCTTCGGATAGGTCCCTCATGTCCGAGTTTTTGCACTTGTGCTTGTTTTTACACGAAGCTATCAAGGCTTTAGGTGACAGAATGGATGTGTCCCATAATCTCTTAGATTGCCGCATCCAGGATGTCGCCAAAAGCGTTGATCAAGTGAAAGCCGACCTCCAGAAGCCAGCTCATCATTTTTTTAATCAAATCCAACAGGGCATGTCGGAACACCTTAGCCCTGATCTCCAGCTGAGTGTGATGCAGGCCTGCAATGTTGCTTTTGTGCAGGCTATGCAGCAGAGTCAGAGTCGTAATGTGGTATATCCAACTGTGCCGTCACTGTCACAAGTAAACACCATTCCTACCTCTGCTGCATACCACTGCATGGCCACCTCTAATGGTGTACTCCACGACAGCGCCAACACGATGACGAGTGCTGTTGGACATCCCACCGCCACCACCGTGACAACCGCTGCTCCGGCTTGGACCTCCTCCGCTGACACCACGATGACGCAGGACCCTGGCGTGGCTTATCGGCCCGGCCCCCTCCCGATGCAGCAGGACCCATCCATGCCATATCGGACCGGCCCACCCCCGATGCAGCAGGACCGAGGCCTGGCATATCGGACCGGACCCACCCCGATGCAGCAGGACCGAGGCACTGCTTTCCGGCCAGGACACCCCACGATGCAGCAGGACCCAGGCCAGTCGTATAGGACGGCCCACCCCCCCATGCAGCAGGACACAGGCATGGCGTATCGCATCGGCCCCCCCATAGCTTTCCGGGCAGGACCCACCCCGATGCAGCAGGACCCATCCATGGCTTTATGTTCCCCCCCACCAGCAATGCAGCAGGACACTGGTATGGGCTTTGTTTCCCCCCCCAACGATGCACCAGGACCCTGGGAGGGTTTTATGTTCCCCCCCCAACGAGGCACCAGGATCCTGGGAGGGTTTTTGTTTCCCCCCCCCAACGAGGCACCAGGACCCAGGCGGGACTTTATCTTTCCCCCCCACTACAATGGTATTGGACTCAGACATTGCCGAGCGCTCCACAATGGAGACGGACTGTGTAATTGTGGAGCCGGGTCCTGACGTGTCTCCCGCCCACACTTTACAACCTAGCCCAAGAAGACATCCCCCAACCAGGAAAACCCAACGGAAAACAGGCAAAACGCATAAAAAACAAAAAACTTTGATTATTCCTCCCCCATCACCTACCGATGTGTCTCAACCTTCCAGTGTGTCTCCAGCCCCTCATGTTTTAAGCCCCATCCCCGAACTTCCAGACCCTTCAAGTTTTATTGCCCCTTCTCCTGCCACCTCTGCCTCCTCCACGGTGAGCCAGGCTTCAGTTCTGAATACCCCCCAGTTACGTCACTCAACCCCAAGCCGGCGTGGTACAACCCGCCGCGGTACACAAAAATAAATTTGGTTGTGTTTCCTCAATAAAAAAAAAGTTTATTTGCAACAATTATGTTTGGTTTATTGTGTCTTTCACCGCTCTCAATACACACCAATAAACTTCGTCACACACTTATTCTTTTGGCCAAAACATATCTCCAGTAGTATAAAATACCAGACAACATCTATATGTGTTTCTTTAGTATACAGATATGAGTTGGCCAAAAAAATAGTAGTTATTTCCATACTCTTATTTTTGTACCTAGTGTAGTGTCACTGTACAAAGATAAAATGGTGGAAATCAAGTTCAGAACTCAACTGAATCGGTCAGATGTCAAAATAGACACCTGACCTATTTAGTTGATTACTGACTTGTATATTCACCATATTCTATATAGCACATTATGTGACAATGTTTGACAAACTGATGGGACAATGGTTGGCACACGCTAACTATCTATGCTCACCTGGGCAGGTGTAAGAAATTTTGAATTCATGATCATGTATATGTTCATCATGAATTCATTATTTCTTACACTTGACTTGACGGGTATAGAGAGCGTGCCAGTCTTGACGCAATGACGTCAAGAAGATTACCAATAAATAAATTAAAATTTGGTTACATTATAATAAGTATGCGGCCCGTGTTTATATCATTCTTTGTAAACCAAAATAGGGAGTGCAACTGAGGTCAATTATGATGAAAAAATAAAAATTATTACCTCATCAACTATCACACACTCCTGGTTTTGGATTACAAATTATGATATACATATCTACTGCCCATCTTTGGTCAACCTTTGTTTAGAGAGGAAAAAGACAGGAGACATGGTGAACACAAAAAAGTTTATTAATTAGAAAAATTTGTATCAGTATTTAATAATTGGTAAACATTAACATACAACAGGACATTTAAACAACATTGTCCTGCCATGAAACCCGTCCAATATCGGACACAAAATAGGCCGCAAATTGGTCCCGCATAAGACCAACGGCTGCAGTTGACCGCATCGGGTGATGCTGAAAATCAGGCAATGGGTGTGAAACTGGTTCATCAAGTTCAATGTGGGGTCGCTCCTTAGCCATTATATAATTGTGTAGAACCACACAGGCTTTGACCACCTCGTCCACTGTTTCCACTTTTAGATTGATGGCTGTTACAAGAATGCGCCATTTAGCAACCAGAATGCCAAAGCTGCACTCTACGGTTCTTCTGGCCCTGATCAGTCTGTAGTTGAATATTCTTCGAGTGTGGTCCAAGTCCCTACTAGAGTAGGGCTTCAGGAGATTTTCACACATCTGGAAGGCCTCATCCCCAACCATAACAAATGGCAGCGGTGGGCCTTGAGTTTTGGGGAGAGGCTGTGGAGGGGGGAAATTAAAATTGTTGCCATATACCCGACGGCCCATATCCGAGCTCTTGAAGGTCTGGGAATCATTGCCACGGCCAAAACTTCCAATATCCACTGCGATGAAGCGACACTCCGCATCCGCTATTGCCATGAGCACTACCGAAAAATATTTTTTATAATTAAAAAACTCAGATCCGGTTCTGGCAGGTTTGACAATGCGGATGTGCTTTCCATCCACCGCCCCTAAACAGTTTGGAAAATCACACACGTTCAAAAATGTTTTTGATATTTCCCGCCACATGTCCACGGTGGGTACTGGTATAAACTCCTCACGGAGTACATTCCATAACGCACGACAGGTGTCCACAACAATTCCGGAGAGGGTTGAGATTCCAAGGCGGTATTGGAAGTGCAGGAAAGATAAACTCTCTCCTGTGGCAAGAAATTTAGAAGAAAAAGAAACAAAAAAAAACATTTAAAAACGGCTCTTAATGGTGTGTTTAAAAAAAAAAAAACACATAGAAAACATGTCATAACAAAAAAATTGCACGGTCATTGGTTTAGTTTTGGAACGTACCGTAATGTCACTAACAGACGTTCCTCAGGTGGAATCGCTCTACGGAGCCGTGTGTCCTGTCGCCTTATGGATCCTTCGACACGAGCCAGTAAATCCAGGAAAGAATCTTGAGACATTCTGGTATAATCCTGGAATTTCTCCGGGTTGGCATTCAGCTCCGCATAGAGCGTGTGATATGCTCCACGGGTTTCACGCACTTCAATGATGGGGTGCCTCCAAAACCGCCGACGCTGTCTCCTTCTCCATCTTTGGCGGTTTCGGTCTTGCTCCCAAGCAAAAACACAGGCAAGGAAAATTTTGAAGCTGAACTCCAGTTTGAAATAAAAGCTCTCCATTGAAAGATCCATCATGACACCGGAAACAGTAGCAAGCTGTGAACATTTCGGTACCCGTAGGGTCAATATATTGAGAGAAAATCACATACGCCCTCTCTATTCCCATTGGTTGTGTTACTGGTGACCTTTTTTTTTGTTTGTTTTTTCTGAAAATTGCTCAAAAAAACGCAAACGCATACAAAAACGCATGTAAACGCTGCGTTTTTTTGACGCACTGCGTTAAACGTGTGCATCAAAAAAACGCAGCGTTTACATGCGTTTTTGTACCATGCGTTTTTTTTTTCAAAACGCATGCGTTCAAAAACGCAAGTGTGAAACCAGCCTAACATGGTACCACAATACAATTTGTTATTGTAAAGGATACATGAAAACTTATTATTTTGTGATCACTATTACCAAAGTGACCCCCAACCCTTACATTTGATATGCGGTCTGGCCTGTTGGTTAGTATTAGGTCTAGCAGTGCCCCCCTTCTTGTTGGGTCCTGAACCAGTTGTGAAAGGTAGTTGTCTCTCATAGTTATCAAAACCGATTACCTTTGCTGGAATTGCAGATTTCTGTTCCCCAATCTACTTCAGGGTAGTTGTAGCTCCCCTTAATAATGACTTCCCCTTGAGTCGCAGCTTCATCTATTAGCTTTAAGAGGATATTCTCCATTGCTTCCATTATTTTTGGAGACTTATAACTAACCCCTATCAGTAATTTATTATTTTGTCCCCTCCCCTTATCTCCACCCACAGGGACTCTACATTTTCGTTAGATTCACCTATATTATCAAGCAGAATGGGTTTTAAGGATGATTTTACATATAGACACAAACCTCCCCCTCGCTTATCCGTTCGGTCATTTCTGAACAGAATATACGTAGCCCTGCAAGTTAACAGCTCAGTCATGGCTCTCATCCAGCCATGTTTCAGATATCCCCACCATGTCATAATTATGCTCCAACAACATTAATTCTAATTCCTCCATTTTGTTGGCGAGGCTTCTGGCATTAGTATACATGCACTTTATGTGTCTCTCTGTACCTCTATTCTTTATTAAATTATTAACTGTTCTAACCCCACCCCCATACCACCGCCACCCCAACTTCCTTATTTGTGCCCAGGTCTCTATCTGCACTATCTTCCCCTATAAAATGAATACCCTCCCCCAATCCCTATCCAGCCTTCTAGCCATTTTCTACCCCAGCACAGCTGCACCTTCCCCATTGAGGTGCAGCCCGTCCCTAGCGTAGAACCTGTAGCCAACTGAGAAGTCAGCCCAATTCTCCAGGAACCCAAACCCCTTCTTCCTACACCAATTCTTGAGCCACTTATTAACCTCCCTAATCTCCCGTTGCCTCTCTGGATAGCACGTGGTGCAGGCAGTATTTCAGAAAATACCACCTTGGGGGTCCTTGCTTTCAGTTTGCAGCCTAATTCCCTGAAATCATCTTTAAGGACCTTCCACTTACCTCTAACTTTGTCATTTGCGCCAATGTGCACCTTGACCGCTGGCTCCTCACCAGCCCCTCCCAGTAATCTGTCAACCCAATCAGCGATGTGTCGGCCGCGAGCGCCAGGTAGGGAGCACACCGTTCGACGATCCCTGTCTTTGTGACAGATTACCCTATCTGTTCCCCCTAATAATTGAGTCCCCCAGGACCAGCAGCTTCCTGCCTGCTCTCCTATTTCCTGTTGTGAATTCTGCTCTTGGGCTCCCTCCGGTGGTTATGAGTGGTAGTGCTGCGGTAGTTGGATCGCAGCATTTATCTGGTGTTTCTATTTTTTGCAATTTGGGCTGGGCTATTTAGTCCTGCTCTATCCTTTAGTCAGTGCCAGTTGTCCATTGTTTTTGGAGGATTCACATCCATACGTGGTCTCATCTGTTCTGCTGTTCATTTCAACAAAGATAAGTTCTGGCTTTGTTTTTGCTGTCCACCTGCTGTGGACCTTATAGTTCTGTGCATTTTCATGTTTGGTCTAGTCCAGCTTTGTCTGTGAGGATTTCTTGCAGCCTAGCTGTATCTCTGGAGATGCAGATATACCCTCCATGTCTTTAGTCAGATGTGTACATTTCAAAAACCTGACCTGCACATCCAAACATAGACTAAGTGTGAACAGGTGCTGAACCCAGAGTCGCCAACTCATATATAGTTAAGTAAATAGGGCAGCACACTGCAGCGCCAAAACATGCAAACTTGAAAACACGGAATTTGAACTGCATTACTACACTAGAAATATGAAAAATGAGAGCTTTTAGCGCATAAAAATGGCCAATCTTATGTGTATCTAGTAGCCACTTTACGGCATCTCTCTTATACGAGGTCCTACGCTTGACCTACCTCGCTGAGAATAAACGTCTCCATCTGAATGGGTACATGTGAAACCTCTTCTTGGACTCAAATTCTCTCTCTCTGTGGAGGGGTATTGGACCTACTATAATTAAAACACCTGAAGCTAGGAGGCGGGGAGTGCACGATCAGAAGGCTAGAGAATACATTTCAAAAACCTGACCTGCACATCCAAACATAGACTAAGTGTGAACAGGTGCTGAACCCAGAGTCGCCAACTCGTATATAGTTAAGTAAATAGGGCAGCACAGTGCAGTGCCAAAACATGCAAACTTGAAAACACGGAATTTGAACTGCATTACTGCACTAGAAATATGAAAAATGAGAGCTTTTAGCGCATAAAAATGGCCAATCTTATGTGTACCTCGTAGCCACTTTACGGCATCTCTCTTATACGAGGTCCTACGCTTGACCTACCTCGCTGAGAATAAACGTCTCCATCTGAATGGGTACATGTGAAACCTCTTCTTGGACTCAAATTCTCTCTCTCTGTGGAGGGGTATTGGACCTACTATAATTAAAACACCTGAAGCTAGGAGGCGGGGAGTGCACGATCAGAAGGCTAGAGAATACATTTCAAAAACCTGACCTGCACATCCAAACATAGACTAAGTGTGAACAGGTGCTGAACCCAGAGTCGCCAACTCGTATATAGTTAAGTAAATAGGGCAGCACACTGCAGCGCCAAAACATGCAAACTTGAAAACACGGAATTTGAACTGCATTACTGCACTAGAAATATGAAAAATGAGAGCTTTTAGCGCATAAAAATGGCCAATTTTATGTGTACCTCGTAGCCACTTTACGGCATCTCTCTTATACGAGGTCCTACGCTTGACCTACCTCGCTGAGAATAAACGTCTCCATCTGAATGGGTACATGTGAAACCTCTTCTTGGACTCAAATTCTCTCTCTCTGTGGAGGGGTATTGGACCTACTATAATTAAAACACCTGAAGCTAGGAGGCGGGGAGTGCACGATCAGAAGGCTAGAGAATACATTTCAAAAACCTGACCTGCACATCCAAACATAGACTAAGTGTGAACAGGTGCTGAACCCAGAGTCGCCAACTCGTATATAGTTAAGTAAATAGGGCAGCACACTGCAGCGCCAAAACATGCAAACTTGAAAACACGGAATTTGAACTGCATTACTGCACTAGAAATATGAAAAATGAGAGCTTTTAGCGCATAAAAATGGCCAATTTTATGTGTACCTCGTAGCCACTTTACGGCATCTCTCTTATACGAGGTCCTACGCTTGACCTACCTCGCTGAGAATAAACGTCTCCATCTGAATGGGTACATGTGAAACCTCTTCTTGGACTCAAATTCTCTCTCTCTGTGGAGGGGTATTGGACCTACTATAATTAAAACACCTGAAGCTAGGAGGCGGGGAGTGCACGATCAGAAGGCTAGAGAATACATTTCAAAAACCTGACCTGCACATCCAAACATAGACTAAGTGTGAACAGGTGCTGAACCCAGAGTCGCCAACTCGTATATAGTTAAGTAAATAGGGCAGCACACTGCAGCGCCAAAACATGCAAACTTGAAAACACGGAATTTGAACTGCATTACTGCACTAGAAATATGTTGGCGACTCTGGGTTCAGCACCTGTTCACACTTAGTCTATGTTTGGATGTGCAGGTCAGGTTTTTGAAATGTATTCTCTAGCCTTCTGATCGTGCACTCCCCGCCTCCTAGCTTCAGGTGTTTTAATTATAGTAGGTCCAATACCCCTCCACAGAGAGAGAGAATTTGAGTCCAAGAAGAGGTTTCACATGTACCCATTCAGATGGAGACGTTTATTCTCAGCGAGGTAGGTCAAGCGTAGGACCTCGTATAAGAGAGATGCCGTAAAGTGGCTACGAGGTACACATAAAATTGGCCATTTTTATGCGCTAAAAGCTCTCATTTTTCATATTTCTAGTGGAGTAATGCAGTTCAAATTCCGTGTTTTCAAGTTTGCATGTTTTGGCGCTGCAGTGTGCTGCCCTATTTACTTAACTATATACGAGTTGGCGACTCTGGATTCAGCACCTGTTCACACTTAGTCTATGTTTGGATGTGCAGGTCAGGTTTTTGAAATGTATTCTCTAGCCTTCTGATCGTGCACTCCCCGCCTCCTAGCTTCAGGTGTTTTAATTATAGTAGGTCCAATACCCCTCCACAGAGAGAGAATATGAGTCCAAGAAGAGTTTTCACATGTACCCATTCAGATGGAGACGTTTATTCTCAGCGAGGTAGGTCAAGCGTAGGACCTCGTATAAGAGAGATGCCGTAAAGTGGCTACGAGGTACACAAAATTGGCCATTTTTATGTGCTAAAAGCTCTCATTTTTCATATTTCTAGTGCAGTAATGCAGTTCAAATTCGGTGTTTTCAAGTTTGCATGTTTTGGCGCTGCAGTGTGCTGCCCTATTTACTTAACTATATACGAGTTGGCGACTCTGGGTTCAGCACCTGTTCACACTTAGTCTATGTTTGGATGTGCAGGCCAGGTTTTTGAAATGTATTCTCTAGCCTTCTGATCGTGCACTCCCCGCCTCCTAGCTTCAGGTGTTTTAATTATAGTAGGTCCAATACCCCTCCACAGAGAGAGAGAATTTGAGTCCAAGAAGAGGTTTCACATGTACCCATTCAGATGGAGACGTTTATTCTCAGCGAGGTAGGTCAAGCGTAGGACCTCGTATAAGAGAGATGTCGTAAAGTGGCTACGAGGTACACATAAAATTGGCCATTTTTATGCGCTAAAAGCTCTCATTTTTCATATTTCTAGTGCAGTAATGCAGTTCAAATTCTGTGTTTTCAAGTTTGCATGTTTTGGCGCTGCAGTGTGCTGCCCTATTTACTTAACTATATACGAGTTGGCGACTCTGGGTTCAGCACCTGTTCACACTTAGTCTATGTTTGGATGTGCAGGTCAGGTTTTTGAAATGTATTCTCTAGCCTTCTGATCGTGCACTCCCCGCCTCCTAGCTTCAGGTGTTTTAATTATAGTAGGTCCAATACCCCTCCACAGAGAGAGAGAATTTGAGTCCAAGAAGAGGTTTCACATGTACCCATTCAGATGGAGACGTTTATTCTCAGCGAGGTAGGTCAAGCGTAGGACCTCGTATAAGAGAGATGCCGTAAAGTGGCTACGAGGTACACATAAAATTGGCCATTTTTATGCGCTAAAAGCTCTCATTTTTCATATTTCTAGTGCAGTAATGCAGTTCAAATTCCGTGTTTTCAAGTTTGCATGTTTTGGCGCTGCAGTGTGCTGCCCTATTTACTTAACTTTAGTCAGATGTGGTGATTTGTATTTTCTGTGGTGGATATTTTCTAGTGTTTTAATACTGACCGCATAGTACTCTGTCCTATTCTTTCTTTTTAGCTAGTATTTCCTCCTATGCTAAATCCTGATTTCATGTCTGCGTATGTTATTTCCCTCTCCTCTCACAGTCAATATTTGTGGGGGGCTGTCTATCCTTTGGGGATTTTCTCTGAGGCAAGATAGGTTTCCTGTTTCTGTCTTTAGGGGTAGTTAGTTCTTAGGCTGTGTCGAATGGTCTAGGGAGTGTTAGGTACCCCCCACGGCTACTTCTAGTTGCGCTTCTAAGTTCAGGGTTTGTGGTCAGAACAGGGACCACCTTCTCCAGAGTACATCTCATGCTGCTCCTAGGCCACCAGATCATAACAATTTCCCCCCTTACTGTAGCAGACACTCTTCCGTCTTTCAGAGGACATGCCTGGCTGCAGCAGTGCTACCCCTGTACTGGCATCCCTCTCATCTGCCAACTCAGCAAACTTATTGGGGTGTGCCAGATCAGGAGTAGACTCCCTTGCATTCTTCCCTCTACCCGGCCTTCTAACTGTCATCCAGCTTGCTGCTTCACTGTCCTGCAGCTCCATCCTAACATCCCCCCTCATCTATCCCATTGAGTGTCTGCTCAGTGAGCAGAAGACTCATTTCCATATTGTCTATGGATCTCAGTGTTGCCAGCTGCACATTTAGATCCATTATCTGGGCTTCCAAATGCACAACGTGCTCACATCTGGCACAGCAGTATGCACCCTCGACCGGCTGCTCAAGGATTGCATACTGTACATGTGGCAAGATGTACACTGGATGACATTAACAATAGTGGAGCACATTTCCTAATGGGGATTGCACCAGACAGAAAAGTTAAATAAAAATAAATACAAAGTATTAATAAAATACAGACAGCAATTCAGTAATTCCTTCCTTGGAAACTCCCTGAATCCAAAGTCACTGAATCACAAGTCACACACTTACCGCCGTTCGTACGTACGCTCAGGTCACACTCAGCTCGTTCACACTCACTAAGCTGAAGATTTAAAGAGATTTTTTTTCCCTCAGCAGCATTCCACCTTTTTGTTCAATGCACTTCCAAAAGGCCGGATATGCATAATATGAACTACGGAATCCCATGCTGCAGTCCATCTGCTCGGTAGTCAGGGGACAACGGGCAGCTATATGTCCTGGCCCATGGCACCTAGAGCAATTAATATCACCCGTAGGGACCTTGGGCACCACCTCCCCCACCCCTTTGAACCTTGGTTGCCCACCCCCTTTTGGGCCTTCATCCCCTGTTGGGACCCCCAGTATGGAATGTGCTGCGTTCCCATGGAACATTCCATCCCCTGGTATCTCTTGACCAGTCCAACCAATTCATCGGCATTCTGGGGATCACCCTGGGCAACCCAAGTCTGTACGGGCCTCAGCATGTAGTGCACAAAACGGTCCATCACCACCCATTCTACCATCTACGCAGACGTAGAGGACTCTAACTGAAGCCACTTGTTGACCAGGTGTAACAGGTCAAACATTTGGGAGCACGGTGATTTGTCCCACTGATATGCCAAGCGGTGAACCCGCTGTGCCTTGAGAGTCATTGTTACCCCCAATTGTGCAAAAATGTCAATTTTTAGCTTGCCATACTTTTTAGCATCCTGCAAAGCTAAATCATATGTTTTCTGGGGTCCCCCCATCAAGTGTGGTGCCAGTACCTCTGCCTGCTGCTCTGGTGGGAGTTTCTCCCTCTCTGAGACCCTTTCAAACAAGTTTCTCCCTCTCTGAGACCCTTTCAAACATCTTCAGGAAAGCCTAAACATTGCAATTCTCCATTGTAGATTCTTCAGCATCAACAATGCAGTTCTCCACTGCACGTTGTTCAGCTTCAACAATGCAATTCTCCACTGCAGGTTCTTCAGCTTCAATATTGCAATCATCCACTGCAGGTTCTTCAGCCTCAACATCATCCCCAGGAGTCATTTTCGGCAAAGTCCGTCTTACCGCGTTTCGGACGAGGGTGTCATCAGCCGGACCAGGGGTTGGGGCACTCGTCCTGCCCTGGATGGCAATCACCAGAGCTGCATCTACTCCTGCTGCTCCTGCTGGCTCTGTTGTAACAACAGCCTGTTGGTTCATTGCTGCAGCTGCAACTGGACCAGTTGTTTCAGCAGGTCCTCCATTTTGTCTGGTGATGCTTGCTGGCTTGCAACAGACTTGACCCAGGACATACAGTCCTTCCTTGAGCAGTCTCACATCTCTGCTGGGAATGCTGATCGCATTCTCCACCAATTGTAGGGGTTGTACTCGCTCAGGTGCGATGGTAAGAAAAAGGAGGCACGCTCCTTTAAATGTTCATGTGGGTTTATTTCTTCGTAAAGCCCAGAAGGCCAAATAGAAAATAAATAGCCTTTAGCTCAGGCAAAACAAAGTATGAATGTCCATAGCAGGGCTCTGCTCCTCCAGGCCTGTGGGCACACAGGCTAGGATAATGTCCTGTACTTCAGGCTCGGTCTGGATCCTCAGACACACATGAGGCCTTCTCACTCCCAACACACAGACTATATGCCAAACAACAGCCTCCATTATATAGGCTGTAACCATACCCAGAGGTGAGGTACGTGAGAAGCCAGACCCTCCCATCTATCATAGCTACCCGCAACCCAGACCCAGGTGCAACAAATGAAACTCGTCATGCACTAGAGAAATACATTCTGGGCTGCATCACAGAGACAAGCCATCTGTGTGACACATACCTCCCATCAACTATGCAACCTTTAGCCACACTACAGAACATTGTTTTATGAGGCCATCCTCATTGTCTCTTCCAAGGGGTATTGGGGCGCATCCCAATTTTTGGCAGTCCTTGCATTCACTGCATAGGTAAACAATATGGGAGACACACTTCCTAATAGTGTGAAAATGGTTATAAGAAGCCCTCCTCCACGATTCTTCCTTGGGGTATTGGGGTGCATCCAAATTTTTGGCAGCTCTTGCATTCACTGCATTAGGGAGACCCATTTCCTAAGAATGGGAACATTGTTTTCAGGAGGCCCTCCTGTACGTCTCTTCAAAGGGGTATTGGGGTGAGTCTAAATTTTGGGCAGGAATTGCATTCACTGCATACGCAAATAGTATGGGATACCCACTTCTTAATAATGGAAACATTGCTTTCAGGAGGCCCTGCTGTACGTCCCTTCAAAGGGGTATTATGATTCATCCAAATTTTGGGCACGCCTTGCATTCACTGCATAGGCAAACAGTATGGGAGAACCACTTCCTAATAATGGGAACAGTTTTTCATGAGGCCCTCCTGTACGTCTCTTCAAAGGGGTATTGGGGTGCATCCTCACTGGGGAAATGTGGCCGATCGCGGCCGGGTGTCAGCTGACTATCGCAGCTGACATCCGGTACTATATGCCAGGAGCGGTCACGGACCACCCCCGGCACATTTACCCCCGGCACACTGCGATCAAACATGATCGCAGTATTGCGGCGGTGTAGGGAAGCATAGCGCAGAGAGGGGGCTCCCTGAAGGCTTCCCTGAGACCCTCGGAGCAACGCGATGTGATTGCGTTGCTGCAAGGGTTTCTTACCTCCTCCCTGCAGCAGGCCCGGATCCAAAATGGCCACGAGGCTGTATCCAGGTCCTGCAGGGAGGTGGCTTACCAGCGCCTGCTCAGAGCAAGCGCTGGTAAGCCTGCAGCCCTGCATGTCAGATCACTGATCCGACACAGTGCACAGCAATTGTCAGATCAGCGATTTTACACTATAGGATGATTCCCCCCCCTCTCCGCCCCCAGGGTAAAGTTATAGCGTAAAAAAAAAAAATATTCATATGTGTAAAAAAATGTAAAAAAAATTCCTAAAAAAAAGAATATATATATATATATTGTTCCTATAAATACATTTCTTTATCTAAATAAAAAAAAACAATAAAAGTACACATATGTAGTATCCGTAACGACCTGACCTATAAAACTGACTCCCTAGTTAACCCCTTCAGTGAACGTAAAAAAAAAAAATGAGGCAAAAAACAACGCTTTATTGTCATACCGCCAAACAAAAAGTGGAATAATACGCAATCAAAAAGATGGATATAAATAACCATGGTACCGCTGAAAACGTCATCTTGTCCTTGTAAAAAAGTTATAGTCCTCAGAATAAAGCGATGCAAAAATAATTTTTTTTTTATCGTATAAAAGCGCCAAAACATAAAAAAATGATATAAATGAGGTATCGCTGTAATCATACGGACACGAAGAATAAAACTGCTTTATCCATTTAGCCAAATGCGGAACGGTATAAACTCCTCCCCCAAAAGAAATTCATGAATAGCTGGTTTTTGGTCATTCTGCCTCACAAAAATTGGAATAAAAAGCGATCAAAAAATGTCATGTGCCCGAAAATGATACCAATAAAAACGTCAACTCATCCCGCAAAAAACAAGACCTCACATGACTCTGTGGACCAAAATATGGAAAAATTATAGCTCTCAAAATGTGGTAATGCAAAAAATATTTTTTGCAATAAAAAGCGTCTTTTAGTGTGTGACAGCTGCCAATCATAAAAATTTGCTAAAAACCCGCTATAAAAGTAAAACAAACCCCCCTTCATCACCCCCTTAGTTAGGGGAAAAAAAAAGTATTTATTTCAATTATCCCATTAGGGTTAGGGCTAGGGTTAGGGTTATGGCTAGGGTTAGGGTTAGGGCTAGGGTTAGGGCTAGGGTTATGGCTAGGGTTAGGGTTAGGGTTTGGGCTAGGGTTAGGGCTAGGGTTAGGGTTATGGCTAGGGTTAGGGCTAGGGTTAGGGTTATGGCTAGGGTTAGGGTTAGGGCTAGGGTTAGGGTTTGGGCTAGGGTTAGGGCTAGGGTTAGGGTTATGGTTAGGGTTAGGGCTAGGGTTAGGGCTAGGGTTAGGGTTAGGGTTATGGCTAGGGTTAGGGTTTGGGCTAGGGTTAGGGCTAGGGTTAGGGTTGGGGCTAGGGTTAAAGCTACAGTTAGGGTTGGGGCTAAAGTTAGGGTTAGGGTTGGGGCTAAAGTTAGGGTTAGGGTTTGGATTACATTTATGGTTGGGAATAGGGTTGGGATTAGGGCTAGGGGTGTGTCAGGGTTAGGGGTGTGGTTAGGGTTACCATTGGGATTAGGGTTAGCGGTGTGTTTGGATTTAGGCTTCAGTTATAATTGGGGGGTTTCCACTGTTTAGGCACATCAGGGGCTCTCCAAACGCGACATGGCGCCCGATCTCAATTCCAGCTATTTCTGCGTTGAAAAAGTAAAACAGTGCTCCTTCCCTTCCAAGCTCTCTCGTGCGCCCAAACTGGGGGCTAAAAAATAATTTTTGTGAAAAAAAAAAAGATTTTTTATTTTCACGGCTCTGCGTTATAAACTTTAGTGAAGCACTTTGGGGTTCAAACTTCTCGCAACACATCTAGATAAGTTCCTTGGGGGTCTACTTTCCAATATGGGGTCACTTGTAGGGGGTTTCTACTGTTTAGGTACATTAGGGGCTCTGCAAATGCAATGTGACGCCTGCTGACCAATCCATCTAAGTCTGCATTCCAAATGACGCTCCTTCCCTTCCGAGCTCTGCCATGCGCTCAAACAGTGGTTCCCCCCCACATATGGGGTATCAGCATACTCAGCACAAATTGGACAACAACTTTTGGGGTCCAATTTCAACTGTTGCCTTTTGAAAAATACAAAACTGGGGGCTAAAAAATAATTTTTGTGGGAAAAAAAAGAATTTTTATTTTCACGGCTCTGCGTTATAAACTGTAGTGAAACACTTGGGGGTTCAAAGCTCTCACAACACATCTAGATGAGTTCATTAGGGGGTCTACTTTCCAAAATGGTGTCACTTGTGGGGTATTTCAATGTTTAGGCACATCAGTGGCTATTTTGCATTGAAAAGTCAAATGGCGCTCCTTTCCTTCCGAGCTCTGCCATGAGCCCAAGCAGTGGTTTACCCCCACATATGGGATATCAGCGTACTCAGGACAAATTGGACAACAACTTTTGGGGTCCAATTTCTTCTCTTACCCTTGGGAAAATAAAAAATTGGGGGTGAAAAGATCATTTTTGTGAAAAAATATTTTTTATTTTTACGGCTCTGCATTATAAACTTCTGTGAATCACTTAATAGGTCAAAGTGCTGACCACACATCTAGATAAGTTCCTTAGGAGGTCTACTTTCCAAAATGGTGTCACTTGTGGGGGGTTTCAATGTTTAGGCACATCAGTGGCTCTCCAAACACAACATGGCGTCCCATCTCAATTTCTGTCAATTTTGCATTGAAAAGTCAAATGGCGCTCCTTCTCTTCCGAGCTCTCACATACGTCCAAACAGTGATTTACCCCCACATATGGGGTATCAGCGTTCTCAGGACAAATTGTAGAACAACTTTTGGGGTCCAATTTCTCCTCTTATCCTTGGGAAAATAAAAAACTGGGGGCGAAAAGATCATTTTTGTGAAGAAATATGTTTTTTTATTTTTACGGCTCTGCATTATAAACTTCTGTGAATCACTTAATGGGTCAAAGTGCTCACCACACATCTAGGTAAGTTTCTTAGGGGTCTACTTTCCAAAATGGTGTCACTTGTGGGGGGTTTCAATGTTTAGGCACATCAGGGGCTCTCCAAACGCAACTTGGCGTCCCATCTCAATTCCAGTCAATTTTGCATTGAAAAGTCAAATGGCGCTCCTTCGCTTCCGAGCACTGCCATGCGCCCAAACAGTGGTTTACTCCCACATATGGGGTTTCAGCATACTCAGGATAAAATTATACAACAACGTTTGGGGTCCATTTTCTCCTGTTACCCTTGTTAAAATAAAACAAATTGGAGATTAATTAAATTTTTTGTGAAAAAAAGTTAAATGTTAATTTTTATTTAAACATTCCAAAAATTCCTGTGAAACACCTGAAGGGTTAATAAACTTCTTGAATGTGGTTTTGAGCACCTTGAGGGGTGCAGTTTTTATAATGGTGTCACACTTGGTTATTTTCTATCAAATAGACCCCTCAAAATGACTTCAAATAAGATGTGGTCCCTAAATAAAAATGGTGTTGTAAAAATGAGAAATTGCTGGTCAACTTTTAACCCTTATAACTCCCTAACAAAACAAAGGTTGGTTCCAAAATTGTGCTGATGTAAAGTAGACATGTGGGAAATGTTACTTATTAAGTATTTTATGTGACATATCTCTGTGATTTAATTGCATAAAAATTGAAAGTTGGAAAATTGCAAAATTTTCCAAATTTTCGTGCAATTTCTGTTTTTTCACAAATAAACACAGGTAATATCAAAATTTTTTTAGCACTATCATGAAGTACAATATGTCACGAGAAAACATTGTCAGAATCACCAGGATCCGTTGAAGTGTTCCAGAGTTATAACCTCATAAAGGGACAGTGGTCTGAATTGTAAAAATTGGCCTGGTCATTAACGTGCATACCACCCTTGGGGTAAAGGGGTTAATAATGGCAACAACAAAGCATAGCTAGCTGATGGATCTCTATGAATAGTGAGGGCCAACTGCTGGCCCTTTAAGAATAGTAAATACCGTCTGATGGCCCTATAAAAATAGGATTTGTGACTTTCTGAGTCCCTCCTTCATAAATGAAACAGGATGAGTCTGATGATGTGCCACACACCACATGGCCAGGTAAGGTTGTAAAATGTTAAAATGATTTTTCCCAGTGAATGCATTTGACTTGGTTGAAAGCAATGCTAAAGTTCAAAAACGCATCAAAAACGCTACATGTGAACATAGCCCAAGTTGTGGAGGAGCATTTTTGTTTTTGGTTATTTATTTTGACTTATAGACAAGTCATTACGCTGGAAAGGATGTTGCTTAACATATTTCCCAGGAAAATCCATTTTAGTTTAGTTTTTGTATGTTTTATTGTGAGTCTGTAAAAGTGGCGTAAGACTCAGACAACATTGTTTACAGCAGTGACCTGGGAGTAAGAAATGGTTCCAGGGGTCTTCCCCATGCTGTTCCTATGTCATTTGAGCACTGTTCCCATCAATTTTTGCAATTTCTAGTACCTCTAAAGACCACGGGGGGGTCGCCGGAAAAATGCTCGAGTTTCCCCTAGACTTACAGTACATTGGGCTCCTTGCTTGGGTCGAGCACACGAGCATTCCAATTTGCTTGACCCATGCAACGAGCACCCAAGCAATTTAGTGCTCACTCATCACTGTTAATCATCTGTCATGAAAACGTTTGCCAACCTCAAATTTGGCACAATTGTAGCACATTCAGATTTGTGTTCAGTTTCCCGAGCATTGTTACTGAAAGTCGGTCACAGTTTGATAAATCATCACATTTCCACTAATGCTTTTGTATGACTTTGGCTAGGATAGTGGTGCTTTATGATGAGCGGGAGGGATGGGGGGACATGTTTGCTGAGGGGAGGGGATTGTGTCTAGGTCAGAGGAGCTGCGGAGTTAATTTTTTTCATTAATAACTTAATGTGTGCATATTACAGCAGCCTATCAGGGCGCAGAAATCATCCTCAATGTCAAGACAAAAGGTCTTTTTTGATTGGCTGCCGAAATCACATGTCCCTGTCATATAAAAGTGGACATCTTGATTTGCTGGCACCATTTGCTCATTTTCACAGTGAAGAGAGGCCAGCTCCTGCTAGTGCTGCTGCCGTCTTATGTGAAATCAATCATCCAGCAACTAACTAGATGATGCTAAAACTATGTTGCAGTCTAAGGAGGCCCCATTTGCTAATTCTAATCGATTGTGAAAAAACTGTGTTTCAGGGAGAAATCAAAAGGCCAGATTTCCACTTAAAAACCATTAGACCTAATATTGGGGTTAATAGCAGAGGCCTTCCAATTAGGTTGAGCGAGGGAAAGGAAAGGGGACGAGCACCACAGACCAACCTCCGATCGGCAGAAACATGGCTGGATGCCTGTATATACCAAGGGGCGGCAATGAACGTGGTGTGTAAGTTATGGCCAGTCAGTCCTGCAGCAGAGGGGTATTTGAAAGGGACAATGCATCCTGCACCAGGTGCATACATAGAAATCATGGGGCCCCATAGCAGAAGTTCTAATTGGGCTCCCCCCCCAAAAAAAATATTTGGCTGGGTCACATAGATACATATCTCACAACTCTGCAACCCTTGCAAAGTAATTCTCCTCCTATTGAAGCCCCTACATTCCTTTTTCACTGAACCCATGAAGTATGATGCCAACAAAAGTGCCCCACAAACACTGTATAATCCACCACAGTGAATTATTCCTTGGTACCCTCCACAAACACTGTATGATGAACCTACTGTACCTCCCTCAACTATTCCAGCACAGTGTGATCCCCAACTGTAACCCCCACACAGCCCTCCATGTAGTATATTGGAACTTCATACAGTATAATGTCCCTTTCACCTCTTCACACTGTATAATGGCCCCCAACACAGCACTCAAATAGCCCTCTATAAAGTATAAAGGCTGCCTCATAGCCCTCCAAGTATTATCATGGCTTCCACATAATATAATTGGCTCCATATATTATAATGCACCATACATAGTCCACCACATAGTATAATGCACCCCATAGTCCCTATATAGTATAATGCACCCCCCATAGCCCTCCACATACTATAATGCACCTCCATAATCCCACATATAGCATAATGCACCCCCATGGTTCTCCATATAGTATAATGCACCCTCATAGTCTTACATATAGTATAATGCATCCCATAGTTTTCAATATAGTCCTCCATATATTATCATGCCCATTCCCATAATCTTCCATCAATGTACTCGCAGATTCAAATTCGCCACTGGCGCCCTGTGCTCTTCACAGATGAAAGCAGGTTCACACTGAGCACATGTAACAGATGTGACAGAGTCTTGAGACACCGTGGAGAGTGATCTGCTGCCTACAACATCCTTCAGCATGACTGGTTTGGCAGCGGGTCATTAATGTGTGGGGTGGCATTTCTTTGGAGGGCTGCACAGCCCTCCATGTGCTTGACAGAGGTAGCCTGACTGCCATTAGGTACCGAGATGTGATCCTCAGACCCCTTGTGAGACCATATGCTCCACAGAACCTGCACTAAGCAATATCTGTTTATAAAGATGGTTTGCTGGAAACTTCTCACCTTTCTTCTCTGATCCATTCAGAGCAGAAACTTGGATAAAATGACCTGTGGGATTCTACTGCAGAGACATATGGTAATCACACACAAGTCAATGGTATACACTGTAAAGTACGCACACCGCACTGTACCCTACAGAAAGCAGCCAGTATGTGAGCTGAAGTTACCTGAAGTTGCACTGAGGGGAGGAGATGGTGTTGTGCTTGGTTACCATGTCCTATGAGCAGTCTGTCCCTTCACAAAGCTGCCAGTGCAGACTGAGGGCATGGTGTGTAAGGTAACACAACCATGGGGACTCATCACTACAGAGGAGAATAAAGGAGGGAGCATTTATCTTCTGAAGGTCAGGTATGTGATGAACACAGACACAGTCACTTGCATCAGAGCGGTAGATGGCCAGTCACACTTTCAGGGCTGGAGGGGTGGAGAAGGCAGAGCCAACTGCAGTTTATATTAAAAGTGAAAGCAGTCAGGCAGCCTCCTTCCCCGTCCTCCCTCCCGAGTCCCGCAGCTCTTCTCTGTTATTTTCTTCTCACACAGTGAATCACACTGACAAACAGGATTGCCGGACCCACGTTATCTGACTGCAGGGCGGCTGCCGCGCTCGGTCTCCCTGCTGCCTGAGGCCAAACGCTCAACTGGCCTCATTATATGTGCGCCCCTGGTCATCATGGTGTAATTTATATATACTGCTCAAAAAAATAAAAGGAACACTTAAACAACAGAATATAACTCCAAGTAAATCAATCTTCTGTGATATCAAACTGTCCACTTAGGAAGCAACACTGTTTGACAATCAATTTCACATGCTGTTGTGCAAATGGAATAGACAACAGATGGAAATTATTGGCAATTATCAAGACACACTCAATAAAGGAGTGGTTCTGCAGGTGGTGACCCCAGACCACATCTCAGTACCAATGCTTTCTGGCTGATGTTTTGGTCATTTTTAATGTTGGTTGTGCTTTCACACTCGTGGTAGCATCAGACGGACACTACAACCCACACAAGTGGCTCAGGTAGTGCAGCTCATCCAGGATGGCACATCAATGCGAGCTGTGGCAAGAAGGTATGCTGTGTCTGTCAGCGTAGTGTCTAGAGGCTGGAGGCGCTACAAGGAGACAGGCCAGTGCACCAGGAGATATAGAGGGGGCCATAGGAGGGTAACAACCCAGCAGCCGGACCACTACCTTAGCCTTTGTGCAAGGAGGAACAGGAGGAGCACTGGCAGAGTCCTGAAAAACAACCTCCAGCAGGCCACAATTGTGCATGTGTCTACACAAACGGTTAGAAACCGACTCCATGAGGATGGTCTGAGTTACCGACGTCCACAGATGGGGTTTGTGCTCACAGCCCAACACCGCGCAGGACGCTTGGCATTTGCCACAGAACACCAGGATTGGCAAATTCGCCACTGGCGCCCTGTGCTCTTTACAGATGAAAGTAGGTTCACACTGAGCACATGTAACAGATGCGACAGAGTCTTGCGACACCGTGGAGAGTGATCTGCTGCCTACAACATCCTTCAGCATGACTGGTTTGGCAGCGGGTCAGTAATGGTGTGGGGTAGAATTTCTTTGGAGGGCCGCACAGCCCTCCATGTGCTTGCCAGAGGCAGCCTGACTGGCATTAGGTACCGTGATGTGATCCTCAGACCCCTTGTGAGACCATATGCTGGTGTGGTTGGCCCTGGGTTCCTCCTAATGCAGGACAATGCCAGACCTCATGTGGCTGGAGTGTGTCAGCAGTTCCTGCAAGATGAAGGCATTGAAGCTATGGACTGGCCCGCCTGTTCCCCAGACCTGAATCCAATTGAACATATCTGGGACATCATGTCTCGCATCATCCACCAACATCACATTGCACCACAGACTGTCCAGTAGTTGGCGGATGCTTTATTCGAGCTCTGTGAGGAGATCCCTCAAGAGACCATCCGCTGCCTCATTAGGAGCCTGCCCAGGCATTGTAGGGAGGTCATAAAGGCACGTGGAGGCCACACACACCACTGAGCATCATTTTCTTGTCTTTCGGCATTTCCACTAAAGTTGGATCAGCCTGTAACTTCATTTTCCACTTTGATTTTGAGCATCATTCCAACTCCAGACCTCCGTGGGATATTAGTTGTGATTTACGTTGATAATTTTTAGGTTTTATTGTTCTCAACAGATTCCACTATGTAATGAATAAAGATTTACAAATGGAATATTTCATTCAGTGATATCTAGGATGTGGGATTTTAGTGTCCCCTTTATTCTTGGGAGCAGAGTATTATACTAGAGTTTCCCTGGTTTTGCAGGTTACTGGCATGATTACTTAGTTTTTGCTCTCTGGATTTCATTTTTTAGGGAGCATCTATCCATCTATTCACTTTTTGATTATTCTGCAATACACATTTCTTTTTTTGACTGCTAATTAACAATGTGTATACTCTTTGCTTAAATGTCCGTTCATCTATATGTGATTTTCTCATTGAAATTTAGTAATTATCTGGAGCTCACCCGTTTGTATGTTTTCTGTAACTAACATAATCATGAACCTTTTGGGAGGTTTTAACCTGAATTTGAACAAAACCAGTTTTTATATTTTGGGTAAATATCTGACCTGCATTTCTAAAAAACTAATAAAACAGCATACACACTCATAGATGTTAGTAGTTGGTTGTCCAAAATTGATACAACATTTTCAGAAAAGTCATTCTGGTGATCCCGGGATGGATTTGTTTGCAGGGATTGAATGAATATTGTATGAATATTAATGATTTTTCTGAAATAAATAGACATAAGCTCTCATCATTGGAAACAGCACTCATCATTGCTTCTTGAAAAAGGTTAATGTGCTTAATTCCATGTGGTGGGACATTCCTCTAACATGCAGTTTTTGGACCTGCAGAAGCGCTGGGATAGGCATGAAAAGGCTGGTGTCCTCCTTCACTTCCCCACTCCCCCTGCGTGTTCAAGAATTGTCCTGCCATATGGAATAAAGGACATTAGCCTTTTTTTAAGAAGCAATGGTGAGTGCTGTTCCTTTTCTTAATATTGAATGCACTTGGTCTTCAACACATTTTTCATGCACCACCTAGCTCATTATCAGTTGGTATGCTTTATACTAAGGACTGATTCAGACTGCAGTCAACAGTTTGGTGTTGTTTTTGTCTGTTTTTTAACTTTTTGTTGTATATACTACTCAGTTGTTTTAAATGACAAAGATGGGGGCTTTGAACCCTTTGATCACATAAACAGGAGTCTACATGGGACGGTATTCAGGGACCAGGTCGCATTATAAGCGTGAAACAGCTCTTGTTTGTATGTGATGTATCTACTGTATATGCCTCTTCTTATTTTAATGTAATCGGAATTATGTTAAAGTGTTTTATTTATTGGTGAAGATGTCATAAATAAAGCAGTTGTGAATGGTAGGGCAACCCAAAAATGTGTAATGCAAGTGCCTGAGTGCAACGTACAGAGATAATGAGATGGAAACAGCCAAGGGTTGATATATTGATACTTTTATACAACAATAACTTCTAAACAATTAGTGTTAGTGAGTATGCAATTTAACAATATATAGGATTATAACAGGTGATGAACAAGCTGAAAAGTCTCTCAGCAATTAACGTTAGTGGTGTGCTCAGTCTTGAGAGGCACCACGTGAGTTTTCACTTGAAGCTCTGGCTCTAGCGGGGGTCACTGGGTTTTCCCGCAAGGCTGCAAGTCTCTTCCTGACTTAGTCTATTAAAACCCATTGAGCATCCCACACACCAACCGGCCGGTGCCGTAGGTAATAGCTGGAAGTGATGGCCCTGCTTACTTGCACTGTTCCTCCTGTCTTGAAGGCAGTCGCCGCATGGCAAAAGTCTCTCAGGTTCGAGGCAGAGAGGACCAGGTCTCAACTCTTGACAGGTGTCGTTAGATCCTGGAGGCTTGACCAGCGCAGGGCACAGATTACAGCTCTAACCAGCTTTATCCGTGCTCGGGGAAATCTTCCGGGGGATCCGGACCTTGCCAGGTGGTGACTGACACCTGGGTTAGCACAGACTCCCTGCTGAGGCCTGTCACGTTGGTCTCAGTGGAGTCTCTGGAGCACGTCTACCATGCTCTCTTGCCTGGTGCCAAATCTCCTTGTGGTTTGGCGCTCTGAGCATTTATATCAGAGAAGTTCTTGCAGAGGGTACATGATTTGGTCCAGCACACAAGGTCCTTCCCTCTGTAAATTCTCCAGCACTTTTTGGTTACGCTTGATTTTGCATATCTGATATATTTAAAAACCTGATCATCTGTATAGTACCTGTATAAGCAAGGTTCAGGGTTTTTTCTCTCTGAACCCTGCTTATACAGGTACTATAAAGATGATCAGGTTTTTAAATACATCAGATAGGGATTATATACATTAGATAGGACTGCTCTATTATGGGTATACCTTGACGATTGGTGGAGCAGCTTAACATGCATTTTTTTGCAAAAAAACGTATTAACTAAATACCCTGTATTTTTTTTCATTTTTTGACTAGCACTTGCTTATTTACTGTGACTTTTTTTTTTATAACAGAGTATTTTTGACCTCTCTGTGCGTTTTTGTGTCTTCAAGTTCTTTGGTGGTGTGAACAGGTTTCTACAGACTCGTTCACTATGTAAGTAGCCCATGTGTTTTTGGTTCTATAATTGTTCTCTTGTTTCTACAAGACTGGGGAGTCCACCACTCCTCTGTGGGTTATTTGCATTGTAGCTGTTCCATCCTGCATGTCCACATGTATATTTTTTCTCTCTGAACCCTGCTTATCCAGGTACTATACAGATGATCAGGTTTTTAAATACATCAGATAGGGATTATATACATTAGATAGGACTGCTCTATTATGGGTATACCTTGACGATTGGTGGAGCAGCTTAACATACATTTTTTTGCAAAAAAAGTATTAACTAAATACCCTGTATTTTTTTTTCATTTTTTGACTAGCACTTGCTTATTTACTGTGACTTTTATACAACAGAGTATTTTTGACCTCTCTGTGCGTTTTTGTGTCTTCAAGTGTATAGAGTCAGTGTACAAGTAGTACAGGGATCACCGGTGACATTATACACAGGAGCTCTGTATATAGTATGCAGTGTATAGTGTCATTGCACAGGTAACACACTGACTCACCAGTTACGTCTCTAGCTGAAGTCCTTCATCTTTGCGTTTCGTTTTCATCCAGCACAGACCACCATCACTTCTTCCAGCCAGGACTCGTTTCTGTATAAAACAACATAGCTACCTAGAGCATCGCTTCCAGAGCACATTCCCCACTTTTTCCCTTTCTTCTACACTACACATCTGAATACAGAGGTGTACCCACAATCAATATATAATTGGTTATTATGCAATCTCTTAGATTGTAAGCTTGCGAGCAGGGCCCTCATTCCTTTTGGTATCTGTAGATCTATGTGTTTATTGTTATGCTTAATGCCCATTGTCTGTACAAGTCCCCTCTAAAATGTAAAGTGCTGCGGAATATATTGGTGCTATAGAAATAAAATTATTATTATTATTATTAACCCACCATTCCAAATATAAAATATAATCCACCACTGTGCCCCCACTATCTATACATAGCCAATTTCCCCATTTAATATATAAATTAATTAGCACTTGTACTCTTAACCCAATTCATTACCTTCATTTCAATCTCAACCCCCCACTATGTACCTCCCGCACTAACCCTAACCCCGATTCATTATATTTACATGACCCAATTCATTGTCATGTCTTTCTCTCCCACCCTCTATTCGTTATCAACTGCTCTACCCCACATTCAATTTATCATTATTTGTTCTCCCCCAAGATCATCATTTGCTCTCCCCACCCCCCTTCAATTCATCATTTGCTCTCCCCACCCCCACCTTCAATTAAGTTGCTGTCCCTGTCCCTCACACTGAATTCATCATTTGCAGTCCCCCGTCCTCTCCTCACTTCATATTTGCAGTCCCCCGTACTTGCCCCACTTCATCATTTGCAGTCACTCCACTTTAATTTGAAGTCCCCTTACTTCTTCTATTGCAGTCCCCTATCACCCCCTCACTTCATTTGCAGTGCCCCTTCATCATTTGCAGCCCCCTATCCCCCTTCAATTTCATCATGTGTAGTCCCACCTCAGACAAACTTCATCATATGTAGTCCCCTTCCCCCCACTTCATGATGCGCAGTGCCCCTTACCCCCCCACTTCATGTGCAGTCCACCTTACCCCCACTGCATCATGTGCAGTCCCCCTTAACCCCCAATCCATCATGTGCAGGCCCCATACCCCCCATTAATCATGTGCAGTCCCCCTTAACCCCCAATTTATCATATGCAATTCCCCTTACTCCTAATTCATCATGTGCAGCTCCACTTACCCCCCACGCCATCATGTGCAGTCTCCTTTAACCCCCAAACTCATTAATGTGCAGACTAACTTCCCCTTCATCATTTGCAGCCCAACTTACCCCCACACTCCATCAAGTGCAGTCTCCTTTAACCCCCAAATTCCATCATGTACAGCAGCACTCCCCCTTCATCATGTTCAGCCCCACTTACCATTACGCCATCATGTGCAGTCTCCTTTAACCCCCAAGCACCATCATGTGCAGCCCCACTCCCCCTTCATCACGTGCAACCACACTTATTCCACCCACTCCATCATGTGGTTTCCTTTAATCCCAAAATCCATCATATGCAGTCCTCCTTACACGCCCCCACTTCATCACTTTCAATTACTCCCACCCATTGAATTCTTTTTTTTTAAAGAAAACAAAAAAGTTTTTCATTCTTATCTCATCAGTCGCTCCCCTGCAGTGCCTCTCTGCTTCCAGCATCCGGGACATGCCGGTGAGTGTGTGATGACGTCATCACGCATGCCCGACACCTGACCCGGAAGTACAGAGAACATGGAGGGAGCAAGAGCTCTACAGCCATCAAGCACAGCTCCCAGCCCTGGTGCAGATGTGTGCGCTGATAGACTGTGATGCGGCTGTGTCTGCTGCCAGCCGCGTCACAGTACAGTGCACATGGCCATGCACAATTACCATCAGGCAGCCAGCCCTGTACTGCTGCTGGGGGAGTGGTCTGGGGGGCATTTGCCTCTCTGCCACCCGGCTCAGCCTGCCACTGCTGTGTACACAGAGAATGTGAGCAGGGTTAGTTTTCTCAGTTCTGCTGCATTCTAAAAACTCTGATTATGGCAGACCAGCTGCACCAAGTACACTAAGTGATACATAGATGGGTTTATTGTCTCTTTGTCTACATCATGCTATTCTCAGATGGGGCACCAAAAATCTGCTGACAGATTTGTGACACCCCAGGTTCCTGGTTGTCACAGTGGCATTGCTTTCCTCACAGGGAGAGTGATGTCACGCTTGGAAGCGAGGAAAGATCTTCTGTATCAGGTACACACAAGCATGCAACATGCTCATACTCCAGGCCAGAAGGGGAAGCTCTGATCCAGCTTGTGGGTGGCTCCCCTATATATATTCTGGTCTGGAGGGAAAGTCAGTCAGTTCCTGTCAGAGAGACAGAGTAGAAGATAGCAGAGGAGCCATGCAGCCACAAGAAGTGCTGCAGCTCCTTGGAAGAGAGAGATAGAGAAAGTCGAATGATTTGTAGAGAGCGTGTAGGAGAAGTGAAGCACAGGAGAGTGAGAACTGGGGAGGACAGCTGCGACTGGGCTACCTTCCCATAGAGTGCAGACACCAGTAGCTGGAAGACTGAGGTTGTGAAGGACTCCATGACTCACTGCGGAAACCAGCAGGATAGCTGGATTACAAGTCACCTGTCCACCCTGACACCTGGAGACACAGTGGCGCATAGAGCCCGGGCAGTGATAGAAACCCTGTTAAAAGGCTCGAGCTACCTGTCATATGGATTAGTGTCATACCTACAAGGGGACAGAGAGAACACGTGAGGACCTTGTGAGAGACCTAGGGCAGCAAGGAACTACACCACAGCACTAGAGGGAAGGATTCTAACTCCACCTGGTAAAGGGGACTCCCAACTCGCTTCCAAGCCGGCTGGATCCTACCTATACCTGTGATCTGGTGCCCTGGACTGTGGCTGCCTTAATTCATCAGTAAACCAGGTAAAGAGACTGCAAACCTGTATCCTCCATTTCTTGTTACACCACCCACCATCTTTATCTATAAACCGGGAGCCCTGGGTGCTCAGCTTCACCTGTGGGAAGCCATACCATCACTGCTGCCACAATATCTCCCCAGAAGGACCTCTTTAAGCAGCTTCAGTCACACTGACCGAATAACACAGGTGGCGTCACAAACACAGACTTTATTCTAAACCCATTTAAGGACATTCCCTTTTACTTGGGCACCCAGGGCCACGGATGGGGTCGCCGCCACCGTGACATCCCCTTTAAGTACCGAACCCAGTACCCCACTCCCTTGGCGGGTGTTCCAGATTCTTTTTAATAAAAATCCAGTTTCCGTATTGACGGTAGCAAGAACTATTTTCCTCCAGCCGCACAGTCTAATTTCAAAGTGCTTTTTTCCTTATTGGTAAGAACTTAATTTAGGCATCATCAATAAAAGTAAGAACTTCTATAGTACCTTCATAAAAATAATGGTACAGCAATCCTGTTAATGTAAATGTTTTATTAATGAGACTTGAATTGAATTCTCATACCAGCAGGCCACATTAAAAGTATTTATTTAATAGTATACATGTGAAAGAATTTTGTAATTACATTTAAATTTCTTTTCTTGCCAGAGAGGCAGATACATTTTTACATGACCCCAAGGAGGCTGACTGATGCGCCAGAAATGTCAGGCAAATTATGTGCGTTTCATTTTGTTTAACAGTGTACTGTATACTGGAATATTTCTATAGCTATTTCAATATCTGCATTCAGTCTTTTAAAATACTTTTTTCATATAAAAAAATAAACTTTACTAAACCATATAAGCATTACTTCAAGCTGATGAAGGAACAGCACTTGGCTTTCTGGAGCAGTCATAATTGATGCAATGTTTTATTAAAATATTTATAATACTGCTTTGTAGTACAAGCATCTATTTTTCTTTGGAAATAACATTATTTTTATGTTTTTAAACATTTCAGACGAAGGAAATGGAAAATACATAATTTAATACATTTCACTTAAAAGGATAAAATGAATAAAAATTGCCTATGACATGTTTACAGGAGTTTATTAGGAAATCGTAAAAGCTTAGGGGAGAAATTAATCAACCACTTTATGCCAGAAAACTGAAAATAAAATGTTCACATTTTTGTGCAACATGTAGTTGCACAAAATTTTTGTGACATTTGGCAGATTTGCCTACTTTTCAAAAAGTTGATGGAGCTTGCATCCAAAATTTTTAAAAAATGGAAGAGTCACTAAAATGTACATGACAAAAGTGACTTCCAGAAACATATTCAAATACATGACTGATTTTGGCACGCGGGCAGACTACAGATACACCACAATCACTAATAGGTGTACATCAATTATTGGTGTTTTCCCAAGAACAAAGTACATTTTAATTAATAGATCTTTCGATAGAAATAAGTTCCACAATTAGATGTGTAAAAAAAAAAAAAAATCAAAACTACAAAAAAAATCAGCTCACCCATAAGAAGTCCACCCGAAGAAAAGTAGATAGCCCTCACCGGTCTTTTGTAGAATTTCCGCTCTTTATTGGCAATAAAAAAAGCATGTTGGCCGGGGGAGTAAGGATGGGAGTGGGCAGAAACTTGACGACGGCCGTTTCGCACCTATAAGCGCTTCCAGGGGTCAATTAGTGGAAGGATGTGACGGAGGAAGAAAATATCCCGTTACCACATCGCTCCTCCTTCTGTTATGATCCGGTGACCTTGGAGCTGCATGAGAACTTTCACTGGAGAAAGTGGCCACTATACTGACCGCAAACCTGAACTTAAGACCGCATCTAGAAGTAGCCGTGGAGTGTACCTAACACACCTAGACACCTCGTCACAGCCGGAGGACTAATTTCCCCTAAAGATGGAAATAGGAATACTATCTTGCCTCAGAGAAAATCCCCAAAGGATAGACAGCCCCCTACAAATATTGGCGGTGAGTCGGAGAGGAAAAAACATACATAGGCAGAAAAAACAGGATTTAGCACAGGAGGCCACTCTAGCTAGATAGGACAGGATAGGACAGAGTTCTGTGCGGTCAGTATTAAAACCCTTTAAAAATCCCCCGCAGAATATACAAAATACTTCCCACATCTAACTAAAGATGTAGGAGCGTATACCTGCAACTCCAGTGAATCCTACAAACAGAGCAGGAATAAACTGAAACAAGCACACAACAGTGTGCCACAGATACAAAAACAAAAACACTTATCTTTGCTGAAATTGGCAGCTAAGCAGGTGAGGCCAGGCAGAGATCCAATACTTCCAAAGAAACATTGACTACTGGCAAGGGCTAATGAATCCTGCACACTTAAATATCCAAGTCAGAACAGCAATTAGCAGATACACCTGGCCAGGACTGTGACTCAGAGACAACTGCATTCCCACTTACCACCACTGGAGGGAACCCAAGAGCAGAATTCACAACAGTACCCCCCCTTGAGGAGGGGTCACCGAACCCTCACCAGGACCTCCAGGACGATCAGGATGAGCCAGATGAAAGGCACGGACCAAATCAGCAGCATGAACATCAGAGGCAAAAACCCAAGAATTATCCTCCTGGCCATCACCCTTCCATTTGACAAGGTACTGAAGCTTCCACCTCGAAAAACTGGAATCCAAAATCTTCTCAACAACATATTCCAACTCCCCATCAACCAACACAGGGGTCGGAGGATCAACAGAGGGAACAACGGGCTCCACATATTTCCACAACAAAGATCTATGGAAGACATTATGGATAGCAAAAGAGGCCGGAAGTGCCAGTCGAAAAGACACCGGATTAATAATCTCAGAAATCCTATAAGGACCAATAAACCAAGGCTTAAACTTAGGAGAAGAAACCTTCATAGGAACATGACGGGAAGACAACCAGACCAGATCCCCAACCCGAAGCCGGGAACCAACACACCAACGACGGTTAGCAAAACGCTGAGCCTCCTCCTGAGACAACACCAAATTGTCCACCACATGAGCCCAAATCTGCTGCAACCTGTCAACCACAGAATCCACACCAGAACAGTCAGAAGGCTCAACCTACCCAGAAGAAAAACGAGGATGAAAACCAAAATTACAAAAGAAAGGTGAAACCAAAGTAGCCGAACTAGCCCGATTATTAAGGGCAAACTCGGCCAACGGCAAGAAAGCCACCCAATCATCCTGATCAGCAGACACAAAGCATCTCAAATAGGTCTCCAAGGTCTGATTAGTTCGCTCAGTTTGGCCATTAGTCTGAGGATGAAACGCCAAAGAAAAAGACAAATCAATGCCCATCCTAGCACAAAAGGCCCGCCAAAACCTAGAGACAAACTGAGAACCTCTGTCGGACACAATATTCTCCGGAATACCATGCAAACGGACCACATGCTAAAAAACAACGGAACTAAATCAGAAGAAGAAGGCAATTTAGGCAAAGGCACCAAATGAACCATCTTAGAGAATCGGTCACAAACAACCCAGATAACCGACATCCTCTGGGAAACTGGAAGATCGGAAATAAAATCCATAGAAATATGTGTCCAGGGCCTCTCAAGGACCGGCAATGGCAAAAGCAACCCACTAGCATGGGAGCGACAAGGCTTGGCCCGCGCACAAGTCCCACAGGACTGCACAAAAGAACGCACATCACGCGACAATGAAGGCCACCAAAAGGACCTACCAACCAAATCTCTGGTACCAAAAATGCCAGGATGACCAGCCAACACGGAACAGTGAACCTCAGAAATCACTCTACTAGTCCATCTGTCAGGAACAAACAGTCTCCCCACAGGACAGCGGTCAGGTTTGTCAGCCTGAAATTCCTGAAGAACCCATCGTAAATCAGGGGAAATGGCAGAAAGGACCACCCCCTCTTTCAGAATACCGACCGGCTCTAAGACCTCAGGAGAATCAGGCAAAAAACTCCTAGAGAGGGCATCAGCCTTAATATTCTTAGAACCCGGAAGGTATGAGACCATGAAATCAAAACGAGAAAAAAACAAGGACCATCGAGCCTGTCTAGGATTCAACCGTTTGGCAGACTCGAGGTAAATCAGATTCTTATGTTCGGTCAAGACCACAATACGGTGCTTAGCTCCCTCAAGCCAATGTCGCCACTCCTCAAACGCCCACTTCATAGCCAAAAACTCCCGATTGCCGACATCATAATTGCGTTCAGCAGGTGAAAACTTACGGGAAAAGAAGGCACACGGTTTCATTAGGGAACCAACAGGATACTTCTGAGACAAAACAGCCCCTGCTCCAATCTCAGAAGCGTCAACCTCAACCTGAAACGGAAGAGAAACATCCAGTTGACGCAACACTGGAGCAGAAGTAAAATGACGTTTAAGTTCCTGAAAGGCAGAGACAGCCGCAGGGGACCAATTCGCCACATCAGCGCCTTTCTTAGTCAAATTGGTCAAGGGTTTAACCACGCTGGAAAAATTAGCAATGAAACGGCGATAAAAATTAGCAAAACCCAAAAATTTCTGAAGGCTCTTCACGGATGTGGGCTGAATCCAATCATGAATGGCCTGAACCTTAACCGGATCCATCTCTATAGACGAGGGAGAAAAAATAAAGCCCAAAAAGGAAACCTTCTGCACCCCAAAAAGACACTTAGACCTTTTCACAAACAAGGCATTGTCACGAAGGATCTGAAATACCATCCTGACCTGCTGCACATGAGACTCCCAATCATCTGAAAAAGTCAAAATATCGTCCAAATATACAATCAAGAATTTATCAAGATAATCCCGGAAGATATCATGCATGAAGGACTGAAAAACAGATGGAGCATTAGAGAGTCCGAATGGCATCACAAGGTATTCAAAATGGCCTTCGGGCGTATTAAACGCAGTTTTCCATTCATCAGCCTGTTTAATACGAACAAGATTATAAGCCCCCCGAAGGTCAATCTTAGTAAACCAACTAGCTCCCTTAATCCTAGCAAACAAATCGGAAAGCAAAGGTAAAGGATATTGAAACTTGACCGTGAACTTATTCAAGAGGCGATAATCGATACAGGGTCTTAAAGAACCATCTTTTTTAGCAACAAAAAAGAACCCCGCACCCAACGGTGAAGAAGATGGCCGAATATGCCCTTTCTCCAAAGACTCCTTAATATAGCTCCGCATGGCGGCATGTTCAGGTACAGACAGGTTGAAAAGTCGGCCTTTAGGAAACTTACAGCCTGGAATCAAGTCAATAGCACAATCGCAGTCCCTGTGCGGTGGAAGGGAACTGGACATCGAATACATCCTGAAAATCAGACAAAAACTCCGGAATTTCAGAAGAGGAAGAAGGGGCGATTGACATCAGAGGAACATCATTATGAACCCCCTGACAAACCCAACTAGTCACAGACATGGACTTCCAATCCAAAACAGGATTATGTACCTGTAACCAGGGAAAACCCAGCACGATAGCATCATGCAAATTATGCAACACCAGAAATCGACAATCTTCTTGATGGGTGTCACGCTCACGCCCTGACTGGTGGGCGTGAGCTCGGGGGGTTTGTGGCCCCACTGTGCCACAAACCAGACTACCCTGGAAGGGGGGTGACTATGACAGCTGCCTGGGTTTTCACTGGAGCCTCTGATGGTGAGGTCAGGCTTGTGCAGCAGGCAGCTGCCAGGTGCTACTCCAGGGTGGCTGCTGATCCCACTAGGGAGACAGGAACACCAGGATTGGTGCGGGCATTAGGCAGGACTGGCAGGAGAGCACGGCTGGAACTCAGATGAGTAGGCTGGCAGAGACATGGCAGAGAACACAGGACTGGCTAGGACAGCAGGAACACAGGACTGGAAGGCAGGGCACGATTGGCAGGACTGGCAGGAACACATGATTGGGAGGCACTGCAGAGAACACAGGACTGGAAGGCAGGGCAGGAACGGCAGGACTGGCAGGAACATAGGATTGGTTGACGTGGTATATGAAGGAACAGGTAGGGGCCTGTGTTATGGATTCTGTTTTTGGGCTCCCTCTGGTGGTTACAGATGGTACTGGGTGACTTGTGTTCTCTGCGGTCTCTGGTGTCCACCTGTTCTATCAGGATATGGGAGTTTCCTATTTAATCTGGCTTTCTTGTCATTTCCTCGCCGGCTATCAATGTAATCAGTGTGTCTTGTTACCTCTGCTTCCCGCTTCTGTATTCTTCAGGACAAGCTAAGTTTTTGATTTTCCTGTTCCACGTTTTGCTTAATTTTTGTCTTAGTCCAGCTTGCAGATATGCGATTCCTTTTTGCTGGTTGCTCTAGTGGGCTGATATTACTCCTCATGTTCCATGAGTTGGAACATGTGTTCAAGTAATTTCAGGATGTTTTTTTGTAGGGTTTTTCGCTGACCGCGCAGTTCACTTTTGTATCCTCTGCTATCTAGCTTTAGCGGGCCTCATTTTGCTGAATCTGTTTTCATAACTACGTATGTGCTTTCCTCTCATTTCACCGTCATTACATGTGGGGGGCTGCTATTTCTGTGGGGTGTTTCTCTGGAGGCAAGAGAGGTCTGTGTTTCTTCTAATAGGGAAAGTTAGTTCTTCGGCTGGCGCGAGACGTCTAGGAATCATCGTAGGCACGTTCCCCGGCTACAGCTAGTTGTGTGTTGAGGTTCAGGATCGCGGTCAGCTCAGTTTCAATCACCCTAGAGCTTGTTTTGTTTTTTGTGCTTGTCCTTTTGTGATCCCCTGCCATTGGGATCATGACAGTTTAGCTGGCCAAAAAGTGGTAATCGCATTGGCTGAAGTAGGAGGAAAAGTAGTCTGAGGAAGTTTTTTTTTTTTTTTTTCCCCTCAGTGTTTGCTGCATAGCCTTAATTGCAGCCTGGCTGCGTCTTACCTCCTCTTAATCCTTGAATGGCACTGACCTCAGCTGTTTATCATGGACGTCCAGAGTTTGGCTTCCAGCCTGAATATTCTTGCTGCTAAGGTTCAAAATATACAAGATTTTGTTGTACATGCTCCTATGTCTGAACCTAGAATTCCTATCCCAGAGTTTTTTTCTGGAGATAGATCTCGTTTTCTGAATTTTAGGAACAATTGCAAGTTGTTTCTTTCTTTGAAATCTCGCTCTTCTGGAGACCCTGCTCAGCAAGTCAAGATTGTTATATCATTCCTGCGGGGTGACCCTCAGAATTGGGCATTTGCATTGGCACCAGGGGATCCTGCGTTGCTCAATGTGGATGCGTTCTTTCCGGCATTGGGTTTGCTCTATGAGGAACCTAACCTAGAGATTCAGGCTGAAAAAGCTTTATTGGCTCTTTCAGGGGCAAGATGAAGCAGAAATATATTGTCAGAAATTTCGGAAATGGTCGGTGCTTACTCAGTGGAATGAGTGCGCCCTGGCTGCAAGATTCAGAGATGGCCTTTCTGAGGCCATTAAAGATGTCATGGTGGGGTTCCCTGCGCCTACAGGTCTGAATGAGTCTATGACTATGGCTATTCAGATTGATCGGCGTTTACGGGAGCGCAAACCTGTGCACCATTTGGCGGTGTCTTCTGAACAGGCACCTGAGACAATGCAATGTGATAGATTTCAGTCCAGAAGTGAACGGCAAAACTATAGGCGGAAAAATGGGTTGTGTTTTTATTGTGGTGATTCAGCTCATGTTATATCAGCATGCTCTAAACGCACAAAAAAGTTGATAAGTCTGTTGCCATTAGTACTTTACAGTCTAAGTTCATTCTGTCTGTGACTCTGATTTGTTCATTATCAGCCATTTCCGTCGATGCCTATGTGGATTCAGGCGCTGCCCTGAGTTTTATGGATTGGTCATTTGCCAACCGCTGTGGGTTTAGTCTGGAGCCTCTGGAAGTCCCTATTCCTTTGAAAGGAATTGACTCTACACCTTTGGCTATGAATAAACCTCAGTACTGGACACAAGTGACCATGCGTATGACTCCCGTTCATCAGGAGGTGATTCGCTTCCTGGTACTGTATAATTTACATGATGTCTTAGTGCTTGGTCTGCCATGGTTACAAACTCATAACCCAGTCTTGGACTGGAAAACGATGTCTGTGTTAAGCTGGGGATGTCAGGGGGTTCATGATGATGCACCTCCGATTTCTATCGCTTCATCTACTCCTTCTGAGGTTCCGGTATTTTTGTCTGATTATCGGGATGTTTTTGAGGAGCCTAAGCTCAATTCGCTTCCTCCTCACAGGGATTGCGATTGTGCTATAGATTTGATTCCTGGCAGTAAATTTCCTAAAGGTGGTTTGTTCAATCTGTCAGTGCCAGAGCATACTGCTATGCGGGATTATGTTAAGGAGTCCTTGGAAAAGGGACATATCCGTCCATCTTCGTCCCCTTTGGGAGCAGGTTTTTTTTTGTGGCCAAAAAAGATGGTTCCTTGAGGCCTTGTATAGATTACCGTCTTTTGAATAAGATTACAGTTAAATATCAGTATCCTTTGCCATTGTTGACTGATTTGTTCGCTCGCATTAAGGGGGCTAAATGGTTCACTAAGATTGATCTTCGGGGTGCGTATAATCTTGTGCGGATAAAGCAGGGTGATGAGTGGAAAACCGCATTTAATACGCCTGAGGGCCATTTTGAGTATTTGGTGATGCCTTTTGGACTTTCTAATGCTCCTTCTGTCTTCCAGTCCTTTATGCACGATATTTTCCGTGAATATCTGGATAAATTTATGATTGTGTATTTGGATGATGTTTTGGTTTTTTCGGGTGACTGGGAGTCCCATGTTCAGCAGGTCAGGAAGGTGTTTCAGGTCCTGCGGGCCAATTCTTTGTTTGTAAAAGGTTCAAAGTGTCTCTTTGGAGTCCAGAAGATTTCTTTTTTGGGGTATATTTTTTCCCCTTCTACTATTGAGATGGATCCCGTCAAGGTTCAGGCTATTTGTGACTGGACGCAGCCTACATCTCTTAAGAGTCTACAGAAGTTCTTGGGCTTTGCTAATTTTTATCGTCGTTTCATAACCAATTTTTCTAGTATTGTTAAGCCTTTGACGGATTTGACTAAGAAGGGTGCTGATGTTGCTGATTGGTCTCCTGCGGCTGTGGAGGCCTTTCAGGAACTTAAATGCCGGTTTTCTTCTGCTCCTGTGTTGCGTCAGCCAGATGTTTCGCTTCCTTTTCAGGTTGAGGTTGATGCTTCCGAGATTGGAGCGGGGGCGGTTTTGTCGCATAGAAGCTCCGATTGCTCAGTGATGAAGCCATGTGCGTTCTTTTCTAGAAAGTTTTCGCCCACTGAGCGGAATTAAGATGTTGGTAATCGGGAGCTTTTGGCCATGAAGTGGGCATTTGAGGAGTGGCGTCATTGGCTTGAGGGTGCTAGACATCGTGTGGTGGTCTTGACTGATCACAAAAATCTGATTTACCTTGAGTCTGCCAAGCGTCTGAATCCTAGACAGGCTCGTTGGTCACTGTTTTTCTCCCGTTTCGATTTTGTGGTTTCATACCTGCCAGGTTCAAAGAATGTGAAGGCAGATGCTCTTTCTAGGAGTTTTGTGCCTGACTCCCCTGGAAATTCTGAGCCCACTGGTATCCTTAGGGATGGGGTGATTTTGTCGGCTGTCTCCCCAGACTTGCGACGTGCTTTGCAGGAGTTTCAGGCGGATAAACCTGATCGTTGTCCGCCTGAAAGACTGTTTGTTCCGGATAATTGGACCAGTAGAGTCAACTCCGAGGTCCATTCTTCTGCGTTGGCAGGTCATCCTGGAATATTTGGTACTAGAGACTTGGTGGCCAGGTCTTTTTGGTGGCCTTCCTTGTCGAGGGATGTGCGTTCTTTTGTGCAGTCTTGTGAAGTTTGCGCTCGGGCTAAGCCTTGCTGTTCTCGGGCCAGTGGATTGTTGTCACCTTTACCTATCCCGAAGAGGCCTTGGACGCACATTTCCATGGACTTTATTTCGGATCTCCCTGTCTCTCAAAAAATGTCCGTCATCTGGGTTGTGTGTGACCGCTTTTCTAAGATGGTTCATCTGGTACCCTTGCCTAAGTTACATTCCTCCTCTGAGTTGGTCCCTCTGTTTTTTCTGAACGTGGTTCGTTTGCATGGGATTCCGGAGAACATCGTTTCTGACAGGGGATCCCAGTTTGTGTCTAGATTTTGGCGGACGTTCTGTGCTAAGATGGGCATTGATTTGTCCTTTTCGTCTGCATTCCATCCTCAGACGAATGGCCAGACGGAACGAACTAATCAGACCTTGGAAACTTATTTAAGGTGTTTTGTTTCTGCTGATCAAGATGACTGGGTTACCTTTTTGCCGCTTGCCGAATTTGCCCTTAATAATCAGGCTAGTTCTGCTACCTTGGTTTCTCCTTTCTTTTGTAATTCGGGGTTTCATCCTCGTTTTTCCTCTGGTCAGGTGGAGCCTTCTGATTGTCCTGGAGTGGACATGGTGGTGGATAGGTTGCATCAGATTTGGAGTCATGTGGTGGACAATTTGAAGTTGTCCCAGGAGAGGGCTCAGCAGTTTGCTAATCGCCATCGCCGCGTGGGTCCTTGACTTCGTGTTGGGGACTTGGTGTGGTTGTCTTCTCGTTTTGTTCCTATGAAGGTCTCTTCTCCTAAGTTCAAGCCTCGGTTCATCGGTCCCTATAGGATCTTGGAAATTCTTAACCCTGTGTCGTTTCGTTTGGATCTCCCGGCATCGTTTGCTATTCATAATGTGTTCCATCGGTCGTTGTTGCGGAAGTATGAGGTACCTGTTGTTCCTTCGCTTGAGCCTCCTGCTCTGGTGCTGGTGGAGGGAGAATTGGAGTATGTTGTGGAGAAGATCTTGGATTCTCGTGTTTCCAGACGGAGACTCCAGTATTTAGTCAAGTGGAAGGGTTATGGTCAGGAGGATAATTCTTGGGTGGTTGCCTCTGATGTTCATGCTGCTGATTTGGTCCGTGCATTTCATAGGGCTCATCCTGGTCGCCCTGGTGCTTCTCGTGAGGGTTCGGTGACCCTTCCTCAAGGGGGGGGTACTGTTGTGGATTCTGTTTTTGGGCTCCCTCTGGTGGTTACAGATGGTACTGGGTGACTTGTGTTCTCTGCGGTCTCTGGTGTCCACCTGTTCTATCAGGATATGGGAGTTTCCTATTTAACCTGGCTTTCTTGTCATTTCCTCGCCGGCTATCAATGTAATCAGTGTGTCTTGTTACCTCTGCTTCCCGCTTCTGTATTCTTCAGGACAAGCTAAGTTTTTGATTTTCCTGTTCCACGTTTTGCTTAATTTTTGTCTTAGTCCAGCTTGCAGATATGCGATTCCTTTTTGCTGGTTGCTCTAGTGGGCTGATATTACTCCTCATGTTCCATGAGTTGGAACATGAGTTCAAGTAATTTCAGGATGGTTTTTTGTAGGGTTTTTCGCGGACCGCGCAGTTCACTTTTGTATCCTCTGCTATCTAGCTTTAGCGGGCCTCATTTTGCTGAATCTGTTTTCATAACTACGTATGTGCTTTCCTCTCATTTCACCGTCATTACATGTGGGGGGCTGCTATTTCTGTGGGGTGTTTCTCTGGAGGCAAGAGAGGTCTGTGTTTCTTCTAATAGGGAAAGTTAGTTCTTCGGCTGGCGCGAGACGTCTAGGAATCATCGTAGGCACGTTCCCCGGCTACAGCTAGTTGTGTGTTGAGGTTCAGGATCGCGGTCAGCTTAGTTTCCATCACCCTAGAGCTTGTTTTGTTTTTTGTGCTTGTCCTTTTGTGATCCCCTGCCATTGGGATCATGACAGGCCTGTTCACACTGGAGGTGCAGGTACAGATATGTAGTTTGGAGGAACAGGTAGGGGCCTGTTTACACTGGAGGTGCAGGTACAGATATGTAGTTTGGAGGAACAGGTAGGGACCTGTTCACACTGGAGGTGCAGGAACAGATATGTAGTTTGGAGGAACAGGTAGGGGCCTGTTCACACTGGAGGTGCAGGTACAGATATATAGTTTGGAGGAACAGGTAGGGACCTGTTCACACTGGAGGTGCAGGAACAGATATGAAATATGAAGGAACAGGTAGGGACCTGTTCACACAGGAGGTGCAGGAAAGGAAACAAGCAGAAAGGAATGAGGTATGAAGAAACAGGTAGGGACCTGTTCACACAGGAGAGGAGTGCAAGACTGCAGATAGGAGTGGAAAAGCAGCAAGAGATAGCGTAGCAACAAAAGCTGAGCAGAGCTACAAAGAATGTGGAGAGAAGCTGCAGCAAGAGATACTGCAGAAGCTAAGCAGAGTGGAACCGCAAGAATTGCAGAGAGGAACCGCAGAAAGAGGTGTCTGCAGCAACGGGAGCAGAGTAGAACGGAGCAGAACCGCAGGAGTGCGGAGCAGCGGTAAAGCTACCAAGATACAGAGCAGGCAGAGCTGCAAGAGTGCGGAGTGTAAGCAGACTGAGAACAAAAGGAAAGACACAGCAGGGAAGGAAGCCACAGACAAGGAGACAGAGATAAGACTAAGTACAGACAAGGCAAAGGAACAAGACACAAGGACAAAGACACAGAGACAAAGACACAGGGACCAGGATATACTGCCTCCTGGAGGGCGGACAACAAGATCAAGGCAATAGCACAGAGAAAAGCCTCCAGCGAGGGAGAAACTCAGAGCAAGACCTGGCAAACTCAGAAGCTAAACACTAACTGAGCAAACACATTGCACAGGCCCAGACCACAGGGTGGAGCTGCACTATATACAGGAGGCCTCTTGATAATTGGTCAGGAACTGATTAGACAGATTCACGTGATTCCTATAAGAACCAGAGAGTTCAGGCGCCGGCCCCCTATACACATAGCCATGAGGCATGCAGAGAGCAGAGACACAGAACATGGAGCTGGCATGAAACAGAAACCACATCATGACCTGGAGCAGTGGGTAAGATAGTGTGAGAGATGTGAGGCCATGACGTGATGCCAGCAGATTTGTTACAATGGGCTGGCGCCATGCGCATAGTCACCTGTGTCCAAAACTGGGGCTTATTTTTAGCCAAGGGTGTAGCATCAATGCCCCTTAAAGGAATAGGGTTCTGCTACGGCTGCAAGGGAAAACCACAACGCCTAGCAAAGTCAAAGTCCATTAAGTTCAAGGCAGCGCCTGAATCCACAAACGCCATGACAGAAAATGATGACAATGAACAGATCAAGGACACAGATAACAGAAATTTAGGTTGCACAGTACTGATGGTAAATTAACTGGTGATCCTCTTTGTCCGCTTAGGGCAGACAGAAATGACATGGAAAGCGTCGCCACAATAATAACACAACGTATTGAGACTTCTGAATCCTTGTCGTTCCGTTCTAGACAGAATTCTATCACATTGCATAGGCTCAGAAATTTGCTCTGAGGATAACGCCACAGCATGCACAGTTCTGCGCTCCCGCAGGCATCGGTCAATCTGAATGGCAAGAGACATAGAATCACTCAGACCGGAAGGCATGGGAAACCCCACCATAACATCTTTAATGGATTCAGAAAGACCCCTTCTGAAAATTGCCGCCAAAGCATCATTATTCCATTTAGTCAGCACAGACCATTTTCTGAATTTCTGACAATACAATTCTGCCGCCTCTTGACCCTGAGTCAGGGCCAACAAGGTCTTCTCAGCTTGATCCACTGAATTAGGTTCATCATACAGTAATCATAACGCCTGAAAGAAGGAGTCTACATTAAGCAAAGCAGGATCCCCAGATTCCAGGGAGATCACCACGCAGCAGGGAAATGATGATTTTAACATGTTGAATCGAATCACCGGAGGATCGAGGTTTCAATGCAAAAAACAGCTTACAGTTGTTTTTAAAACTCAAAAATTTGGACCTGTCACCAAAAAACAAATCAGCAGTAGGTATCTTCGGTTCTAAAGCAGGAGTCTGAACAATGTAATCAGAAATACCCTGTACCCTAACAGCATGCTGGTCTATACGAGAAGCTAATTCCTGAACATTCATGCTAGCACAAGGCTCTTCAGCCACCCAGAGATTAAGAGGGAGGAAAAGACAAAACAGACTGAAGAAAAAAAATGGCTCAACACCTTTCCTCCCTTCTTCTGAGATGCAATTAACTCATTGTTGGCCAGTAGTACTGTTATGATCCGGTGACCTTGGAGCTGCATGAGAACTTTCACTGGAGAAAGTGGCCACTATACTGACCGCAAACCTGAACTTAAGACCGCAACTAGAAGTAGCCGTGGAGTGTACCTAACACACCTAGACACCTCGTCACAGCCGGAGGACAAATTTCCCCTAAAGATGGAAATAGGAATACTATCTTGCCTCAGAGAAAATCCCCAAAGGATAGACAGCCCCCTACAAATACCACCAAAACAACTCCTCTATATAAAGGTAATAACATAGTAACATAGTAACATAGTTAGTAAGGCCGAAAAAAGACATTTGTCCATCCAGTTCAGCCTATATTCCATCATAATAAATACCCAGATCTACGTCCTTCTACAGAACCTAATAATTGTATGATACAATATTGTTCTGCTCCAGGAAGACATCCAGGCCTCTCTTGAACCCCTCGACTGAGTTCGCCATCACCACCTCCTCAGGCAAGCAATTCCAGATTCTCACTGCCCTAACAGTAAAGAATCCTCTTCTATGTTGGTGGAAAAACCTTCTCTCCTCCAGACGCAAAGAATGCCCCCTTGTGCCCGTCACCTTCCTTGGTATAAACAGATCCTCAGCGAGATATTTGTATTGTCCCCTTATATACTTATACTAATAGCGATCCTCTCCACAACTCAACAACTACAACCAATAGAGATAGTGAAGTAAACACACGATCAATTTATAATAGAAACAACAGATCATTTATTAATATACTAGAAAAATACATTAACAATAACAGTACACATATATATATTCCAATACAAAAAAAATATAGTTCTTACCGATAACGGTATTTCTTTGAGCCCATGACGGCACCACGGAGAGAGGGGATCCGCCCACCAAGGACAGGAAACCTACGGATAAAAAGGCGGTACCACTCTCCTGCATCAGTTGTTTTACATAGAGAATGATGGGAGACTACTAAAACGTTTGTTAATTTTAACTGTTTAGCATAACAAGATACCGCGTGACTTTAAACTATGAGTAGACTATAAATAGACTATGGCACTATTTTAATGTGTGCACCCACAAGTGAAGGGAGGGAATGTACGGGTGCCGTCATGGGCTCAGAGAAATACCGTTATCGGTAAGAACTATATTTTTCTCTGATCGCCCATGACGGCACCACGGAGAGAATTGCATAGATAGTACATTCAGGGAGGGACCACCGCCTCCAGAACCCTTTTACCGAAAGTAAGGTCTGAAGAGGAGATTAGGTCCAATCTATAGTGCCTATAGAATGTGGATGGTAAGGACCAGGTAGCAGCTCTACATATCTGGTCAATGGAAGCTCCGGCCTTCTCCACCCAGGAAGTCGCTACTGCCCTTGTTGAGTGAGCCTTAACCTCCCCGGGAATGGACATCCCACTTGCCGAGTATGAGAGACTGATGGCGTCCGTGATCCATTTTGCTATGGTGGCTTTAGATGCTTTTTTCCCCTTCCGGGGACCCTGGAAACACACAAACAGAGAGGAATCCTCCCTACTCTCTCTAGTGACTTCTAGGTAATGTAAGAGACATCTTCTTACATCTAGTGTATGTAGTGTTTGTTCCTCCTTATTTTAGGATTGGGACAGAAGGAGGGGAGAGATATCTCTTGAGACCTGTGAAATTTTGAAGCCACTTTCGGGAGATATGCTGGGTCTGTTTTTAAAATGACCCTATCCTCTAGAAATTGTGTGTAAGGAGGGTTAACTGAGAGAGCCTGTAAGTCGCTAACCCTACGGGCAGAAGTAAGGGCGACTAATAGAGCTGTTTTGAGAGATAGGTTTTTTATTGTAGATTCGTGTAATGGTTCGAATGGTGAACTAGTCAGGGCTTTAAGGACCAAGTTTAAGTCCCATTGAGGAACAACTTTTACTGGAAGAGGCCTTGATCTTCCTGCCGCCCTGATGAATCTAGAGACCCACCTATTTGAGGCTAAATCAAAATTGAATAGGGCTCCCAAAGCCGCCACGTGAACTATTAGGGTGCTAGTGGCTAAACCCATCTCCAACCCGTTTTGTAGGAACTCTAATATGGAATTAAGGGGAATGTCTTTCCCTATTTTTGCACCTGATGATGACAGAAACTTTTTCCATATCTTGCCATATTGTTTTGTTGTAACCGGCTTCCTACTTTGTAACAGAGTTGAGATTAAGCCCGGAGAGAACCCCCTGCTTTCTAATAATTTCCTTTCAAGAGCCAAGCTGTCAAGTGCAAGTTCTTGACCTGCGGATGACAGACTGGGCCCTGTGACAACAGATCCTGGAGGTCTGGTAATACCCAAGGGTCGGATATTGACATCTTCCTCATCCATGAGAACCAAGGTCTCTTCGGCCAGAACGGGGCAATTAAGATGACCAACGCCCCGTCCTCCCGAATCTTCCTCAGCACTGCTGGAATCAGAATAAGAGGAGGGAAGGCGTAGACCAGATGGTGACCCCAAGACATCATGAAAGCGTCCACGGTTACTGGGTTCCCCAGAGGAGATAGGGAGCAAAAGGAGGTTGCTTTTTTGTTTAGATGACTCGCAAAGATCTATTTTGGGAACACCCCATTTTTCTGTGATCTGGGCAAATATCGACTGATTTAGTTCCCATTCTCCCTGTTTTAGGCTGGACCGGCTGAGGAAGTCTGCTTTGTAGTTGTCTACTCCCTTTATGTGCAGGCTTGTTAGGGATAGGAGGTTGCTCTCGGCTATTTGTAGGATTGAGCTGGTCACTTCCATTAGATTTTTGGAACAGGTACCCCCCTGGTGATTTAGGTAAGCTACTACCACCCGGTTGTCCGACATCACTCTTACATGGTGAGAGTGAAGGACCCCCAAGAATTCCTGAAGGGCAAATTTTACCGCAAGAAGTTCCTTCATATTGGAGGATTTGTTTGCCAGAGATGGAGACCAAATGCCCTGGGCTACTAGGTCGCCCAGGTGAGCCCCCCACCCTGAAGGGCTTGCGTCTGTAGTCAGGACCTTCGAGATCTGAATTACCCATGGGACTCCCTGGGAAAGATTTTCCTGCGATTTCCACCATGTCAGAGAGTGACTGGTGCGAGGAGATAGAGTTAACGGCCCGTCTAAATGCCCTCCTAGATGGGTTTGCTCCGATAATATCTGCCATTGAAGATCTCTCGAGTGTAATTGGGCCCACTGGACCACGGGGATGCAAGAGGTCATGGAGCCTAAGAGGGACATGGCCTGACGGAGTGTTATAGAGGGGAGAGATTGGATCTTTGATACTAAACTCTTTAGTTTTTGTATCTTGTTCTCCGGGAGCCGACATTCCATTTTTTTGGAGTCTAGAGAGAGACCTAGGTACTCCTGGACCTGAGAAGGCATTAGTCTGGATTTTTCTATATTTATTAGCCAACCCTATTCCTTTAAGGAATGTATCACTATCGCCAGTTGATCCTCGCAATGTTGCGGGAAGGAGCCTATCACCAGGAAATCGTCGAGATATGGTACGATTAAGATATTTTCTTCCCTGAGGTGAGCCATTACCTCCGCGATCAGTTTTGTAAAAATCCTCGGGCTATGGCAAGACCAAATGGTAGGGCTGAAACTGGAAGTGATTTAGGACTCCCCTGATGTGAACTGCCATCCTGAGGAATCTCTGGTGATCTTTGTGTATTGGGACGTGATAATATGCGTCCTTCAGGTCTAGGACCACCATGAAGCATTGGGGAAACAACATTTTGATAGATGACTTTACCGTTTCCATCTTGAATGCTTGAACCTCCAGGTAATTGTTTAGTTTTTTTAGATTTATAATGGTCCTGAAGGAACCATCTGGTTTTTTCCTCAGAAATAGAGGGGAATAGTACCCTTGCCCTCTTTCTTGAGGGGGAACCTCCCGGAGTACTCCCTTTTTTACTAACCCGATGACCTCGTTTTCTAGTGCCAGCTGTTCTTCTGCCGAAGATCTTGTGGATGTCATCGTAAAAGAGGGACGGGGGCATCTTTTGAATGTCAACCTTAGTCCCGATTCTATGATGTTCAGAATCCATTGACTGGAGGTAATCTTTTCCCAGGCTGGGAGAAAGAGAGATAATCTCCCTCCCACCTGGGGCGAACCTTCATTGAGGAGGTTTCTTGTTATCATTGGGGTTTTTGTTAAAGATAAACCCCTTATTTTTGTTCCTCTTATCCTCCCACTTTCCCTGGCCTCTCCCCGGTTCTTACGAAAAAACCTCTTGTTCCGAAAGGGCTTTCGGTAAGAGGGGAGACCTAGAGAGGGAAAGGACTTCTTTTTGTCACCTGCTTTTTCCAAGATGTCGTCTAATGTAGAGCCGAACAAAAATTCTCCTTCGCAGGGGATAGTACACAGTTTTGTTTTTGTTTGCAGATCGCCAGGCCAATTCTTAAGCCAGAGGGCACGCCTGACCGCATTAGCAAACACTGCTGACCTGGCGGCTAACCTGATAGAGTCTGCCGAGGCGTCAGCCAGGAAAGCCGCAGCCCCCCTTATTACTGGTAAAGTATTCAGCATCGAGTCTCGGGAAGTCTTCCCCTTTAATTGACCCTCTAGTTGATTTAACCAGATCATTAGGGAGCGCGATGTACATGCGGCTGCTACTGCCGGTTTTAGGCCTCCTTCCGCTGACTCCCAAGAGCCTTTGAGAAAGGCGTCCGCCTTCTTGTCCATAGGGTCTTTTAGGACCCCCATGTCCTCAAACGGGAGAGCAAATTTCTTTGATGCTTTAGCTATTACTACATCTAATTTGGGGGCTTTCTCCCAAAAGGAGCAGGATTCATCCTTGAAGGGGTATTTCCTTTTTGGAGTTAGGAGAGTCTTTTTCATGGGTTTTTTCCATTCTTTCTTAATCAAAGCTGCAATTGCGTCATTAAGCGGAAAAGCTCTTCTGTTTTTTTGTTCCAGGCCCCCAAACATGATATCTTGTGCCGATTTTTTAGGGTGGGAGTCTACCAACCCCATAGTACTTCTTACTGCCTTTATGAGGCCATCGGTGTCCTCTAGCGGGAAACAATTGTGTCCGCCTGAGGAAGAAGTGGATGATGAAGATGAGGTGGAGGAGTCGGAGGATACTGAACTCGCACTATCGCTGTCAGATTTTGAGACTGGGGACGGGGACCTGTGTCTGGTCCTTCTCCATTTTTTTCCCTTTTTAAGGGATCTAAAGGTGTCTTCCACCTGCTCTTTAATTAGGTTTTTTAAATCGGTTGCAAACCCAGGCAGGCTTTCGGATACCGTCTGCTGTATGCAGGAATTACATAGCTGCTTCTCCCAGGCGGGTGGAAGATCCTCTTTACAGATGGCACAGACTTTGTGCTTTGTTTTACCTATGCTTTTCCTCCCCTAAAAGAGACAAATAATAATCTTACTGTCTCTGACTTTCACGAAGATCCACTTACCACCTCCAAGACCCATAAATACCAGTTGGGGATTCTCTGCCTCTGGCTTTCTCCCCGACGCCGCACTGGACTCCTTACTATGTTGGGACCTTTGGCGATCTTTACTGGTGTCCTGGTGACCTTTCTGCTGTCGCCTTTTTTGCTGCTGCTGCTGCTGCTGCTGCGGCGATGCAATGGGTGGAGGTGATTCTGGCAAGGGTGATGCTGGGTCGCTCATCCTGCTGCTGGTCTGCGGTCGCTGCTAATAGCACTTGCTGCGCTATAGCGACTGGTAGCTCCTGAGGCTCCTGCTATATATTGCAGAGCCACTGGGAGGAAGTAGCTTCTTCTATTTCAAGCTTCCCGCCGCTCTATTTTTTTTTTTTTTTGCGTCTGCGCAGTCCCTAGCCGACGGCGAGGAGCGCCGAACGCCGGCGCCTGCGCAGTTGAGCTTCAGCGGCTCGTATGCAACGCCTGAGCGGCCCCCCACCTGCGCAGTAGCGTCCAGCCGACGGCGAGGAGCGCCGAACGCCGGCGCCTGCGCAGTTGAGCTTCAGCGGCTCGTATGCAACGCCTGAGCGGCCCCCCGCCTGCGCAGTAGCGTCCAGCCGACGACGACGAGCGCCGAACGCCGGCGCCTGCGCAGATGAGCCTCGGCGGCGCCCGCGCATCGCGAGACCAGCAAAACTCCGGGCATGCGCCTGACTCTCAAGATGGCACCCGGAGTGCAGATATGGCACTGCTGACTGGCGCTCCCGATCCTATGCAGCCCCTGCCGCGCGGCTCTGCATGCCTGATGGCAGTGCAGTGTGCAGGCTGACGCTTGTTTGGGAGGCCCGCGCCGTACCTCCCGCAACCACAGAGGGACCCCCCTGGATGTTGCCACTGCTGCATCTTACCTGGGGAGGTGACCGCGAATTCCCTGTCACCTCCCCCGCACACCCTAGAGGCCTACTAGCTTTCAGCGGTGGCGCTTCGGGTCACCACCCCAGCCGAGGCAGAGGGACCCCAGCTGCCTGAGTTGGACTGGATGGCCCCGGAATTCCAACGTTGATCTTCGGTAAGTCCGTAGGTCTCCCATCAAGGACAGGAAACCAACTGATGCAGGAGAGTGGTACCGCCTTTTTATCCGTAGGTTTCCTGTCCTTGGTGGGCGGATCCCCTCTCTCTGTGGTGCCATCATGGGCGATCAGAGAAATAGCATATAAGTAGTTACAACAGAGATGAAGTACTAAAACTCTGCTGCCCATGGACTATACTGTATAACAACAGAGACATACAAAACTGGGGCCGCCAATAACCATCTATGCTAGTGAAGTAAAATACCCAGAGATACTACAGATGATGATCATACTGCGGTAAAACATCTCCTCATACAACAATGGAGGTGGGCCATACACATATAAACAACCACCAATGTGGTGACAGTGTCACACCACCGATAGGCCAATATCTATCTATCATATAGAGAATAATATGCCAAAAATAGGCCAAAACCCATCAGTCATATCCAAATTATGTGTGCCCATTACCTGCAGCCATCGCATAGGTGGATCAGCGGTACCCAGATGACCCTGACGCGCGTTTCGCTGTACCTGCAGCTTCGTCAGGAGTTAGCTACCTGTATGCATGGCGTCTATTATATGTTGGCTGAAATAGCCCAACTGCGTGCAGCTGCGGCGGCGCATTCCCGGCATGTTGCCGTCCGATGACGATCGCGGCGCTCAAGGATCGTGTCACCCGGTCACATGGTCGGTCACATGACCGCACCTGTTACCAAGGCAGCGCGATGCCTGTACAGAGCACCGCTGCCCCCATCGAACAGCAGCGCATGCGCAGGTCGCGCTCTAGTCTGCATCACAATGAAGGTAAAAAACAATCATATGCCTCAACCGAACTATATACCATAAATAGTGCGCACGGTAAATCGGTCAATGACCGCCCATAGATGAAAGATGGAAGATGTATATATAACTGTGTGCCACCCATTATCTAACCTATTTGAACGTAAGTCACCATGGCTATCAGTGCATACTCGCACAGCATTCAGACTGACTATACACAACTCCTGTGGTGTCTATGCAGCATGATTAAAGATGTGGTTAAACGGGCGTATGTACACAGAATAGATAAAAATAAATAATATGGACCGTATTACAAAGACCATAATTGACTGTACACTACATAGAAGCCTGATAATATCTCATGCTATTCAGACACCACATCAATACATCAATAGTGCTACAAAGAACAATGCCATTGTTACAGCTATATATAATGCATAAATAGTATTGCATAGATAACATACTGTAAAAGCCATAACGCGACCAATTGCTATATCTATAACCACCTAAAGCCATAAGACTTATATATCAATTATTATCTTCAAACAGGATTTTCTTCAAATGAAGCAATTTGTGGCTCCACTTCAATAACGATGGACGGCTTGTTCATCATCCATGGACCCATCATCAGTATTTCCTTTACGCCAGATAGAAAAGTTGAGGTAAGTACATGACCAACATACCTAGACAGATTAAACATAAGTGAATAAAAACGCTATTAAAAACAAGCATACACAAATTGTAACTTAAAATTCACGCCATACATTAGATGAAGGATTTGAAGCTCACCACCTCATTTAACCCATAAGGTACAAGGGTATTAAGCAATATGATCCACTTAGTCTCCCTTTTCAGCAATTGCTTTTGATAGTTACCTCCTCTTATTCCCAACTGTACCCTATCTATTCCTCTTATTCTAAATCCCGTAGGGTCACTGTTATGGTGGGCTAGAAAATGTCTAGGAATTGTTTTTATAGTGTTGAAATGTCCTGAGTTTGATCCACATTTTTAATGTCCCTCACATGCTCGAATACCCTCACTCTCAACTGTCGAGTGGTCATGCCAATGTAGATCTGATTACATGGGCAAGATGCGAAGTATATTACCATATCCGTTCTGCAAGTTATATGATGAGTGATAGTATATGTATGGGATTGATCACTGTTGTGGAATGTAGACGTACGCTCTATAAATTTACAGGCTGAACAATCGCCGCATTTGAAACAGCCCCATTTTGGGCCTAGTCTATCTGAGAAAAAGGAGTTTTTAGGGGGCACATAATGACTGCGGGTCAAAATATCTTTCGCGCTGCCTTGGTAACAGGTGCGGTCATGTGACCGGACCATGTGACCGGGTGACGCGATCCTTGAGCGCCGCGCTCGTCATTGGACGGCAACATGCCAGGAATGCGCCGCCGCAGCTGCACGCAGTTGGGCTATTTCAGCCAACATATAATAGACGCCATGCATACAGGTAGCTACCTCCTGACGAAGCTGCAGGTACAGCGAAACGCGCGTCAGGGTCATCTGGGTACCGCTGATCCACCTATGCGATGGCTGCAGGTAATGGGCATACATAATTTGGATATGACTGATGGGTTTTGGCCTATTTTTGGCATATTATTCTCTATATGATAGATAGATATTGGCCTATCGGTGGTGTGACACTGTCACCACATTGGTGGTTGTTTATATGTGTATGGCCCACCTCCATTGTTGTATGAGGAGATGTTTTACCGCAGTATGATCATCATCTGTAGTATCTCTGGGTATTTTACTTCACTAGCATAGATGGTTATGGGCGGCCCCAGTTTTGTATGTCTCTGTTGTTATACAGTATAGTCCATGGGCAGCAGAGCTTTAGTACTTCATCTCTGTTGTAACTACTTATATGCTATTTTTTGTATTGGAATATATATATGTGTACTGTTATTGTTAATGTATTTTTCTAGTATATTAATAAATGATCTGTTGTTTCTATTATAAATTGATCGTGTGTTTACTTCACTATCTCTATTGGTTGTAGCCCCCTACAAATATTGGCGATGAGCCGGAGAGGAAAAAACATACACAGGCAGAAAAAACAGGATTTAGCACAGGAGGCCACTCTAGCTAGATAGGACAGGATAGGACAGAGTTCTGTGCGGTCAGTATTAAAACCCTTCAAAAATCCACCGCAGAATATACAAAATACTTCCCACATCCAACTAAAGATGTAGGAGCGTATATCTGCAACTCCAGTGAATCCTACAAACAGAGCAGGAATAAACTGAAACAAGCACACAACAGTGTGCCACAGATACAAAAACAAAAACACTTATCTTTGCTGAAATTGGCAGCTAAGCAGGTGAGGCCAGGCAGAGATCCAATACTTCCAAAGAAACATTGACTACTGGCAAGGGCTAATGAATCCTGCACACTTAAATATCCCAGTCAGAACAGCAATTAGCAGATACACCTGGCCAGGACTGTGACTCAGAGACAACTGCATTCCCACTTACCACCACTGGAGGGAACCCAAGAGCAGAATTCACAACATCCTTCCACAGCTGCTGCCGTAACAACGTGAAACATAAAAATAGTTAAAATCAACATTAAGAATACGTGAAAACGCACAGTTATACAACAATAAGTGGGAAAAAGAATTAGTAGGCAAAAAGCCACCTTATACATAGCATTCTATATACAAAATTATTCCTAAGAAAGACGTACCTGTAGGATCGTTACTTCAAGTAGTATTAACATCAAAAACATACCTACTGGAAAAAGTATTTTCTATATGAGAACCATTTCTGCAATCATTACTGTAGGATACATTGTAACGAAAAATGCTGATAATTCTTTTTCCCACTTATTGTTGTATAACTGTGCGATTTCACGTATGCTTAATGTTGATTTTAACTGTTTTTATGTTTCACGTTGTTACGGCAGCAGCTGTGGAAGGAGGAGCGATGTGGTGATGGGATATTTTCTTCCTCCATCACATCCTTCCACTAATTAACCCATGGAAGAGCTAGTAGGTGCAAAACGGCCGTCGTCAAGTTTCTGCCCACTCCCATCCTCACTCCCCAGGTCAACATGTTTTTTTATTGCCAATAAAGAGCGGAATTTCTGCAAAAGACCGGTGAGTGCTATCTGCTTTTCTTCGGGTGGATTTGTCACACTGTGTTTTCTCAGAAAAGCAACCGAGGTCATGAGGCAAAGCCTGAAGCATGGCATGATATTGACGGCATAAGATTTCAGCAGCACTGGCGGTGCAAACTGTCTTTTTGTCTTACAGCATCTATATATATAATTGCCTAAGGGTTTTTCCGTCTGTCTGTGTCTGTCTGTCTGTCCTGGAAATCCCGCATCTCTGATTGGTCGAGGCCGCCAGGCCTCGACCAATCAGCGACGGGCACAGCGACGATGATGTCATAAAGGACGTAGACATCCCGCGTCTCTGATTCAGCGACGGGCACAGTATCGACGTAGATGTCATAATGGTTGCCATGGCGACGATGATGCCTCGACCAATCAGGGCGGGCACAGTCTGCCGCAAATTCTGGAATCATCATTGTCCATATACTACGGGAACATGCATATTCTAGAATACCCGATGCGTTAGAATCGGGCCACAATCTAGTCACCAATAAGAAGATCCACTGCACAGAGACTTATAATGCGGCAAGTGTTTGGCAGAAACAAAAATGGTAATCCAGTGTCAGATATTATTGTTAAAAGCCATAACTTTTTTGTGCAAAAATATGAAAAAAAGAAGTTGCAAATGTGGCACCCCTAGGGGTATTTGCCACAAAAATAGTTACTGACACTAAATACAAATACTAAAATAGCAAGACTGCACTACCACCTCCGGCCAGAAGGGGGAGCTCCAGAGACTCCCCTTGATCCATTCTGGTCTGAGAAAAGAACTGGCAGTTGGGCTAAGGAGCTGAAAGTGAAAGGACATACAGCTGAATTTCTAACAGCCCTATGACAGTTTCCAGGCCCAAATCACCGGCCTGAGGAGAAGAGGGACAGAGAAAAAGGACATTGTGAGAACCGGGTAGCATTAATCACTACCCAGAACAGGCGCAAAGACGGATACCGGATCCGTGGTTGTATTCATTATATATAATACAGCAACCGGAAAAACATGAGGTGATATCAGCTTCACTAGGGCCGGACGCAGCAACAGACACAGAGTTCAGCGGTACTCCCGGAGGGGGTAAGCCGATAAAAGGACTTGGGTTGCCCGTCGAACCAGGACACGGAGGGGACAGATTGGGCCGGCAGCCAGTTCACATACAGCAGCAGGGCCACACAGAAACTGCATACAATAAGAGGCGAAGACCCCGGCAGGGTCAAAGTAACTCAGAGTTCCCATACAGACTCCAGTGACAGGACTGGTTGTAAATCCCTTTATGTTGAAGTAAACTGGTTAAACGTTTCAGTGCCTCAGTCTTTCATTTGGACAATAGCCATCTATCCAGGATCGGGATCATCACCGCTGGGAGAACCTGCTGCTGATCAAGTAAGTGCCTGTTCCCTCACGATACCCCTTACACTGTGCATTGCCTGAGGCCACAGCACCGGGTCAAGCCACCCGTGACATCTCCCTCAAGAGACAGACCCCATTGGTCCGGTGCTGGGTACCCCGGTCTCCTGGGCGTCACACATGTCACAATTCATTATGGGATTCGTGGCAGTTCTGGTTCATCTGTAATTTAAATGTTGTTTTTTCCTTTTGGTCCCTTTGGTCCAGTAAGTGTTAATGTTAGTTACTTGCTGGCAACTGCTTTTAGGCTGGTCATCTGATGTTGGTTGGTAACCACTTCCATCATCCTTTAAATAGTCACCATGACCCATGAGCTGATCGTTGGTAATAGAGTTATTCTATGTAGACCAGCCTGGAGTCAAAATATCTCCTGTGTTGGTGGTTTTGCTGCAGCTGTGTGAGTTCAGATACCGGGTGCTGTTTTCTATGCTGCTGTGGAGCATGGCAGCAGAGCCTGAAGCTGAGTATAGTGTCTACTTATCTTCAACTGTTCCATGTTTGTCTCTTCCCTGTGTTTTACCATCTGCAGTGGTGAGGCTAGCGTCCTTGCCAGCCAGTGCACTAGCCAGGGTACATTGAGGAGACAATCAGGAGCTAGACACATGATGGCGGTGAGGGGAAGGACCCGCCTTGGGTGCTATGGGAGTTTAGGGACAGGCACATTTTGTAGTCAGGAGGTGTTCAATCCATTGCTTCCAACATTTAGGGCTTTCCTCTTTCTTTTTTCCATACCGTCATAGTTGTGTGCTGTGTTGTCCGTTGGACTTATCTGTGTCCGAACTTGATATTATTACGAACTGTACCATTTTCCAGAGACCATGTGGCTCAAGCGCAGGCTTTTGTATGTCTGATTCAGACCTTCATGGATGAGGTTACAGAGTTGTGGTCTCAGGTGGTGCAGCAACTTCAGCTTGTGTCTGGGTTCTTAGTCTCAGCTCATGCCCAGGCTCAACTGGAATCTAAGACTTCGCTCCCCGACAAGTTTCCTGGAGGGAGAGAGAAATTAATGGTTTTTCAGGAAGCCTGTAAATTGTATTTCAGGCTCTGCCCTCGTTCCTCAGGGAGTGAGAAAAACGAGTGAGGATTGTAGAATGACCCTACCCTTAGGAGTCAATTTTGGCAGAGTCTGTCAGCTAAGCTTCAGGATTCCCTGGTGCAATTTGCTACTCCTAGGTCAATGAAGACTGCCATGGCCCTTGCTATCAGGGTAGATAGACGCCTCAAGGTGATACACCAATTCTTCCCCCTGTTTCTCTTCCTAGATAGGAGGACACACAGATGCTGATGGACGAACACATGCAGTTGGAGGGAGTCTTCTCTTAAACTTGGTTGTCTGTGGTTCACCGTTGGATCGGGGCATGTTTTTACTGTGGTCTTATTGATCATTATATTAAAGTCTGTCCATCTCGAGCCAAAATTGGTACTTCATCACAAAAGCCAGGTTCCCCTGGTCGTTTGCATTGAGACGACCAAGGTGTGTACATTTCCTCCACTTTTTTGTATCAGTTTACCATTTCTGCTGAAATAGTGGTTGTGGCAAAGCTGAGACTATTCCGGTTCTTGTGGATTGTGGAGCTGGAGTCAGTTTGGTATATTCTCGCTTTGCTCAGACCCATGGTCTGATCGGTAGGATGCTGGCGAGACCCATTACTCTTTGTGCAATTGATTCTGTTCCTTTGAGCCAGAAGAGTTTGACCCAAGTTGTACATAATGTGAAACTGGGGATTAGGTCTCTTCATTAAAAGTTTCTGTTATGCTACATTTTGAAGGGTATGCATACTCCCATCATCCTAAGTCCTTTCATGGCTGAAAAAATACAATCCGGTCATTGATTAGTGGTCCAGAGAAATAGTCAGTTGGGGCAAATTTTTGAAAAACTTTGCCTGGTAGCTGTGATCTCTGCCATCCTTCTTAAATCAACTCTTTTTCTCTGGCAGAGGCAACTAAGGTTCTAACAAGGAATAGGGGCCAGACTCTACCCATGCCTCAGGTAAACTCTGAGTCTTGGTGTCCTCCTGGGAAGAGTGGTCAGAGGAGGGTGGTGATTCCCTCTGAGTATCCTGAGGGTATGAGTTTGGTGACACGGGGGAATGCCTCTGATGTCTGTTCCTCAAGGAGAGTCCCATCTTGTGGCAAATGTATGTGTGGTAATAAATGATGAACTTTGGACCTGTGTTTTAATGAGTACATGTCAATGTCCACTAGAAACATTAGGTGGAAGTATGCAACTGAGATTTGGAGTTGTACTGTGATCGAGCCATATAAGGTGGTGGCCATTCTCAGCCCTGGGACCATCCAGTTGGAGTTAAACCCAGTGATATACCCAAAATTAAAGACCAAGAAAGGGGAATAAATCGGTATACTTCCTAAAATAAGATAACCCAAAAAAAGAGGGAAGTACAAGACCAAAAGTAAAACTCAAAAAAGTTTATTCATAATTCATAAAATCAGTAATTATTAACCCTCCGTCACATACAATATTCGGACTAACGAGTTCACATACAATGTGCCTGTCAGGCGCCTGCTGGAAAAATACCTATAATATCTAATGTTTGCAATTTCAGTGCTCTAAAAGTGATCAGTGACCTTCATAGGGATGTAATAAAAGAGACTACACATAATCAGTTGCAAAAAAACATTTACTTAACATAAAACTAATAACTATGAAATACAAACTTTTCAAAACTCCCGCCAAATAGTCCCCAGTTCGACTCTCAAAAAAATGTACAAAGAAAATTTTTGAACACAAACTTAATTTTAAGGTACCTTAAGTACTATTAAAAACATATTCAATCAGAAGTACCGTATTTTTCGCTTTGTAAGACGCTCCGGATTATAAGACGCACCCCAAATTTTGAGGAGAAAAATAGGAAAAAAACTTTTTTTTAATAAATTGGTGGGGCGTCTTATAATCCATGGGTCTTATTACTCACCAGGGGTTGTGGCTGCAGTGGATCAGGGTCCCAGGGTCGGTGTTGGAGGCAGGAGTGGAGCATTGCTGCAGGCTGGGATGAGGGGGTCTGCAGGGGGGCTCCTGTGCTGCAGTGGGGCTCCTGTGCTGCAGGGCTGTCTCCGGGGCTGCAGGGCTGTAGGGCTGTCTCTGGGGCTGCAGAGCTGTCTCGGGGGCTGCAGGGCTGTATCCGGGGCTGCGGGGGGCTCTGGTGACATTTTGTGAAAGACCAGAGCCCCCCGGCAGTTCGTCCATGCGTTCCTGTATGACTGACTCTGGGAAAATGGCCGCCGGAATCTGGAGAGATGAGATCTCAGTGCTGAAATCTCATCTCCCGAGATTCCGGCGGCCATTTTCCCGAAGTCAGTCATACTGGAACTAACTCTGGGAAAATGGCCGCCGGAATCTCGAGAGATGAGATTTCAGCGCTGAGATCTCATCTCTCGAGATTACGGCGGCCATTTTCTTGAAGTCAGTCATACAGGAACGCATGGACGAACTGCCGGGGGGCTCTGGTCTTTCACAAAATGTCACCAGAGCCCCCCGCAGCACTGGAGTTTCCAGGATCTCCCGGGACAGCAGCGGGCAGCAGCGGACAACCGTGGCAGTGGTAGCGGGTGATAGCGGTGGCGGGCGGCGGCGGGCAGCAGCGGACACCCCCTCATCCCAGCTTGTAACGGTAAGCGGTATATCCGCTTTGTAAGACGCACCCCCATTTCCCCCCCAAATTTGGGGGAAATAAAGTGCGTCTTACAAAGCGGAAAATACGGTAGATGCTGAGGTTTCCCCAGAAAAGTCACACTTGCAGAGCAAATAGCAAGAATTACACACCATTTTTGCATGTGTCAGGCAAATTGCTTTAGGACATTTGAGACATTAATAATTTGAAAGCCTTCTGGTTCCGCTTTCCGTTTGGCAGGTGGTGCATCTCCTTCTTTTGTGAGGTGGTGCAGATGGTGACTTTTCACCATCATCTTCTGGGCGGAACCTTTTGAGCTGAACTTGAAGGCAAGAGGGGATACCGATTGTTTTCACGCTTCTCCTGCGTAGCTCTCCAAGTACTAGTTCATGGGCCAATTTTTTCAGATACAATCGTCTACGGAGTGGTTCAAGCTTGTTTTCAAGATAAATTACTTGTGAATTTATACCACCCAAATTCAACATAGCAAAAAATATGACCATTGGCCAGCGTTTGATGTTTCTGCTGACGTTGAAAGTGGAGCACATCTGATCTGCTGTATCCACACACCCTTTGGTGGCATTGTAAAATGTAATTATCTCCGGTTTTTTTTCTGCCCCAGTCCCAGGATCGATGGCAGCATCATCATGAAGTGTTGATAGAAGAAGTACGATTTTTTTGGCATGTGGTACATAGGAAACTAAAGCCTTTCCATTATGGAATGCAAACATACTGCTGTACTGTTGTCTCTCTTTCACACTTACAAACTGTGGCGGCAATTCCCTTTTGTTTTTTCTTACAGTTCCCACATATGACAGCTTCTGAATTTTCAGATAATCAATCAGATCACAACTTGTAAACCAATTGTCAGCTGTAATATTGCGACCCGATCCAAATAAGGGTTCAGCCAGTCTTTTTACAACATCAATGGGTTTGTTGCTCACACAGTAAGGACCTTCTGGTTGTTTTCCTGCATAAACTTCCAGGTTGTAAGTGTAGGTCTTACTGGCATCAACAAGGGCATACATTTTTATTCCATATTTGTTTGGCTTTGATGGAATATATTGACGAAAGGCACATCTACCACGAAAACCAGGGAGCATTTCGTCAATAGTGAGATTCTCTCCAGGGTAATAACTTTGTTTACAGTTTACAACAAATCTTTGAAATATATCACGAATTGGAGCAAGTCGGTCATGTGTTTTGCGTTCGGTTCGGGTAGTTCTGTCGTCAAACCGAAGGCAACGAATTAGAATCTTGAATCTGTTTATGGACATAACAAGGCTAAATTTTTCAACTCCATCCCCATCTTTACCCCAAAGTTCCTCCAAACTTTGTCTATTTGCCCTATAAGCTCCTGCAAGGTACAGTAATCCAAAAAAAGCACGCAGTTCTATTTCATCTGTGGGCTTGATGGTTCTGTTGCAGATGTACTTGTCCTTTATAATGTCTATATATTGGTTGGTATATGTGACAATAGAGTCCAGAATGTCATCTGTAAATATACTGTTCCAGCATTCAACTGCAGTTTTTGCATTACGTGCAGTTCCTATTACTGCAGGAAGGTGAGTAATAATGTTTAAAGGTTCCCTACGTTTTTTCTGGAATGGCTTCTTGTTCCATTTAGTATTTTTATCTTTTCCAATATAATATGATCCAACTTCTTCATCCTCACCACTGTCACCATCTTGCTCTGTTTCAGAATCCAGGACACATTCTTCCACCTCATCATGAGAATCAATCTCACTTTCCTCTCCTAAATCCTCATTCAGTGTGAGGTCTCTATCATCTAACAGCATGTTTGTTACTTCCTCAACATCAAGTTGTTTGGATAAATTGTACATTTTTCTCTCCATTTCAGCAGATAATCTGAAGCAAGAGAAGGAATATGTTAGGGAACTACTGTATATGCCTGAGCAGCACACTTTCTTTTATAAAATCTCCCTTATTTCTATGAAATATCCTCACATTTTGTGCTATACATTCATAAAACAAGCTAAATAAACTATTGTGATGAATAAAAACATAAAATACCAACCTTACTGAATGTGACGTATTCACATACAATGAGCCTGAGAGATCTGTGCAGCTATATCCTCTCCCCTGAAGCTCTGAAATCCAACTGTGATATCAGGTTTCACAGACCTTCAAGAGACAGGAGACTACCTGGAGGGAGGGGGTTTCCTCACAATCTGGTGAGGAAGGAGAAATGAAAGTAAAAGAGAAGTGTCTGTCAGATCAGTTGTATGTGACGGAGGGTTAATATAAGCAAGGGAGTTGAACAAGGCAGAGTGATCTCCGAACAATCCACAAAGAATAAAAAACCCACACTCAAAAACGTAGGGACCAATGAGTCTCAAGTAAGTACAAATGTCCAATGGTGTGAATATATATAAATACAACAGCAGGCTGGGAATTTGAAATGGTTCATCTTCTGAAAATGACAATATCCCCTTCCCGACCCATGACGCCACGTAGGCGTCATGAAAGTCGGTGCCAATCCGACCCATGATGCCTATGTGGCGTCATGGAAAGATCGCGTCCCTGCAGATCGGGTGAAAGGGTTAACTCCCATTTCACCCGATCTGCAGGGACAGGGGGAGTGGTAGTTTAGCCCAGGGGGGGTGGCTTCACCCCCTCGTGGCTACGATCGCTCTGATTGGCTGTTGAAAGTGAAACTGCCAATCAGAGCGATTTGTAATATTTCACCTTTTATAACGGGTGAAATATTACAATCCAGCCATGGCCGATGCTGCAATATCATCGGCCATGGCTGGAAATACTAATGTGCCCCCACCCCACCCCACCGATCGCCCCCCCCAGCCCTCCGATCTATCCGGTACACTGCTCCGGCTCCCCTCTGTCCTGTGCTCCGCTCCCCCCCCGTGCTCTTGTCCGCTCCCCCCGTGCTTTAATCACCCCCCCGTGCTCCGATCACCCCCCCTGCACTCCGATCCACCCCCTCCATGCTCCGTTCCACCCCCCCGTGCTCCGTTCCACCCCCGTGCTCCGTTCTACCCCCCCGTGCTCCGTTCCACCCCTCCCGCGCTCCGATTCACCCCCCCATGCTCCGATCCCCCCCCATGCTCCCCCCCACCCTATCATACTTACCGATCCTGCCGGGGTCCATCCGTCTTCTCCCCGGGCGCCGCCATCTTCCAAAATGGCGGGCGCATGCGCAGTGCGCCCGCCGAATCTGCCGGCCGGCAGATTCGTTCCAAAGTGCATTTTGATCACTGAGATATAATCTATCTCAGTGATCAAAATAAAAAAAATAATAAATGACCCCCCCCCCTTTGTCACCCCCATAGGTAGGGACAATAAAAAAAATAAAGAATTTTTTTTTTCCACTAATGTTAGAATAGGGTTAGGGGTAGGGTTAGGGTTAGGGGTAGGGTTAGGGTTAGGGCTAGGGTTAGGGCTAGGGTTAGGGTTAGGGGTAGGGTTAGGGGTAGGGCTAGGGTTAGGGTTAGGGGTAGGGTTAGGGCTAGGGTTAGGGTTAGGGCTAGGGGTAGGGTTAGGGGTAGGGTTAGGGTTAGGGTTAGGGGTAGGGTTAGGGCTAGGGGTAGGGTTAGGGGTAGGGGTAGGGTTAGGGGTAGGGTTATGGGTAGGGTTAGGGCTAGTGTTAGGGCTAGGGTTAGGGTTTCGGTATGTGCACACGTATTCTGGTCCTCTGCGGATTTTTCCGCTGCGGATTTGATAAATCCGCAGTGCTAAACCGCTGCGGATTTATGGCGGATTTACCGCGTTTTTTCTGCGCATTTCACTGCGGTTTTACAACTGCGATTTTCTATTTGAGCAGTTGTAAAACCGCTGCGGAATCCGCACAAAGAAGTGACATGCTGCGGAATGTAAACCGCTGCGTTTCCATGCAGTTTTTCCGCAGCGTGTGTACAGCAATTTTTGTTTCCCAAAGGTTTACATTGAACTGTAAACTCATGGGAAGCTGCTGCGGATCCGCAGCGTTTTCCGCAGCGTGTGCACATACCTTTAGAATTAGGCCATGTGCACACGGTGCGGATTTGGCTGCGGATCCGCAATGGATTGGCCGCTGCGGATTCGCAGCAGTGTTCCATCAGGTGTACAGTACCATGTAAACATATGGAAACCAAATCCGCTGTGCCCATGGTGCGGAAAATACCGCGCGGAAACGCTGCGTTGTATTTTCCGCAGCATGTCAATTCTTTGTGCGGATTCCGCAGCGTTTTACACCTGTTCCTCAATAGGAATCTGCAGGTGAAATCCGCACAAAAAACACTGGAAATCCGTGGAAAATCCGCAGGTAAAACGCAGTGCCTTTTACCTGCGGATTTTTAAAAAATGATGCTGAAAAATCTCACACGAATCCGCAACGTGGGCACATAACCTTAGGGTTAGGGTTGGAATTAGGGTTGTGGTTAGGAGTGTGTTGTGGTTAGGGTTGTGATTAGGGTTATGGCTACAGTTGGGATTAGGGTTAGGGGTGTGTTGGGGTTAGGGTTAGGGTTAGGGCTGTGATTAGGGTTATGGCTACAGTTGGGATTAGGGTTAGGGATGTGTTGGGGTTAGGGTTAGGGCTGTGATTAGGGTTATGGCTACAGTTGGAATTAGGGTTGTGGTTATGGTTAGGGTTGGAATTAGGGTTGTGGTTAGGGTTAGGGGTGTGTTGGGGTTAGGGTTGTGGTTAGGGGTGTGTTGGGGTTAGGGTTGTGATTAGGGTTATGGCTACAGTTGGGATTAGGGTTAGGGGTGTGTTGGGGTTAGTGTTGGAGGTAGAATTGAGGGGTTACCACTGTTTAGGCACATCAGGGGTCTCCAAACGCAACATGGCGCCACCATTGATTCCAGCCAATCTCGTATTCAAAAAGTCAAATGGTACTCCCTCAATTCCGAGCCTTGACGTGTGCCCAAACAGTGGTTTACCCCCACATATGGGGTACCAGCATACTCAGGATAAACTGCGCAACAATTACTGGGGTCCAATTTCTCCTGTTACCCTTGTGAAAATAAAAAAATGCTTGCTAAAACATCATTTTTGAGGAAAGAAAAATGATTTATTATTTTCACGGCTCTACGTTGTAAACGTCTGTGAAGCACTTGGGGGTTCAAAGTGCTCACCACATATCTAGATAAGTTCCTTGGGGGGTCTAGTTTCTAAAATGGGGTCACTTGTGGGGGGTTTCTACTGTTTAGGCACACCAGGGGCTCTGCAAACGCATTGTGACACCCGCAGACCATTCCATCAAAGTCTGCATTTCAAAAGTCACTACTTCCCTTCTGAGCCCCGACGTGTGCCCAAACAGTGGTTTACCTCCACACATGGGGTATCAGCGTACTCAGGAGAAACTGAACAACAACTTTTGGTGTCCAATTTCTCCTGTAACCCTTGGGAAAATAAAAAATTCTGGGCTAAATAATTATTTTTGAGGAAAGAAAACATATTTATTATTTTCACGGCTCTGCATTATAAACTTCTGTGAAGCACTTGGGGGTTCAAAGTGCTCACCACACATCTAGATAAGTTCCTTTCGGGGTCTAGTTTCCAAAATGGGGTCACTTGTGGGGGGTTTCTACTGTTAAGCCACATCAGGGGCTCTGCAAACGCAACGTAACGCCCACAGAGCATTCCATCAAAGTCTGCATTTCAAAACGTCACTACTTCACTTCCGAGCCCCGGCATGTGCCCAAACAGTGGTTTACCCCCACATATGGGGTATCAGCGTACTCAGGAGAAACTGGACAACCAATTTTGGGGTCAAATTTCTCCTGATACCCTTGGGAAAATAAAAAATTGCAGGCTAAAACATCATTTTTGAGAAAATATTTTTTTATTTTTTATTTTCATGGCTCTGCGTTATAAACTTCTGTGAAGCACTTGGGGGTTCAAAGTCTTCACAACACATCTAGATTAGTTCCTTTGGTGGACTAGTTTCCAAAATGGGGTCATTTCTGGGGGATCTCCAATGTTTAGGCACACAGGGGCTCTCCAAACGTGACATGGTGTCCGCTAATGATTGGAGCTAATTTTCCATTTAAAAAGCCAAATGGCGTGCCTTCCCTTCCGAGCCCTGCCGTGCGCCCAAACAGTGGTTTACCCCCACATATGGGGTATCAGCGTACTCAAGACAAACTGGAAAACAACATTTGGGGTCCAATTTCTCCTATTACCCTTGGCAAAATAGGAAATTCCAGGCTAAAAAATCATTTTTGAGGAAAGAAAAATTATTTTTTATTTTCATGGCTCTGCGCTATAAACTTCTGTGAAGCACCTGGGGGTTTAAAGTGCTCAATATGCATCTAGATAAGTTCCTTGGGGGGTCTAGTTTCCAAAATGGGGTCACTTGTGGGGGAGCTCCAATGTTTAGGCACACAGGAGCTTTCCAAACGCGACATGGTGTCCGCTAACGATGGAGATAATTTTTCATTCAAAAAGTCAAATGGCGCTCCTTCCTTTCCGAGCCTTACCATGTGCCCAAACAGTGGTTTACCCCCACATATGAGGTATCAGTGTACTCAGGAGAAATTGCCCAACAAATTTTAGGATCCATTTTATCCTGTTGCCCATGTGAAAATGAAAAAATTGAGGCTAAAAGAATTTTTTTGTGAAAAAAAAGTACTTTTTCATTTTTACGGATCAATTTGTGAAGCACCTGGGGGTTCAAAGTGCTCACTATGCATCTAGATAAGTTCCCTGGGGCGTCTAGTTTCCAAAATGGGGTCACTTGTGGGGGAGCTCCAATTTTTAGGCACACGGGGGCTCTCCAAACGTGACATGGTGTCCGCTAAAGAGTGGAGCCAATTTTTGATTCAAAAAGTCAAATGGCGCTCCTTCCCTTCCAAGCCCTGCCGTGTGCCTAAACAGTGGTTTACCCCCACATATGAGGTATCAGCGTACTCAGGACAAATTGGACAACAACTTACGTGGTTCAGTTTCTCCTTATACCATTGGGAAAATAAAAAAATTGTTGCTAAAATATAATTTTTGTGACTAAAAAGTTAAATGTTCATTTTTTCCTTCCATGTTGCTTCTGCTGCTGTGAAGCACCTGAAGGGTTAATAAACTTCTGGAATGTGGTTTTGAGTACCTTGAGGGGTGCAGTTTTTAGAATGGTGTCACTTTTGGGTATTTTCAGCCATATAGACCCCTCAAACTGACTTCAAATGTGAGGTGGTCCCTAAAAAAATGGTTTTGTAAATTTCGTTGTAAAAATGAGAAATCGCTGGTCAAATTTTAACCCTTATAACTTCCTAGCAAAAAAAAAATTTTGTTTACAAAATTGTGCTGATGTAAAGTAAACATGTGGGAAATGTTATTTATTAACTATTTTGTGTCACATAACTCTCTGGTTTAACAGAATAAAAATTCAAAATGTGAAAATTGCAAAATTTTCAAAATTTTCGCCAAATTTCCGTTTTTATCACAAATAAACGCATAATTTATTGACCTATATTTACCACTAACATGAAGCCCAATATGTCACGAAAAAAAAATCTCAGAACCGCTAGGATCCGTTGAAGCATTCCTGAGTTATTACCTCATAAAGGGACACTGGTCAGAATTGCAAAAAACGGCAAGGTCTTTAAGGTCAAAATAGGCTGTGTCATAAAGGGGATATACAAACTAAAGTGCAAGTGCATAATAAGTAAACATGTCGAAATGTCAAAGTTTGAAAGTAAATATCCCATAAAGACTAAGCGTGCCTAGTCCCATATTGCAAGTGCCAAGTGCTAAATGAACAACAACACCATGTTGTTTTTACCTGCAGTCAGGGCCGGACTGGGACCAGAAAGCAGCCCTGGCACAAAAAAAATTAACCAGCCCACATACAATGAATTACATACACTTCATATATGATGTACACCGCACACATGCTGGACAACACAAGCTCATTACATACACATCAAATTAGTCACACAGACACACACATATATGTACACAGCACACATGGTGGACAACACAGGCTCATTACGTACACATTACTCATTATTACACACACACACACAATTATTAGGCTGGGTTCACATTGCATTAGTGGGTATCCGCTAACGGAATCCGTTACATAGTGCCACTAACGCAATGTAACGGATCCGTTAGCGCACCCATTGACCGCAATGTATGTAACGCATCCCTAACGCATGCCATTTTTGGCATGCATTAGCAATGTCCCGTTATTTTCTGACAGACCTCGAACTCTGCTTGCAGCGTTTTTGGGTCCATTCTCGCTAGCGCAGATCGGGCATCTGCGCTAGCGGGATCGCTAAACGCGATCCTTTTTGTGCATTGCGTTAGCGCATTCCGTTAGCGTATGCGCTAAACGGATTGCACTAACGCAATGTGAACCTAGCCTTAACACACACACATGTATTACACACAAACACACAAGTATTACACACACGCAAACACTACAGATACCACACACAAGTATTACACTACAGATACTGCACACACATTACACACACTACAGATACCGCACACATATTAAACACACACACTACAGATACCGCACACACACTACACACACACACTACAGATACTGCACACACATTACACACTAGATATCGCACACACATTACACACACACACTTCAGATACCGCATACACAAGTATTACACTACAGATACCGCACACACATTACACAAACTACAGATACCATACACTCATGTATCACACACACACACACACACACTTCTGTGGTGCAGAGCAGGCTGATGTCCATGTGCAGCTCTTCAGGTCCTCCTGCTCACAGACAGCAGCAGCAGCTCTGTCCTGGCACCTCCCCCGGTCTCTCCTTCTCTGCCGGGATTCGGGAATGAAAGCAGATAAGAGCAGGAGATAATGTCACCTCGCTGACTGTGTGCTTCCAGTGAGAGCTAGGGAAGCAGTTTCGCAGGCAGGTATTACCTTTCAGCTTGCGTGCTGCTGTTCTCTGCCACTGTTCTCTGATGCTGGTACTTGCCACTCAGCCAGCAATGCATGTGCCGATCGTGCGGCCCACTACAAGCACCAGCCCTTCTGGCATTTGACCGAAGTGCCCGATGCTCAGTCCGGCCCTGCCTGCAGTGTGAGGATTGTGGGGAGAGAGGGACCCCAATGTGCGTTTCGCTTGTCGCTTCTTCCTGGGGGATCGTACTTGTGATGGTGAGAGGGTGCCAGCTGTTAACCCCTTAATCCCATTTGACGTACTATCCCGTCAAGGTGACCTGGGACTTAATTCCCAGGGACGGGATAGTACGTCATAGCGATCGGCTGCGCTCACAGGGGGAGTGGCCGGGAGTCAGCTGACTTTTGCAGCTGACATCCGGCACTATGTGCCAGGAGCAGTCACGGACCGCCCCGGGACATTAACCCCCGCCACACTGCGATCAAACATGATCGCAAGGTTCCGGTGGTATAGGGAAGCATCGCGCAGAGAGGGGGCTCCCTTCGTGCTTCCCTGAGACCCTCGGACAACGCGATCACATCGCGTTGCTCCGAAGGTCTCCTACCTTCTTCTCCCTGCAGGCCCTGGATCCAAAATGGCCACGGGCCTGCATCCGGGTCCTGCAGGGAGGTGGCTTACCAAGCGCTTGCTCAGAGCAGGCACTGGTAAGCCAGGAGCAGTGCACGTCACATCGCTGATCTGACACAGTGCTCTGCAAAGTGTCAGATCAGCGATCTGACCCTATAACATGATGCCCCCCCTGGGGCAATGTTATAAAGTAAAAAAATATATATTTAGCTGTGTAAAAAAAAAAATCTTAAATAAAGAAATATTATTCCCATACATACATTTTAAAAAAACAATAAAAGTACACATATTTAGTATCGCCGCGTCCGTAATGATCCGACCTATAAAACTGTCCCACTAGTTAATCCCTTCAGTGAACACCATAAAAAAACGAGGCAAAAAACAACGCTTTATTATCATACCGCTGAACAAAAAGTGGAATAGCACGTGATCAAAATGATGGATATAAATAACCAAGTTACCCCGCTGAAAATGTCATCTTGTCCAGTAGAAAACAAGCCGCCATACAGCGTCATCAGCGAAAAAATAAAAAAGTTATAGTCCTCAGAATAAAGCGATGCAAAAATAATTTTTTCTATAAAATAGTTTTTATTATATAAAAGCGCCAAAACATAAAAAAGATATAAATGAGGTATCGCTGTAATCATACTGACCCGAAGAATAAAACTGCTTTATCCTTTTTACCAAACGCGGAATGGTATAAATGCCTCACCCAAAATAAATTCTTTAATAGCTGTTTTTTGGTCATACTGCCTCACAAAAATCGGATTAAAAAGCGATCAAAAAGTGTTACCTGCCCAAAAATGTTACCAATGAAAACGTCAACTCGTCCCGCAAAAATCAAGACCTCACAGGACTCTGTGGACCAAAATATGGAAAAATTATAAGTCTCAAAATGTGGTAACGCAAAAAAATATTTTTTGCAATAAAAAGTGTCTTTTAGTGTGTGACGGCTGCCAGTCATAAAAATATGCTAAAAAACCCGCTATAAAAGTAAATCAAACTCCCTTTCATCACCCCCTTAGTTAGGGAAAAATAATAAAATAAAAAAAATGTAATTATCTCCATTTACCCATTAGGGTTAGGGCTATGGTTAGGGCTAGGGTTAGGGTTAGGGCTAGGGCTAGGGTTAGGGCTAGGGTTAGGGTTATTGCTAGGGTTAGGGCTAGGATTAGGGTTAGGGTTAGGGTTGGGGCTAGGGTTAGGGTTTGGATTACATTTACGGTTGGGATTAAGGTTAGGGGTGTGTCAGGGTTAGGGGTGTGGTAAGGGTTATGGTTGGGATTAGGGTTAGGGGTGTGTTTGGGTTAGGGTTTCAGTTAGAATTGGGGGTTTCCACTGTTTAGGCACATCAGGGCTCTCCAAACGCGACATGACGTCTGATCTCAATTCCAGCCAATTCTGCGTTGAAAAAGTAAAACAGTGCTCCTTCCCTTCGGAGCTCTCCCTTGCATCCAAACAGGGGTTTACCCCAACATATGGGGTATCAGCGTACTCAGGAAAAAATTGGACAACAACTTCTGGTCCAATTTCTCTTGCTACCCTTGGGAAAATAAAAATTTGAGGGGCTAAAAAACCATTTTTGTAGGAAATAAATTATTTTTTACTTTCACGGCTCTGCGTTATAAACTGTAGTGAAATACTTGGGGGTTCAAAGTTCTCACAACACATCTAGATAAGTTCCTTGGGGGGTCTAGGTTCCAATATGGGGTCACTTGTGGGCAGGCTTCTACTGTTTAGATACATTAGGGGCTCTGCAAACACAATGTGACGCCTGCAGACCATTCCATCTAAGTCTGCATTCCAAATGGCGCTCCTTCCCTTCCGAGCTCAGCCATGCGCCCAAACGGTAGTTACCCCCCACAAATGGGGTATCAGAGTACTCAGGACAAATTGCAACTTTTGGGGTCCAATTTCTCCTGCTACCCTTGGGATAATACAAAACTGGGGGCTAAAAAATAATTTTTGTGGAAAAAAAAATAATTTTTACTTTCACAGCTCTGCGTCATAAATAGTGTTGAGCGATACCTTCCGATATCGGAAAGTATCGGTATCGGATAGGATCGGCCGATATTCAAAAAATATCGGATATCGCCAATACCGATACCCGATCCCAATGCAAGTCAATGGGACCAAAATATCGGAATAAAAATAAACCCTTTCTTGCCTTGTAGGTTCATTCTACATGAAGGAAAACAACTAAGAATAATGTAGGATGTATTGTGGGAGGTGGCGGAGACATTAAAGGCAATGAGGTTTAGCCCAATCAAATAGAATAGCATGTTTGTTTGTTTTTTTTAAGACGTTCGGAGTGAAAAAGATATTGAGTATGTAAATTTTTTTTTATTTTGTCAGATATTGATGTTTCACTATTCCACGCCCTTCCCATTCTTTTTTTTTCTTTTTTTTCTTTACTTTTCCCACACTTTCATCTTCATCATCATCAGCATCTTTGACATCAACTTCTTCTTCACCTTATTCATCTTCTTCTTCATCTTCTACCTATTTTTTTTTTTATTACATTCTTCATATTCATTTTATTCAACTATTATTATTCTTCCTATTCTACATATTCTTTTTATTCCACTGTTATTATTCTTCCTATTCTACTTCTTCATCATATTCTCATTTGTGACAGGCATTCCCGTAGTTGTTATCTATAAAAGTTGGAAGATTACACCTTCCGTTCTGCCAGTCACAAAAGTTACATTTGTCCGCGTTCAGTTTGGCCTGCAGCATTAGGCTTTATCCAGGGGCACCACGAAGAGGAACGGACTCACCCCCATACACTGCTTAGTCTTCTTCTGCATATAATTTAGATAATATCTTTTGCTCTGATATTAAGTCTTATGCTTAATGTTCTTCTGCTCTTTGTTCTGCAGCCTCTTGTTCTTCTGCTTCTTGGTCTTCCATGTCGTCGTCTCCAGGGTCGTCGTCTCCAGTGTCGTCATCTCCGCCGTCGTCGTCTCAGCCGTCGTCGTCTCCGCCGTCGTCGTCGTCATCATCGGGGTGGTCTTCCGGGTCGTCGTCATCGGGGTGGTTTTCCGGGTCGTCGACTTTAGGGTCTTCAACTTGGAAATGTAGCAGAAGGTACAAGAAGGCTGAGAAAATGCCAAGAACCAGCTGATGGAACTGGAACTCGGATGGCTACCCGAAGGTTCAAGAGCCTATGGAACTACCGAGGACCAGCTGACGTTACTGGAACCCGGTTACTAAGCAGGAGGTACCCGTGCTAAAAAGCACTACCAAGGACCGCCTGACGTTGGCGGAACTCGGATACCCAGAAGGAGGCACCTAAGCCAAAGGCTCTGCCCGGAACCAGCTGACGGTACTGGAACCAGGATGGGGAGCAGAAGGTACAAGAGCAAAAGACACTGCCGAGAACCAGCTGACGGTACTGGAACCCGGATGGGTAGCCGAAAGTCCAAGAGCCAATGGAACTACCGAGGACCAGCTGACGTTACTGGAACCCGGTTACTAAGCAGGAGGTACCCGTGCCCGAAAGCACTACCAAGGACCACCTGACGTTGGTGGAACTTGGATACCCAGAAGGAGGCACCTAAGCCAAAGGCTCTGCCCGGAACCAGCTGACGGTACTGGAACCAGGATGGGGAGCAGAAGGTACAAGAGCAAAAGACACTGCCAAGAACCAGCTGACGGTGCTGGAACCAGGTGGTGGACCTGAAGGTCCACAGGAGAGGAGAGAACAGCTAGGCCGCGAGGCAGCCGCAGTTACCGAACCCCAACAGTCCTACAGGGGGAGCTGGGCCTACTGGCACTACAGAACCAGCCTTGACTACCAGTTCACGCAGCCCACATAGGAAGCTCCTAAACTGGAGGCACCCTGGAGTTGGCTAACCCGACCGCACCACGACGGGGCAAGCATAGGCGTCTCAGTGAGCTTGACACAACCCGGAAACAGCTGGCGGTGCTGAAACCAGGCTTGGCACGAGGGAGTACCTGTGACAAGAACACTGCCGAGAACCAGCTGGCGGTGCTGGAACCCAGATGCGTTGCCCCAGTGTGCAAGAGCCAATGGCACGACCGAGGACCAGCTGGCGGTGCTGGAACCCGGTTACTAAGCTGTAGGTGCCCGCGCTTAAAAGCACTACCAAGGACCGCCTGACGTTGGCGGAACTCGGATACCCAGGAGGAGGCACCTAAGCCAAAGGCTCGGCCCGGAACCAGCTGACGGTGCTGGAACCAGGTGGTGGACCCCAAGGCCCACAGGAGAGGAGAGAACAGCTAGGCCGCGAGGCAGCCGCAGTTACCGAACCCCAACAGTCCTACAGGGGGAGCTGGGCCTACTGGCACTACAGAACCAGCCTTGACTACCAGTTCATGCAGCCCATATAGGAAGCTCCTAAACTGGAGGCACCCTGGAGTTGGCTAACCCGACCGCACCACGACGGGGCAAGCATAGGCGTCTCAGTGAGCTTGACACAACCCGGAAACAGCTGACGGTGCTGAAACCAGGCTTGGCACGAGGGAGTACCTGTGACAAGAACACTACCGAGAACCAGCTGGCGGTGCTGGAACCCAGATGCGTTGCCCCAGTGTGCAAGAGCCAATGGCACGACCGAGGACCAGCTGGCGGTGCTGGAACCAGGTTACTAAGCTGTAGGTGCCCGCGCTTAAAAGCACTACCAAGGACCGCCTGACGTTGGCGGAACTCGGATACCCAGGAGGAGGCACCTAAGCCAAAGGCTCGGCCCGGAACCAGCTGACGGTGCTGGAACCAGGTGGTGGACCCCAAGGCCCACAGGAGAGGAGAGAACAGCTAGGCCGCGAGGCAGCCGCAGTTACCGAACCCCAACAGTCCTACAGGGGGAGCTGGGCCTACTGGCACTACAGAACCAGCCTTGACTGCCAGTTCACGCAGCCCACATAGGAAGCTCCTAAACTGGAGGCACCCTGGAGTTGGCTAACCCGACCGCACCACGATGGGGCAAGCATAGGCGTCTCAGTGAGCTTGACACAACCCGGAAACAGCTGGCGGTGCTGAAACCAGGCTTGGCACGAGGGAGTACCTGTGTCAAGAACACTGCCGAGAACCAGCTGGCGGTGCTGGAACCCAGATGCGTTGCCCCAGTGTGCAAGAGCCAATGGCACGACCGAGGACCAGCTGGCGGTGCTGGAACCCGGTTACTAAGCTGTAGGTGCCCGCACTTAAAAGCACTACCAAGGACCGCCTGACGTTGGCGGAACTCGGATACCCAGGAGGAGGCACCTAAGCCAAAGGCTCGGCCCGGAACCAGCTGACGGTGCTGGAACCAGGTGGTGGACCCCAAGGCCCACAGGAGAGGAGAGAACAGCTAGGCCGCGAGGCAGCCGCAGTTACCGAACCCCAACAGTCCGACAGGGGGAGCTGGGCCTACTGGCACTACAGAACCAGCCTTGACTACCAGTTCACGCAGCCCACATAGGAAGCTCCTAAACTGGAGGCACCCTGGAGTTGGCTAACCTGACCGCACCACGACGGGGCAAGAATAGGCGCCTCAGTGAGCTTGACACAACCCGGAAACAGCTGGCGGTGCTGAAACCAGGCTTGGCACGAGGGAGTACCTGTGTCAAGAACACTGCCGAGAACCAGCTGGCGGTGCTGGAACCCAGATGCGTTGCCTATTAAAGATTGTCTTCCTAGAGCCCCAACTAGCGGTGTTGGAGCTAAGGGTAAGCAGGGGGAGCAGAGTGTAGGCCGAAGCCTGCACTGGAGGCAGCTTTGTGTCTGCGTTGCGTTTGCAGGACACTTTGCCGGCTACACAGTGGGGGAACAGCTGGCGTTGCTGAACCCCACTAACACAATGGCGTGTGTTTTTCTCTGTGCAGCTAGCACTTGCGGTCAAAAACTAGCGATGTTAGAGCCCGTGTTGAAGCAGGATGAGGAGTAGAGGAGCAGAGTGTAGGCCGAAGCCTATTTGAACCAATTTCAAAGGAAACCTTTAACCCCCCCTCAGGTGTTACAAAGTACAAGAGACACACCTTGTGCAGTATTAATGCTGCACAAGTGAAAGGTTGCTCTATTAATTTGTCTACTTGCACACGCTGAATGAAAGACGTACACAATTTAGCCCATTCTACAGTCAAACTGTAGTGGATGCGTGACTTGGCTTTTTAAGGAGACGCAGCACAGGTGTCCCAAATAACGCCTTGGTGCTTGGCGCAGCTTCCTGAGCGTTGTTATTTGCTGTACAGGAGTCTGCGCTCTTGTGTTATCCCTTGGCAATGCCCTGTTAGAGCTGCCCGTCTTATGACCTCATTTCATGTTGGCCGGTGCGGTTAACGATGGCCATAAATCCCAGACCCACAGTGCCTTTTCATAAAGTCACACTGCGGTGCTGTGATTCGTGGCCTTGAGCAGTAAATATTTTGGCCTCTCACACACGTCCTTACACCTGCTTCAGACTGGGCGGCCTCTGCTGATCCCTTCTCGCATGCCGCGGCCATGAGGCTGCACAGTCTGAAGAAGGCGGAAGGAGATGAGTTAAGACAGGTGAAGATATGCACTGCTCGTGCCCATCAATCACACCCTCGCAGTCAAAATAAGACAACGAGGAGCATTGTTTCAGGCAGGGCGGACGCACAGGCGCAACAAGCCAACCAATGATGTCAGAAGACGGGAAGCGCTACCAAGGGGGGTGCTGTGTATCATTAGAAAGGAAAGTCACACCTCAGGGACAGTGGAATGGTCTCAATGAGACACATTTTGTACGTTTTGAGTTCCACGTGGGCAAGGACAAAAAGTCAGCCACCTTGTACAAATGCATCAGTACTGCTGTACAAGGTGGCTGTTATACATAGAAACACCTGGGGGTGGGGGGCAGGCTCCCTTCAATTTCAGTTCATGTGCCTGCGTGGCGTTTGCAGGACACGTTGCCAGCTACACAGCAGGGGAACAGCTGGCGGTGCTGAACCCCACTAACACATTGGCTGGTGTTTTTCTCTGTGCAGCTAGCATGTCCGGGCAGAAACTGGCGTTGTTTGAGCCCAGGGTAAGCAGGAGGAGGAGAGGAGCAAAGTGTAGGCCGAAGCCTGCACTGGTGGCAGCTTTTGTTCAGTTGTGCCAGCGTGGCTTGTGCTGGACACGATGCCGACTACACAGCAGGGGAACAGCTGGCGGTGCTGAACCCCACTAACACATTGGCTGGTGTTTTTCTCTGTGCAGCTAGCATGTCCGGGCAGAAACTGGCGTTGTTTGAGCCCAGGGTCAGCAGGAGGAGGAGAGGAGCAAAGTGTAGGCCGAAGCCTGCACTGGTGGCAGCTTTTGTTCTGTTGTGCCAGCGTGGCTTGTGCTGGACACGTTGCCGACTACACAGCAGGGGAACAGCTGGCGTTGCTGAACCCCACTAACACATTGACTGGTGTTTTTCTCTGTGCAGCTAGCAGTTCCGGGCAAAAACTAGCGGTGTTTGAGCCCAGGGTCAGCAGGAGGAGTAGAGGAGCAGAGTGTAGGCCGAAGCCTAGTTGAACCAATTTCAAAGGTTACCTTTAACCCCCCCCCTCAGGTGTTGCAAGGTACAAGAGCCACACCTTGAACAGCATTAATGATGCACAAGTCAAAGGTTGCTCTATTTAATTTTGCTCCTTGCACATGCTGAATAAAACACGTACACTATTTAGCCCATTATACTGTCAAACAGTAGTGGAGGCGTGACTACTAGTCTTTTTAAGGAGATGCAGCACAGGTGTCAAAATTTACACCTAGCTGCTGTGCGCAGATTCCTGAGCGTTGTTATTTGCTGTACAGGAGTCTGCGCTATTGGGATCCCTTGGCCATGCGCTGTGAGCGCTTCCTGTCTTCTGACCTCATTTAATGTCGGCCGTTACGGTTAGCGATGGACATGAATCCCAGACCAACAGTGTGTTTTCAAAAAATCACACTGCGTGGCTGGGATTCGTGGCCTTGTTCAGTAAATATGTTCGCCGCTCACACATGTCCTTACACCTGCTTCAGACTGGGCGGCCTCAGCTGATCCCTTATCGCATGCCGCGGCCATGAGGCCGCACAGTCAGAAGAAGGCGGAAGGAGGGGAGTGAAGACAGGGGAACATATGCACTGCTCGTGCCCATCAATCACACCCTCGCAGTCAAAATATATGAGACAACGGGGGGCGTTGTGTCGGGCAGGGGGGACGCACAGGCACAGCCAGCCAACCAATGATGTCAGGAGACGGGCAGCGCTAACAATGGGGGTGCTGCGTGTCATTAAAAAGGAAAGTCACACCTCAGGGACATTGTAATGGTCTGTAATGAGACACATTTTGTACTTGTTGAGTTCCACGTGTGCAAGGAGAAAAAGTCAGCCACCTTGTACAAATGCAGCAGTACTGCTGTACAAGGTGGCTGTTATACATAGAAACACCTGGGGGGGTGGGGGGCAGGCTCCCTTCAATTTCAGTTCATGTGCCTGCGTGGCGTTTGCAGGACACGTTGCCAGCTACACAGCAGGGGAACAGCTGGTGGTGCTGAACCCCACTAACACATTGGCTGGTGTTTTTCTCTGTGCAGCTAGCATGTCCGGGCAGAAACTGGCGTTGTTTGAGCCCAGGGTCAGCAGGAGGAGGAGAGGAGCAAAGTGTAGGCCGAAGCCTGCACTGGTGGCAGCTTTTGTTCAGTTGTGCCAGCGTGGCTTGTGCTGGACACGATGCCGACTACACAGCAGGGGAACAGCTGGCGGTGCTGAACCCCACTAACACATTGACTGGTGTTTTTCTCTGTGCAGCTAGCATGTCCGGGCAGAAACTGGCGGTGTTTGAGCCCGGGGTCAGCAGGAGGAGGAGAGGAGCAGAGTGTAGGCCGAAGCCTGCACTGGTGGCAGCTTTTGGTCGGTTGTGCCAGCGTGGCTTGTGCTGGACACGTTGCCGACTACACAGCAGGGGAACAGCTGGCGTTGCTGAACCCCACTAACACATTGACTGGTGTTTTTCTCTGTGCAGCTAGCAGTTCCGGGCAAAAACTAGCGGTGTTTGAGCCCAGGGTCAGCAGGAGGAGTAGAGGAGCAGAGTGTAGGCCGAAGCCTAGTTGAACCAATTTCAAAGGTTACCTTTAACCCCCCCCTCAGGTGTTGCAAGGTACAAGAGCCACACCTTGAACAGCATTAATGATGCACAAGTCAAAGGTTGCTCTATTTAATTTTGCTCCTTGCACACGCTGAATTAAACACGTACACTATTTAGCCCATTATACTGTCAAACAGTAGTGGAGGCGTGACTAGTCTACTAGTCTTTTTAAGGAGACGCAGCACAGGTGTACAAATTTACACCTAGGTGCTGTGCGCAGATTCCTTACCGTTGTTATTTGCAGTACAGGAAACTGCGCTCTTGTGTTATCCCTTGGCAATACCCTGTTAGTGCAGGCCGTCTCATGACCTCATTTCATGTTGGCCGGTGCGGTTAACGATGGCCATAAATCCCAGACCCACAGTGGCTTTTCCTAAAGTCACACTGCGGTGCTGGGATTCGTGGCCTTGTGCAGTAAATATGTTCGCCGCTCACACATGTCCTTACACCTGCTTCAGACTGGGCGGCCTCATCTGATCCCTTATCGCCTGCCGCGGCCATGAGGACACCCAGTCTGAAGAAGGCGGAAGGAGATGAGTGAACACAGGCAAACATATGCACTGCACATGCCCATCAATCACACCCTCGCTGTTCAAAAAAATAAGACACCGAGGGGCGTTGTTTCGAGCTGGGCAGACGCACAGGCGCAGCCAGCTAACCAATGATGTCAAAAGACGGGCAGCGCTAACAAGGGTGGTGCTGCGTATCATTAGAAAGGAAAGTCACACCTCAGGGACAGTGGAATGGTCTCAATGAGACACATTTTGTACGTGTTGAGTTCCACGTGGGCAAGGAGAAAAAGTCAGCCACCTTGTACAAATGCAGCAGTACTGCTGTACAAGGTGGCTGTTTTACATAGAAACACCTGGGGGTGGGGGGCAGGCTCCCTTCAATTTCAGTTCATGTGCCTGCGTGGCGTTTGCAGGTCACGTTGCAAGCTACACAGCAGGGGAACAGCTGGCGGTGCTGAACCCCACTGACACATTGACTGGTGTTTTTCTCTGTGCAGCTCGCATGTCCGGGCAAAAACTGGCGGTGTTAGAGCCCAGGGTCAGCAGGAGGAGGAGAGGAGCAATGTGTAGGCCGAAGCCTGCACTGGTGGCAGCTTTTGGTCAGTTGTGCCAGCGTGGCTTGTGCTGGACACGATGCCGGCTACACAGCGGGGGAACAGCTGGCGGTGCTGAACCCCACTAACACATTGGCTGGTGTTTTTCTCTGTGCAGCTAGCACTTCCGGGCAGAAACTGGCGGTGTTTGAGCCCAGGGTCAGTAGGAGGAGGAGAGGAGCAGAGTGTAGGCCGAAGCCTGCACTGGTGGCAGCTTTTGGTCAGTTGTGCCAGCGTGGCTTGTGCTGGACACGATGCCGACTACACAGCAGGGGAACAGCTGGCGGTGCTGAACCCCACTGACACATCACCTAGTGTTTTTTCTGTGTAGACAACACTTCCAGGTGGCAACTGACAGTGTTGAAACCCAGGGAATCAAAGAGGAGCAGAGTGTAGGCCGGAGCCTGCAGTGGAGGAAGTTGAAAGGGAACCTTTAACCCCCCCCCCCCCCCCAGGCATTTGTTGCTGAAGGAGCCATCTTGTACAGCAGTAATACTGCACATGGAAAATGGTGGCTCCGAAAATTATGCTCCTTGCAAACGCTGAAGTACACACTCATATAATGTGTCCCCTCACACCGTCAAACCATCCCGGAAGTGGGACTTTCCTTTGTAATGTGACACAGCACAGCCGTCATTCCAACCCCCTTGGTGCCGGGCGCCACCTCCTCAACGTTGTTTGGTTCTGTCACGGAGCCCGCGCTGTAATGTTATCCCTTGGCCATGCACAGTTAGCGGTGCCCGTCTTCTGACATCATGTAGGTGTCAGGCTAGCAGTGCCTGTGCGTCCAAGCTGCCCGAGATCCAACCTTGCAGTGTCATCTAATGTAGTCCCACTGCGGGCCAGGGATCCATGGGCATGCGCAGTGCATATCATCGCCTCTCACTCACCTCCTTCCTGCTTCTTCAGACTGTGCGGCGTCACGGCCGTGGCATGCTATTAGGGATCAGCTGACGCCGCCTAGTCTGAAGAAGCGTGAAGAAGGGGAGTGAGAGGCTAGTATATGCACTGCGCATGGCCATGGATACCAGGCCCACTGTGGGATCACATTAGACGACACTGCGAGGTGTGATTTCGGGCAGCGTGGACGCACAGGCGCAGCCAGGACGACAACAAATGATGTCAGAGGACGGGCAGCGCAAACTGTGCATGGCCAAGGGATAACATAACAGCGCAGGGTCCATGACGGAATCAAACAACGCTAAGGAGGCAGCGCACGGTGCCAAGGGGGTAGCAATGACGGCTGTGCTGCGTCACATTACAAAGGAAAGTCCCACCTCCGGGACGGTTGGACGGTGTGAGGGGACACATTACATGAGTGTGTAGTTCAGCGTTTGCAAGGAGCATAATTTCAAGAGCGACCTTTCCCTTGTGCAGCACTAATACTGCACATGGTGGCTCTTTCAGTAACAAACGCCTAGGAGGGGGGGGGGACAGGTCCCCTTACATTTTAGTTGTGCCAGCGTGGCGGTCGCATGACACGTTGCCGGATACACAGCTGGGGATCAGCTGACGTTACTGAACCCCAATAACAGAGGAGCGACTGTTGACTGTGCACACAGCACTTCCAGGCACCAACTGGCGGTGTTAGAGCCCAGGGACAGCAGGAGGAGCAGATTGGAGGTATTGCCGCACACACAGCTGGGGATCAGCTGACGTTACTGAACCCCAATAACAGAGGAGCGACTGTTGACTGTGCACACAGCACTTCCAGGCACCAACTGGCGGTGTTAGAGCCCAGGGACAGCAGGAGGAGCAGATTGGAGGTATTGCCGCACACACAGCTGGGGATCAGCTGACGTTACTGAACCCCAATAACAGAGGAGCGACTGTTGACTGTGCACACAGCACTTCCAGGCACCAACTGGCGGTGTTAGAGCCCAGGGACAGCAGGAGGAGCAGAGGAACAGAGTGTAGGCCGAAGCCTGATTGGAGCAAGTTGAAAGGAAACCTTTAAGACCCCCCCAAGACGTTTGTAGCTGAAAGAGCCATCTTGTGCAGCACTAAGGATGCAAAAGGAAAAGGTTGCTCTTTTAATTATGCTCCTTGCAAACACCGAAGTAAACACTAAAAATGTGTCCCTTTATACCGTTAAACCGTTCCGGAGGTGCGAATTTCCTTCGTAATGGGACACAGCACAGCTGTCATTCCTATCCCCTTGATGCCGTGCGCTGCCTCCTCAGCGTTGTTTTAAGCTGTCACGGAGCCTGCGCTGTTCTGTTAGCCCTTGGCCATGCCCAATTAGCGCTGCCTGTCTTCTGACATAATTTGGTGTCAGGCTGTCAGTGCCTGTGCGTCCACGCTGCTCCAGATCCCACCTCGCAGTCTCGTCTAACGTAATCCCACTGCGGGCCTTGGAACCATGGGCATGCACAGTGCATAACCTCGACTCTCACTCCCCTCCTTCCCTCTTCTTCAGACTGTGCGGTGTCACGGCCGTGGCATGCTAGGGATCAGCTGACGGCGCACAGTCTAAAGAAGGCGGAGGGAAATGAGCGAGAGCCCGAGGGGAAGATATGCACTGCGCATGCCCATGGATCCCAGGCCCGCAGTGTGACTCAATCAGAAGACACTGCGAGGCGGGATCTCGGGCAGCGCGGCCGCACAGGCGCAGCCAGCCTGACACCAAATTATGTCAGAAGACAGGCAGCGCAAATAGGGTATGCCCAAGGGATAACAGAACAGCGCAGGCTCCGTGACAGCTTAAAACAACGCTGAGGAGGCAGCGCATGGCACCAAGGGGGTAGGAATGACGGCTGTGCTGCGTCACATTACGAAGGAAAGTCCCAGCTCCGGGACGGTATAACGGTATCAGTGAACACATTTTATAAGTGTTAAGTTCTGCGTGTGCAAAGAGCTAAAAAAAAGAGCTACCTTTTCCTTGTGCAGCATTACTGCTGCACAAGATGGCTCTTTCAGTAACAAACGACGGGGGGGGGGGGGGACAGGTTCCCTTACATTTAGGTTGTTGTGCCAGCGTGGCGGTCGCAGGACACATTGCCGGCTACACAGCTGGGGATCAGCTGACGTTACTGAAACCCAATAACACTGGGTCGTATGTTTTTACTGTGCAGCCTGCACTTCTGAGCCGCAACTGGCGGTGTTGGAGCCCAGGAATAGCAGTTCAGGTGGTAGAAAGATGAACACAGCAGGAGACCTGGATGACACCCAATTACTTAATCAGGCAGAGGAGTGGCAAATTCCTGCGAGATCCAGGCCTGGTTCATTTTTAGGAAAGTAAGCCGGTCAACGTTATCGGAGGATAGTCGCATGCGACGGTCTGTTAGTACACCACCTGCGGCACTAAAGACACGTTCCGATAAGACACTAGCCGCAGGGCAAGCCAGCACCTCCAATGCATACTGGCTTAGCTCTGGCCATGTATCCAGCTTAGAGACCCAAAACTTGAACGGGGAAGAGCCGTCTGGGAGTACAGTAAGAGGGCAAGCCATGTAGTCTGTCACCATCTGACGGAACCGTTGCCTCCTGCTGACTGGAGCCGCCGGTGATGGTGTAGACATTTGGGGCGGGCACACAAAAGTGTGCCAGAGTTGTGCCATACTGGGCTTGCCTTGGGCAGAGGCACTGCTTCTGCTCCCTCTTTGGGCAGAGCCTCCCCCACTGCCTCGACGCACTGAGCTGCTTTGTAAAGCACTAGCAGCACTCCTCTCAGTTGGACAGGAGAAGATGATGGAATTCACCAGTGTGTCGTGGTACTCCCGCAATTTACGCTCCCGGGTCAACGCAGGGATGAGGTTTTGGACGTTGTCCCGGTAGCGAGGATCGAGGAGGGTGAACACCCAATAATCAGGCATGTTGAGAATGTGGTCGATGCGGCGGTCGTTTCTCAGGCACTGCAGCATGAAATCCACCATGTGCTGCAGAGTGCCAACTGGCCCAGAAACGCTGTCCCCTGCTTGAGACATGATCTCTGCCCGCTCGTCATCACCCCACCCTCGCTGTACACACTGACCACTGGACAATTGTGTCGCTCCCTCCTCTGGATGGAGCTCTTCCTCCTCCATTGACTCCTCCTCATCCTCCTCACAAATTGGCCCCTGCGTACCCCTTTGTGAGGAACCACGTGGCGCTGACTCTCCAGAAGCTGATGGAAAAGGTGACTCCTCATCCTCCACCTCTTCCACCACATCATCCCTTAACCCTTGCAAAGTTTGCTGAAGCAGGCAGATAAGGGGGACAGTCATGCTGACTAGTGCATCATCTGCACTTGCCATCCGCGTGGAATAATCAAAAGGACGCAAAACCTGGCAGACGTCCTTCATAGTGGCCCACTCTGTGGTTGTGAAGTCTGATCGGCGCTGACTGCGACTTCTTTGCGCCTGATGCAGCTGGTACTCCATAACTGCTTGCTGCTGCTCACACAACCGCTCCAACATATGTAACGTGGAATTCCACCGGGTAGGTAGGTCACATATGATGCGGTGTTCCGGAAGGCGGAATCGGCGCTGCAGAGCAGCAATGCGGGATCTGGCCAAGCTGGAACGCCGCAAGTGAGCACCCTCTAGGCGGACCTTGTGCAGCAGGGCATCAAGATCCGGATAGTCCCTCAGAAAACTCTGCACAACCAAATTGAGCACATGTGCCAGACATGGGATGTGAGTGAGGTTGCCAAGGGCCAAAGCTGCCACCAGATTTCGGCCATTGTCACACACTACCATGCCTGGCTGGAGATTCGCTGGCAGTAACCACACATCGCTCTCCTGCTTGATGGCATTCCAGAGCTCCTGCGCTGTGTGGCTTCGATGCCCCAATGAAACTAGTTTCAAGACGGCCTGCTGACGTTTGGCCACGGCTGTGCTCATGTCGGTCATAGGTAAACGTTCATGGGTCCATGTGGAGGTGGACTGTGACGGATCCTGCAGAGAGGAATTAGAGGAACTGGTGTAAGAGGAGGAGTCGATGCGTACAGACTGGATTCCTGCAATCCTTGGAGTGGGCAGGACACGTCCTGCGCCACTCGCACGATCTGTACCTGGCTCAACAACATTAACCCAATGGGCAGTGAGGGAAACATATCGCCCCTGTCCATGCTGACTGGTCCACGCATCGGTGGTGAGGTGGACCTTGCTACTGACGGCGTTCAGTAGCGCATGTTTTATGTTTGCCTCAACATGCCTGTGCAGGGCAGGGACAGCCTGCCTGCTGAAGTAAAAGCGGCTGGGCACCTTGTACTGTGGGACTGCCAATGCCATCAAGTCACGGAAGCTGTCAGTCTCCACCAGCCTGAACGAGAGCATTTCCAGGGACAACAGTTTGGCAATGCCTGCATTCAGAGCCTGTGCTCGGGGGTGGTTGGCCGAGAATGCCCGCCTTTTCTCCCATGCCTGTACTACCGATGGCTGTAGAGTAGACTGGGAGTGTGAGGATGACTGGGAAGGTGGTGCTGTGGGTGGAATTACACTAGGTCTCTGGACAACAGTGGAGGAAGAGGCAACACGAGATGAAGAGGTGGTAGCTGCCGCTGTTGGTTGGCCTACGTCTTCACTGTGTTTCTGTAACTCCACCGCGTGCCTGTTCCGCACATGTTTCCACATATTTGTGGTATTGAGGTTGCTGACACTTTTACCTCTTTTTACTTTCTGATGACACAGCTTGCATTTGACAAAACAAATGTCATCTGCAACTGTGTCAAAAAAGGACCAGGCACTGCAAGTCTTGGGAGCGCCCTTTTTGGCTTTGGAAAGAGACAGGCTCCTAACGGGTGCCAAAGTGGAGGCTACAGGCTCCGCAGTCTTCCCCCTCCCTCTCCCTCTTTGGCCCGTAAGGGGAAGCTCTTCCTCAGAGCTGCTCCCACCACCTTCCTGTTCCTCACGCCACGATGGGTCAAGGACCTCATCATCTCCACTACCCTCTGCCACCAACTGCTCCTCCTGGGTAGTCTCGGCAGCACAGTACGCATCAGAAAGCGGCACCTGAGTTTCATCATCAGATGCGTACTGCGCTGTGGTCACCGGAGGCACTGGCCCACCTGCCTCTTCAGAGTCAGAGAGAAAAAGCTGTTGGGCATCACTGCACACTGCCTCTTCTTCCATTTCTCCAATGCTGCTTGGCTGGCCCCCTGTTTCCAAGCCAAGAGATTCAGAGAACAGAAGTAGAGACGGCTCCTGTCCTGGGCTCTCTGACTGCCTGGCCAATTTGGCAGGTGGTGAAGAGACAGATGGCTGCTCTCCAGTGCTCTGTGCCTGAGAGGATGTGGCACTAACTGAAGTCGATGCCGAGGCGTTAGCTGCCATCCACCCGACAACGGCTTCAATTTGGTCTTCACGTAGCAGCGGTGCACGGCACTCTCCGACAAAGCTGCGCATGAAGGACTGTTCCCTGCTGAAACTGAGTGACGACGAGTCACCGGCGCCCGCAGCAGGCACAGAATCACCACGTCCTCTCCCTGCTCCTCTCCCTGCTCCGCGCCCACGCCCACGTGCCTTACTCCCTGCCCTCTTCATCTTGGTTGACAGATAAAGATAAGCAGAAAAGTACTAAGGCCTTAGCGTGCTTATTCCTGAAATGCTCCTCCTAACAGGTGTAAGAAACACTAATGTTGTAAATTGTGGACTAAACTTTATTATTTTTCAAATGTGGCCTACACAAGTGTTAAGTTGTGTTTGGTGAACTTAACTTTTTTTTTGGTGCAGATCGGGCTACAGAGCTAGTTTAAATCACACGGAGACCGTGCAGACAGCCGTAAACGGCGCTGCAAGGCCAAAAAACCCTCCTCTAGGTTATCCTATATAGTGTTTTTCCACTATTTAGCTGCATACGAGTGGAAAGACACTAATAGGAATTTTTGTTTTTCAAATTTTAAACAGGCTGCACTATTTGAAAAAAAGTAAAATTTTTCTCTAGGTATGAGCCAGTAACGAACCCCGAGCTGAATCCAACCGGCTATGGCTGCACACAGACTACAGGGCGAGCTGGGCTCACACAGAGACCATGCAGACAGCCGTAAACGGCGCTGCAAGGCCAAAAAACCCTCCTCTAGGTTATCCTATATAGTGTTTTTCCACTATTTAGCTGCATACGAGTGGAAAGACACTAATAGGAATTTTTGTTTTTCAAATTTTAAACAGGCTGCACTATTTGAAAAAAAGTAAAATTTTTCTCTAGGTATGAGCCAGTAACGAACCCCGAGCTGAATCCAACCGGCTATGGCTGCACACAGACTACAGGGCGAGCTGGGCTCACACGGAGACCGTGCAGACAGCCGTAAACGGCGCTGCAAGGCCCAAAAACCCCCCTCTAGGTTATCCTATGTAGTGTTTTTCCACAATAGAGCTGGAGACTGGTGGAAAAACACTAATAGGAAATTTGAGAAAAAATGTGCAGCAGGCTGCACTAAGAGCAAAAAAGGACAACTGTGTGAGGCAGTGTGAACCCCCCCTGAGCTGAATACAACCGGGTATATGGCTGCACACAGACTACAGAGTGAGCTGCACACACACACACACACAAGAGACCTTGCAGAACGCTGTTAAAACAGCGCTGCAAGGCAAGAGCAAGGTGAACAGTGAAGAACACACAGCGTTTTGCTAAATTAGCCTTTGGAAAGGAAAATAAAGCAATTAGCTAGCTCGACTGGCCCTCAGTTAGAACACAGCGTCCTGTCCCTAACTGAAATCACAGCAGAGTGAGCGCAAAATGGCGGCAGCATTTTTTATAGTGCAGAGTGACATCATTTCAGCAGCCAATCCAAGCCTTGCCAGTACTTACATGCCCACCATGCTAAACAGGATGTGCCCACACTTCCAATCATTCCTCATTGGCTGCTGCGTTCAGTTTGAATTCTGGGAACTTCCGATTCCGGTATCCGATACGCGGGAAGTATCGGAATTCGGTATCGGAATTCCGATACCGCAAATATCGGCCGATACCCGATACTTGCGGTATCGGAATGCTCAACACTAGTCATAAACTGTAGTGAAACACTTGGGGGTTCAAAGCTCTCACAACACATCTAGATAAGATCCTTAGGGGGTCTACTTTCCAAAATGGTGTCACTTGTGGGAGGTTTTAATGTCTAGGCACATCAGGGGCTCTCCAAATGCAACATAGCGTCCCATCTTAATTCCAGACAATTTTACATTGAAAAGTCAACAGCGCTTGTTCCCTTCCGAGCTTTGCCATGCACTCATACAGTGGTTTACCCCCCCATATGGGGTATCAGTGTATTCAGGACAAATTGCACAACAGCTTTTGGGGTACAATTTCTTCTGGAACCCTTGGGAAAATAAAAAATTGGGGGGTGATAATTTCATTTTTGTGAAAAAATATTATATTTTATTTTTACGGCTCTACATTATAAACTTCTGTGAAGCACTTGGAGGGTCAAAGTGCTCACCACACATCTAGATAAGTTCCTTAGGGGGTCTACTTTCCAAAATGGTGTCATTTGTGGGGGGTTTCAATGTTTAGGTGTTGTGAATTCAGCTTTTGGGCTCCCTCCGGTGGTTGTAGAGGGTAATGCAGTTGTGCCTGGACTGCAGGAGTGGACAGGTGTATCTACTAATTGCAAAACTGACTGGGGTATATAGCTTTGCAGGATCCTTTGGTCAGTGCCAGTTGTCCATTGTTCTGGAAGGATTCACTTCCCTGCTGGTCTCTCCAGTTTGCTGTGCTTTTCTACAAAGATAAGTCCTGGCTTTGTTCTTTGCTGTCCACCTGCTGTGGACCTTAAAGTTCTGTGCATTTTCACATTGTTGTCTTGTCCAGCTTAGTCTGTGAAGGATTTTTTTGCAGCCTAGCTATTTCTCTGGAGATGCAGATATACCCCCCATGTCTTTAGTCAGATGTGGTGATCCGTATTTTCTGCGTTGGATATTTTCTAGTCTTTTTATACTGACCGCATAGTACTCTGTTCTATTCTTTCTTTTTAGCTAGTATGGCCTCCTATGCTTAAATCTGATTTCATATCTGCGTATGTTATTTCCCTCTCCTCTCACAGTCAATATTTGTGGGGGGCTATCTATCCTTTGGGGATTTTCTCTGAGGCAAGATAGGTTTCCTGTTTCTGTCTTTAGGGGTAGTTAGATCTTAGGCTGTGCCGAGGGGTCTAGGGAGTGTTAGGTACCCCCCCACGGCTACTTCTAGTTGCGCTGCTAGGTTCAGGGTTTGGGGTCAGTACAGGGACCACCTTCTCCAGAGTCCGTCTCATGCTGCTCCTAGGCCACCAGATCATAACAGTACAACTGGCCTACAATGAGTTAATTGCATCTCAGAAGAAGGGCGGGAAGCTTTTGAGCCATTTTTTTTTCCTTAACCTATTTGGTATTTTCCTCCCTCTTTACCTCTGGGTGGTGAATGTTCAGGAGTTAGTTTCTCGGGTGGATCAGCTTGCTGCTAGGGTACAGGGTATTTCAGATTTTATTGTTTAAACTCCTGCCTTAGAACCTAAGATTCCCACTCCTGATTTATTCTTTGGTGACAGATCCAAATTTTTGAGTTTCAAAAATAACTGTAAACTGTTTTTTTCTCCAGTGTGGTTAAACCTCTAACCGATTTGACCAGGAAAGGCGCTGATGTGACAAATTGGTCCTCCGCGGCTGTTTCTGCCTTTCAGGAGCTTAAACGCCGATTTACTTCTGCCCCTGTGTTGCGTCAGCCAGATGTTTCTCTTCCATTTCAGGTTGAGGTTGACGCGTCTGAGATTGGGGCAGGGGCCATTTTGTCTCAGAGGAATTCTGATGGTTCCTTGATGAAACCGTGTGCCTTCTTTTCTCGGAAGTTTTCGCCTGCGGAACGCAATTATGATGTCGGCAATCGGGAGTTGTTGGCTATGAAGTGGGCATTTGAGGAGTGGCGACATTGGCTTGAGGGGGCCAAGCATCGTATTGTGGTCCTGACCGATCATAAGAATCTGATTTACCTCGAGTCTGCCAAACGGCTGAATCCTAGACAGGCTCGATGGTCCCTGTTTTTCTCCCATTTTGATTTTGTGGTCTCGTACATTCCTGGTAATAAGAATGTTAAGGCGGATGCCCTCTCTAGGAGTTTTTTTCCTGATTCCCCTGGGGTTCTTGAGCCGGTCGGCATTTTGAAGGAAGGGGTGATTCTTTCTGCCATCTCCCCTGATTTGCGACGGGTTCTTCAGGAATTTCAGGCTGATAAGCCTGACCGCTGTCCTGTGGGGAAACTGTTTGTTCCTGATAGATGGACTAGTAAAGTCATTTCTGAGTTTCATTGTTCTGTGTTGGCTGGCCATCCTGGGATTTTTGGTACCAGAGATTTGGTTAGTAGGTCCTTTAGGTGGCCTTCTTTGTCACGGGATGTACGTTCTTTTGTGCAGTCCTGTGGGATTTGTACGCGGGCTAAGCCTTGCTGTTCCCGCGCTAGTGGGTTGCTTTTGCCATTGCCGGTCTCTGAGAGACCTTGGACGCATATTTCTATGGATTTTATTTCCGATCTTCCTGTTTCCCAAAGAATGTCAGTTATCTGGGTTGTCTGTGACCGATTTTCTAAGATGGTTCATTTGGTGCCTTTGCCTAAATTGCCTTCTTCTTCTGATTTGGTTCCGTTGTTTTTTCAGCATGTGGTGCGTTTGCATGGTATTCCGGAGAATATTGTGTCCGACAGAGGTTCCCAGTTTGTTTCCAGGTTTTGGCGGGCCTTTTGTGCCAAGCTGGGCATTGATTTGTCTTTTTCCTCTGCATTTCATCCTCAGACAAATGGCCAGACTGAGCGAACTAATCAGACCTTGGAGACCTATTTGAGATGCTTTGTGTCTGCTGATCAGGATGATTGGGTGGCTTTTTTGCCATTGGCCGAGTTTGCCCTTAATAATCGGGCTAGTTCGGCTACTTTGGTTTCGCCTTTTTTTTGTAATTTTGGTTTTCATCCTCGTTTTTCTTCTGGGCAGGTTGAGCCTTCTGACCTTCCTGGTGTGGATTCTGTGGTCGACAGGTTGCAGCAGATTTGGGCTTATGTGGTGGACAATTTGGTGCTGTCTCAGGAGGAGGCTCAGCATTTTGCTAACCGTCGTCGGTGTGTTGGTTCCCGGCTTCAGGTTGGTGATCTGGTTTGGTTATCTTCCCATCATGTTCCTATGAAGGTTTCTTCCCCTAAGTTTAAGCCTCGATTTATTGGTCCTTATAGGATTTCTGAGATTATTAATCCGGTGTCCTTTCGCCTGGTGCTTCCGGCCTCTTTTGCTATTCATAATGTCTTCCATAGATCTTTGTTGCGGAAATATGTGGAGCCCGTTGTTCCCTCTGTTGATCCTCCGGCCCCTGTATTGGTCGATGGGGAGTTGGAATATGTTGTTGAGAAGATTTTGGATTCCCGTTTTTAGAGGCGGAAGCTTCAGTACCTTGTCAAGTGGAAGGGTTATGGCCAGGAGGATAATTCTTGGGTTTCTGCCTCTGATGTCCATGCCGTTGATTTGGTTCGTGCCTTTCATCGGGCTCATCCTGATCTGCCTGGGGGCTCTGGTGAGGGTTCGGTGACCCCTCCTCAAGGGGGGGGTACTGTTGTGAATTCAGGTTTTGGGCTCCCTCCGGTGGTTGTAGAGGGTAATGCAGTTGTGCCTGGACTGCAGGAGTGGACAGGTGTATCTACTAATTGCAAAACTGACTGGGGTATATAGCTTTGCAGGATCCTTTGGTCAGTGCCAGTTGTCCATTGTTCTGGAAGGATTCACTTCCCTGCTGGTCTCTCCAGTTTGCTGTGCTTTTCTACAAAGATAATAAGTAAATAACTTGGCACTCAACTTGGTGAATAGTGATAATAAAGAAAACAATTTTTGAGTCAACCAGCGGTGGATACCGCGTTGATGTACTCCCTCTGCCTATCATATACCTGTCACCGCTGCTCCTATTCTATACTCTGTGGCCCAGACCACTTTACTCCAAGTTAACCTATTGGATTCCGTCCTAATATCTTATGTACCAGAATTATCCTAGTGTTCCTTTCTCTGGGCATCTATCATAGCCAGTTCCTCTACATACCTAATGTGGATGAGAATATATACTTATATCTCATGTGTTCGGATATTGGCTTTTCCCTAGAGGTCCTAAATAAAAAAATTTTCGTCATAGGAGCCTCTCCACATATATCAGTGCCTTATAGACACCTACACACCAGCAGTCGGTTTTACTGAAGAAGGTCTGAATGTTTGACCGAAATGTTTATTTTGCTGGACTGCTACTCAAGTAATAAAAATTGTTTTCTTTATTATCACTATCCACCAAGTTGAGTGCCAAGTTATTTACTTATTATATGACTACTGGTGTGGGAAACCTCTCTTGAGCACCAACACAGCTGTGCCACGATATACTTTACTTTCTACAAAGATAAGTCCTGGCTTTGTTCTTTGCTGTCCACCTGCTGTGGACCTTAAAGTTCTGTGCATTTTCATGTTTTTGTCTTGTCCAGCTTAGTCTGTGAAGGATTTTTTTGCAGCCTAGCTATTTCTCTGGAGATGCAGATATACCCCCCATGTCTTTAGTCAGATGTGGTGATCCGTATTTTCTGCGGTGGATATTTTCTAGTGGTTTTATACTGACCGCATAGTACTCTGTTCTATTCTTTCTTTTTAGCTAGTATGGCCTCCTGTGCTAAAATCTGATTTCATATCTGCGTATGTTATTTCCCTCTCCTCTCACAGTCAATATTTGTGGGGGGCTATCTATCCTTTGGGGATTTTCTCTGAGGCAAGATAGGTTTCCTGTTTCTGTCTTTAGGGGTAGTTAGATCTTAGGCTGTGCCGAGGGGTATAGGGAGGGTTAGGTATCCCCCACGGCTACTTCTAGTTGCGCTGCTAGGTTCAGGGTTTGCGGTCAGTACAGGGACCACCTTCTCCAGAGTCTGTCTTATGCTGCTCCTAGGCCACCAGATCATAACATTAGGCACATCATGGGCTCCCCAAAGCAACATGGCGTCCCATCTCAATTCCAGCCAATTTTGCATAGAAAAGTCAAACGGCGCTTCTTCCCTTCCAAACTCTGCCATGCGCCCAAACAGTGGATTACCCCCACATATGGGGTATCGGGGTACTCAGGACAAATTGTACAACAACTTTTCGGGTCCATTTTCTCCTGTTACTCTTGGTAAAATAAAACAAATTGGAGCTGAAGTAAATTTTTTGTGAAAAAAAGTTAAATGTTCATTTTTATTTAAACATTCCAAAAATTCCTGTGAAACATCTGAAGGGTTAATAAACTTCTTGAATGTGGTTTTGAGCACATTGAGGGGTGCAGTTTTTAGAATGGTGTCACACTTGGTTATTTTCTATCATATAGACCCCTCAAAATGACTTCAAATGAGATGTGGTCCCTAAAAAAAAAATGGTGTTGTAAAAATGAGAAATTGCTTGTCAACTTTTAACCCTTATAACTCCCTAACAAAATAAGTTTTGGTTTTGGTTCCAAAATTGTGCTGATGTAAAGTGTACATGGGGAAAATGTTACTTATTAAGTATTTTGTGTGACATATCTCTGTGATTTAAGGGCATTAAAATTCAAAGTTGGAAAATTGCAAAATTTTTAAAATTTTCGCCAAATTTCCGTTCTTTTCACAAATAAGCACAGGTAATATCAAAATAATTTTACCACTATCATGAAGTACAATATGTCACGAGAAAACCATGTCAGTATTACCGGGATCTGTTGAAGCGTTCCAGAGTCATTAACGTGCAAACCACACTCGGGGCTTAAGGGGTTAAATGTTAAATATAAGCTGTTGCTTATAATAATAATAATAATTACTGATTTTATGAATTATGAATAAACTTTTGTGAGTTTTACTTTTGATCTTCTTCTTCCCTCTTTTTTTGGGTTACACCCAGTGATGCATGTACATAACATGTTCCACAGATAATCTTTTTTTTTCAATGTTCTTTTTGTTGATTTTCATAAAAGAACAGATATACAAACATACGTAAAATATAAGAAGCAGTTAATAGAACGACAATAGTTAAACTTCGAGTAAGAGCTCTTAGAACAGGTATAGAGCTTTGAGGCTACTCAGAATATATGAAGGTAAGACAAGTGTAACATATGAATGACAAGCAGTAATCAATTGAAGGGCATAGAAATCCAGTTATATATTAAATGATAGGTAATATATCCTGCAATCAACTATTATTCAAGGTCATGTTATTACCACAAAAACACGAAGCAAAAATGTCCACTTCAACATATTTGTATAAAAATCTTCAAAATGTTTAATATATAAATCTATAAAAATATAGATATAGATATAGAATATAAGACATAATTTCAGTTGTTTCACACTTTTTTGTTAAGTATATAATTCCACATGTGTTAATTCATAGTTTTGATGCCTTCAGTGTGAATTTACAATTTTCATAGTCATGAAAATACGGAAAAATCTTTAAATGAGAAGGTGTGTCCAAACTTTTGGTCTGCACTGTATATATATACTGTTAAAAGAAATACAAAGATATATGTTTTTGACAGAAAGCATTTATATACATGACTTCCCATATGAGCGCGTGTGAATAATTTTCACATCATATTGTGCGTAATCTTATTATTTTTTTCTGACTATGTTGTATTGATGGACTTTTAAGATTTAAAATACCTGTTATAAATGGCATACTGAATAGAAGACATTGGCATTCTATTAGCATTCTAACATTTAGGAATTATCATGCCAAGGTCTTATGATGCTGAAGTACCAGATAAATAAGATGAAATAAAGTCATGTGTGGAAAAAAAATAAGTTGTTATTGAATTACCAATTCACACCATTCATTATTTTGTTTTCTATCTGTTTTTAGAACAGATTAAATAGTTCTGCATGACGTACTTTTTCTTCTGTTTCAAAAACTGAAAAAAACAAAACCCAGATGGACCTTCAAAAGTCAATAAGTAATGCAATGGATTGCAAATTTTCACTTGTCCGACCCTCTAAACAAAACAGAAAAACAAAATGTACAAATTGAAAATGTGAACGTCGCCTTAAAATCTGTTAAAAGCTGATAAAATACTTTTTGAAAATGTATACATTTAATAAATGAAGAAAACCTTATGATTAAAAGACAAAATACTTTTATTTGTACATTGATGAAAAATTGCTGATTTTGCAAGTTTCCCACCGACAAAAAATGGAGACATCTGTATTTTTTATTGTCAGTACACTTCAACTGTGAGAGAGAATCTAAAAATAAAAACCAGAAAATCACATTGCATGATTTTTAAATACCGTATATACTCGAGTATAAGCCGAGATTTTCAGCCCAAATTTTTGGGCTGAAAGTGCCCCTCTCGGCTTATACTCGAGTCACTGTGGGTGGCAGGGTCGGCGAGTGAGGGGGAGAGGGCGCTGAGGCATACTCACCTAGTCCCGGCGATCCTGGCGCTGTCCCTGCAGTCCCACGGTCTTCGGGTGCTGCAGCTCTTCCCCTGTACAGCGGTCACGTGGGACCGCTCATTCGAAAAATGAATATGGACTCCAATCCCATAGGGGTGGAGCCGCATATTCATTTCTCTAATCAGCGGTAACAGTGACCGCTGATAGAGGAAGAGGCTGTGGCACCGGAGACCAGCTGTCCGGGAGAAGGAGCGGGACGCCGGGAGCAGGTAAGTATGTCATATTCACCTATCCCCGTTCCACACGCCGAGCGTCGCTTCATCTTCCCGGCGCCGCTCCATCTTCCCGGCGTCTCTGCGCTCTGACTGTGCAGGTCAGAGGGCGCGATGACGCATATAGTGTGCGCGCCGCCCTCTGCCTGATCAGTCAGTGCGGAGAGACGCTGGGAAGATGGAGCGGCGCCGGGAGCTGCAAGCAAGAAAGGTGAGTATGGCTTTTTTTTTATTGCAGCAGCAGCAATGGCAGAGCTTTCTATGGTACAGCTATGGGGCAATAATGAATGGTGCAGAGCACTATATGGCACAGCTATGGGGCAATAATGAACGGTGCAGAGCTCTATATGGCACAGCTATCGGGCAATAATGAACGGTGCCGAGTACTGTATGGCAGCTATGGGGCAATAATGAACGGTGCAGAGCACTATATGGCACAGCTATGGGGCAATAATGAACGGTGCAGAGCACTATATGGCACAGCTATGGGGCAATAATGAACGGTGCCGAGTACTGTATGGCAGAGCTATGGGGCAATAATGAACGGTGCAGAGCACTATATGGCACAGCTATGGGGCAATAATGAACGGTGCAGAGCACTATATGGCACAGCTATGGGGCAATAATGAACGGTGCAGAGCACTATATGGCACAGCTATGGGGCAATAATGAACGGTGCAGAGCACTATATGGCAGAGCTATGGGGCAATAATGAACGGTGCAGAGCACTATATGGCACAGCTATGGGGCAATAATGAATGGTGCAGAGCACTATATGGTACAGCTATGGGGCAATAATGAATGGTGCAGAGCACTATATGGCACAGCTATGCGGCAATAATGAACGGTGCAGAGCACTATATGGCACAGCTATGGGACAATAATGAATGGTGCAGAGCACTATATGGTACAGCTATGGGGCAATAATGAATGGTGCAGAGCACTATATGGCACAGCTATGGGTCAATAATGAACGGTGCACAGCACTATATGGCACAGCTATGGGGCAATAATGAACGGTGCAGAGCACTATATGGCACAGCTATGGGGCAATAATGAATGGTGCAGAGCATTGCATATGGGGCACAGCTTTATATGGAGCATCTATGGGGCAATAATGAACTGTATGGAGCATTATATGTGCCTCCTGATTCAATATGGATATTCAAAAACACTTAATCTACTGATGTCTCAATTAATTTTACTTTTATTGGTATCTATTTTTATTTTTGACATTAACCTGTAGCTGCTCCATTTTCCACCCTAGGCTTATATTTGAGTCAATAAGTTTTCCCAGTTTTTTGTAAAATCTTGCCTCATGGGGTAAGGATGATTCTGAGAAAGGTCAGGAATAAGCCCAGAACTACATGGGAGGATCTGGTCAATGACCTGAAGAGAGCTGAGACCACAGTCTCAAACATTACCATTAGTAACACACTACACCATCTTGCAGGTCACACAAGGTCACTCTGCTCACGCCAGCACATGTAAAAGGCTAGTTTAAAGTTCATCAATGACCATCTGGATGATCTAGAAGAGGCATGGAGACTGCACCATATTGGAATGAGGATGGATGGGGTTATGCATAGCGAGATTGTGGCCAACAACTTCTTTCCCTCAGTAAGAGCATTGACAATGGATCTAGGCTGGGTCTTCCTGCAGGGAAATGACCTGAAACACACAGCTAGGGCAACTAAGTGGCTCCATAAAAAGTATTTCAAGATCCTGGGGTGGACCTACCCGGTCTCCAAACCTGAACCAATAGAAAATCTTTGGAGGGAGCAGCAACTCAATGCTGCTCAGTGACAGCCCCAGAACCTGAACGATCTGGAAGAGGTCTATATGGGGGAGTGGGCCAATATTCCCGCTGCAGTGTGTGCAAACTTGGTCAAGAACTATAGAAAGTGTCTGATCTCTGTAATTGCAAACAAAGGTTTATGTACTAAATACTAAGTTCTGTTTTTCTATTGTATCATATACTTATTTCATGCAATAAAATGCAAATTAATTATGTAAAAATCATACAATGTGATTTCTGGAGGTTTTTTTAGATTCTGTGTTGCACAGTTGAAGTGTATATATGATAATAATTACAGACCTCTCCATTCTTTATAGGTGGAAAAACCCACAAAATTGGCAGTGTAGCAAATATACTTAATTTCTCCACTGTATACATTATAAGGTGACAAGTGAGAAAAAAAGAAAAAAGGAATAAAGAAAAAATAAATGAATATACAGTATATATATATATATATATATATATATATATATATATATATATATACTGTATATATATATATAGTACAGACCAAAAGTTTGGACACACCTTCTCATTTAAAGATTTTTCTGTATTTTCATGACTATGAAAATTGTAATTTCACACAGAATGAATTAACACAGGTGAAACTATATACTTAACAAAAAAGCGTGAAACAACTGAAAATATGTCTTATGTTCTAGTTTCTTCAAAGTAGCCACGTTTTGCTTTTATGACTGCTTTGTACACTCTTGGCATTCTCTTGAAGAGTGTGAAAAGCAGTCATCAAAGCAAAAGGTGGCTACTTTGAAGAAGCTAGAATATAAGACACATTTTCAGTTGTTTCACACTTTTTTGTTAAGTATATAATTCCACATGTGTTACTTCATAGTTTTGATGCCTCCAGTGTGAATTTACAATTTTCATAGGCATGAAAATACAGAAAAATCTTTGAATGAGTAGGCGTGTATATATATACTGTATATATATATATATATATATATTTATATATATATATATATATATACAGTATATATAAGAAAATACGTTTTATTTCTCCAGCGATCAGTCCAATGAACTTTTATTTATCCATTAAAAAGTTCCAGATTTCTTCGGTTACAATATTGCGTACATTTAATCCGTTATGGACGACATGTTTCGACACCACATGTGTCTTCCTCCAGGTCCCTTTTTATCTAAGTGGTAAAACAAAAATTCCAAACTTTGCTAAAAAAATAATTGCACAATTTTCAGATACCCGTAGCGTCTCCATTTTTCATGATCAGGGGTTGGGTGAGGGCTTATTTTTTGCATGCTGAGCTTACATTTTTAATGATACCATTTTGGTGCAGATACGTTCTTTTGATCGCCTGTTATTGCATTTTAATGCAATGTCGCGGCGACCAAAAAAACAATTCTGGCGTGTCACGGATCGCTGCTCCGTGGTGTCACTTATTCGTCACGTGCCTGCTTTTACACGTGACTTGGGGTTGTGCCTGCAAGGGTTAATCTATCTCCCCACTCTCCGTCCAGCATTCAACCTCTGTCCTATGATGTAATGGGAGCATAAATCACACACCGACCCAGGCCACACACCCGCTCATACGCGCTGCCACCACTCATCGAATACACGGGCCCAGAAATAACTAATCAAAATATGTTTATCACTCATAAGGCTCACACACCTCTAGGCTATGGATTCTTTAGAACATTCAAGGTTCAACTTATTAAAGTTTTTACTTTAATAGGAAAAGGTTAAATGCTTACAAGAAAAAGGTATAAAAATATGATTATAAAAAGACATACAACTTATGCAAAACAGTATAAAATAAAGAGGAGAAAACTTACAGAAATCATCTAACTTGTAGTCTGCTTTCTGCTCCCTGAGGGGGGTTGAATGTAGTTGTGCAACACATCAGCTTTTCAGGCTGCCCTCATCATGTGAACACCATTCTCTGTCTGCAGCCTAAATTTATAACTTTGGTCTGAGGTCAGGTTTCTAGACCGGCCCCTCAGGCCAATATCATAACTGCTGCCTGTCTGATTGGGCCATGGCCGCGCTACTAATGAATATATATTATTTTCCTCTGGAGACATGTGTGAAATGGTTCCCAGGGATACCTTCCCTCAAGCAGCATTTAGCATCTCCCCTCCAAGACCTCAGGTGTCAAGTGTCCCTTTGTTCTTGGCTCTAGCTAGACCCCCTGGTGAGATATGGAGACAGAATTCCTACTCTTCCCAAGGAAGTACATATTAACACCTAGGTGCCACTGGCCTTCAGGACAGAGCTACATTATCACTAGACAGATGTCAGAGGTCACTGCACACATATAGATATATATAATATATATACACATATTCCACCACACCTCCATCCTTATGAACGTGCATGGGGCTTGACTTACAGGTCAGCTCCCGAGCACGTATCTGGTTCTGTGCCATCTTGGCGAGAAAGGCCATCGGCATGGCCATGATCAACTCCCTTCTTGTGCTGAATTGTGAAATCATATTGCTGAAGTATCAAACTCCATCCAAGCAATTTCCCATTGTCCCCAACTACTCTGTTGAGCCAACTCAGTGGGTTATGATCTGTGATCACGGTGAAGTTGCGCCCATAGAGGTATGGTTGCAGCTTCTGCAGAGCCCACACAATTGCCAAACATTCTTTTTCAATGGTGGCATAAGCCACTTCTCTGGGCAGGAGTTTCCTGCTTAGGTACAGAATTGGGTGTTCCTCTCCTTGTTGGTTCACCTGGCTGAGAACTGCACCTAGCCCATAGGTGCTGGCATCTGTCTGCACTACAAACCGGCGAGTGTAATCTGGAGCCTGCAGGACGGGTGAACTAACCAATGCCGACTTTAGGGCAGAAAATGATTCCTCATACTGAGGACTCCAGGAGACAATTTTAGGAAGTCTCTTCCTGGTCAGATCAGTTAATGGCTTGGCCAGAGCACTGTAGTTTGGTACAAACCTCCTATAGTAGCCAGCCGTACCCAGGAAGGACAGTACCTGCTTCTTGGTTCGTGGGGTGGCCCAGGCTGTAATGGCTTCTACCTTCCCTGGCTCAGGTTTTAGCAGTCCTCCCCCCACCCGGTGTCCCAGGTATTGAACTTCCCGCATGGCTACCTGACACTTCCCTGGCTTAACAGTAAGACCTGCAGTTTTAAGCTTTTGCAACACCTGCGAAAGATGTACGAGGTGTTCCTCCCAAGAATCACTAAAGATGGCTCTATCATCAAGATAAGCAACGGCAAAACCATCACACCCTTCCAATAAGTGATTGACCAACCTCTGGAAGGTGGCAGGGGCATTCTTCATACCAAAGGGCATCACCAGAAACTCAAACAGCCCGAATGGCGTTATAAAGGCAGACCTCTCCTGAGCTTCTCTGGTCAGGGGTATCTGCCAGTATCCCCTACTTAGGTCCATAATGGTAAGGTACGATGCTTTAGCTAGCTGCTCTAACAGCTCATCTATCCTCGGCATGGGGTAGACCTCACATGTAGTCAATACATTTAATTTCCTGTAGTCTACACAGAACCGGTTAGTACGGTCCTTTTTTGGGACAAGAACCACAGGCGAGGCCCAGGCACTCTGGGATTTTTGTATCACCTTGAGTTTCAGCATCTCCTCTACCTGTTCTCTCATGTGTGCCTTCACCTCTGCTGACACACGGTATGCAGACTGCTGTACTGGGGGATTAGTACCAGTGTCCACATGGTGAGCTGCTAAGTGTGTCCTCCCAGGCTCCCCTGTGAAGACTTCGTTGAACTCGCTGAGCGCCCCCATCAGCTCAGACCTCTGACTGTGGGATAGCTCAGGGTTAAACTCTGCTGACTCCATGCACTGAGTCCCAGCCCCCACATCTAATAACAGATCAGCCTCCCCCTCTTCAGGCAGGCTACAGACAGGTAAGACACAGGCCTCCCTGCCATGATGAGCCTTCAACATATTTACATGAAACACTTTCTGACGCTTTGCATGCTCATCTAGTGTCACCACATAATTAACATCATTCAGCCGCTTATGTACAGTATATGGTCCCTCCCATGCGGCCTGCAATTTATTCTGTAACATAGGGACCAACACCCAAACCTTCTGCCCTTCCTCGTAGGCCCTTAGTCTGGTATTACGGTCGTACCAGACCTTCTGGTTGGTTTGGGCCTGGGCCACATTCTCATGGGCCAGGTTGCTCAGTTTTTGCATTCTCTCTCTGAGCCGCAGTACATATTCGACCACTGAGACTCCAGTAGTGCTGGGGTCGTCCTCCCAACAGTCCTTAATCAAATCAAGTGGCCCCCTGACCCTCCTCCCAAAGACCAGTTCAAAGGGGGAGAATCCAGTAGACGCCTGGGGTACCTCTCTGTAGGCAAACAGCAGATGGGGAAGGTACCGCTCCCAGTCTCTCCCTTCAGTCTCCACCAACATTTTGAGCATTTGCTTTAATGTTCCATTGAAGCGCTCGCAGAGTCCGTTGGTTTGGGGTTGATAGGCACTGGCCACAAGATGCTGTACTTGTATTCTTTCACAGAGGCTTTCCATCAGATCAGACATGAACTGGGTTTCCTGATCGGTCAACATTTCCCTGGGGAAACCCACACGAGAGAACACAGTCAGTAAAGCATCCGCAACTTTGTCTGCTCGGATGGAGGATAGTGCCACAGCTTCCGGGTATCGTGTAGCATAGTCCACCACTGTGTGGATGTACTTTTTGCCAGAGCTGCTAGGGATTGCAAGTGGCCCTATGATATCCACAGCCACTCGCTGGAAAGGTTCATCGATCACAGGCAGTGGTATCAATGGAGCTTTCTGTATATTCCCGGACTTTCCAACTCGCTGACAAACTACGCACGATCGGCAGTAATTGGCAATATCTGTCCCCATCTTGGGCCAATAGAAGTTATGTGTCAGGCGAGCTTTAGTCTTTTGTATTCCAAGGTGTCCGGCTAAAGGAATTTCATGGGCAATCCTCAATAATTGTTCCCTAAATGGATAAGGGACGATCAACCGCCATTCATAGTCCCAAGATTCTGTAGTATCCATGGGGATAGTCTCTGTATACAGTCTGCCCTGTTCCCAGTGTACTCTCTCTTTGCCAGAAGCAGCATGGGGTTGGTCTGCAAGACATCTGAGCTCCTCCAGACTGGCATCTGTCTGCAGGGCCTCCTGGAAGCTCTGACGGTCAGCCTGCAGGCCCCGGCCTACTGTGACTGCCAGGCCCTGGTCTGAAGCTGAGTTTTCAGTGTCTGTTATCAGGGACCTTGGTGGGTCTGCCATGTATGGAGACTCCGGGACCACAGTATGGGCCTCCTGTTCTGGCAGTTCTGTCTGAGACTCATCCTCTAATCTCTGTGCCTGAGTCTGAGCGGCAGCCTGACTCCGGGTCACAGCTGCCACATATTTACAGTCCTGTGCATTGGGACATTTTCCCTTCTCGCACGGGATCTCAGGTGGGTCACTTTCTTCCACCTTCTCTGCATCATTCACTTGCAAGGGAGGAACATAGTGGGACACCATCCTCCCCAGGTCCGTGCCTAGCAACACATTGGTGGGAATAGCCTCTGATACTCCCACTTCTCTCAGTCCTTTCCCTGCTCCCCAGTCCAGGTACACACGGGCCATGGGCACGGCAGGGCTGACCCCTCCAATCCCGGTTATAGACATCGTCTTTCTTGGTATGATATCGGCAGGGGTTATCATGGCTGGATGCACCAGGGTCACCAGGGTCACCTCTGCCCCTGAGACCAATGGTGACTTTATTGCCAACAGTGACAGATTGACAGTTCACATTTGCCCTCACATCAGAGCCGGCTACAAAGAGGACAGACGGTGGGGGCACAGTAGGCTTTGTGGTGGTAGTTGGGCGTTTCTCCCTATCAGGGCAGACAGCGCTAACATGTCCCACTTTGTTGCAGGAGAAGCACCGGCGTGCATCGCCTAGAGAATGTCTATTTCCCGGGGCCCCATAGAAGGTGGGCTTGGACAGCACTGGTGATCGGCCGGCAGAGGGAGAAGGGTCCCTGTTTGGCTTACCTCCCCTCCAGCTGAATCCCGATGGCTTCCGCACCTCAGGCATCCTGTTAGCCACATAGCTGTCCGCAATCCTTGCAGCCTGATCCGCAGTTTGTTGCTCCCGATCACACACAAATTGTCGTACATCCATGGGGCACATGTGAAGAAATTGATCCTTCACCATAAGATCTGTTAAGTCCTCAAAACTGTTGACAGAAAGTCCCCTAATCCATTGGTGGAACGTGGTCCTCAAGGTGCTCACAACATCCGCATAGCTGTCAGTTGATCCACGTTGTAGGTTCCGGAACTTTCTACGATACACTTCTGGTGTCAGGTTGTATTTCCTGATCAGGGCCTCTTTTATGGCCTTATAGTTCGCATCTAGCTCTGGTGGGAGGCCAGCAAAAACTTCCAGGGCTTTGCCTCTCAACCCTGGGGTTAGATACTGTGCCCACTGCTCACGGGGTAGATGGTACTGCCTGCAGGTTTTTTCAAATCCCCGCAGGAAAGTATCTAAGTCCGTATCCTTCTCCATCACATGGAAGTTTTCAAGATGTGGCCTCCTTGGATTTATGTCCTGGGAGGGGGTTATCTGAGGACTGATACCCCGCTCTAGTTGAGCCATCTGAAGCTGGAAAGCTCTCTACTCCTGGCGTTCTGCAGCAGCAGCCTGTCGGTACTGTAGAATTAGCTGCATGCGCAGATTGGGATCACTTGTTCCCAGCCGTTGTAAGTCCATTTGCAAAGTACAGTCCATAGGCTCCTCAGCACTGGCATTGCTGACATTTCCATCAGGCATCTCCGGTGCAAGAGCTGGCATTGCTGGGTCTCTCTGAGGTGGGCTCTCTCCTTGCCCTGATGTTCCAGCACTTTGCTCTATGTCTTGCTCGACCAAGGCGCGTATCAGCAGTTCCTTGGATCTGTCGGCTGTCTCTATTCCACTCTGCTCACAGAGGTCGGTCAGAGCTTCCTTGCTCTGCTTCTTGTACTGGGCTGCCATATCGATGAACAGCCTTTGCCAAATAAAAGATAGAAAAGAAAAACGGGGAGGGGAAACTGTTTGCAAGTATGTCTAAGTAAGCACTGAGTTGAACCTTGAAGAACTGGTGCACTCCTCGCAAGGATACCAATTCTTTAGTACAGGGAATAATTACTTAAACCATGCACTAATGCTCTAATAGAAATAATTCTATCCCACCGCTATGCCACCAATTGTCACGAATCGCTGCTCCGTGGTGTCACTTATTCGTCACGTGCCTGCTTTCACACGTGACTTGGGGTTGTGCCTGCAAGGGTTAATCTATCTCCCCACTCTCCGTCCAGCATTCAACCTCTGTCCTATGATGTAATGGGAGCATAAATCACACACCGACCCAGGCCACACACCCGCTCATACGCGCTGCCACCACTCATCGAATACACGGGCCCAGAAATAACTAATCAAAATATGTTTATCACTCATAAGGCTCACACACCTCTAGGCTATGGATTCTTTAGAACATTCAAGGTTCAACTTATTAAAGTTTTTACTTTAATAGGAAAAGGTTAAATGCTTACAAGAAAAAGGTATAAAAATATGATAATAAAAAGACATACAACTTATGCAAAACAGTATAAAATAAAGAGGAGAAAACTTACAGAAATCATCTAACTTGTAGTCTGCTTTCTGCTCCCTGAGGGGGGGTGAATGTAGTTGTGGAACACATCAGCTTTTCAGGCTGCCCTCATCATGTGAACACCATTCTCTGTCTGCAGCCTAAATTTATAACTTTGGTCTGAGGTCAGGTTTCTAGACCGGCCCCTCAGGCCAATATCATAACTGCTGCCTGTCTGATTGGGCCATGGCCGCGCTACTAATGAATATATATTATTTTCCTCTGGAGACATGTGTGAAATGGTTCCCAGGGATACCTTCCCTCAAGCAGCATTTAGCATCTCCCCTCCAAGACCTCAGGTGTCAAGTGTCCCTTTGTTCTTGGCTCTAGCTAGACCCCCTGGTGAGATATGGAGACAGAATTCCTACTCTTCCCAAGGAAGTACATATTAACACCTAGGTGCCACTGGCCTTCAGGACAGAGCTACATTATCACTAGACAGATGTCAGAGGTCACTACACACATATAGATATATATAATATATATACACATATTCCACCACATGGCATTTTGAATTTTTTTCTTTCTGCGCCATCTAACGATCAGGTTAATCATTTTTATTGATAGATCGGGCGATTCTGAATGCAGCAATACCTAATATATATATGTTTGATTTTTTTATTGTTTTATTTTGAATGGGGCGAAAGGGGGGTGATTTCAACTTTTATATATATATTTTTTCATATTTTTTAAAACTTTTTTTTACTTTGCCATGCTTCAATAGCCTCCATAGGAGGTTAGAAGCTGGCACAACTCAATCGTCTCTGCTACATAGAAGCGATGCTCAGATCGCTCCTATGTAGCTGAATTACTGCATTGCTATGAGCGCCGACCACAGAATGGTGATCACAGCAATCCGGCATTAACAACCATAGAGGTCTTCAATAGATCTCTGGTTGTCATACCGACGCATCGCTGACCCCCGATCACGTGACGGGGGTAAGCAATGCTCTCATTTCCGGCCCGATGGCTGGAAGCGCTAGTTAAATGCTGCTGTCAGCACTTAACTAGTTAATAGCGGTGGGTGGATCACGATTCCACCCGCCGCTATTGCAGGCACATGTCAGCTGTACAAAGCAGCTGACATGTCCCAGCTTTGATGCGGGCTCACCGCCGGAGTCCGCATCAAAGCGGGGGTTCTGACCTTGGACCTACTATCCCGTTCGAGGTCAGAAAGGGGTTAAAAAAGAAAAAATGAAATATCCCATGGTCATAAGTATTGAGACCCTTTGCTCAGTATAGAGTAGAAGCACCTTTTTGAGCTAGCCCAGCCATGAGTCTTCTTGGAAATGATGCAACAAGTTTTTCACATCTGGTTTTGGGGATCCTCTGCCTTTCTTCCTTGCAGATCCTCTCCAGTTTCGTCAGGTTGGATGGTTAACAGCCATTTTCAGGTCTCTCCAGAGATGTTCAATTGGGTTTAGGTCAGGGCTCTGGCTGGGCCAGTCAAGAATGGTCACAGAGTTGTTCTGAAGCCACTCCTTTGTTATTTTAGCTGTGTGCTTAGAGTCATTGTCTTGTTGGCAGGTGAACCTTTGGCCAAGTCTGAAGTCCCGAGCACTCTGGAGGAGGTTTTCATCCAGGATATCTCTGTACTTGGCTGCATTCATGTTTCCTTCAATGGCAACCAGTTGCCCCATATCATGATGCTGCCACCACCATGTATTTTGCAGGTGATGAGCACTGCCTGGATTTCTCCACACATAACGCTTAGTATTATCACCAAAAAGGTCATTCTTCACCTCATCAGACCAGAAAACCTTATTTCTCATAGTCTGGGAGTCCTTCATGTGTTTTTTTTAGCAAACTCTATTTGGGCTTTCATATGTCTTGCACTGAGGAGAGGCTTCCGTTGGGTCACTCTTTCATAAAGGCCACACTGGTGGAGGGCTGCAGTGATAGTTGACTTTGTGGAACTTTATCCCATCTCCCTACTGCATCTCTGGAGCTCAGTCACAGTGATCTTGTGGTTCTTCTTTACCTCTCTCACCAAGGCTCTTCTACCATGATTGCTCAGTTTTGCTGAATGGTCAGGTCTAGCAAGATTTCTGGTCGTCTTAGGAACCTTGAGTACTGCAGAAATTCTTTTGTAACCTTGGCCAGAGCTGTGCCTTGCCACAATTCTGTCTCTGAGCTCCCTGGCCCGTTCCTTTGACCTCATGATTCTCTTTTGGTCTGACATGCACTGTGAGCTATGAGGTCTTATACAGACAGGTGTGTGCCTTTCCAAATCAAGTTCTATCAGTGTAATTAAACACAGCTGGACTCCAATGAAGGAGTAGATCCATTTCAAGGAGGACCACAAGGAAGTGGACAGCACGAGACTTAAATATGAGTGTCTGAGCAAAGGGTCTGAATTAGGGTTGAGCGACCTTTACTTTTATAGGATCGGCTCGGGTTTCACGAAACCCGACTTTTTCAAAAGTCGGGTCGAGTGAAATCGGCCGATCCTATAAAAAAGTCGGGGTCGGCCGAAACTCGAAACCCAATGCAGTGCATTGGGTTTCCAATGGTTCCCAGGGTCTGAAGGAGCGGAAACTTTCCTTCAGGCCCTGGGATCCATATTTAAGTGTAAAATAAAGAATTAAAATAAAAAATATCGCTATACTTACCCTCTGACACGCCCTGGTACTAACCGGGAACCTTCCTTCCTTCGAATCAGCGCTTCCAGGACCTTGCGGTGACGTCGCGGTGACGTCGTGGCTTGTGATTGGTCACGCGGCCGCCCATGTGACCGCTCACGCAACCAATCACAAGCCGCGACGTCACGCAATGTCCTGCAAGAGCTGATTCTTAGGAAGGAAGGCTGCCGGAAAGAAGCAGGGCGCGTCCGAGGGTGAGTATATTCCTATTAGGTATATACTCACCCTCGGACGCGCCCTGCTTCTTTCCGGCAGCCTTCCTTCCTAAGAATCAGCGCTTGCAGGACCTTGCGTGACGTCGCGGTGACGTCGCGGCTTGTGATTGGTCGCGCGAGCGGTCACATGGGCGGCCGCGCGACCAATCACAAGCCGCGACGTCACTGCAAGGTCCTGGAAGCGCTGATTCGAAGGAAGGAAGGTTCCCGGGTTAGTACCAGGGCGCGTCAGAGGGTAAGTATAGCGATATTTTTTATTTTAATTCTACATATTTAATTTTACATTAAATATGGATTCCGATACCGATTTCCGATATTGCAAACATATCGGAAATCGGGATCGAAATTCCGATACCACATTCAGAAGATTGCCGACTTCATGGCCGAACCCGAGTTTGCCAAAAGTCGGCGACTTCTGAAAGTGGCCGACCCGTTTCGCTCAACCCTAGTCTGAATACTTATGACCATGTGAAATTTTTTTTTCTTTGTAAATAAATGTGCAAAAATCTCTACATCTCAGTTTTTTCAGTCAAGATGGGGTGCGGAGTGTACATTAATGAGGAAAGAAAACTGTTTTGAATTTACCAAATGGCTGTAATGAAAAAGAGTGAAAAATGTAAAGAGGTCTGAATACTTTCCATACCCTTTGTGTATATATATATATATATATATATATATATATATATATATATATATATATATATATATATACACACACACACAGTTGTTCTCAAAAGTGTACATACCTAGGCAGAATTCTTGCTTTCTTGGCCTTTTTTTCAGAGAATATGAATGATAGCACCAAAACTTTTTCTTCCTTCATAGGAAGTGGTTGGGTGAATCCATTTATTGTCAAACTACTGTGTTTTCTCTTACTAAATCATAATGATCGCTAAGCGATCGCTAAGTGAGAAAAAAAGTCAAAAAGTCAGAATTAAATTTTTTTGGTTGCTGCATCATTGCATTAAAATGTAATAACAGGCGATCAAAAAGTTGTATCTGCACCAAAATGGTATCGTTAAAGATGACAGCTTAGCATGCAAAAAATAAGCCCTCACCAAATCCGAGATCGTGAAAAATGGAGACGCTACGAGTATAGGAAAATGGCACAATTTTTTTAAAACAAACTTTGGAATTTTTTTCACCACTTAGATAAAAAAGAACCCAAACATGTTTGGTGTCTATGAACTCTTAATGACCTGGAGAATCATAAAGGAAGGTCAGTTCTACCATTTAGTGAACATAATAAAAAATCCCCCCCCAAAAAAAAAAACAAGTGTGGGATTGGACTTTTTTTTGCAATTTCACTTGAAATTTTTTCCCCATTTTCTAGTAGATGGCATGGTAAAATCAATGGTGTCTTTCAAAAGTACAACTTGTCCCACATAAAACAAGTCCTCAAAAAAATAAAAAAGTTTTGGCTCTGAGAAGAAGGGGAGCAAAAAACGAACACGCAAAACTGAAAAAAGCTCTGTAGGTTGAGGCGTTAAAGAACATCCACATCAATCAAGGTATCATTTTAATCAGTATATTGGTGCCAACCTGACACTGTGTATTTTACTGGTCACAATCCTGCTGACAGGTTCCCTTTAATTATTGTGATTTTTGTCACCTGTTTACCTGCGTCATTAAGCCCATTGCATTATTTCTCTACACTGTGATACTGTGATGCCTTCACTTACAGGTATTTTTAATATACAGATCTGGCAAAAATTAAGAGACCACTGCAAAATGTTGTTTGTCTGATTTTTCTCTTTATAGGTATACTTTTGAGTAAAATGTTAATTGTTCTTTTATTCTATAAACTTTTGACAACATATCTACGAATTTCCAAGCAAAATTTTTTGTTTTTTTCTGACCAAGAAAAATGGTCAAAATAAAAAAACAGTGCTTTCAGACCTCAAATATTGCAAAGAAAACAAGTTCATAATCATTTAGAAACAACAGTACTAACGTTTTAACTCAGGAAGAGTTCAGAAATCAATATTTTGTGGAATAACCATGATTTTTAATCACAGCTTTCATGCGTCCTGGCATGCTTTCCACCAGTCTTTCACACTGCTTCTAGTGCTAAAATGTAAGCAGTTCTTCTTTGATTTTGGCTTGTGACTATCCATCATCCTCTTGATTACATTCCAGAGGTTTTCAATGGTGTTTACGTCTGGATGTTGGGCTGCCCATAACAGGGTTTTGATGTGGTGGTCTCTTAACTTAAAAATACAGCTCAGGCAAAAATTAAGGGTAAAACTCCTATCTAGGCTTGTTACAGGGGATCTCAAGGCTAGACCAGGGGGAGCGAGGGTGCCTTCAGTTGCATTGACTATTAAGGTGTCAACCTCTGCGGATAGGTAGGGCTCATGATTTAGACCCATACATGGATATTGTAGTGAATATTTTGCCACATTTCCCATTTGTATGTACCAGTATTAGATTGTTATTTTTTTTAATACAGTGGGGGAATAAGTATTTGATCCCTTGTTGATTTTGTAAGTTTGCCCACTGACAAAGATATGAACAGTCTATAATTTTAAGGGTAGGTTAATTTTAAAATTTGAGATAGAATATCAAAAATGAAATCCAGAAACTCACATTGTATAAATTATATAAATGTATTTGCATTTTGCAGTTAGAAAAGTATTTGATCCCCTACCAACTATTAAGAGTTCTGGCTCCTATAGACCAGTTAGATGCTACTAATCAACTCCGTTACCTGCATTAAATACAGCGGTCTTACATAGTCACCTTTAGACTCCTGTCCACAGACTCAAGCAATCAGTCAGACGCTAACCTCTACAACATGGGAAAGACCAAAGAGCTTTCTAAGGATGTCAGGGACAAGATCATAGACCAGCACTAAGCTGAAATGGGCTACAAAATGATAAGAAAGATGCTGGGTGAGAAGGAGACAACTGTTAGTGCAACAGTAAGAAAATAGAAGAAATACAAAATTACTGTTAATCGACATATATCTGAGGCATCATACAAATCTCACCTCGTGGGGTATCCTTGATGATGAGCAAGGTGAGAGTTCAGCCTAAAACTACATGGAGGAACTTGTTAATGATCTCAAGTTAGCTGGGACCACAGTCACCAAGAAAACCATTGGTAACACATTACGCCATAAAGGTTTAAAATCCTGCAGTGCCTGCAAGGTCCCCCTGCTCAAGAAGGCACATGTGCAGGCCCGTCTGAAGGTTGCCAATGAACACCTCAATCATTCTGTGAGTGATAAGGTGCTGTGGTCAGAGGAGGGAGAAGGTGCTGTGGTCAGAGGAGATAAAAATTGAGTTCTTTGGCATTAATTCAACTCGCCGTGTTTGGAGGAAGAGAAATGCTGCCTATGACGCAAAGAACACCATCCCCACTGTTAAGCAAGGAGATGGAAATATTATGTTTTGGAATTTTTCTCTGCTAAAGGCACAGGACTGCATCACTGCATCAATGGGAGAATGGATGGAGCCATATACCATAAAATCCTGAGTGACAACCTCCTTCTCTCCGCCAGGACATTAAAAATGGGTCGTGGCTTGTTCTTCCCGCAAGACCCTGACCCAAAACATACAGCCAAGGCAAAAAAGGAGTGACTCCAAAATAAGCACATTAAGGTCATGGAGTGGCCTAGCCAGTCTCAAGACCTTAATCTCATAGAAAACTTATGGATGCAGTTGAAGCTCCAAGATGCCAAGCGACAGCCTCAAAATCTTAATGATTTAGAGATGATCTGCAAAGAGGAGTGGACTAAAATTCCTCCTGACATGTGTACAAACCTCATCATCAACAGCAATAAATGTCTGATTGTTGTGCTTGCCAACAAGGGTTTTGCCACCAAGTATTAATTCTTGTTTGCCAGAGGGATCAAATACTTATTTCTAACTGAAAAATGCAAATAAATTTATATAATTTTTACAGTGTGATTTTCTGGATTTTATTTTTGATATTCTATCTCTCAATGTGAAAATTAACCTTCTCTTAACATTATAGACTGATCATGTTTTTTTCAGTGGGCAAACTTACAAACTCAGGAAGGGATCAAATACTTTTTTCCCTCATTAATTTTTTTCCAATTTTTCACCTTTTAATGTATGCCCATTATAGTATAGTATTTGTCTTATAATAATAAGTAACGCATTTTTCAGACTATAAGGCGCACCTAGGCTTTAGAGGTGGAAAATAGGGAAAAAAAATATTTGAAGCAAAAAAGGTGGTAAAATATTTAATAACATAAACATACTATTATATGTGGTGTTATTATATATAATGGTATGTTATTATGTTGGAAGCAGCGGGACCAGTGTGGTGTCTGTAAAGTACTGTATGAAGACGCTGGAGGGTGAGTATAAGAATGGGGGCACAGGGCTTATATTTAAAGCACCACTCCAGCACTGAAAAATAACACTGGAGTGCTGCTTTGAGATCCCATTGGGAGATCTATAACTCCCAGCATGTCCTGCAGAACCTATGGCATGCTGGGAGTTATAGTTCACAACAGGAGTAGCAGAGTGCTTTATTGTGTGTTGTAGTGACTAACCTTTTAATTGTGGCAGCCAGCCACACTGTGGTGAGGTAAAATGCTGGAGCATCCCATCCCATGACACCACAGAGCGCTCCCTCTTGTTGCCTCTCCACAGCACAGGAGTAAGCTTGCAGATTGTAGTGTGGTGTCTGCAGGACCTGTGATGACATCAGAAGAGGGAGGGCTCTGTGCTGCCATGTGATGCTCCAGCCTGCCCTCTTCATGACATCACACAGGTCCTTATGCTGGAGCACTCAGGATCCATCCAGCACAGCCCTGGCAGGCAGGTATGCAGAGATCTTGTCCCCTCTGGCCCCTGCTGCTGCCTCCTCCACCAGACACACAGATCTCCCCAGCTGCTGCAGGAATCCAGCACTGGGGAAACCATGTGTGTCCCTGTGAAGGAGTATTTATTTGCTGCTCCTGACTCACTCTCAGCTGACAGGTGGGTGGGGAAGCAGCTAATGAATATTCACTGCACTTTAATGATCGGGACCATGTGGTTTCCCCAGCCTGATTCCTGAAGCCCGGCAGGGATATTTTTCTGCCTCCTGCCTCCCAGTGCAATCCCACTGGCTGCTGCCCCCTCCCAACTTATATCCCTACCATAAGACGCACCCACACTTTCCTCCCAAATTTGGAGGAAAAAAGTGCGTCTTATGGTCAGAAAAATACAGTATTTCTTCACTTGTTGGACTAACTTTTGAATTCTTATATTCATTACAATTTTGTTTGCCAGTTAAAATGTATAACTATTCTTCATGCAAGCAATAACATTTAGCTGCAATAAACCAAATATCCCTTCATATAATATTTAATTCCTGCTGTTGGTGCTTGCAAAAAGGGCTCACCCAGATGTCCAATTTTCATATACAAGTTCTAGCTTTGTTTTCACTAATAGAATTCGTACCTATTATAGTCAATAGGGCTGTTCATATGTCCATGAATTTTTACAGACTGAGTGGTCAGCACCAAAAAATATCCGATTTTCATCCGAGTCACAGATCAAACTCGTCACTAAAAGTCTATGGGTCGGTGAAAAAAATTGAACAGCACTTAAATGTCATCTGTGTTTCATCATTTTTCACAGACTGTTTGATGGGAGAAGCTACAGAAATCTCCATCAGTATTTTTTGCTTTGTTTTCATATGAGAAAAGCTGATAATATTAAAGGGACTCTGTCACCTGAATTTGGCGGGCTATGTAAATGCCCTGTGTCCGGTCTGATGGGCGGTGTTTCCTCTTCTTTCATTCACGGCTTCCTTTCCCGCTGGCCGCAATATTTTCTTGAACTTGAGTATGTTTCCTCCGTAATTCACGCGTGCACAATGCAATCTTGCCTTGGGCATGCGCAGTATGCTTTGCCCAACTGCGGGCAAAGGTGAAAAGCATTAGTGCGCATGCGCTGGCGCACTAAGTCCCGGGAGTATTTCGCTGTGTTCCGGGACATAGTGTGGCACACTAATGCTTTTTAGCTTTGCCCACAGTTGGGCAAAGCATACTGCGCGTGCGCAAGGCAAGATTGCATTGCGCACGCATGAACTACGGAGGAAACCTACTAAAATTCAAAAAAATATTGCGGCCAGCGGGAAAAGAAGGGGTGAATGAAAGAAGAGGAAACATCGCCCATCAGACCGGACACAGGGCATTTACATAGCCTGCCAAATTCAGGTGACAGAGTCCCTTTAATGGTAAAGGTGACTCCCTGACCAAACTAATGAAAATCAGATCAAAAACACTGATGAAATTCGGACAATTTTTTGCATAGAACAAAAATAACTTATGTCTGTATGAGGTCTTAAAGGGAGACTTTCATTTCGGAAATCCATTTAAAAGTAAACACATTTACTTGTAGAATAAATAATAAAAATAATCTTTATTTTACAGTATATAGCGCCAACATATTCCGAGGCGCTTTACAGTTTAACAGTTTCAAACACAACAGTCATAGGTAACAACGTTAACAATACAATATTAAAGCAAAATAAGACGACCCTGCTCGTGAGAGCTTACAATCTACAATGAGGTGGGGGAGATACAAAGTACAGGCAGGACTGCCACTAGAAAATTCAGGGCCCCATACTGGCAAAATTTTTGGGGCCCCCTTGAGACTCCGCCCAGGCTCCACCCCAGCCCCGCCTACACGCTCCACCCCTCGAACTGTCCACAGTCCCACCGCTCTCTCTTGGAAAAACTCCACTTCTCACCTATCACACATTAACAGTTCCCATCACCAGATCACATACATAGCCAGCAGCTTTTGTTTTGGCCAAAAGATTTTTTAAGCCGCCACCATAACACTTTTGGCCGGGCCCTACTCTACTGTAACCTATTAAATATTTGTTAAAATATGCAATACAATTTAGATATATTTTTATTTATTTTTCAATTTTTAAAATGACCAATAATATCACATAAAAAGAACAAATACCGCTACACCATGACCAGATGACATATTACCAACATAGTGATCGAATAATATCACATACAAAGAACAAATACTGCTGTTATGAACTGGTGGTTTAGGAGCAACATGGGACGAGCTCTGAAGGAAGTGGTACCTGTACTGACCGCAGTCCCTAAGCTCAACACAACACTAGAAGTAGCCGTGGGATGCTCCTGACACTCCCTAGGCACCTCGTCACAGCCTGAGAACTAACTACCCCTAAATATAGAAACAGGAAAACTATCTTGCGTCAGAGAAAATCCCCAAAGGATAGATAGCCCTCCACAAGTAATGACTGTGAGTGGAGAGGGAAAAGACATACACAGAATGAAACCAGGATGTAGCACAGGAGGCCAGTCTAGATAGATAGATAGGACAGGATGGAATACTGTGCGGTCAGTATAAAACACTACAAAAAATCCACACAGAGTTTACAAAAATCTCCACACCTGACTAAAGGTGTGGAGGGTAAATCTGCTTCCCAGAGCTTCCAGCTTAACTGAATTAATTCATACTGACAAGATGGACAAAACATAGAAAGCACAGAACGGATAATTCCACAACCTATGGACAGAAAAGAGCAAGCAAGGACTTAACTCTGCTGAACTGGTCAGGATAACAGGGAAATCCAAAAGAGATGTGAATCCAACCAGGAACCATTGACAAGTGGCACTGGCTGAAGGGAAGAGCCAGGCAAAAATAGCCGAGCAGAAAGACAATCAGTGGAAGCAGCTGCAGACTGCTAAATCCAAGGAGCAGCCATACCACTTAAAACCACCGGAGGGAGCCCAAGAGCAGAACTCACAACAGTACCCCCCCTTGAGGAGGGGTCACCGAACCCTCACCAGAACCCTCAGGCCGATCAGGACGAGCCAAGTGAAAAGCACGAACCAAATCGGCGACATGGACATCGAAGGCAACAACCCAAGAATTATCCTCCTGGCCATAACCCTTCCACTTAACAAGATACTGAAGCCTCCGCCTCGAAAAACGAGAATCCAAAATTTTCTCAACCTCATATTCCAACTCTCCCTCAACCAACACCGGGGCAGGAAGATCAACCGAGGGAACAACGGGCACCACATATCTCCGCAACAAAGATCTATGGAAAACATTATGAATGGCAAAAGAGGCTGGAAGAGCCAAACGAAAAGACACCGGATTGATAATTTCAGGAATCTTATAAGGACCAATAAACCGAGGCTTAAACTTAGGGGAAGAAACCTTCATAGGAACATGACGTAAGACAACAAAATCAAATCCCCCACACGAAGCCGGGGACCAACACACCGACGGCGGTTAGCAAAACGTTGAGCCCTCTCCTGAGACAACGTCAAATTGTCCACCACATGAGTCCAAATCCGCCGCAGCCTGTCCACCACAGAATCCACACCAGGACAATCAGAAGGCTCAACCTGCCCAGAAGAAAAACGAGGATGAAAACCAAAATTACAAAAGAAAGGTGAAACCAAAGTAGCCGAACTAGCCCGATTATTAAGGGCAAACTCGGCCAACGGCAAGAAAGCCACCCAATCATCCTGATCAGCAGACACAAAGCATCTCAAATAGGTCTCCAAGGTCTGATTAGTTCGCTCAGTTTGGCCATTAGTCTGAGGATGAAACGCCAAAGAAAAAGACAAATCAATGCCCATCCTAGCACAAAAGGCCCGCCAAAACCTAGAGACAAACTGAGAACCTCTGTCAGACACAATATTCTCCGGAATGCCATGCAAACGAACCACATGCTGAAAAAACAATGGAACCAAATCTGAGGAGGAAGGCAACTTAGGTAAAGGTACCAGATGGACCATTTTAGAGAACCGGTCACAAACAACCCAGATAACAGACATCTTCTGGGAAACAGGAAGATCCGAAATAAAATCCATGGAAATATGCGTCCAGGGCCTCTCAGGGACCGGCAAAGGCAAAAGCAACCCACTAGAGTGGGAACAGCAAGGCTTGGCCCGGGCGCAAGTCCCACAGGACGGCACAAAAGCACGCACATCGCGCGACAAGGAAGGCCACCAAAAGGACCTAGCAACCAAATCTCTGGTACCAAAAATCCCAGGATGACCAGCCAACACTGAACAATGAACCTCAGAAATCACCTTACTTGTCCATCCATCAGGAACAAACAGCTTCCTCACTGGACAGCGGTCAGGCCTATCAGCCTGAAATTCCCGAAGCACCCGCCGCAAATCAGGGGAGATGGCAGAAAGAATCACCCCTTCCTTAAGAATGCCAACCGGCTCAAAGACTCCAGGAGAATCAGGCGAAAAACTCCTAGAGAGGGCATCAGCCTTAACATGCTTAGATCCCGGAAGATACGAGACCACAAAATCAAAACGGGAGAAAAACAGGGACCATCGAGCCTGTCTAGGATTCAGCCACTTGGCCGATTCGAGGTAAATCAGATTCTTATGATCAGTCAAGACCACAACGCGGTGCTTAGCTCCCTCAAGCCAATGTCACCACTCCTCAAACGCCCACTTCATAGCCAACAACTCCCGATTGCCGACATCATAATTACGCTCCGCAGGCGAAAACTTTCTGGAAAAAAAAAGCACACGGTTTCATCAAAGAACCGTCAGAATCCCTCTGAGACAAAACAGCCCCTGCCCCAATCTCAGAAGCGTCAACCTCAACCTGAAAAGGAAGAGAAACATCCAGCTGACGCAACACAGGGGCAGAAGTAAATCGGCGTTTAAGCTCCCGAAAGGCCTCAACAGCCGCAGAGGACCAATTCGTCACATCAGCGTGTTTCTTCGTCAAATCAGTAAAGGGCCTGATCACACTGGAAAAGTTGGCAATGAAACGGCGATAGAAATTAGCAAAGCCCAAAAATTTTTGAAGGCTCTTCACAGATGTGGGTTGAATCCAGTCATGAATAGCTTGGACCTTAACAGGATCCATTTCCATAGACGAGGGAGAAAAAATAAAATCCAAAAAAAGAGACCTTCTGAACTCCGAATAGGCACTTAGACCCCTTCACAAACAAAGCATTGTCACGAAGGATCTGGAATACCATCCTGACCTGCCTCACAAGAGACTCCCAATCATCGGAAGAAAACAAAATATCATCCAAATATACAACCATGAATTTATCAAGATAATTGCGGAAAATATCATGCATGAAGTATTGGAACACAGATGGAGCATTAGAGAGCCCAAATGACATCACAAGGTATTCAAAATGGCCTTCGGGCGTATTAAATGCAGTTTTCCATTCGTCACCCTGTTTAAGACGAACAAGATTATATGCCCCTCGGAGGTCAATCTTAGTAAACCAACTAGCCCCCTTAATCTGAGCAAACAAATCAGAAAGCAAAGGCAAGGGGTATTGGAATTTGATCGTGATCTTATTAAGAAGACGATAATCTATACAGGGTCTCAAAGAGCCATCCTTCTTAGCAACAAAAAAGAAACCCGCTCCCAATGGTGACGAAGACGGCCGAATATGCCCCTTCTCCAAAGATTCCTTAACATAGCTCCGCATGGCGGCATGCTCTGGCACAGACAGATTGAAAAGTCGGCCCTTAGGGAACTTACAACCTGGAATCAAGTTAATAGCACAATCACAGTCCCTATGTGGAGGAAGGGAACTGGACTTGGGCTCATCAAATACATCCTGGAAATCCGACAAAAACTCAGGGACCTCAAAAGAGGGGGAAGAGGAAATTGACATCAAAGGAACGTCACTATGTACCCCTTGACAACCCCAACTAGTCACAGACATAGTTTTCCAATCCAGCACCAGATTATGTTCCTGTAACCATGGAAAACCCAGTACAACAACATCATGCAGGTTATGCAACACCAGAAAACGGCAATTTTCCTGATGTGCTGGAGCCATGTACATGGTCATCTGCGTCCAGTACTGAGGTTTATCCTTGGCCAATGGTGTAGCATCAATGCCCATCAAAGGAATAGGGCTCTGCAAAGGCTGCAAGGAAAAATCACAGCGCCTGGCGAATTCTAAGTCCATTAAGTTCAGGGCAGCGCTGAATCCACAAATGCCATGACAGAAAAGGACGACAATGAGCAAATCAGGGTCACAGATAAAAGAAATTTAGGCTGTACAGTACTGATGGTAACAGACCTAGTGACCCTCCTAGTACGTTCAGGGCAATCAGAAATAACATGAGCAGAATCACCACAGTAAAAACACAGCCTATTCTGATGTCTGAATTCCTGCCGTTCAGTTCTAGTCAAAATCCTATCACATTGCATAGGCTCAGGACTCTGCTCAGAGGACACTGCCATATGGTGCATAGCTTTTCGCTCGTGCAGACGGCGATCAATCTGAATGGCTAGATTCGCTCAAACCAGTAGGCGTAGGGAAGCCCACCATAACATCTTTAAGGGCTTCAGAAAGACCTTTTCTGAAAATAGCAGCCAGAGCATCCTCATTCCATTTAGTGAGCACAGACCATTTCCTAAATTTCTGGCAGTATAATTCTGCCGCTTCCTGACCTTGACACAGGGCCAACAGGGTTTTTTCTGCATGATCCACAGAATTAGGTTCGTCATACAATAATCCGAGCGCCTGAAAAAATGCGTCTACATTCAGCAATGCCGGATCCCCTGATTCAAGGGAGAATGCCCAGTCCTGAGGGTCACCACGCAGCAAGGATATGATGATTTTAACTTGCTGAATGAGATCACCAGAAGAACGGGGTTTCAAAGCAAAAAACAATTAGCAGTTATTTTTAAAGTTCAAAAACTTGGATCTGTCCCCCAAAAAATCAGGAGTAGGAATTCTAGGCTCCAAAGCCGGAGTCTGGACAACATAATCTTGGATACTCTGTACTCTTGCAGCAAGTTGATCCACACGAGAAAACAAACCCTGAACATCCATGCCAGAGCATAAATCCTGAACCACCCAGAGATCAAGAGGAAAAAAAAAAAAAACGCAGCACAGAAAAAAAAAATGGCTCAGAATTTTTTTTTCCTTCTTTTGAGATGCATTTAATTCATTTTTGGCCACTTGTACTGTTATGATCTGGTGGTTTAGGAGCAACATGGGACGAGCTCTGAAGGAAGTGGTACCTGTACTGACCGCAGTCCCTAAGCTCAACACAACACTAGAAGTAGCCGTGGGATGCTCCTGACACTCCCTAGGCACCTCGTCACAGCCGGAGAACTAACTACCCCTAAAGATAGAAACAGGAAAACTATATTGCCTCAGAGAAAATCCCCAAAGGATAGATAGCCCCCCACAAGTAATGACTGTGAGTGGAGAGGGAAAAGACATACACAGAAAGAAACCAGGATGTAGCACAGGAGGCCAGTCTAGCTAGATAGATAGGACAGAATGGAATACTGTGCGGTCAGTATAAAACACTACAAAAAATCCACACAGAGTTTACAAACATCTCCACACCTGACTAAAGGTGTGGAGGGTAAATCTGCTTCCCAGAGCTTCCAGCTTAACTGAATTAATTCATACTGACAAGCTGGACAAAACATAGAAAGCACAGAACGGATAAGTCCACAACCTATGGACAGAAAAGAGCAAGCAAGGACTTAACTTTGCTGAACTGGTCAGGATAAAAGGGAAATCCAAAAGAGATGTGAATCCAACCAGGAACCATTGACAAGTGGCACTGGCTGAAGGGAAGAGCAAGGCAAAAATAGCCGAGCAGAAAGACAATCAGTGGAAGCAGCTGCAGACTGCTAAATCCAAGGAGCAGCCATACCACTTAAAACCACCGGAGGGAGCCCAAGAGCAGAACTCACAAAATTGCCACTTACAACCACCGGAGGGAGCCCAAGAGCGGAATTCACAACATACCGCTACACCATGACCAGAAGACATATTACCACCACAGTAATGGAATAATATCACATACAAAGAACAAATACCGCTACCCCATGACCAGACCACATATTACCACCACATAGTGACTGAATACTGCAATTCTGATCAGTAATTAAAAAAAGCACCATACGATCACCATAAGTGCCATTATACACAGGAGATCTGTACTTAGTATGCAGTGTCTGTGTACAGATAATACAGTGATCACTAGTGAAATTATACACAGGAGCTCTGTATACAGTATACAGTGTGTAGTGTCAGTGTATAGGTAACACACTGAGTCACCATTGACGTCTCTAGGTGAAGTCCTTCATTTTTCATGCAGCACAGACCGCCATCATTTCATCCAGCCAGGACTACTCTCTGCAGGAAATAACACAGTTATCTCGAGCTCTGCTTGTAGAATACATTACTTAATTTTTCCCAACTTCTACATTACACCACATGAAGAAAAATAGGCAACATTGTGTCACTCTACACACTAACAGGACCGCCCCCCCATTTAAAACCGTGTCCTCAAAAAATAAAATAAATACATCACTGCAGTAATAATATCCCTAACTTAGCCCCTATGGTAATAATATTCCCCATCCTGGCCACGGTGTGTCTCATTCCTGGCATCAGCCATATGTTCTCCCATCCTGCCCTCATGAGTATCCATTCTGCCCCATATGATCTCCCCATCCTACCCCATATGATCGCCCCATGTGATCTCTCCATCCTGCCCCATCTGTCTCCATCATATCCATCTTGCCCCATGATCCTGCACGATCTGTCTCCAATTCTGCCCCGAGTATCTCCAATCATGCCCCATGTCTCCATTCTGCCCATGTCTGCAATCCTGCCACTTGTCTCCTATCATGCCCCCTGTGTCTCCATTCTGCCCCATCTGTCTCCAATCCTCCCCCATCTGTCTCCAATCCTCCCCCATCTGTCTCCAGTCATGCCCCCATGTCTTTCATCCTGCCCTGTGTCTCCAATCATGCCCCGTATCTCCATTCTGCCCCGTGTCTCGCCTTCTGCACCAATGTCCAGCATTCTGCCCCAATGTCCAGCATTCTGCCCCAATGTCCAGCATTCTGTCTTCTCCTGTGTCCAGCATACTGCCCCTGTCACTGTATCCAGCATTCTGTCCCTGTCACTGTGTCCAGCATTCTGCCCTGTCACTGTGTCCCGCATTCTGCCCCTGTCACTGTGTCCAGCATTCTGCCCCTGTCACTGTGTCCAGCATTCTGCCCCTGTCACTGTGTCCAGCATTCTGCCCCTGTCACTGTGTCCAGCATTCTGCCCCAGTGTCTCCAGCATTCTGCCCCAGTGTCTCAGCATACTGCCCCAGTGTCTCCAGCATTCTGCCCCCAGTGTCTCCAGCATTCTGCCCGTGTCTCCAGCATTCTGCCCCTGTGTCTCCAGCATTCTGCCCCTGTGTCTCCAGCATTCTGCCCCAGTGTCTCAGCATACTGCCCCAGTGTCTCCAGCATTCTGCCCCCAGTGTCTCCAGCATTCTGCCCGTGTCTCCAGCATTCTGCCCCTGTGTCTCCAGCATTCTGCCCCTGTGTCTCCAGCATTCTGCCCCAGTGTCTCAGCATACTGCCCCAGTGTCTCCAGCATTCTGCCCCCAGTGTCTCCAGCATTCTGCCCGTGTCTCCAGCATTCTGCCCCTGTGTCTCCAGCATTCTGCCCCAGTGTCTCCAGCATTCTGCCCCAGTGTCTCAGCATACTGCCCCAGTGTCTCCAGCATTCTGCCCCCAGTGTCTCCAGCATTCTGCCCGTGTCTCCAGCATTCTGCCCCTGTGTCTCCAGCATTCTGCCCCTGTGTCTCCAGCATTCTGCCCCAGTGTCTCCAGCATTCTGCCCCAGTGTCTCAGCATACTGCCCCAGTGTCTCCAGCATTCTGCCCCCAGTGTCTCCAGCATTCTGCCCGTGTCTCCAGCATTCTGCCCCTGTGTCTCCAGCATTCTGCCCCAGTGTCTCCAGCATTCTGCCCCAGTGTCTCAGCATACTGCCCCAGTGTCTCCAGCATTCTGCCCCCAGTGTCTCCAGCATTCTGCCCGTGTCTCCAGCATTCTGCCCCTGTGTCTCCAGCATTCTGCCCCTGTGTCTCCAGCATTCTGCCCCCAGTGTCTCCAGCATTCTGCCCCAAGTGTCTCCAGCATTCTGCCCCAAGGGTCTCCGGTGGTCCCCCGCTGCCGCCTGCCTCTTCTCCACCATCTGGTCCTCCGACGGTCCCCCGCTGCCGCCTACCTCTTGTCCTCCGCCGTCTGGTCCTCCGCCGGGTCCCTCGTCGTCCGGTGGTCCCCCGCTGCCGCCTGCCTCTTCTGCTCCCTCTGCCGTCTGCTCCTCCGCCATCCGCAGGCGCAGCCACGTGGTGGCACATCGCACGCTGCTCTGCTCCGGAATGAGGAAGTGGAGCAGGGCAGCGTGTGACGTCACAAACTTGCGGCCCATGATCACCGTGGGCCCGGCCGCCTTAAAGCTACAGGGCTCATTTAGGCACAGTGGCAGCCGCGCAGCCGCAGCCTGAATAAAAATCTCAGGGGGGGCCCGAGCAGAGCGCGGACCGGACCGGCTGCCAGCGTGCTCGCTCGGGCCCCCCTTTTTGCTCCTCATCACCGGACCCCATACTGCAGTGATGCCTGTAATGCCCTGATGGCGGCCCTAAAACTATGTAAGTTGTGGATGGTCCTAATATCTTGGGGTAGAGCATTCCAGAGGATTGGTGCAGCACGGGAGAAGTCTTGGAGTCGGGAGTGGGAGGTATGGATTAGTGCAGAGGTTAGTCGAAAGTCATTTGCTGAGCGCAGCGGTCGGCTAGGCCGATAGACAAAAATGAGGGAGGAGATGAAAGGGGATGCCGCACTGTGAAGAGCTTTGTGGGTGAGAACAAGTACTTTGAATTGCATCCCGTAATGAATGGGCAGCCAGTGTAATGACTGGCGAAGAGCGGATGCATCTGAGTAACGATTAGCTAGATAGATTACCCTGGCTGCTGCATTAAGGATGGACTGGAGAGGGGAAAGTCGAGTAAGGGAGAGGCCAATTAATAGAGAATTGCAGTAGTCCAGGCGGGAGTGGATTAGGGCTTCAGCGAGGGTTTTTGTTGTTTGTAGAAGTTTTACGGTATGTGCACACAATGCGGATTTTGCTGCAGACCTGCAGCGGATTGACCGCTGCAGATTCGCAGCAGTTTTCCATGCAAAAACAGTACCATGCAAACATATGGAAAACAAAATCCACAGTGCACATGCTGCGGAACAAAAAACGCGCGGAAACATAGTGATGTTTATTCCGCAGCATGTCAATTCTTTGTGCGGATTCCGCAGCGGTTTACACCTGCTCCATAATAGGAATCCGCAGGTGTAAAACCGCAGGTGAAATCCACACAAAAAACGCAAAAAAGGTGGTAAATCTGCGGTAATTCCGCAGGAAATTTGCAGTGCGGATTACCTGCGGATTTACTAAAATCAGTCCGGAAAAATCTGAAGAGTGATCCGCAGCATGTGCACATAGCCTTACTTTAAAAATGAGTGGATTTGTTTTTAAGAAAACAATCTTCAGGCTGTGTGCCCTCAATGAATTTTTTGTCAATTTTTTTCCCGACGCGCCCTCTGGGTCCGCACGTGATCGCCATTGACTATTAGCCGACGCGCCCCTTGAGTAGCTTTATCTTGATTTTTATTGGCCATACACAACTATTTATAGTGACACAAGCACGACCTAAGCCACGCCTTCTGATGAAGATCTGCAAAACGCGCGTTGAGGTGGCAGGCTGGAGTTCTAGGTTTCTCACCGCATGTAGGTTATCTTGCCCTTATAATCGAACGTTTGTACTAGATATGCACTTTAGCTTAATAACACCTCTTGCACACTGCACTTTCCTCTGCTCAACACTCCTCTGCACTTTGCAACTGATTATATGTATATTCTAAACAGTTACATGTGGAATGCTGACCACATTGGTATATACTATGTCCTTATGTATAGGTAGTCTTACACCGGTGTATGGTACTTATGAGCCTTGATTTTCTATGGATTAGATTTGACTTTGAATAGTGAGCTCATACTTCTATTTTCTATTTAGTATTATGCAATAGTGCCATATAGTGTGCAATTTTTACCATTTTTCATGTAGTTGATATGTACCTTCCCATCCTGCTTGGTTAGTCTTACTCTGCTATGGATTACCAGATTTTAAATATTTAATAAAACATTTTTATTTTCCTTAATATACTCTTGTTTGGGTCTCTGTGTACTTAGCAGGGCCGGACTGGGACTAAAATTCAGCCCTGGCATTTGAAGTTACACAGGCCCACTGATCACATGGTGTACACTTGTAGGTTACAAGAAGTGAGGGGAGTGTAACACGACTATATAACATATAATCACAGCTGTATCCAGCATTACAGCTCAGTCCTATTTGTGGCTTTTAGTTGCAGTACCAAGAAAAGCTGCTACTTTACCTACATAACTGGATCTCGTAGATTATGAAGGGATGAGACGACCAAAGGCTATGGAACCTCATTCTGATGCTCCATAAACGTTGCCTACAGCCACATTTGGTTCCGCTGCGCAGCACGAGACCCGGTGACGCTGAAGAGCGGTGACATCAGTAATGTCACCACTCTTCAGATATTCCGGGTCTTGCACTGAGCTCGGTGACTGTGAAGAGCGGTACTGTTGCTACGTCACCATATGGCTGGCACAGTGCACCAAGATGTAAACAGCCAACGCGCATAAAGTATATCTGTGAAGGTAACTAAATGTAAGCAGAGTATGTTGGCTAATGTGTCAATCACTGTCACTGTAGCAGGCACAGCCGGATGGGACTTGTAGTCCCATCGGACGATGTCTGCACACACACTGACACAACCCCAACAGACCCACGGACATCCCTGCAGATACCCACACACAGCCCCGCTGACCCCGCACACAGCTCTGCCGACCCCGCACACACCTCTGCACACAGCTCCGCCGACCCCGCACACAGCTCCGCCGACCCCGCACACAGCTCCGCCGACCCCACACACAGCTCATTTATGCACACAGTCACCGCCCACACACTCCCTCCTCCTGATCTGCAGTGTTTCATCCACAGCTAAACCGCAGATCTTTTTTACATCTGCGGTTTTGCTGCGGATGTACCTGAATCAATGCAAGTTAATGGGTGCAGAAACGCTGCAGTTCCACACAAAGAATTGACATGCTGCAGAAAACAAATGCTGCTAATCCGCGCATTTTTTTCCGCAGCATGTGCACAGCGTTTTTGAATTTCCCATTGATTAACATTGTGTGCACAACGCATCGGCGGATGAGGTTTTTCCGCGCGTCCAAAAACACAGCAGAAACGCCTCAAAAACCGCAACGTGTGCACATATCCTAAAAGCACAATGGCTACTGGTAAAATACCTAACTGTAGTGAACAGGCCCCTCAGGAGGACAGCCGCCGAGCACAATCAAATGAATCAGTCGACGCACCAATATAAAGAATAAATCAACACAATATATCATGAAAAGTACAGATGTTATCAAAACGAATCAAAGGTAATTCAAGTAAAATAATCACAGAATATACCCATAGCTGTAGCAGGCACACCAGTGACTATGTAGAATACTGCAGGATTGTGCCGCTGACAGTGGCGCAGCATGTGACAAGTGCCCTATACACACTTCCTCCAATATTACTAGGCAGCCCCCCTCCATGGTGGTTACTCTCACCAGTTCATTGCCTCTTTTATCATGGCAGCTGCTGCAGTGCATTAGTATTAAGCCCTGGTGATAGTACAGCTGCCCTTTTTCTGCTGTGTTTTTCCTCACACCCCCGTCCCAGACACCTCTACACTACTTGGCATGGAGAGGCTCCCTCCCTGGTACCTGTATTTCACCATCACCACACCTCCTCGCATTAGATGCCTGATGCTGGATCCTATTAAGGTCTTGCAGCCACTATTGTGACACCTCACACGCCTGTCTGGCGCTGTAGGGGTTAATGAGTTCTCCTACCCCCATCCTGGTCAGGTGACCGTAGCACCCGCACACATTTTCACTGTCCTGCGGGTGCCCCATCCCGGAAGGCACAGCAGTGAGTGCAGACACATTGTTCTCTGTGAGAAATTGATCATGTGACCTCCAGCCAGGCTCCAGCACGGCCGCTGGTATTCTAAACCCGCCTACTCATGCATGTGATTGATCACATGCTCGTGAGTCGTGACATCACCAAAGGTCCTTTAGCTTTATCGCAAGTTGTAACTATTTATAGTACCGACTTCCCTGACACCAATAACGGATCGAGCGGCCCACGACTGCCACCGGCCCTTCTGGCATTTGCCAGAACTGCCCAATGGCCAGTCCAGCCCTGGTACTAAAGGCCCCTTCACATTAAGCGACGCTGCAGCGATACCGACAACGATCTGGATCGCTGTTTGGTCGCTGGAGAGCTGTCACACAGACCGCTCTCCAGCGAGCAACGATGCCGGTAACCAGGGTAAACATCGGGTAACTAAGCGCGGCCCTGCGCTTAGTTACCCGATGTTTACCCTGGTTACCATGCTAAAAGTAAAAAAAAACAAACACTAGATACTTACCTACCGCTGTCTGTCCTCCAGCGCTGCGCTCTGCTTCTCTGCTCTCCTCCTGTACTGGCTGTGAGCCGGAAAGCAGAGCGGTGACGTCACCGCTCTACTTTCCGGCTCACAGACAGTACAGGAGGAGTGCAGAGCACAGCGCTGGAGGACAGACGGCTGTAGGTAAGTATCTAGTGTTTGTTTTTTTTCACTTTTAGCATGGTAACCAGGGTAAACATCAGGTTACTAAGCGCGGCCCTGCGCTTAGTTACCCGATGTTTACCCTGGTTACCAGTGAAGACATCGCTGGATCGGTGTCACACACGCTGATCCAGCGATGTCAGCAGGAGTCCAGCAACGAAATAAAGTTCTGGACTTTATTCAGCGACCAACGATCTCCCAGCAGGGGCCTGATCGTTGGTCGCTGTCACACATAACGATTTCATTAACGATATCGTTGCTACGTCACAAATAGCAACGATATCGTTAACAATATCGTTATGTGTGAAGGTACCTTTAGAGTTTCCCTTTGTTGTGCTATTGGCTGTTTGGAGTTGGGGACATACAGTATTGTGTATGATCCAGTGGAAATATCTTGTGTTTCTAATCTTACAGTATCAGCAAAATGGCTAGAATTTTTAGAAGATGGTGGACATCCACAGGTAAAAACCGCACATGCATTTTTAATTCATTTTCGCGGTGGAAACGCATCTAAAACACATTTAATCCAAACATAGCTGTATCAATAAAGTTCTGTCAAAGCCAAGTACCAGTAAGTATCAAAAACATAGTAGTTTGATCTAAAAGAAGACACACTAAAAATACAAAAAAAGCAGGGTCAAAAATGCGCTGAAAACACATGACAAAAAATGCACTAAAAATGCAATGAAAAAACAAGAGTAACCTAAGTTATTTAATAGGTACAGAAGTGCAACTATTAAACCATGTTACACATATATGGATGGAATGCATATTGATTTGTTGGTTATGAAATTCAATTTCCTCACTGTACAATAGTCTCACTGGTAGCAGATTAAATCTCAAAGGCAAAGAAAAATATCTTTAGGCCGGGGTCACACTAGCGTATAACACGGACAAGTGCTATGCGAGAAAACATCACATAGCACTCGGACCAGTGTTAATCTATGGGGCAGATCACATCTGCGATTATTTTCTCATGCCGATTGGCACGAGACTCCTCCGAGTCTCTGCTTACTCGCACCCATATAAGTCTATGGGTGCGAGTGACACAGCGCACATCACTCGGATATCATCGACAACGGCAATGGAGGAGATGGAGAAATTAGTTTCTCCACTTCCTCCACAGCTGTTCTCCAATCCTCTCTGTGGGAGAGGCTCAGAGCCCAGTAGCATGACACTAAGCTCCCACTCGTAGCAGAGCAGGAGCCAATGGTCATTAGAATATCGCATCTGATGCTCTCGCATGACCCCGACCTAAGGCACTTTCTAACAGTTGTTAAATCAATCATACCACCTCACTGAAAATCCACAAAAACTCCCACTGTGGGAGAATGGGTGGAAGAGGTTACCAATATTATAAAATGGAAAACATGATTGCACATGATATCAAATGCCTCAAAGCTTTTCACCGCCAATGGACTTGATGGATATTAATCAGTGAGGAGAATGACCTGGCAATTTAGTTGTCAGAAACTAATACTTAAAATAGAATGTTGCGGTCGATGTGGTCTCTAGTGATGAGAAAGTGTACTCGTTGCTCAGGTTTTCCCGAGCATACTCAGGTGATCTCCAAGTATTTGTAAGTGCTAGGAGATTTAGTTTTTGTTGACGCAGCTGCATGATTCACAGCTGCTAGCCAGCTTGAGTACATGTGAGGGTTGCATGGTTGCTAGGGAATTCCCATATGTATTCAAGCTGTGTAGCAGCTGTAAATCATTCAGCGGCGGCGATGAAAACTAAATCTCTGAGCAGTTACAAATAGTGATGAGCGAGTGTACTCATTGCCCTGGTTTTCCCGAGCGCGCTCGGGTGATCTCCGAGTATTTATGACTGCTCGGAGACTAAGTTTTCATCGCCTCAGCAGCATGATTTACAGCTATTAGCCTGCTTGATTACATGTGGGGATTATCTAGCAACCAGGCAACCCCCACATGTACTCAGCCTGGCTAATAGCTGTAAATCATTCAGCTGCCGTGATGGAAAACGAAATCTCCGAACACTAACAAATACTCGGCAGTCACCCGAGCGTGCTCGGGAAAACCCGAGCAACGAGTACACTCGCTCATCACTAGTTACAAACACTCAGAGACCACCCGAGCAACGAGCATACTCACTCATCACTAGTGGTCTCCTCCGAAGTGCTAGTTTCAATAAGTCACAGTTTTTTGTTTTTTTCTTTTGTCCCATCTACCTCCGTTTTCTTCCCATCCTTTCTCTTTCCGCTGTCCTTTCTTCTTTAAATTTGTCCAGCATACACATAATTATTTTGTTTATATAAGATCATATATTAATGTCTCATCAAGTTGATTTTGCTTACTTTCTATTGTTTATTATTAACAACCATCAACTTTTTTATTACCATTACTGAATGTAAATGGAATGCTCTGTTTTCATATCAATGTTGTTAAACCCCAATAAAAATATTTAAAGTAAAAAAAAAAACAGAATTCTTACTTGATACCATTATCTTAAATGGAGAAAATATAGTCCCTTAAAATGAAATAAAAAAAATCCCCAGAGAGGGGGCTTGGTAGAGCTGTAAACAGCTTATCTCAAGTTCTAATTATCTTGTGACAGCAGTATACTATACCTAATCTACTAAGCAATAGGCCGATAACAAGTGGCTGTATTGTACATCTGCGTATTATCAGCTCAGTGTGCAAGACTACATTACATTCACAGATACCTGTAAGGTTTGTTATTCATGAAAGGAAGAAAGCAGTTGATTGTACTGTGATGTTAATAGATAAACAGTGTCTTTAAAGTTGAAAGCACCATGGAGAGAAAGTAACATTCAGGTACTACTTAGATCTTATAAAAATGAAAAAAGGAATTATTGGAAAAGACGCACATTATAATGAGCACAAATGACAAAAACTCGCTTTTGAAAATTAAATGGAAAATTACCTATTGTTTGGTTTTTATGCATATGTATTTTAAAAAGGACATTTTTTGCACATATCTTTACATATCACTATATGTATTAACCCTTTTACCCCGAAGGTGGATTTGCACGTTAATGACCAGGACAATTTTTACAATTCTGTCACTTTATGAGGTAATACCTCTGGAAAGCTTCAAAAGATCCCAGTGATTCTCAGATTATTTTTTTCGTGACATATTATAATTCATGATAGTGGTAAAATTTATTCGGTATGATTTGTGTTTATTTGTGAAAAAATGGAAATTTGGCGTAAATTTGGAAAATTTTGTAATTTTCCAACTTTGAATTTTCATGCCCTTTAATCACAGAGATATGTCAGACAAAATAGTAAATAAATAAAATTTTTCACATTTTCTTTACATCAGCACAATTTTGGAACCAATTGTTTTTTTGTTAGGAAGTTATATGGGTTAGGCCGGCGTCACACTGGCGTTTTAAACGGCCGAGTGCAATGCGATAAAAAATCGCATTGCACTCAGACCAATGTTAAGCTATGGGGCAGCTCCCAGCAGCCGACTTTTTGTCGGCCATTTTCCTCGGTCCGAGACAATCGCAGCATGCTGCGATTGTCTCGGACCGAGGAAAACTCTCGGCTCACTCGCACCCATATAAGCCTATGGGTGCGAGTGAGACAGCGCACACCACTCAGATATCATCCGAGTGATGTGCGTTATAAGCGGACCCCAGCAATGGAGGAGATGGAGAAATTAATTTCTCCACCTCCTCCGCAGCTGTGCTCTGATCCTCCCTGTTTGAGAGAATCGGAGCACAGAAGCAAGACACTCAGCTCCAGCTCTGCTGCGAGCAGGAGCCGAGTGTCATTAGCATATTGCATCCGATGATCTCGCATCGGATGCAATACACCAGTGTGATGCCAGCCTTAAAAGTTGACAAGCGAGTTTTTCACTTTGCCAGCAAAATTTACAAAACAATTTTTTTGGGGGGACCACCTCACATTTGAAGTCACTTTGAAAAGCCTATATGACAGAAAATGCACAGAAGTGACACCATTCTAAAAACTGCACCCCTCAAGGTGCTGAAAACCACATTCAATAAGTTGAGCCGCAAAAATAAAAAAAAATCTAATTTTCCCTACAAATATGATTTTAGCACAAAATATTGCACTTTCACATGGGTAACAGGAGAAATTGCCCCATACAATTTGCAGTGCAATTTCCCCTGAGAATGCCAATAACCCATATGAGGGAGAAAACTACTGTTTGGGCACATGGCAGGGCACAGAAGGGAAGCAGAATCATTTGACTTTTTGAATGTAAAATTTCCTGGAATCATTAGGGGATGTCATGTCCCATTTGGAGAGCCCCTGATGTGCCTAAACAGTGGAAACCCACCACAAATGACCATATTTTGGAAACTAGACCCCTTAAGGAATGTACTTAGACATGTAGTGAGCACCTTGAACCCCCAGGTCTTTCACAGAAATTTATAATATTGAGCCGTGAAAATAAAAAAAAATAATGTTTTCCCACAAAAATGTTGTTTTGTCTCCAAATTTTGCATTTTCATAAGGGTAACAGAAGAAATTGCACCATAAAGTTTGTTTTGCAATTTCTCCTGAGTATGCTGATACCCCATTTATGGGGAATGCTACTTTTAAGGCACAGTGCAAAGCTCAGAAGGCAAGAGTTGCCATAGTAGAGTTTAGATATTGCTGGAATGGTTTGAGGGTGCCATGTAACATTGGCAGAGCCACTGATGTGCCAGAACAATATAAATCCATATACATGAACTCATTTTACAAACTACACTCCCCAATGAATTTATCTAGTGGTGCAGTGATCGTATTGACACCACATGTGCCTCAATGGATTTTATACCACTGAGCAGTGAAGAAAGAATAAATGACATTTTTACAACAAAAATGTTGTTTTAGCCCCAAGTTTTTAATTTTTCTAAGGGCTAATGAGAATTTTTTTACAACAAATTGAGGTCCATTTTTTCCTGAGTGTGTCAATGTTCTACTTGTAATCAGGAAATATTTTATAGGTTTGCAGGTGCCATGACCCACTGGGAGAGCCCATGAGGTGCCAGAACAGCAGAACTCCCCATAAGTGACACCCTCTTACAAGCTACACCTCTCAATAAATTCATCTGGGGGTGCAGCGATCATATTGACACCACGGGTATCACAGAATTTTATACCACTGGGCAGTAAAGAAAAAATAACTATATTTTTACCGCCATTTTGTTTTAGCCCCAGATTTTAAATTTTCACACAAGAAGTGGGTAAAATTGGCCCCAAAATATGTCCCACAATTTCTACTGAATGTGACAATGCCCCATATGATGCTATACAGTACTATTTAGCCATACGGAGAGACTCTAGGGGGGGGTGGCTTATGGAGTGTTATTTGCGTCCTGGAGCGCAGATTTTCCTATTTCCCTAGAACAGTTTGTAGACTCCATATACAGAGTCCATAATTGCTAAAAGAGCAGAAACCCCCCAAGTGACCCCATTTTTGAAACTATATCTCTTGAGGAATTTATAAACAAGTGTAGTGATGATTTTGACTCCATGGGTATTTTCCAGAAACAAGCAGCAATGAATGTTTCCAAGTGAAAATTGCAAACTGCCATTGTAGGGACCGGTACATTGTAGTCACCAGTACATTATGCCCAGCCCGTGCTTCTGGAGACATGCACCTGTAAGTTAGTTGAGTTCTCATTGCTTCAGAAATGCCAAACGAGGATGCATTTGAATTTGAGAGTAGAGAATTTGCTGAATTTTGTTTTGGCTGGTGAGGAGCCACTTCGCTTTTCCAGAGCCTTTGTATTACCAGTAATGTGGAAGCCCCCAATATTTCCGTTAACAGATGACAGACCTGAGTGGAGACTTGCTTTTTTTGTGGATTGAGTTGAAGCTTTTATTGGGAACATTTTACATAACGTTTGGGATCAAATTTATCCAGCGCTCTATGCTGACCAATTATTTTGGGATTGTCATCTAAATCTCTGAGTGACATGATTAAGATGAATCCCCTACTCCATTCACTATAATGAGGCAGCAGAGTTACTCTGGACTCCATCTGGTCTCTGTTCAGCGGTGTCCTTCTGCTCAGAATTGCACAAAACTGGCCAATGGCACTTTTATGTAATCCTAAAAAGAAGGATCTTCCATCAGAGGTTCCGTCTGAATCACGTATTTCAGAGATTTACACGGAAACCCCGATGCAAGCGCTGAGCGCTCAGCACAGGATAAATGTGCACTGAGCCTTTCTGAGATCTGTGGGAGGCCAAATTAAAAAATCAACAACAGTTGAAGAATTGATTTTATTTATTTTTTTACGTCATTCCTTGTGTGGTATAAGTGAAAAGGGGACTTTAAAAAAATATTTAGAATTGAGAGTCCTCAGTGGTTGATACCTTTTAATGACTAACTGAAAAGATGGTAACAAATTGCAAGCTTTCGAGACTACATACGTCTCTTCATCAGGCTAAGACTAAAAAAAAATTCTGAAGAATCACATATTTATGCATAACATAGTACATAAAAAAAAAGAGGGGAAAAAAACCATGGATAAGCCAGGTGACATGAAGCAGAATTACCATGGGTGATAAACAGTTACGTCCATAAATATTGGGCCAATTCTTAGATAAGGATTCTTTTATTGTCCTGTGATTAGGGTCTCTGTTGTGGCGACCCCACATGGTCTGAAGGGAAAGTTCCTTAGTTGATGTAAAAAGACATAAATTCATGTGACACATTCATTCCTGCAGTGTGAGTGTCAAAGGTCGTCATCAGTTTATATTCCCAGACTCTCCTGTCTTTCTGCGATTTGAAGCTACCTTTTAACACAAGCAATTTCATGTCCATAATGTTATGATTTGGGAGACAGAAATGTATTGCCACAGGTAGATCCATTCTTTTTTCTCTTATTGTATGTCAGTGAGAATTCATTCTTGTTCTAAGCTTTTGCCTTGTCTCCCCAACATACAGACCCCCAGTTGGACATTTAGTACAAATAATTAGGTACACCACATTAGAAGTGACGCAGCTGAAAGTACCTGGTATCTTGTAGTCCTGATGTGAATTGGGGATCTTTATCTTGTCCATGGTCATTATAAATGGACAGGTTTTACATTTTTTCTGGCTGCAAGGAATGGTACCTGCAGCTGTTGGAGAGGACAGGGAGCTCTTGACAATGATGCTTCTTAGATTTGGGGGCTGCCTAAAACACAGTATTGGGGGGTCTGGAAAAATGGATTGTAAGCGGGCATCTTTTTGCAGTAAAGGTTGTAATTTCCGTGCAGATCCCCTTAGCACCTCCAGATTTGGATTGTAGGTAACTACTAGAGGTAACCGGTTATTTTCTTCTTTAGCTTTGTAATGTAGCAGGTGATTCCTTGATATTCTGGTGGCTCTTATAATCTGGTTTTCAGTTGTTCTTGGATGGTAGCCCTGATTCAAAAAGGTCTTTCTGAGGCGACCCAGGTGATATCTACTGGCTAACATGGTACCAAGATATATTTCTTTCCTGTATCAAAATAGGTGACTTTATTCTTCGGTTTGGTGCGATTGCAGCAATACCAGATTTATATCAGGTTTTTAAGTTTGGCTGCTGTCACACGCTAAAATATGTTTTTTTACTGCAAATAACAGTTTTTTGCATCACCATATTTTGAGAGCTATAATTTTTTCTTATTTTGCTCACACAATCTTGTGATGGTTTGTTTTCTGCGGGACGAGTTGACGTTTTTTTTGGTACCATTTTTGGGCACATGACTTTTTTTTATCGCTTTCTATTCCAATTTTTGGGAGGCAGAATGAACAAAAAACAGCAATTAAGGATTTATTTTGTGGGAGGGGTTTATGCCATTCCTTGTGTGGTAAAATTGATATGGCAGTTTTATTCTTCGGGTCAGTATGATTACAGTGATAGCTAATTTAGATCTTTTTTATGTTTTGGTGCGTTTACACAATGAAAACTATTTTATAGACAAAATAATTATTTTTGCATCATTTTATTCTGAGAGCTATAACTATTTTTGTTATTTTTTTGCTGATGGAGCTGTATGGCAGCTTGTTTTTTGCTGGACAAAATGATGTTTTCAGCGGTACCATGCTTATTTATATCCTTTTTTTATCGCGTTTTATTCATCTTTTTGTTCAGCGGTGTTACGGTAAAGCATTGTTTTTGCCTTGTTTTTCATTTATTTTTCATGGTGCTCACTAAAGAGGTTAACTAGTCATTGCAGATGCGGCGATACCAAATATGTGTACTTTTATTGTTTATCCCTCCATCAGGAACAACTGATCTGACAGGCGCAGCTCTTTTAGTTTCATTTCTCCCTCTCCACCAGATTGTCAAGTAATCCCCCACCCCCAATAACTTCCGGACTCTTGATGCTTTGTGGAACCTGATATCACAGTTGTACTGTAGAAACTCAGGAGAGCGGATATAACTGTGCTGTCTTTTTAGACACATTGTTCCCGAACACTCTATACTCTGGTATTTTATGTTTTAGTCATAACAATTGTTAATTTAGCTTGTTTTATGAATGGTAGTGCAAAGTTTGTGGATATTTCTAAGAAATAAGTAAAGTTTTCATAAAAATGAAAGTGTGCTTCTCAGGCACATTGTTGCCTATGGCTGCCGTCACACTAGCAGTATTTGGTCCGTATTTTACATCAGTATTTGTAAGCCAATTAATTTGGCAGGTTGTGAGTGGCTGCCTCATCGGTATTTCTGCACCTGTGTTGCCGTCATCTTAACCATATGGGTCCACTGCATCCTTATAGTGCATTTGTTTGGAGGCCCAGACAGGTAAGCATCTCCTGCCTTTTTTGCTATTTTTCTGAATTTTTGGAGGATCTCTGAATCCTCTATTTGTGTTAGAAGTATGAAAACTATCAATATCCCCTCTAGCCTTCAAGTTCAGCTCAAAAGATTCTGCCCAGAGGATGACAGGGAAAATCCACCACCTCTACCACCTCCCTAAAGAAGGAGATGCATCACATGCACCATGGAAAGCGGACACAGAAGGCTTTCTGATTAATCTGATAATGCTGCTTGCAAGTACTTTCCGTTTCAGGAAAGCATCCACTACAAATGTGATAATGCAATCTGCCTGACACATGCAAAAATAATGTGCAATTTTTCCTCTTTGCTCTGCAAATGTGTTTTTTTTTCTGGTGAACCTTTAACATCTAATTCTGAATGTGTCTAATACTATTTTAGACACCTTAAAATTAGACTTTTTCCCATATATTTCCTTTTTAACAATAGCTATGCATTGAAAACTGGGGGCTATTTGGCGGGAGTTGTGAAATGTGTGTACTTTTAGATTTATTTAGATTCATTACTTTTATTGCAAGTAAATGTTTGCACCTGATTATGTGTAATTTCTTTTATTACAACCCTATGAAGGTCACTGATCACTTTACTTTTAGAGCACTGAAACTGAGAATATCAGATATTACAGGCATTTTTCTAGCCTACGCCTGACAGGCACCTTGTACCTGAACTCATTAGTGAAGGCGTCGTTCCTGATGTAGGGTTAAATATTTTTTTCATTCAAATATTTATTTTTTAGATGCAATATTCTTTGATTTTTTTTTAAATTATTATTATTGTTATTATTATTTAATATATTTTTACAATTATTTTATTTTTTACTTTTTTTACTTACTCCCACTCTGAGGTTGTCTTTTCTTAAATAATAAGGGCAGACTATGACTGATGATAGCTACGCATTAGGCATCAGTTCAATTTGGCTGCAGTTTTTTCTGGATTCTCTGCTAATTATCTGTTTCTCAGCTATTTACTTCCCATTGTTTGGACAGTATGCAAAATGTAAATGTGCCAATTCACCTCACAGTGTATAATGGGAAAGCATCATCAAGAAAAATTAGGCTTTCTTCTTCTTTTACTGTTTAGTCTTGTTTGGGTACTACAGTAGAATTTATAGCTAACGATGTGGTATAATGTGCATCTATTATACATATTGTACTCAGCTGTAGCCTCATAATACAGCGCATATAAAATTATTCATTTAGTCAGTATTTGGCTAATATATTATTTTAGAATATTTTTTAAATAGCTAAAATAACTATGAGGGGAATAATTTCCAATTATACAATTGCTTCAATTAGTGGTTTGGGTTCATTTGAATTCAGTAGCGCTAATATGTATAATTTGCATTATTATAGTCTCCAGGTCTGCAATCTAAGTTGGGCAAAGACCAAGCGTTAAAGTCCAAAGTGTATTACTAGCTGCAAAAATCAAAGACTGACCATCGCTTTTCTGAGGCATATTTGCAGTTTACACTAGAACCAGTTTATGCAAGGGATAGTGTTATTGTCATTCAATCAGACTAATTGTCCTGTTGTCTGCACAAAATGTGTAGCAAGCTTTTAATTTCCACAATAATTTATTTTCCACAGCACTACTGAAACCCCCCATGGAAATCTACTATATAATTGTCTATGGGTCACTTCCGTCTGTCTGTCTTTCTGTCTGTCTGTCACAGATATTCATTGGTCGCAGCCTCTGTCTGTCATGGAAATCCAAGTCGCTGATTGGTCATGGCAAAACGCCCACAACCATTGCCACGACCAATCAGTGACGGCCAGAGTCTGGCAGCGAAATGGCCGCTGCTTTACTGCCCTGCAGTCAGCGCTGACCGGTCACACAGGGTTAATGCCAGAGTTAATGGACCGCGGTGTAATGCACTCCGTTAATGCAGCTATTAACCCTGTGTGACCAACTTTTTACTATTGATGCTGCGTATGCAGCATCAATAGTAAAACGATCTAATGTTAAAAATAATAATACCGTATATACTCGAGTATAAGCCGAGATTTTGCCCCTCTCGGCTTATACTCGAGTCACGGTAGCGGTGGGGTCGGCGGGTGAGGGGGAGAGGGCGCTGAGGTATACTTACCTAGTCCCAGCGATCCTGGCGCTCCCCCTGCCCTCCCACGGTCTTCTGTGCTGCAGCTTCTTCCCCTCTTCAGCGGTCACGTGGGACCGCTCATTAGAGAAATGAATAAGCGGCTCCACCTCCCATAGGGGTGGAGCCGCCTATTCATTTCTCTAATCAGCGGTGCCGGTGACCGCTGATAGAGGAAGAGGCTGTTGCACAGAAGACTGTGGGACGGCAGGGGGAGCCGGACGTCGGGACCAGGTAAGTATGTAATATTCACCTGTCCGCGTTCCAGCCGCCGGGCGCCGCTCCATCTTCCCGGCGTCTATCTGCGCTCTGAGTGTGCAGGTCAGAGGGCGCGATGACGCATATAGTGTGCGAGGCGCCCTCTGCCTGATCAGTCAGAGCGAGGAGACGCCGGGACTGGACACTGGGGAGCTGCAATCAAGAAAGGTGAGTATGGCTTTTTTTTTTTTATTGCAGCAGCAGCAGCGGCACAGATTTATACCGAGCATCTATGGGGCAGTATGAACGGTGCAGAGCACTATATGGGGCAGATATGGAGCAATATGAACAGTGCAGAGCACTATATGGGGCAGATATGGGGCAATATGAACAGTGCAGAGCACTATATGGGGCAGATATGGGGCAATATGAACAGTGCAGAGCACTATATGGGGCAGATATGGGGCAATATGAACAGTGCAGAGCACTATATGGGGCAGATATGGGGCAATATGAACGGTGCAGAGCACTATATGGGGCAGATATGGGGCAATATGAACAGTTCAGAGCACTATATGGGGCAGATATGGGGCAATATGAAAACGGTGCAGAGCACTATATGGGGCAATATGAACGGTGCAGAGCACTATATGGCAGAGCTATGGGGAAATATGAACGGTGCAGAGCACTATATGGCACAGCTATGGGGCAATAATGATCTATTTTTATTTTTGAAATTCACCGGTAAATGCTGCATTTCCACCCTAGGCTTATACTCGAGTCAATAAGTTTTCCCAGTTTTTTGTGGCAAAATTAGGGGGGTCGGCTTATACTCGGGTCGGCTTATACTCGAGTATATACGGTAATTAAAAAAAATGTATTCTCACCCTCCTATGTCGCGCTGTCCAAGGCAGTGCAAGCAGGCAGGTTCTGGTGCCAAGGATGCTATGCGAGAAGGCCCTGCCATGATGTCACGGTCATGTGACCGTGACGTCATCACAGGTCCTGCGCTCATACCAACCCTGGGACCGGAAGCTGCCGCGTGCACCTCAGACAGGCGCCAGGACTACAAGGGGCCCTCGGAAGGTGAGTATATGTTTATTTTTTATTTTAAGTATTTTTAACCACGCATATAGTGCCCACATTGCTATATACTATGTGGGCTGTGTTACATACTGCGTGGGCAGTATATATACTACATCTAAGTGCTATATACTATGTTGCTGGGCAATATACAACATGACTGTGCAATATACAACGTGACTGTCCAATATACTACGTGCTCTGTGCTTTATACTACGTAGCTGTGCAATATGCTATGTGGCTGTGTCGGTTCTGTTATATACTACGTCGACTGTGCAATATACTACGTGGCTCTGTTGTATACTACGTGGCAGTGCAAAATACTACGATATACGACATGGCTATGTTATATACTACGTGGCTCTGCTATATACTACGTGGCTCTGCTATATACTACATGGCTGACTGATATACTACGTGCCTGTGCAATACACAACGTAGCTGTGCAATACACTACGTGGCTATGTTATATACTACGTGGCTATGTTATATACTACGTAGCTCTGCTATATACTACGTACGCTGTGCTACATACTACGTAGCTCTGTTATATACTATGTCGGTTGTGTTATATACTACGTCACTGTGCAATATAGTACGTAGCCTGTGCTATATACTACCTACATATTCTAGAATACCCAATACGTTAGAATCGGGCCACCATCTAGTGTTCAAATATACGTGAATTGTTGTTATGCACCTATCTCCCCCCACGGCGGGCTCTGCTGCTTTCCCAATAGACCGTCGCTACTTATTGAGCTCCATATTGAGTTCTACAAGTTGCCCAGTGTGTCTTTGTAACCTCATCATCCAAGACAACCTTGTGTCTGAGTATTGACTCTCTGAAGTGTTCAGTTGTACAGTTTTGAGATTGTCACTATTCTGTTTCATCTGTTGCCATAATTTCCTTGGATTTCTGAGATTTCCACCATTTGCATCTGCTGGTGGTTAACCCAATATTTGCCATTAGCATCTCAAATGGCTACTACAGTCTGATCACATTACTTGCATCTGCTGTTGGTTAACTCATTGTTTGCTGCAAATATGTGCTCAGTATGCTAAAATTTCCGGGGGATCCTATAACTTGCATTTACTCTGGTTAACCCACAGTTTGCTGTAGTCATCACAAAGTGTTATTGGAGTTTATTCACATTATATTGATATCTGTTGTGGACTTTGCTAAATGCACCTGTGTGCTGCTTCAGACTGGTTATTTTCCTCTCTTTCTGTGGCCAGTGGCTTCTGGTATGTCCTGCCTCACTTTTTTTCTCTGCTGTTCAACATAGCTAGCTGTCCAAATACTCTGTTACGCCCGTAGGTGGTTCGTGGACCCACTATGCATCAGGGCTGGGTATGCCTAGGAAGGGGCATAGCTAAGTGGCTACCAGGTGTTCACTAGAGCTCCTGATGGTGGCAGGGTCGGACTGGGGCACCGGGACACCGGAGAATCCTCCAGTGGGCTTCGCCCCCAGCCCCTGCCTCCTTGATTTGTGCCTGCCCTGCATGCTCATAGCTGCGCGGAGCAGGGCGCACTTTATTGTATAGCCGACACCGGCTGGAAAACTGCACAGGTGATGGGAAGTGCAGGAGCAGCTCCTTCACATCACCTACTGCCGCTGCCGGCTTCTATTACTCTGCCAGGGGAGCTGTGTGCCTGCATGCCGACCCTCACTTCAGCCAGCACAGTCAGTGGGACAGCTGACTGTGAGACTGGTTCTGAGAGGAGACACTGTTGTGAATTCTGTTGTCGGGCTCCCTCCTGTGGTCATGAATGGTACTTCGGCTGGTTCTGTCCATGGACTTCCTCTGGTGGGTGTTTCTGAGTTTCACAGGTGACGAGGTTAATTCGTTAGCTGCTGCTCTATTTAACTCCACTTAGATCTTTGCTCCATGCCACCTGTCAATGTTCCAGTATTGGTCTGTTCACTCCTGGATCGTTCTTGTGACCTGTCTTCCCATCAGAAGCTAAGTTCCAGCTTGTATTTCTTTGGTTTGCTATTTTTCTGTCCAGCTTGCTCTTTAATTTGTTGTCTTGCTTGCTGGAAGCTCTGGGACGCAGAGGGAGCGCCTCCGCACCGTGAGTCGGTGCGGAGGGTCTTTTTGCGCCCTATGCGTGGTCTTTTTGTAGGTTTTTGTGCTGACCGCAAAGTAACCTTTCCTATCCTCGGTCTGTTCAGTAAGTCGGGCCTCACTTTGCTAAATCTATTTCATCTCTGTGTTTGTATTTTCATCTTTACTCACAGTCATTATATGTGGGGGCTGCCTTTTCCTTTGGGGAATTTCTCTGAGGCAAGGTAGGCTTTATTTTTCTATTTTCAGGGCTAGCTAGTTTCTTAGGCTGTGCCGAGTTGCATAGGGAGCGTTAGGCGCAATCCACGGCTATTTCTAGTGTGTTTGATAGGTTTAGGGATTGCGGTCAGCAGAGTTCCCACGTCCCAGAGCTTGTCCTTATTATCAGTAACTATCAGGTTATTCCGTGTGCTCTTAACCACCAGGTCCATTATTGTCCTGACCACCAGGTCATAACAGTACAGGTGGCCCAAAGTACTAATGCATCTCAATAGAGGGATAAGAGAAGTTCTGAGACCATTTTTTTTTCTTTGCAGTGTGTTTTGTCTCTATTTTCCCCTTTACCTCTGGGTGGTTCAGGACACTGGTGTAAACATGGACATTCAAGGTCTGTCCTCTTGGATGGATAATCTCACTACAAGGATACAAAACATTCAAGATTTTGTGGTTCAGAATCCGATGTCAGAGCCTAGGATTCCAATTCCTGATTTGTTTTTTGGTGATAGATCTAAGTTCTTGAATTTCAAAAATAATTGTAAATTGTTTCTTGCCTTGAAACCTCGCTCCTCAGGTGACCCTGTTCAACAAGTAAAGATCATTATTTCTTTGTTACGTGGTGACCCTCAAGACTGGGCATTTTCCCTTGCGCCAGGAGATCCGGCATTGCGTGATGTTGATGCGTTTTTCCTGGCGCTTGGATTGCTTTATGACGAACCTAATTCAGTGGATCAGGCAGAGAAAATCTTGCTGGCTCTGTGTCAGGGTCAGGATGAAGCGGAGATATATTGTCAGAAGTTTAGAAAGTGGTCTGTGCTCACTCAGTGGAATGAATGTGCCCTGGCAGCAATCTTCAGAAAGGGTCTCTCTGAAGCCCTTAAGGATGTCATGGTGGGGTTTCCCATGCCTGCTGGTCTGAATGAGTCTATGTCCTTGGCCATTCAGATCGATCGACGCTTGCGTGAGCGTAAAGCTGTGCACCATTTGGCGGTACTATCTGAGCATGGGCCTGAGCCTATGCAATGTGATAGGACTTTGACTAGAGCTGAACGGCAAGAACACAGACGTCGGAATGGGCTATGTTTTTACTGTGGTGATTCCACTCATGCTATCTCCGATTGTCCAAAGCGCACTAAGCGGTTCGCTAGGTCTGCCACCATTGGTACGGTACAGTCTAAATTTCTATTGTCTGTTACGCTGATTTGCTCTTTGTCATCCTATTCTGTTATGGCATTTGTGGATTCAGGCGCTGCCCTGAATTTGATGGACTTGGAGTATGCTAGGCGCTGTGGTTTTTTCTTGGAGCCCTTGCAGTATCCTATTCCATTGAGAGGAATTGATGCTACGCCTTTGGCCAAGAATAAGCCTCAGTATTGGACCCAATTGACCATGTGCATGGCTCCTGCACATCAGGAGGAGATCCGCTTTCTGGTGTTGCATAATCTGCATGATGTGGTCGTCTTGGGGTTGCCATGGCTACAGGTTCATAATCCAGTATTGGACTGGAAATCTATGTCTGTGTCCAGCTGGGGTTGCCAGGGGGTACATGGTGATGTTCCATTTTTGTCTATTTCGTCTTCCACTCCTTCTGAAGTTCCAGAGTTTTTGTCGGATTATCGGGATGTATTTGATGAGCCCAAAGCCAGTGCCCTACCTCCTCATAGGGATTTCGATTGTGCAATTAATTTGATTCCTGGTAGTAAGTTTCCTAAGGGCCGATTGTTCAATTTATCTGTGCCAGAACACGCCGCTATGCGGAGTTATATAAAGGAATCCTTGGAGAAAGGCCATATTCGCCCGTCGTCATCACCGTTAGGAGCAGGGTTCTTTTTTGTGGCCAAGAAGGATGGTTCTTTGAGACCTTGTATTGATTACCGCCTTCTTAATAAAATTACAGTCAAATTTCAGTATCCTTTGCCGTTGCTGTCTGATTTGTTTGCTCGTATTAAAGGGGCTAGTTGGTTCACCAAGATAGATCTTCGAGGGGCGTATAATCTTGTGCGTAATAAACAAGGCGATTAATGGAAAACAGCATTTAATACGCCCGAGGGCCATTTTGAGTACCTGGTTATGCCATTCGGGCTTTCCAATACTCCATCAGTATTTCAGTCCTTTATGCATGACATCTTCCGAGAGTACCTGGATAAATTCCTGATTGTGTATTTGGATGATATTTTGGTCTTTTCGGATGATTGGGAGTCTCATGTGAAGCAGGTCAGAATGGTGTTCCAGGTCCTTCGTGCGAATTCCTTGTTTGTGAAGGGGTCAAAGTGTCTCTTTGGAGTTCAGAAGGTTTCACTTTTGGGGTTCATTTTTTTCCCCTTCTACTATCGAGATGGACCCTGTTAAAGTCCAGGCCATTTACGATTGGACTCAGCCGACATCTGTGAAGAGCCTGCAAAAGTTCATGGGCTTTGATAATTTTTATCGGCGCTTCATCGCTAATTTTTCTACTGTTGCTAAACCGTTGACTGATTTGACCAAGAAGGGTGCCGATGTGGTCAATTGGTCTTCTGCAGCTGTAGAGGCTTTTCAGGAGTTGAAGCGTCGTTTTTCTTCTGCCCCTGTGTTGTGCCAGCCAGATGTTTCACTTCCGTTTCAGGTTGAGGTTGATGCTTCTGAGATTGGAGCAGGGGCTGTTTTGTCGCAAAGAAGTTCTGAGGGCTCGGTGATGAAGCCATGTGCTTTCTTTTCTAGAAAGTTTTCGCCTGCTGAGCGTAACTATGATGTTGGTAATCGTGAATTGTTGGCCATGAAGTGGGCATTCGAGGAGTGGCGTCATTGGCTGGAAGGAGCCAAGCATCGCGTGGTGGTCTTGACAGATCACAAGAATTTGACTTATCTTGAGTCTGCCAAACGGTTGAATCCGAGACAGGCTCGATGGTCATTATTTTTCTCCCGTTTTGATTTTGTGGTTTCGTACCTTCCGGGCTCTAAGAATGTGAAGGCTGATGCCCTGTCAAGGAGTTTTGTGCCTGACTCTCCGGGTGTTACTGAGCTGGCGGGTATTCTCAAAGAGGGGGTAATTTTGTCTGCCATCTCCCCTGATTTGCGGCGGGTGCTGCAAAAATTTCAGGCTGATAGACCTGACCGTTGCCCAGCGGAGAAACTGTTTGTCCCTGATAGATGGACTAGTAGAGTTATCTCTGAGATTCATTGTTCAGTGTTGGCTGGGCATCCTGGAATCTTTGGTACCAGAGATTTGGTGGCTAGATCCTTCTGGTGGCCATCTTTGTCGCGGGATGTGCGTTCTTTTGTGCAGTCCTGTGGGACTTGTGCTCGGGCTAAGCCCTGCTGTTCTCGTGCCAGTGGGTTGCTTTTGCCCTTGCCGGTCCCGAAGAGGCCCTGGACGCATATTTCTATGGATTTTATTATCTCCCCGTCTCTCAAAAGATGTCGGTCATTTGGGTGGTTTGTGATCGCTTTTCTAAGATGGTCCATTTGGTACCTTTGTCTAAATTGCCTTCCTCCTCTGATTTGGTGCTATTATTTTTCCAGCATGTGGTTCGTTTACATGGTATCCCGGAGAACATCGTTTCTGACAGAGGTTCCCAGTTTGTTTCAAGGTTTTGGCGATCCTTTTGTGCTAGGATGGGCATTGATTTGTCTTTTTCCTCGGCTTTCCATCCTCAGACAAATGGCCAAACCGAACGAACTAATCAAACTTTGGAAACATATCTGAGATGCTTTGTTTCTGCTGACCAGGATGATTGAGTGTCCTTTTTGCCGTTGGCTGAGTTCGCCCTTAATAATCGGGCCAGCTCGGCTACTTTGGTTTCGCCGTTTTTCTGCAATTCTGGTTTCCATCCTCGTTTCTCTTCAGGGCAGGTTGAGTCTTCAGACTGTCCTGGTGTAGATACTGTGGTGGATAGGTTGCAGCAGATTTGGACTCATGTGGTGGACAATTTGACACTGTCCCAGGAGAAGGCTCAACGTTTCGTTAACCGCCGGCGCTGTGTGGTTCCCCGACTTCGTGTTGGGGATTTGGTTTGGTTGTCGTCTCGTTATGTTCCTATGAAGGTTTCCTCTCCTAAGTTTAAGCCTTGTTTCATTGGTCCGTATAAGATTTCTGAGGTTATCAATCCTGTGTCATTTTGTTTGGCCCTTCCTGCTTCTTTTGCCATCCATAATGTGTTCCATAGGTCGTTATTGCGGAGATACGTGGTGCCTGTAGTTCCATCCGTTGATCCTCCTGCCCCGGTGTTAGTTGAGGGGGAGTTGGAGTATGCGGTGGAGAAGATTTTGGATTCTTGTGTTTCGAGACGGAAACTCCAGTACCTGGTCAAGTGGAAGGGTTATGGTCAGGAAGATAATTCCTGGGTTTTTGCCTCTGATGTTCATGCTGCCGATCTGGTTCGTGCCTTTCATTTGGCTCATCCTGGTCGGCCTGGGGGCTCTGGTGAGGGTTCGGTGACCCCTCCTCAAGGGGGGGTACTGTTGTGAATTCTGTTGTCGGGCTCCCTCCTGTGGTCATGAATGGTACTTCGGCTGGTTCTGTCCATGGACTTCCTCTGGTGGGTGTTTCTGAGTTGCACAGGTGACGAGGTTAATTCGTTAGCTGCTGCTCTATTTAACTCCACTTAGATCTTTGCTCCATGCCACCTGTCAATGTTCCAGTATTGGTCTGTTCACTCCTGGATCGTTCTTGTGACCTGTCTTCCCATCAGAAGCTAAGTTCCAGCTTGTATTTCTTTGGTTTGCTATTTTTCTGTCCAGCTTGCTCTTTAATTTGTTGTCTTGCTTGCTGGAAGCTCTGGGACGCAGAGGGAGCGCCTCCGCACCGTGAGTCGGTGCGGAGGGTCTTTTTGCGCCCTCTGCGTGGTCTTTTTGTAGGTTTTTGTGCTGACCGCAAAGTAGCCTTTCTTATCCTCGGTCTGTTCAGTAAGTCGGGCCTCACTTTGCTAAATCTATTTCATCTCTGTGTTTGTATTTTCATCTTTACTCACAGTCATTATATGTGGGGGGCTGCCTTTTCCTTTGGGGAATTTCTCTGAGGCAAGGTAGGCTTTATTTTTCTATCTTCAGGGCTAGCTAGTTTCTTAGGCCGTGCCGAGTTGCATAGGGAGCGTTAGGCGCAATCCACGGCTATTTCTAGTGTGTTTGATAGGTTTAGGGATTGCGGTCAGCAGAGTTCCCACGTCTCAGAGCTCGTCCTTATTATCAGTAACTATCAGGTCATTCCGTGTGCTCTTAACCACCAGGTCCATTATTGTCCTGACCACCAGGTCATAACAAGACACCCACACAACAGCTGACCAGCAGTCACCTGTTTCCTGTGCTCTGTCTCTCTGCTCCTCTTCAACAAAGCCCTGGAAAGCAGTGTAAACGCTGATTGGCTGCAATTCAGCCAATCAGCGTTTGATTTCTGTGTGTGACCTCACAGCACAGCTCAAGCAAGGAGCTGTTTTGTGATTGGTCAGCTGTCCTGCCCAAGCAGCACACAGCATGGCCATATATTGTACAGAGGAGCTGAGGGATGGCTGCAGTCAGTGTGACTGTAAGTACATAACAATATGATGCCTGCACCCTGACTAGATCTTAGATGTGAAATAGTGGGGGAGGGGTCCACAGGATCATAGATGTGAAATAGTGGGGGAGGGGCCCACAGGATATTGGGTGACACAGTGGTGAAGGGGATCCTCAGGTAATTAAGACCTTTATGACATCAGCCTTATATGTATGGCTCATGTTAAATGCCACTGTCAATCACTGACAGCAGCATATAACACATGCCAACATGCATGCGCATCATTCTCTCACCCATTGGTGCCCATGATGTGATCGTGGGTCGCCGATGGGTTGTAATGACAGCCAGGGGTCTTCCTGTGGCCAGGCTTTAAAGGAGACCGTGAATTCTGCTATATGCAATGATGCTCTGGCATCACTGTATATAATAGCACATGTCCTCTAAGGGGGCTAACTGTACCAGTGAAAGGTAACAAAAATTTAAAAAAAAAATCCTAAAAGTTCAAATCACCCCTTTTTGTCCCATTAAAAATAAATATATTTAAAAAAAAAAAACCACACATATTTGGTATTGCTGGGTTCAGAAAAGTCTGATCTATCAAACTATAAAAACAATTAACCTGATAAGTAAACACCGTAAACAGAAACAACTCAAGAATGCCAAATATCCTTTTCTTTCTGTTCGCCACAATTCCACAAAATAAGCTATAACAAGTGATGAAAACCACATCTATCCCAAAATCGTACTAATAAAAACAATGTCTCACCCCCAACAAAAAGCTATGATACAGCTTCCCTGTGTGTAATAAAATACGCAGCAGTCGCCCTCTTCTGCCGCTGTGTTGTTGCTTCTGTCTTCTTCATTGCAGTGGAATATGGCCACCGGTAAGCATTTTACTACACAAACTGGACCTACATTACTGCTCTCCTGTGTGGTATAGTATATAGAGGATATATCAGCTCTCCTGTCTTGTGTAGTATTTAGAGGATCTATTAGGTCTCCTGTGTGGTGTAGTATATAGAGGATCTGTCAGCTCTCCTGTGTGGTATAGTATATAGAGGATCTATCAGCTGTCCTGTATAGGGTAGTATATAGAGGATCTGTCAGCTCTCCTGTGTAGGGTAGTATATAGAGGATCTGTCAGCTCTCCTGTGTGGTATAGTATATAGAGGATCTATCAGCTCTCCTGTGTGGTGTAGTATATAGAGGATTTATCAGCTGTCCTGTGTAGGGTAGTATATAGAGGATCTGTCAGCTCTCCTATTTGGTATAGTATATAGAGGATCTATCAGCTCTCCTGTGTGGTGTAGTGTATAGAGGATCTGTCAGCTCTCCTGTGTGGTGTAGTATATAGAGGATCTGTCAGCTCTCCCGTGTGGTGTAGTATATAGAGGATCTGTCAGCTCTCCCGTGTGGTGTAGTATATAGAGGATCTGTCAGCTCTCCCGTGTGGTGTAGTATATAGAGGATCTGTCAGCTCTCCCGTGTGGTGTAGTATATAGAGGATCTGTCAGCTGTCCTGTATAGGGTAGTATATAGAGGATCTGTCAGCTCTCCTGTGTAGGGTAGTATATAGAGGATCTGTCAGCTCTCCTGTGTGGTATAATATATAGAGGATCTATCAGCTCTCCTGTGTGGTGTAGTATATAGAGGATTTATCAGCTGTCCTGTGTAGGGTAGTATATAGAGGATCTGTCAGCTCTCCTATTTGGTATAGTATATAGAGGATCTATCAGCTCTCCTGTGTGGTGTAGTGTATAGAGGATCTGTCAGCTCTCCTGTGTGGTGTAGTATATAGAGGATCTGTCAGCTCTCCCGTGTGGTGTAGTATATAGAGGATCTGTCAGCTCTCCCGTGTGGTGTAGTATATAGAGGATCTGTCAGCTCTCCCGTGTGGTGTAGTATATAGAGGATCTGTCAGCTCTCCCGTGTGGTGTAGTATATAGAGGATCTGTCAGCTCTCCCGTGTGGTGTAGTATATAGAGGATCTGTCAGCTCTCCCGTGTGGTGTAGTATATAGAGGATCTGTCAGCTCTCCCGTGTGGTGTAGTATATAGAGGATCTGTCAGCTCTCCCGTGTGGTGTAGTATATAGAGGATCTGTCAGCTCTCCCGTGTGGTGTAGTATATAGAGGATCTGTCAGCTCTCCCGTGTGATGTAGTATATAGAGGATCTATCAGCTCTCCTGTGTGGTGTAGTATATAGAGGATCTGTCAGCTCTCCTGTGTGGTGTAGTATATAGAGGATATGTCAGGTCTCCTGTGTGGTGTAGTATATAGAGGATCTGTCCCCTCTCCTGTGTGGTGTAGTATATAGAGGATATATCAGCTCTCCTGTGTGGTGTAGTATATAGAGGATCTGTCAGCTCTCCCGTGTGGTGTAGTATATAGAGGATATGTCAGGTCTCCTGTATGGTGTAGTATATAGAGGATCTGTCCCCTCTCCTGTGTGGTGTAGTATATAGAGGATATATCAGCTCTCCTGTGTGGTGTAGTATATAGAGGATCTGTCAGCTCTCCTGTGTGGTGTAGTATATAGAGGATATATCAGCTCTCCTGTGTGGTGTAGTATATAGAGGATCTGTCAGCTCTCCCGTGTGGTGTAGTATATAGAGGATCTGTCAGCTCTCCTGTGTGGTGTAGTCTATAGAGGATCTGTCAGCTCTCCTGTGTGGTGTAGTATATAGAGGATCTGTCAGCTCTCCCGTGTGGTGTAGTATATAGAGGATCTGTCAGCTGTCCTGTGTGGTGTAGTATATAGAGGATCTATCAGCTCTCCTGTGTGGTGTAGTATATAGAGGATCTGTCAGCTTTCCCGTGTGGTGTAGTATATAGAGGATCTGTCAGCTCTCCCGTGTGGTGTAGTATATAGAGGATCTGTCAGCTCTCCCGTGTGGTGTAGTATATAGAGGATCTGTCAGCTCTCCTGTGTGGTGTAGTATATAGAGGATCTATCAGCTCTCCTGTGTGGTGTAGTATATAGAGGATCTGTCAGCTCTCCTGTGTGGTGTAGTATATAGAGGATCTGTCAGCTCTCCTGTGTGGTATAGTTAGGGCCGGCTCCAGGTTTTCGAGGGCCCCGGGCGAAAGAGTCTCAGTGGGCCCCCCCCTTTAACACATACCCCGATTTATGATGCACAGATACGGCAGAGAAATGTATAGTACAATGCCAGATTTCACTTCTTACATGAGCGACAGCAATTGTAAATTCTGCAGTGTATATATACAGGAAGAAAGGTGCTGTGCAGTGTATATATACAGGAGGAAAGGTGCTGTGCAGTGTATATATACAGGAGGAAAGGCTCTGTGCAGTGTATATATACAGGAGGAAAGGCTCTGTGCAGTGTATATATACAGGAGAGGTGCTTTTCTGTTTTGAGTTTTTCTATGAAACAAAGACTTTTCTACATAAACAACGTTGTTTGGTTTTGCGGCCCCAACATATCTGTGCTACAAAGTAACAGGCGGCTCGGGCATTAATGAGGGACCTGATGCTGAATCCTTTCCACAATCCCTAATGACCCAATTAGTGCCCCGTCATTAGAAGCTCATTAAACGCCTCCCTGTCTGGAGCAGTCATGTACAGTATGGGGGGATCCTGCAGCCCACCCCCTGACTGCTCCATACCATACACTGCCCTCTGTCGCGCTCACTATTATCCTGTGCATTTCTCCTTCATCGTTACCCCATGTTACACTGGTCACCCCCCACTACAGAGTAGCAGGGCAGCCAATGTCACCCCCTCCCGGACCCTAATGGCAGCAGGAAATGTCTGCTCCTCTATTGGGTTGGAACCTGATTTAATCAAGGAATAATGTGGATTTGTTGCCGGTGGCTGCAGGGGAAGGGTTAAGTGATGCCATGTCCTTGGTGGGAGCAGTGGCAGCTGCTGGGACCTGGACAGAGACAACCAATGTTGCTGTGACTGCACAGTGTGATGTGGAGGAGAGAAGCTGAGACTCCGGAGCAGAAATCACCCACATGCCAGCACTGGGCAGAGTCCCTCCAGTCTCCAGCCTGGGGCCACGGGGCCCCAACGTACAGCCCACAGCTCAGTATTATCCATGGCAGCAGCTCCCCTTCCTCCTGGCATCTGGTTAACCCCATTTATGCAGGTCGGATTGTTATCTTTAAGGTTCAGCAATAACCTTCATACAGATGGGAAGGGGTTAAGCTTCTTCCTACCCCACTGGTGCAGGTTTGGTGCAGCATGCATGTATTCTGGGTGAGCTGGGCGGCTACAGGCTGCACCCCACCAGCTGCTCCTCCAGACATCACCCACATTTTTAGGCAGCGGAGAAAGACAGCAGCAGACTGAGCCACAACTGCAACCACTGCTGGATACCTTTGCAGTCACTCAGGCACTAGTAGGACAGCACTCCTCCGGAATCTGCCTGATAAACTTCAGCACTGTCTGCAGCCACCCAGGGGGGAGAGCAGAGAACGTGCTCTCTCCGCCCACAATGTCACACTGGCTGCCTTCTGTTAACCCCTATGTGTGCCTGCCTGGCTGCACTGACTGAGTGAGAAGATGCTTGTGTCAGAGCTGGCACATAGGGGTTAAGAGAACGCAGCCAGCAGTGACTTTGTGGGCGGAGAGAGCATGTTATCTCCTGCTCTGCTCTCCCAGCTGTATCTATGACAGCGTGAGTGGGCCCCCCCCTCTCCCCAGGGCCCTGGCATTTGCCCGCTGTGCCGGGTGCTGACGCCGGCCCTGGGTATAGTATATAGAGGATCTATCAGCTCTCCTGTGTAGGGTAGTATATAGAGGATCTGTCAGCTCTCCTGTGTGGTGTAGTATATAGAGGATCTGTCAGCTCTCCTGTGTAGGGTAGTATATAGAGGATCTGTCAGCTCTCCTGTGTGGTGTAGTATATAGAGGATCTGTCAGCTCTCCTGTGTAGGGTAGTATATAGAGGCTCTGTCAGCTCTCCTGTGTGGTGTAGTATATAGAGGATCTGTCAGCCCTCCTCTGTGGTGTAGTATATGGAGGCTCTGTCAGCTCTGCTGTGTGGTGTAGTATATAGAGTATCTGTCAGCTCTCCTGTGTGGTGTTGTATATAGAGGATCTGTCAGCTCTCCTGTATGGTGTGGTATATAGGATCTATCCTGTGTGGTATTTTTAAACTGCATGGTGGGCCCCTAGAATGATTTTTGGGTCCAAGGTACTCCAGTCCGACGCTGGATGGTGGAGACAGGTTGGGCTGCAGATAGCTGCCAGGCACCACTCCTAGACAGTCCAGAGTACTGCAGCTGCTGAACTCAGGTGTCCGGTACCCATATGCGATATGTACTCGAACTCCGTTCAGACTAATAGATCCGGATCCTCTGCAAAACTGTTACTCACACGGAGAAACAGGACTGATTCAGTCCAAGGTCTACTGGGAATCTCCAGAGGTTGGAGAGACCCAGACGGGCGAGTACAAGGGGTCTTGGAATGCACACACACACAGCAGGCAGCGACATATTCCTGTACATCATGATTTACCCCAGACCACCAAAAACGTCAAGTGAGAAGGTCCGTGGTAACTTTACTTCCAGGGTGTCCGGCCAGGACCGAATCATGATGTTCATTAATGACGCTAAGACGAAGATTAGCAGGAACATAAAGTTTACCTAAAGGAAAGGCTGTTGGGGCGTCCCCCTGCGCCTCTAGGACCTCTCTCTCAAGATCCGAATTAATTGCGGCGACAATTACACCCTTCTGAAGTATAGGACCTGGCTCACAATTATCCCCACCCCCTGGAAAACAACAGAATAACGCATCAGCCTTGACATTCTTGCTTCCTGGCCTATACGTAATATAGAAATTGAACCTGGCGAAAAACAGAGACCACCTAGCTTGCCTAGGTGTGAGACGCTTTGCAGATTCTAGATACAACAGATTCTTGTGATCTGTGATCACCTTGACTGGGTGAAGTGCTCCCTCCAAAAAATGGCGCCATTCCTCAAATGCCCATTTAATTGCCAACAGCTCCCTGTTACCAATATCATAATTCCTCTCAGTAGGAGATAATTTTTTCGAGAAAAATGCACATGGACGCCACTTACTCGGAGAAATCCCCTGTGACAATACAGCTCCCACTCCCACCTCAGAGTAATCCACCTCTACCACAAATGGCTGCGTGATGTCAGGCTGTATTAGTATGGGTGCAGTGGAAAAACACTTCTTCAAAGTCTCAAAAGCCTGGCAGCCGTACTGGACCTAATAGAGAAGTCCGTGCCTCTCTTGGTCATGCATGTTAAAGGTTTGGCTACTACTGAAAAGTCTTTAATACATTTGCGATAGTAGTTTGCAAAACCTAAAAACCTCTGTAAGGCCTTAAGGTCCTCAGGACGCTCCCACTCCAAGACCGCCTTGACCTTTGCCGGATCCATATGAAATCCTGTGGAGGATAAGAAATAACCCAAAAACGGAATCTCTTTGACCGCGAACATGCATTTCTCAATTTTTGTAAACAGTTTATTGTCCCTGAGTACCTGAAGGACCTGCCATACATGATCCTGATGGGACTCTAGGTCAGGGGAATAAATTAAGATGTCATCAAGATATACCACCACAAACCTACCTATTAGGTGACTAAGTATATCATTGAGAAAGTGTTGAAACACAGCAGGAGCATTACTTAACCCAAAAGGCATAACCATGTTCTCGTAATGTCCCTCCGGAGTATTAAACGCAGTCTTCCATTCATCCCCTCCTTCATCCGAATGAGATTATATGCCCCCTGAGATCTAATTTGGAGAACCATTTAGCCCCCAACAATTTGATTAAAGATGTCTGGAATAAGAGGGAGCGGGAAAGAATCCCAGACCGTAATTTGGTTAAATTCACGGAAGTCTAAGCATGGGCGTAAACCCCCGTCCTTCATTTTTACAAAGAAGAACCCGGCAGCAACAGGTGATGACGAGGGTCTGATATGACCCTTGGCCAGACTCTCCATGATATAATCCTTCATGGCCTGTCTCTCTGGGGCAGAGATGGTGTATAGCCTACTCTTAGGCAGTTTAGCACCAGGAATGAGACGTATGGCGCAATCATAAGGACGGTGTGAAGGTAGCTCTTGACTTCCCTCCTCAGAGAATACATCCTCAAAATCTGAGATGAACTCTGGCAAAACCTGAGAACTCAACCCAGCCAGCCGAGTGCCCAGGCAATGTTCCTTACAAAACTCACTCCATCTAGTAATCTCCTGAGTCTGCCAGTCTAACACCGGGTTGTGTAATGTGAGCCATGGTAAACCGAGAACTACTGGCGATGGCAAACCCCCCAACACATAACAATCTTTTGACTCAGAGTGCAACGCCCCTATTTGTAGGCTCACCCCACGGACGATCTGAGTGAAAGTCCCCTGGCTCAAAGGTGCAGAATCAATAGCAATTACAGGTGTGTGTTGTGAATTCAGCTTTTGGGCTCCCTCCGGTGGTTGTAGAGGGTAATGCAGTTGTGCCTGGACTGCAGGAGTGGACAGGTGTATCTACTAATTGCAAAACTGACTGGGGTATATAGCTTTGCAGGATCCTTTGGTCAGTGCCAGTTGTCCATTATTCTTGAAGGATTCACTTCCCTGCTGGTCTCTCCAGTTTGCTGTGCTTTTCTACAAAGATAAGTCCTGGCTTTGTTTTTGCTGTCCACCTGCTGTGGACCTTAAAGTTCTGTGAATTTTCATGTTTTTGTCTTGTCCAGCTTTGTCTGTGAAGGATTTTTTGCAGCCTAGCTATTTCTCTGGAGATGCAGATATACCCCCCATGTCTTTAGTCAGATGTGGTGATCCGTATTTTCTGTGGTGGATATTTTCTAGTGTTTTATACTGACCGCATAGTACTCTGTTCTATTCTTTCTTTTTAGCTAGTATGGCCTCCTATGCTAAAATCTGATTTCATATCTGCGTATGTTATTTCCCTCTCCTCTCACAGTCAATATTTGTGGGGGGCTATCTATCCTTTGGGGATTTTCTCTGAGGCAAGATAGGTTTCCTGTTTCTGTCTTTAGGGGTAGTTAGATCTTAGGCTGTGCCGAGGGGTCTAGGGAGTGTTAGGTACCCCCCACGGCTACTTCTAGTTGCGCTGCTAGGTTCAGGGTTTGCGGTCAGTACAGGGACCACCTTCTACAGAGTCCGTCTCATGCTGCTCCCAGGCCACCAGATCATAACAGGTATGGGTCTAGACAACTCTTGAGTTTTAAGCCCATGTGCCTGAACAAACCCAGCATCAAATAAACTAAACCCTGCCCCAGAGTCCAGAAAGGCAGAGAAATTGAGCCTACTTTACCAAGACGAATCTCGGCTGGTAGGAAAAATTGTGATTTACCTAAGGAGGAAACTAGTACACCCGAGTTGCCAACCTCCCCACAACCCGGGCTCAATAGTTTTCCGGCGGTTGTGTTCTAGAAGGACACACATTCACATAATGACATCTTCTGCCACAAAAAACACATGCACCTCCCTTACGCCGTACTACTGCAGCCCCCTTAGAACGAGAAGCGCCACCCAACAGCATAGGCTCCCCTAGAGACTCAGGTTCTGGTGAGTCCAAATCTGAGTTACCCTTGAATAGCGGCGATTCATTAAGTCTCTAGCGCAGGCGGCGGTCCACACTGATTGCAAGAGACATAGCTGCCTCCAGTGTGGTTGGTGTCTCCTGTAGGGCGAAGGCATCTTTTATATTATCAGAAAGGCCCTGATAAAATTGACTGCGGAGTGCAGGGTCATTCCACATTGTGTCAGTAGCCCATGTCCGAAACTCAGAGCAGTACTCCTCTACTGGCCGGTCTCCCTGTGTAAGATGGCATATTGTGGACTCAGCGAGGGAGACGCGGTCAGGATCATCATACCTAAGGCTCGAAAAAACTCCTCCACAGTCTGTAACGGCAAAGCGTCAGCGGGAAGTGAAAAAGCCCAGGTCTGAGGATCACCTTGTAGGAGCGATAGTATAATTCCAACCCTCTGCTCCTCTGAACCTGAAGTGTGAGGACGCAACCTAAAATACAAATTACAGGCCTCCCTGAATGTAACAAATTTGTCACGCCCCCCAGAGAACCTGTCAGGCAATGCAATTTAGGCTCCAGCAAAGCTTGTGGAGGTGTAGCAACCCCTGCAGTGGCCACTGGAGTGCGCTTTACAACCGCCGAGCAGAGGTCAGCAACCTCTAGACTGAGTTGCTGCAATTGTCCAGCTAAAGCAGCAATGGGGTCCATATTGGACCAAGAAAGTTTTTAGGGTCAGTGATACTGTCACGCCGTTAACAGCGATAAAGGGGCAGTACGGCATACTGGGACCCGCACCTGTCCCTGCCACTATAATGGGGCCCTGGCTTTCCCTTATCTCAGGGGTACCTATAATGGTTAGGAGGCCTGAGCCACCAGCGTATCCCTGTCTCCTGTGCAGGCCCTATCAGTGGCTCCCTTTTCCCCCAAGGGAGGTGGACTGCACAAGTGTATAAATACGGCAATCAAACAGGGTATACAGACAAGGTAACTAAAAGTCTCAAACTCACCAAATGCTCACACAACCACAGAGGAAACACAGAGAAGGGAAGAGAAGGGAAAAAAAACTAGGAAGGAAAACAGGTACAACATGCAACCAAAACAGCAGACACCAATCTCTGTAAATAAACCTCCAAGCTCCTAATACCACACTCCTTCTCACTCCAAGCCAAGCAGCAGAACTGATCGCTGACAACAGTTGTAGACAAAGCTGAGTCTATATAGGAGCGGAGATTACCAAAACCAAATCAGCTGAGAGACATAGCTCTCAGTAACTTCAGTAACAAGGTTTAACTCCTGCCCTGCTGGCACAAGACAGCCAGGTCAGAATTCAGGAGAAGAGCTTCTGTTCATTGTGTGTGAACGAGGCCCAGAGCGCTGCGGTTCTCTGGAACCTCTCTGTCGTGGTAGCCCCGTGACACGTCCAAGTAGTGAGTGACAAATCTAAAACTGAACTGAGGAGCTCAAGATATATAACATGATCTAGAACAATCCATCGGGAGGTACATGTCGTAATAAAAACCATCTTCCACTTGATAGCCCAAAAGGAAGGTGGAAACAGTCCGGGTGAGCTGGTAACAGACGGAAAACGGATTCGATATCCGACTTCGCCAGGAGTGCACCAGCACCAGCCTGGCGAACCAAGGCTTCTACCTTGTCAAAGGAAACGTAAGATACCGATATGTCCTCAACTGAAATTCTATCATTAACAGATTCACCCTTAGGGTAGGATAGATGGTGAATAAGACTAAACGAACCGGGGTCATTTTTTGGAACTAGGCCCAATGGGGAGACTCTAAAGTTACAAAACGGATGGGTTTAGAATCGGCCCACAATCCTTCCTAACCTCACTTCTTTTTCGATCTTCTCTCGCAGGACTTCAGGATGGTCGCGAGCTTACTTCAAATTGGATGCAATTTGGATGTTACCAAACTGTGAACACAGACTTCTTACTGTACGTCTGGCTTCCTGTTCAGTGATGTCATTCTAATAAAGGTTGTTGAAAGGCTGCAGATCAGCCAATTAACATGCTTTTAGACTGTGTGCACTTCTGGAGCCATCACAGCCATGGCAAACCATTGGCATGGCTGTGATTGTGAAGGGGGGTAGAGGGCCAGTTTGCTTTACTTTAGGCCAGAACTGAGTTCTGGTTGCCCTGAAAGCCCTCTTCTAAACAAAGGTAAGTCAGGAGAGTGGGGTGTGATGCAGTTTGCTCTTTACTCACTGTTCCTTCAAGAGTTATTTCTACCTTCCCATCCATGGGATCGGGTCTGGCTGTAGCTTCAGACAAGAAAGGAGACCTTGGGTCTGGGTTAACAGGGACAGATTCTGACTGCACTTTCTGCAAAAAACCACTGTGCGTACTCTGCAACTCATATTTGTGGTAGTACTGTGCTAAAAGCCGCTGTGTGTATTCTACACACCCGTCTGTGGGAGTAATGTTCCTTATAGTGGCTCTGTGTACTCTGCACTTCCTGCTTATGGGAGTAATGTTCCTTTAAGCCTCTGTGTATTCTGCACCCCTACCTGTGGAAATACTATTACTATTAGCTGTGATGTGTTGTCTAGCTGTCTAAGAAAAAAATGATTGGCATCAGCTGTTTTATTGACATTAGTAGGAAAAATAAATAATTTAGTCTTAGGAATAATTGTCATCAGCTGTCTAATAGTACTTTCTAAACCAAATAAATAATTTTTCAGGACCACTGTGAGTTTTCTAGTAGTTTTGCAAATAAGTATATCACATCAGCTGTCTCATTGCCATTTCTTGGCCCCTCCAAAAAAAAATAAATTCTGGGCCTATGTGTGCTTTTAGTAGTCTGGCTAATAAATAATTGGCATCAGCTGTCTTATTGTCTTATTCCCATTAATAGGCCAAAGAGATAATTTTTTCAGGACCGCTATGTGTTTTCTAGTAGTTTAGCAAAAAATACAGTGGGCACGGAAAGTATTCATGCCTCTTTATATTTTTCACGATTTGTTTCATTGTAGCCATTTGGTAAATTCAAAAATGTTCATTTTATTCTCATTAATGTACACTCTGCAACCCATTTTGGCTGAAAAAAAGCAGAAATGTAGACACTTTTGCAAATTTCTTAATAAAGAGAAACTGAAATATTGCATGGTCATAAGTATTCTGACCCTTTGCTTAGATACTCATATTTAAGTCACATGCTGTCCATTTCCTTGTGATCCTCCTTTGAGTTGGTTCTACTCCTTCATTGGAGTCCAGCTGTGTTAAATTAAACTGATAGGAAGTGATTTGTAAATGCACACACCTGTCTATATAAGACCTCACAGCTCACAGTGCATGTCAGAAAAAAAATAGAATCATGAGTAGTGATGAGCAAACGTGCTCACCACTACTCATTACTCACCCGAGTATCGCTATGCTTGGCGTACTTGGCGAGCAGCAAGCATTTTCGGGATTATTCGGTGGTAACTGCATTCTCCCTCCAGCAGTTTTGGCAGACTTTAGAGACCCAATCTTTTTGGAAGTGCATTTGACCAGCAAGGTTGATTGCTGTTGAGGGGAACTAGAAAAAAAAAATCTATAAATCTTCAGCATAGCGAGTGTGAGCGAGCTGAGTGTGGCCTGAGCGTAAGTGTGGACGGCGGTAAGTGTGACTTGTGATTCAGTGACTTTGGAGTCAGGGAGTTTCCAAGGGAGGAATTACTGAATTGCTGTCTGTTTTGTATTAATACTTTGTATTTATTTATTTATTTATTTTTTTATTATTTAAATTTTCTGTCTGGTGCAATCCCCATTAGGAAATGTGCTCCACGATTGTTAATGCCATCCAGTGCACATCTTGCCACATGTATGCAGTCCTTGAGCAGCCGATCAAGGGTGCATACTGCTGTGCGAGATGTGAGCATGATGTGCATTTGGAAACCCAGATTCTGACTCTAAATGTGCAGCTGGCAACACTGAGATCCATTGACAATATGGAGAGGAGTCTTCTGCTCACGGAGCAGACGCTCAATGGGACAGATGAGGGGGGGGGGATGGTGGGATGGAGCTGCAGGACGGTGAAGTAGCAAGCTGGGTGACAGGTAGGAAGCGGGGTAGAGGGAAGAGTGCCAGGGAGGCTAGTCCTGATCTGGAACACCCCAATAAGTTTGCTAAGTTGGCAGATGAAGGGGGTGCCAGTACAGGGGTAGCACTGCTGCAGCCAGGCATGTCCTCTGAAAGCCGGGGGAGTGACTGCTCCAGTAAGGAGGAAAATAGGAGAGCAGGGCAGGCCAGACAGGTGCTGGTAGTGGGGGACTCCATTATTAGGGGAACAGATAGGGCAATCTGTCACAAAGACAGGGATCATCGAACGGTGTGCTGCCTACCTGGCGCTCGAGTCCAACACATCGCTGATCTTGTGGACAGATTACTGGGAGGGGCTGGTGAGGACCCAGCGGTCATGGTGCACATTGGCACAAATGACAAAGTTAGAGGTAGGTGGAAGGTACTTAAAGATGATTTCAGGGAATTAGGCTGCAAGCTGAAAGCAAGGACCTCCAACGTGGTATTCTCCGAAATACTGCCTGTACCACGTGCCACGCCAGAGAGGCAACGGGAGATTAGGGAGGTTAATAAGTGGCTCAAGAATTGGTGTAGGAAGGAGGGGTTTGGGTTCCTGCAGAACTGGGCCGACTTCTCAGTTGGCTACAGGCTCTACGCTAGGGATGGACTGCACCTCAATGGGGAAGGTGCAGCTGTGCTGGGGGAGAAAATGGCTAGAAGGTTGGAGGCGTGTTTAAACTAGGAATTGGGGGGAGGGTATTCATTTTATAGGAGGGGAAGATAGTGCAGACAGAGACCTTGGCACAAATAGGGAAGTTGGGGGTGGCGGTGGCATGGAGGGTGGGGTTAGAACAGTTAATAATTTAAGAAAGAATAGAGGTACAGAGAGGAACATCAAGTGCATGTATACTAATGCCAGAAGCCTCGCCAACAAAATGGACGAATTAGAACTAATGTTGTTGGAGCATAATTATGACATGGTGGGGATATCTGAAACGTGGCTGGATGAGAGCCATGACTGGGCTGTTAACTTGCAGGGCTATAGTCTGTTCAGAAATGACCGTACAGATAAGCGAGGGGGAGGGGTGTGTCTATATGTAAAATCGTCCTTAAAACCCATCCGGCGTGATAATATAGGTGAATTTAATGAAAATGTAGAATCCCTGTGGGTGGAGATAAGGGGAGGGGGAAAAATAATAAATTACTGATAGGGGTTTGTTATAAATCTCCAAAAATAATGGAAGCAATGGAGAATATCGTCGTAAAGCAAATAGATGAAGCTGCGACTCAAGGAGAAGTCATTATTATGGGGGACTTCAACTACCCTGAAATAGATTGGGGAACAGAAACCTGCAGTTCCAGCAAACATAATTGGTTTTTGACAACTATGTTTGGTTCAGGACCCAACAAGAAGGGGGGCACTGCTAGACCTAATATTAACCAACAGGCCAGACCGCATAGCAAATATAAGGGTTGGGGGTTACTTGGGAAATAGCGATCACAAAATAATAAGTTTTCATGTATCCTTTAAAAAGATGTGTAATAGAGGGGTTACAAGGACACTAAACTTCAGGAGGGCAAATTTCCAACGGATGAGAGAGGATCTTGGTGCAATTAAATGGGACGATATCCTGAGACACAAAAATACACAAAGAAAATGGGAGACATTTATTAGCATCCTGGATAGGACCTGTGCACAGTATATACCATATGGGAATAAACATACTAGAAATAGGAGGAAACCAATATGGCTAAATAGAGCTGTAAGGGGCGCAATAAGTGATAAAAAGAAAGCATTTAGAGAATTAAAGGAAGTAGGTAGTGAGGAGGCATTAAATAAATACAAAAAATTAAATAAATTCTGTAAAAAGCAAATCAAGGCAGCAAAGATTGAGACAGAGAGACTCATTGCCAGAGAGAGTAAAAATAATCCCAAAATATTCTATAACTCATTTTTTAGTTTCTTACTATTTATGTATAGTGTTGGTCCCCTTAAAAATAGTCTGGGTGAAATGGTGGATGAGGATGAGGAAAAAGCCAATATGCTAAATGACTTTTTTTCATCAGTATTTACACAAGAAAATCCCATGGCAGACAAAATGACTAGTGATAAAAATTCCCCATTAAATGTCACCTGCTTAACACAGCAGGAAGTGCGGCGGCGTCTAAAAATCACTAAAGTTGACAAATCTCCGGGCCCGGATGGGATACACCCTCGAGTACTGCAGGAATTAAGTACAGTCATTGATAGACCATTATTTTTAATCTTTAAAGACTCCATAATAACAGGGTCTGTACCACAGGACTGGCGTATAGCAAATGTGGTGCCAATATTCAAAAAGGGAACAAAAACTGAACTCGGAATCTATAGGCCAGTAAGCTTAACCTCTACTGTGGGTAAAATCCTGGAGGGCATTCTAAGGGATGATATACTGGAGTATCTGAAGAGGAATAACCTCATGACCCAGGATCAGCACGGGTTTACTAGGGACCGTTCATGTCAGACTAATTTGATCAGGAACCCAGTAGATGTAGTGTATATGGACTTTTCAAAAGCTTTTGATACGGTGCCACACAAAAGGTTGATACATAAAATGAGAATAATGGGGATAGGGGAAAATATGTGTAAGTGGGTTGAGAGCTGGCTCAGGGATAGGAAACAAAGGGTGGTTATTAATGGAGCACACTCGGACTGGGTAGCGGTTAGCAGTGGGGTACCACAGGGGTCAGTATTGGGCCCTCTTCTTTTTAACATATTTTTTAATGACCTTGTAGGGGGCATTCAGAGTAGAATTTCAATATTTGCAGATGACACTAAACTCTGCAGGGTAATCAATACAGAGGAGGACAATTTTATATTACAGGATGATTTATTTAAACTAGAAGCTTGGGCTGATAAATGGCAAATGAGCTTTAATGGGGATAAATGTAAGGTCATGCACTTGGGTAGAAGTAATAAGATGTATAATTATGTGCTTAATTCTAAAGCTCTGGGCAAAACCGTCAATGAAAAAGACCTGGGTGTATGGGTGGATGACAAACTCATATTTAGTGGCCAGTGTCAGGCAGCTGCTACAAAGGCAAATAAAATAATGGGATGCATTAAAAGAGACATAGATGCTCATGAGGAGAACATAATTTTACCGCTATACAAGTCACTTGTTCGACCACACTTAGAATACTGTGCACAGTTCTGGTCTCCGGTGTATAAGAAAGACATAGCTGAACTGGAGCGGGTGCAGAGAAGAGCGACCAAGGTTATTAGAGGACTGGGGGATCTGCAATACCAAGATAGGTTATTACACTTGGGGCTATTTAGTTTGGAAAAACGAAGACTAAGGGGTGATCTTATGTTAATGTATAAATATATGAGGGGACAGTACAAAGACCTTTCTGATGATCTTTTTAATCATAGACCTGAAACAGGGACAAGGGGGCATCCTCTACGTTTGGAGGAAAAAAGGTTTAAGCATAATAACAGACGCGGATTCTTTACTGTAAGAGCAGTGAGACTATGGAACTCTCTGCCGTATGATGTTGTAATGAGTGATTCATTACTTAAATTTAAGAGGGGACTGGATACATTTCTGGAAAAGTATAATGTTACAGGGTATATACACTAGATTCCTTGATAGGGCGTTGATCCAGGGAACTAGTCTGATTGCCATATGTGGAGTCGGGAAGGAATTTTTTTCCCCAAGGTGGGGCTTACTCTTTGCCACATGGGTTTTTTTGCCTTCCTCTGGATCAACATGTTAGGGCAAGTTAGGTTAGGCTATGGGTTGAACTAAAGTCTTCCTTCAACCTTAATAACTATGTAACTATGTAATCACGGTGCAGGGATTGTCTGCCAGGCCATGAAACGTCGCAGCCATCTTTGTTGTGATCATGTAGTCATTGGCTTGACCATACGGCATCATCCCGAGTATAAGAGACCCGGCGCCGCCCTGCTTGCCGCATTCTGTTCCTGTTTCAGCGAGAGTAGGGAGAGCTGGTGCCGAAATAGGGTCAGAATCAGGCAGGCAGGGCACAGCATATTCACATCAGTGCAAGGCCTGCAGGCACTGTATGTGCGTCCATTGGTCCCACTTCATCCTTCCCAAAGCTTCATAACTGCCTGCTGCTGCAGCTTATTTACTGTCTGTATACCTTATTTTTCCCCCCAATTTTTTTGTTGTTGTTGTTGTTTTAAATTCACCGAAAGAGGCCTCATATAACTGCCTGCTCCAAGTTTGGTCATTGGAGGCCGGAGTATATTTTTTGGGCGGTCTGATAGTCAAATTCTATAAAGCACTATTTCGCCTAAAAAAAAAATTGAAAGGCAACAGATTTGCCATTGTGGTATTTCTTTTACAGCCGTCATATATCTCTGCTACAAGTTTTGGCATTGGAGGCCAGTGTACTTATTTTTTGGCTGTGAGATACTCAAATCCTATACAGCGCTATTTTGCATAAATAAGCTTTAAAAAAAAAATTGAATACAGTCCGTTAGGTCAGGCTTAGGTCTGCCTGGTGTTTGGGTTTGAAAAATCGTTGATTTGCAGGCATACTGATCACACATTATTAAGTAATTAGTAATAAAGACATTTGTGTTGAGCATTTGAAATAGTGCATTAATCCATTTAAAATGGGCAGGGCAAGGGACAGGGAAGTAGACGTGATGCTGATCAGACGAATCCAGACGAAGATGCCATGGGCAAGTTAAAAGTGGGCAACAACAAGACCCACATCTTCTCGCTCTACCTTCCTGTCCCAGTTTCTAGGGGACCACAGCACACCACTATTGAAGCCAGAGCTGTGTGAAATGGTTGTTGGTTGGATAGCGGATAATGTTTCCAGTCACTTAGCCACCACCACCACCTTGTCTTCCACGCGGTTAAGTCTGAGTAGCCGTGAGTGTGGCCAGGATATTCCTCACCCTGATCCTCCCTCCTCCCACCATGCTGAGTGCCCTGAGACAACTGATCCCACACTTGGACACTCTGAAGAGCTGTTCAGTTTCCCATTTCAAGATTCAGAAATCTCTGCCAGTCAACTTGAAATGGGGAAAGATGAGATCGCATGTAGAGCTGCCCAAAGCTTTGACCAGCCCCGATCACAGGAAGGCGATGGTGGGAAAGTGTCACAAGAGGTGGACGATGATGAGACACAATTGCCAGAAAGTCAGGAGGAGGAGCAGGGTGCAGATGTGGAAGACGAGATGGTGGATGACAGTAACTGACCCAACATGGCAGGAGGACATGCATAGCGAGGACAGCAGCACAAATGGGGAAGGAGGCATATCACCCCAACAGGCAGGAAGAAGCAGTGTGGTGGCCACAGACAGAAGGCGTGCATCTGTTCCCCATAACACCAACTTGAGTGAAGTTGCCATTCCACCTGTGAGATCTTCCCGAGTCTGGCTATTTTTTAAAGACGATAATCCCAAACAGGCCATTTGTAGCACCTGCCATGCCCGCATCAGCAGGGGTAGCAAAACAACCAGCCTGACCACCACCAGCATGATCAGGCACATGCAAGCAAAGCACCCGACTTTGTGGGCTGAACCCCAGGCTCCAGGACCACTGCCTGCTGGTCACACCACTGATTCTTCCACTGTTTTGCATAGAAGCCAATCCCCAGTACACCGTGCATGTGAAGATGCCTCTAGCCCTGCACCTGTTGTGGCCCACAGTCAATCAGCACCATCAGCAAGCGCGTCCATGTCCTTGTCCCAGCACAGCGTTCAGTTGTCTATAACCTAGTCTTTTGGAACGCAAGCGGAAATACCCAGCCAGCGCCCCAAAGACCACAGTCTTCAATTCTAATATTTCTCTTCTGCTTACGCTAGAAATGCTGCATTTTAGGCAACAGGCTGTGCTGAAGCAAATCTGCATAGGTGACAAACTGCACACTGCAGAAGAGTTGTGGACAGTGCTGAAAGAGCAGTCAGATGTTTGGATGACACCGATGAACTTACAGCCAGGCATGGTCGTGTGTGACAATGACTGTAACCTGGTGGCGGCTCTGAGGCAAGGTGAACTCACACACATACCTTGCTTGGCCCATGTGCTTAACCTTGTGGTTTAACGTTTTCTGAAAAGCTACCCGTAGCTGCCGGATCTGCTAGTGAAAGTACGCCGTCTGTCTGCCCATTGTAGACAGCTACAGCTTCAGCTGCCCTTGCCGTGCTTCAGTAGCATTTTCAGCTTCCAGCTCATAGACTGTTGTGTGATGTCCCCACGTGCTGGAACTCTTTGCTGCATATGTTGGAAAGGATTTGTGAGCAGAAGAGGGCCATTGTTGACTACCAACATCAACAAGGCCGTCGAATTTCAGGTCAGACTCCACACATAAGACCTCAGGAGTGGACATGCATGTCAGACATATGTAACATCCTCCAAAACTTTGAGGACTGCACCAAGATGGTGAGCGGCGATGACGCCATAATTAGCATCACCATCCTGCTTCTCAGCATTCTGAAAAACACTCGGCTCACAATCAAAGAGGATGCATTGCAGACAGACCATGACGACATGGGGCAATCAAACATACAGGGGATTACACTCAGCCCAGCCCCATGTCTTCTCACCGTGGATTGGTGGATTATTAGGCAATGAGGAGGAGGATGAAGAACAGGAGCTACTTTCATGCGCTATAGACGATACGACAAACATACAGTCATGGCCAAAAGTATTGACACCCCTGCAATTCTGTCAGATAAAACTCATTTTCTTCCTGAAAATGATTGCAAACACAAATTATTTGGTATTATTATCTTCATTTAATTTGTCTTAAATGAAAAAACAAAAAGAATTGGATATAATTCCACACCAAACATAAAAAGGGGGTGGACAAAATTATTGGCACTGTTCGAAAAATCATGTGCTGCTTCACTAATTTGTGTAATTAACAGCACCTGTAACTTACCTGTGGCACCTAACAGGTGTTGGCAATAACTAAATCACACTTGCAGCCAGTTGACATGGATTAAAGTTGACTCAACCTCTGTCCTGTGTCCTTGTGTGTACCACATTGAGCATGGAGAAAAGAAAGAAGACCAAAGAACTGTCTGAGGACTTGAGAAACCAAATTGTGAGGAAGCATGAGCAATCTCAAGGCTACAAGTCCATCTCCAAAGACCTGAATGTTCCTGTGTCTACCGTGCGCAGTGTCATCAAGAAGTTTAAAGCCCATGGCACTGGGGCGAACCACCCTAGATGTGGACGAAAAAAAAAGATTGACAAGAGATTTCAACGCAAGATTGTGCGGATGTTGGATAAAGAACATCGACTAACATCCAAACAAGTTCAAGCTGCCCTGCATTCCGAGGGTACAACAGTGTCAACCCGTACTATCTGTTGGCGTCTGAATGAAAAGTGACTGCATGGTAGGAGACCCAGGAAGACCCCACTTCTTACCCCGAGACATAAAAAAGCCAGGCTGGAGTTTGCCAAAACTTACCTAAAAAAGCCTAAAAGGTTTTGGAAGAATGTTCTCTGGTCAGATGAGACAAAAGTAGAGCTTTTTGGGCAAAGGCATCAACATAGAGTTTACAGGAGAAAAAAAGAGGCATTCAAAGAAAAGAACACGGTCCCTACAGCCAAACATGGCGGAGGTTCCCTGATGTTTTGGGGTTGCTTTGCTGCCTCTGGCACTGGACTGCTTGACTGTGTGCATGGCATTATGAAGTCTGAAGACTACCAACAAATTTTGCAGCATAATGTAGGGCCCAGTGTGAGAAAGCTGGGTCTCCCTCAGAGGTCATGAGTCTTCCAGCAGGACAATGATGCAAAACACACTTCAAAAAGCACTAGAAAATGGTTTGAGAGAAAGCACTGGAGACTTCGAAGGCCGGCGTCACACAAGCGAGTTTTACGGACGTATGAGCGCATAAAATACGTCCGTAAAACACCCATTACACACGGCCCAATTATTCTCTATGCCTCAGCTCCTATCTACCGTATTTTACTGATCCGCATTATACGGCTTTCTACGGCCGTAGAAAATCGCAGCATGCTGCGTTTGTCACCGTATTGCGCAAAAAAATCGCCAATGAAAATCTATGGAAGCCAGAAAAATATGGATTACACACGGACCAGCAGTGTGACTTGCGAGAAATACGCAGTGGTGTTAGAGAGAAAAGCCGGTAATTCAGTGCGGTGTACAGTAAAATCACACTGACAGCTTACAATAGAATAAGTAGAATAAATGTGTACACCTAGAATAGGTATATATATATATATATATATATATATATATATATATATATATATATATATATATATATATAATGTCAGTGAGACACATATATGTATATATATTAATATTTCATACAGCGCTAGATAGCTTAAAAGCCGGTAATTCAATTGCCGGCTTTTGCTATCTCTTTCCTAAACCCGACATGGTATGAGACATGGTTTACATACAGTAAACCATGTCATATTCCAATTTTTTTTTGCATATTCCACACTACTAATGTTAGTAGTGTGTATGTGCAAAATTTGGGCGCTATAGCTATTAAATTTAAGGGTTAAATGGCGGAAAAAATTGGTGTGGGCTCCCGCGCAATTTTCTCCGCCAGAGTAGTAAAGCCAGTGACTGAGGGCAGATATTAATAGCCTGGAGAGGGTCCACGGTTATTGGCCCCCTCCTGGCTAAAAACATCTGCCCCCAGCCACCCCAGAAAAGGCACATCTGGAAGATGCGCCTATTCTGGCACTTGGCCACTCTCTTCCCATTCCTGTGTAGCGGATGAAATAAGCACACTCTCAATCCACCTGAAGACCCTCGCTCTGTAACAAAGGAAAAATAAAAAAACAACAATATACATACCTTCCGATGATCTGTCACATCCCACGATGTAAATCCATCTGAAGGGGTTAAAATATTTTACAGGCAGGAGCTCTGCTATAATGCAGCTGTGCTCGTGCCTGTAAAACCCCGGGGAATGAAGGTAATGTAGGTCAATGACCTCGAGCGTGGGAACTTTCCTGGAAAGCTCCCAGGCTCGAGTCCATATGAGGACATCCAGCAGAGGGCACATCACCACGAATGAAGGTAACTATAGGTCGTTGACCTACATTATTTGTTGGTTTATTATTTTTACTTTGTTACAGAACGAGGGTCTTCAGGTGGATTGAGAGTACAATAAAATATTACAACAACCTGTGTGTTTATTTCATTAAAATACTTTTTAATAATGTGTGTGTGTGTGTGTTTTTTAACCCTTTCATACAATTGGATTAATAATGGATAGGTGTCAGAATTGACGCCTCTCCATTATTAATCTGGCTTAATGTCACCTTACAATAGCAAGGTGACATTAACCCTTCATTACCCCATATCCCACCGCTACACGGGAATGGGAAGAGAGTGGCCAAGTGCCAGAATAGGCGCATCTTCCAGATGTGCCTTTTCTGGGGTGGCTGGGGGCAGATGTTTTTAGCCAGGGGGGGGCAATAACCATGGACCCTCTCCAGGCTATTAATATCTGCCCTCAGTCACTGGCTTTACTACTCTGGCAGAGAAAATTGCGCGGGAGCCCACACCAATTTTTTCCGCGATTTAACTCTTAAATTTAATAGCTAGAGCGCCGAAATTTTGCACATACACATTACTAACATTAGTAGTGTGTAATATGCAAAAAAAGGGGGATATGACATGGTTTACTGCATGTAAACCATGTCTCATATCATGTCGGGTTTAGGCAGGAGAAATGAAAAGCCGGCAATTGAATTACCGACTTTTCAACATTATCGCACTGAAGTAAATATAAATATATATGTGTCTCTATGACATATATATATGTATATATCAGGGGCGGACATACCGCATGTGCAGCTGGTGCGGCTGCACAGGGGCCCGGAGGAGGAGGGGGGCCCTGCAGGACAGCTAATAATGAGGGCAATCTGGCTAGTTTATCTGGCTCCGAGGCTCCGGAGGGCCCCTGGCCAGATTGCCCTCATGTGCTGCGGGCAGGGAGCCATCCGTCCTGCTCCCTTCCTGCGCTTCCTGTCTCTCACTCTGCAGCGCGGCTAGGCGCTGCTGTGCCAGAGAGGAAGCTGCCAGTGACTGTGATCCAAGGAGAGATAGGTGCGTGTGTCACTGTATCCACGGAGTGCAGGGGGCTTCACTTGATGATTCTGCAGTCTTCTTCCTGTACAACTTCACTTCAACTCAGACAACACTCCTGCCCTGCATGTGCTGAAGCCAATCAGAGGACAGTGAAGTCACATTACAGTCCCAGGAGAATGTTCTGGGGGGAGGTAAGGAGAGAAGGGGGCTGCTCCCTCTGCATTCACTTTACTTAGCGTGCCATAACAAAGAGCGGCCAAATTGCTGCCATAGAAAAACTTTACATCCAAAGCTTTGTAGCAGTCATATGCAGAGGCTGGCAACAGGTCCTCAAGGAGAGCTGTGTGCAGGGTCTCTCCAGTGCTATAGGTGCAGTCCACTGCAGAGCATTCCCTCTGCGATCTGCTGCTGCACTCATATGGCAGCAATGGAACCAGGGAATAAGATGCACAATAAATGGGATTTTACTATCTGTCCATATATCTGTCTGTCTATCTATCTATCTATCTATCTATCTATCTCATCATCTATCTATATATTATCTATCCCATTTCTATCTATTTATTATCTAGCTATCATCTATTATATATCATCTATTATCTTTCTATATATTATCTACTTATTATTTATCTATTATCTATATATTTATTTATCTATCTAACATCTATCTATTGTATCTAAATATTATCTATCCATGTATCTACCCTTAACAATGACAGCTCCCGGTGTTTTGGGGATCTTGGGCAATGGAGACTCACTGGACCAGCTATGAGACTCACACTAAAGCCGGGATCACACATGCGAGAAACACGTCCGTGTCTCGCATGTGAAATCCAAGCTCTGGCGCCGGCACTGTGGAGCGGAGCGTGTGGCCGCATAGCAACACATGGAGCCGCACGCTCCGCTCTGAAGTGCCAGCGCCACAGCTTGGATTTCACATGCAAGACACGGACATGTTTCTCGCATGTGTGATTCCGGCCTAAAGGTCTCTGTGCACATTAGAGAGAAATCAACACAATTTGATCATTTTTGCAGGTCCAAGAGAGCAATAAATGTATAACCAGACCTCCCGAATCTCCCCAGAGGTGGAGAAAAGGATCAGGCTCTTTGAACGTCAACTACTGATCCTCTTCCTCTCCTGTGAGATAATCCACTATCAGTGTCTGGTAATGACTTAATAACTTACTCCCCACTCCTATTGGAAGCCCGTACGTTGCCTATACGGGTGGTGGAGGAGGAAATGATGGATGTGGTGGAATGAACAATGATGAGGGTGGTAGTGGAAAGGACAATGATGGTGGAAAGAGCAATAATGGGGGTGGTGGGGAGGGGGAAATGGTGGAGGTGATTGAATGGGCAATGATTGGGGTGGTGGAGTGGGCAATGATGGGGGTGGTGAGGGAGAAGACAATAATGGTATGTGGGGGGGCAGGACAATGAGGGGTGTGGGGGATTGAGATGGGAGGAAAGGGGATTTATAATGAATTTAGGAACAGGGGGAGGTGGAGGAAGATGTTATTATCGCTTATTATGTCTAAACCAGCCCGTTAGCATATAGTGTACTCACTTATGTATAGCACAGTCACTTAGTATAGTGTACTCGATTATTATGTATAGTGCCATCCCTCAGTATATAGTGTACTCACTTTTTATGCCATCCCTTATTATATATCTTTTTCTGCTGTTATGTACAGTGCTTTCTCTTACATAGTGTATTCTTGTTATTCACAGCGCCCTCTTTTATTACACAGTCCCCTCTCTTTTTAGATATAAAATGACTGCTGATGGAGGAGCCGGTGACCAGACGACCAGTCCATCAGCTCCTCCATTAGAACGCTAGCTTTCCCATGCTCTATCAGCCATCATTGCATTATACAGCTAACAAGACAGGACAGTATGTAATAAAAATGGGGCTTTATATAATCCTATATGTAAGGGACGGTGCTGTACCTAACAAGAGAGGGCACTGTATAATAAGGGACGGCAATAAACATAATGAAGGAGACTATGTAATACTGTATATGTACATGTATGTATGTGTAGCTGTGTATATATATATATATATATATATATAATGTAGCTTTGTCGCCATAGATGTTGAGGGGCCCAGACACATTTCTTGCACAGGGGCCCCAAGCTGTCAGTGTCCGCCCCTGGTGTGTATATATATATATAACGAAACCCGACTTTGGAGTACAGACCGCCGAACGCCAACCCGATCCCACAGTGGGATCGGGTCGGGTTTCACGAAACCCGACTTTGCTAAAAGTCGGCGACTTTTGAAAATTGCTGATCTGTTTCGCTCAACCCTACTTATTATCATTATGCATTTAGGACAACATTGGATCATTCAGAGATCCACACTGAACGTCTGCAGTGAGTTTGCTGCACTGAAAGTAAAGGGGCTGAATAATATTGCACACCCCACTTTTCAGTTTTTAAGCTTCCACAAAAATTTTAAATAATCAATAAATTTCGTTGAACTTCACAATTGTGTTCCACTTGTTGTTGATTCTTCAACAAAAATTTACATTTGGTATCTTTATGTTTGAAGCCTGATATGTAGGAAAAGGTTGAAAAGTTCCAGGGAGCCGAATACTTTCACAAGGCACTGTATATAAGTGTGAGTCATTGACATAGAATAGATATATACCGTACATATATATATTTATATACATATATATATGTATATATATATATATATACACATCTATTCTATGTGTATATATCTATTCTATCTATTCTATTCTAACCTGTCAGTGTGATTTTAGTGTACGTGCACAGGAATTGCCGGCTTTTCTTCTATCTATCTATAAATATATACATTTATACCATATATATACTCGAGTTTAAGCTGAGATTTTCAGCCCATTTTTGGGGGCTGAAAGTCCCCCTCTCGGCTTATACTCGAGTCATACCCAGGGGTCGGCAGGGGATACCCCATTATACTCCCCTACCCCATTATACTCACCTGCTCCTGGCGCTGTGCAGTCCCTGGTTCCCCGGAGCCCCAGTTTCTTCCTGTACTGAGCGGTCACATGGTACCGCTCATTAAAGTAATGAATATGCTGCTCCACCTCCCATAGGGGTGGAGCCGCTCATTCATTACTGTAATGAGCGGTAACGGTGACCGCTCAGTACAGGAAGAAGCTGCAGCGCTGGGGAACCAGGAACTACACAGCGCCAGGAGCAGGTGAGTATAATGGGGTAGGGGAGCGCTGCGCGATACTCATCTGCTCTCCATTCCGGGCACCACTCTGTCTTCAGCGTCTTCTGCAGTGACGCTCTGGTCAGAGGGTGCGATGACGTGGTTAGTGCGAGCCCTCTGCCTGAACGTCAGTGCAGAAGATGCTGAAGATGGAGCGGTGCCGGAACGAAGTCAGGTGAATATTGAAAGTGCTGGGGGCCTGAGCGATGGAGAGTATGTGATTTTTTTTTTTATCGCAGCAACAGCAAATGGGGCAAGTGTCTGTATGGAGCATCTTATGGGGCCATAATGTTTGTGCAGCACTATATGGGGCAAGTGTCTGTATGGGGCCATAATCACCGTTTGTGCAGCACTACATGGGGCAAGTGTCTGTATGGAGCATCGTATGGGGCCATAATCAATGTTTGTGCAGTACTATATGGGGCAACTGTCTCTATGGAGCATCTTATGGGGCCATAATCAACATTTGTGCAGCACTATATGGGGCAAATATCTTTATGGAGCATCTTATGGGGCCATAATTAACGTTTGTGGAGCATTATATGGGGCAAGTGTCTGTATGGAGCAGCTTATGGGGCCATAATCAAGGTTTGATCAGCACTATATGGGGCAAATATCTTTTTGGAGCATCTTATGGTGCTATAATCAACATTTGTGCAGCATTATATTGGGCAAATGTGTCTATGGAGCATCTTATGGGGCCATTATTAACCTTTATGCAGGATTATATGGGGCTCCTGATTCAATATGGATATTCAAAAACACTTAACCTACTGTCTCAATAAATTTTACTTTTATTGGTATCTATTTTTACTTTTGACATTTACCGGTAGCTGCTGCATTTCCCACCCTAGGCTTATACTCGAGTCATTAAATTTACCCAGTTTTTTGTGGCAAAATTAAGGGGGTCGGCTTATACTCGGGTCAGCTTATACTCGAGTATATACGGTATATATATGTGTGTGTGTTTTGATGAATATTTGAATATGATGTGTAAATGACATCTGCTGTATGTAAAAGCTCATGTTAAAATCGCATTGCAATTGGATAGCAATCGCAATGCGCTTGTATGTAAATCGGATGCTAGGTGTGAAAATCGCATGGCACTCGCATGACACTCGTCCTTTTTTTGGTCCAGATTACACACCATTTTTTTTCTCACATATGGGTATGAGCCCTTAGGCTGGAGTCACACTAGAGCGTAATACGGACCGATGCTATACGTTAAAAAAACACATAGCACTCGGACCAATGTTAATCTATGGTGCAGCTCCTATCATCTGTTGCCTTCTCGGCCGTATTATACGTGCGTACAAAATTGCAGCGTTCTGCGTTTGTTACCATATTGCTCCCAAAATACGCCAATTCAAGTTTATGGGTGCGAGAAAAACTCGCACACAACACGGACCATCAGTGTGACTTGCAAGAAATACGCACCTGTGTTCTGTAGAAAAGTCGGCAATCCAGTGCGATTTACAGTAAAATCACACTGACAGGTTAAAGTAGAATAGATAGAATAATTGCCTACACATAGTATAGGTAGATATATACATATATATATATATGGTATATATGTCATTGACACACATATATATATGTATATATATATATGTGTGTGTGTTTGTAATATATATATATATATATATATATATATATATATGTATTTATTTCATACAGAGCCAGATAACAAAAAAGCCGGTAATTCAATTGTCAGCTTTAGCTAAATCATTACCGAACATGACAGGATATGAGACATGATTTACATACAGTAAACCATTGCATATCCATTATATTTTTATATATCCTTCACTAATAATGTTAGTAGTGTGTGTGTGCAAAATTTCGGAGCTCTAGGTGTTAAATTAAAGGGATAATTCACGGAAAAAACTGGCGTGGGAGCTCCCACGCAATTTTCTCAGCCAGAGTGGGAAAGTCAGTGACTGAGGGCAGATATAAATAGCCTAAAAGAGGGACCATGGTTATTGCCCCCCCCCAGCTAAAACCATGTGTTATGTACCACATGTACCGATTATAATGAATGGTGCTATTCACATGTCTGTTTTTTCACGTACCATGTGTCCATGCAAAACTCAAGGAGACACACAGAAGAAGGAAGGTCCGAAACGCGTGTCGGGGCGGACGCACTGGGCACCGGTCCACACTCATTACCCCGTAAACTGCCGGTAAATATTATCAACCACTGCCAATGCCAACTACCATGCTGGGCTGGGACACAAACGTTGGATTGTTTTGTTTTTGCATACTGTGCAGTTACTAAGCTAACTCACTATTAGTGAGGCCTCGCATTATTTATGACGTAGCACCCACTGGCTAGGTAGTAAGGATTGTGGGTATATTGGCATTACAGAGAAGTAAGATCTGGCATTATTAGGAGGTTTCGGTGGAAGGGAGAGATACCCATTATAACTATGTGACTATTTTTATCCCATGTATATGGTACCGGGCCCCGGCGTGGCCATTTTGTTTGCATTTCATATGTGTGATCAATTATGTGTATGTACCTTTCGTATCCCCATACACTGTATTTTATCAATAAAGTTTTTTGTATTTTTCTATACTTAATAAGTGACCTCAGTATCATCTTTGTCTAATATGCTGTTATTACAGCAGATCCAGCAGAACCAGCGGCAGCAGATGCAGCTTCTGGCAACAATCCAGTGCAGGACAAGCGCCCCAACCCCAAATCCAGCTGATGAAGGCCGTAAGACAGGCTTTGTAGAAAATGACTCCCAGGTATGATGTTGAGGCGTTCCTGACAGTGTTTTAAAGGGTCGACGAGAGGGAGAAACTCCCGCCAGAGCAGTGGGCAGAGGTACTGGCGCCATACTTGATAGGAGAACCCTAGAAAGCATACTATGATTTAGCTTTGCAGGACGCCAAAGAGTATGACAAGCTAAAAACTGAGATTCTTGAACACTTAGGGGTGACAATGACTCTCAGGGCACAGCATGTTCACCTTTGGGCGTATCACTGTGACAAACCACCGTGCTTCCAAATGTTTGACCTGTTGCACCTGGTCCAGAAGTGGCTATAGCCAGAGTCCTCTTCGCCTGCTCTGTTGGTAGAACGGGTGGTGATTGACCGGTTTGTGTACTCTCTGCCGAGGCCCTCACAGACTTGGGTTGCCCAGGGTGATCCCTGGAATGCCGATGCACTGGTCAGACTGGTCGAGAGATACCAGGGGGTATGAAGGTTCCGTGGGAAGGCAGTCTACTCCATACTGGGTGTACCAACAGGGGGCAGAGGCCCAAAAGGGGTGGGGCATCCAAGGCACAAAGAGGTGGGGGAGGTGGTGCCCATGGTCCCTATGGGTGATATTGTTTCCTGGAGGTGCCATGACCCAGGCCATATCCGCCCATTGTCCACTGAACCCTGAGCAGATGAACTTCAGCATAGGACGCTGATGTTCATATTATGCATATCCAGTCTGCAGTGTAAACTGTTCACTCAGCGAGGGGCCTCATGTATGTTCTGTGAAGGTGAACGGTCGGGAGGTAATGGCACTGCTAGACTCCAGGAGTGTATTGACGCTTGTGAGAGCCACCCTTCTGCTACAACTGATCGTGAGGAAAAAGTCTGCGTGTGGTGCATCCAAGAGGATGCTAAGGATTACCCTATGGAAAGAGTGGACATTGAAATGGCTCACGGTACTAAGTCCCATGAGGTCGGCGCCTTTCGGGACTTGTTACACCCTATTAATATAGGCCAGGACTTTTGTTTATTTTGGGATGTCAGACAGATAGGCAGACAGTTGATAATACAAGCAACACTTTTACGAAGATGGGTGCAAAACCTCCAAGGTTATTACCAAAAACATCTTACACCATTTCCAACATTGAGCGTAATAGTACCCCGATGTCAGAGTCCTTCTTTTTGGTGTGGGCTCCGGCGCTGAGCCCTCCCCTTTTCTGGCACATGTGTTGTGAATTCCGCTCTTGGGCTCCCTCTGGTGGTTGTAAGTGGCACTTTTGTGAGTTCTGCTCTTGGGCTCCCTCTTGTGGTTTCTAGTGGTATGGCTGCTCCTTGGAGTTAGCTGTCATCAGCTGCCTCCACTTATCGTCTCTTCTGCTCGGCTATTTAAGTCTGGCTCTATCTTCAGCCAGTGCCACTTGTAAATGGTTCCTGGTTGGATTCACATCTCTTTGGAGTTCCCTGTTATCCTGACCAGTTCAGCTAAGCTAAGTTTTTGCTTGCCCTTTTCTGTCCATAGATTGTGGACTTATCCATTCTGTGCTTTCTATGTTTGTCCAGCTTATCAGTGTGAATTAATTCTGTCTTGCTGGAAGCTCTGGGAGGCAGATTTGCCCTCCACACCTTTAGTCAAGTGTGGAGATTTTTTGTAAACTCTGCGTGGATTTTTGTAGTGTTTTATACTGACCGCACAGTATTCCATCCCGTCCTATCTATTTAGTTAGAATGGCCTCCTGTGCTCATCTTGGTTTCATTCTGTGTGTGTATTTTCCCTCTCCACTCACAGTCATTATTTGTGGGGGGCTAATCTATCCTTTGGGAATTTTCTCTGAGGCAAGATAGCTTTCCTGCTTCTATCTTTAGGGGTAGTTAGCTCTTAGGCTGTGACGAGATGCCTATGGAGAGTTAGGAGCATTCAACGGCTACTTCTAGTGTTGTGTTGAGCTTAGGGACTGTGGTCAGTACAGTTACCACTTCCTTCAGAGCTCGTTCCATGTTGCTCCTAGACCACCGTATCATAACAGTACAAGTGGCCAAATATGAATTAAATGCATCTCAAAAGAAGGAAAAGAAAGTTCTGAACCATTTTTTTTTCCTGTGCTCTAGTTTGTCTTTTTTTTTTTTTCTTTTCCTCTTGATATCTGGGTGATTCAGGATATATGCTTTGGCATGGATGTTCAGGGTTTGTTTTCTCGTGTGGATCAACTTGCTGCAAGAGTACAGAGTATCCAGGACTATGTTGTCCAGACTCCGGCTTTAGAGCCCAGAATTCCTACTCCTGATTTGTTTTTTGGGGACAGATTGAAGTTTTTGAACTTTAAAAATAACTGCAAATAGTTTTTTGCTTTGAAACCCCGTTCTTCTGGTGATCCCATTCAGCAAGTAAAAATCATCATATCCTTGCTGCGTGGTGACCCTCAAGACTGGGCTTTTTCTCTTAAAACAGGGAATCCGGCATTATTGAATGTAGATGCATTTTTTCACGCGCTCGGATTATTGTATGACGAAACCTAATTCTGTGGATCATGCGGAAAAAAACCCTGTTGGCCTTGTGTCAAGGTCCGGAAGCTGCATAGTTATACTGCCAGAAATTTAGAAAATGGTCTGTGCTCACTAAATGGAATGAAGAGGCTCTGGCTGCTATTTTCAGAAAAGGTCTTTCTGAAACCCTTAAAGATGTTATGGTGGGCTTTCCTACGCCTGCCGGTTTGAGCGAATCTATGTCTCTAGCCATTCAGATTGATCGGCGTCTGCGCGAGCGCAAAGCTGTGCACCATATGGCAGTATCCTCTGAGCAGAGTCCTGAACCTATGCAATGTGATAGGATTTTGACTAGAATAGAACGGCAGGAATTCAGACGTCAGAATAGGCTGTGTTTTTACTGTGGTGATTCGGCTCATGTTATCTCTGTTTGCCCTAAGCGTACTGAGAGAGTCGCTAGGTCTGTTACCATTAGTACTATACAGCCTAAATTTCTCTTATCTGTGACCCTGATTTGCTCATTGTCATCCTTTTCTGTCATGGCATTTGTGGATTCAGGCGCTGCCCTGAACTTAATGGACTTAGAATTCGCCAGGCGCTGTGGTTTTTCCTTGCAGCCTTTGCAGAGCCCTATTCCTTTGAGGGGCATTGATGCTACACCCTTGGCTAAGGATAAACCTCAGTACTGGACACAGATGACTATGTACATGGCTCCTGCACATCAGGAAGATTGCCGTTTTCTGGTGTTGCATAACCTGCATGATGTTGTTGTACTGGGATTTCCATGGTTACAGGAACATAATCCGGTGCTGGATTGGAAAACTATGTCGGTGACTAGTTGGGGTTGTCGAGGAGTACATAGTGACGTTCCTTTGATGTCATTTTCCTCTTCCCCTTTTTCTGAGGTCCCTGAGTTTTTGTCGGATTTCCAGGATGAATTTGATGAGCCCAAATCCAGTTCCCTTCCTCCGCACATGGACTGTGATTGTGCTATTAACTTGATTCCTGGTTGTAAGTTCCCTAAGGGCCGACTTTTCAATCTGTCTGTGCCAGAGCATGCCGCCATGCGGAGCTTTGTTAAGGAATCTTTGGAGAAATGGCATATTCGGCCCTCTTCGTCACCATTGGGAGCGGGTTTCTTTTTTGTTGCTAAGAAGGATGGCTCCTTGAGACCCTGTATAGATTATCGTCTTCTTAATAAGATCACGGTCAAATTCCAATACCCCTTGCCTTTGCTTACTGATTTGTTTGCTCAGATTAAGGGGGCTAGTTGGTTTACTAAGATTGACCTCCGAGGGGCATATAATCTTGTTCGTATTAAACAGGGTGACGAATGGAAAACTGCATTTAATACGCCCGAAGGCCATTTTGAATACCTTGTGATGCCATTTGGGCTCTCTAATGCTCCATCTGTGTTCCAGTCTTTCATGCATGATATTTTCCGCAATTATCTTGATAAATTCATGGTCGTATATTTGGATGATATTTTGATTTTTTCCGATGATTGGGAGTCTCATGTGAAGCAGGTCAGGATGGTGTTCCAGATCCTTCGTGATAATGCTTTATTTGTGAAGGGGTCTAAGTGCCTATTCGGAGTTCAGAAGGCCTCTTTTTTGGGTTTTTGTTATGAAACGGTGGTTTAGGAGCAACATGGAACGAGCTCAGAAGGAAGTGGTAACTGTACTGACCGCAGTCCCTAAGCTCAACAAAACACTAGAAGTAGCCGTGGGGTGCTCCTAACTCTCCCTAGGCACCTCGTCACCGCCTAAGAGCTAACTACCCCTAAAGATACAAGTAGGAAAACTATCTTGCCTCAGAGAAAATCCCCAAAGGATAGATTAGCCCCCCACAAATAATGACTGTGGAGAGGGAAAAGACATACACAGAATGAAACCAGGATGAGCACAGGAGGCCAGTCTAACTTGATAGATAGGACAGGATGGAATACTGTGCGGTCAGTATAAAACACTACAAAAATCCACGCAGAGTTTACTAAAAATCTCCACACCTGACTAAAGGTGTGGAGGGTAAATCTGCTTCCCAGAGCTTCCAGCAAGACAGAATTAATTCATACTGATAATGCTGGACAAACATAGAAGCACAGAACGGATAAGTCCACAAACTGTGAACAGAAAAGAGCAAGCAAAAACTTAGCTTTGCTGAACTGGTCAGGATAACAGGGAACTCCAAAGAGATGTGAATCCAACCAGGAACCATTTACAAGTGGCACTGGCTGAAGGACAGAGCCAGGCATAAATAGCCGAGAAGAAAAGACGGTCAGTGGAAGCAGCTGAAGACAGCTAACTCCAAGGAGCAGCCATACCACTAGAAACCACAAGAGGGAGCCCAAGAGCAGAACTCACAAAAGTGCCACTTACAACCACCGGAGGGAGCCCAAAAGCGGAATTCACAACAGTACCCCACCCCTTGAGGAGGGGTCACCGAACCCTCACCAGAGCCCCCAGGCCGATCAGGATGAGCCAAGTGAAAAGCACGAACCAAATTGGTGGCATGGACATTGGAGGTAACAACCCAAGAATTATCCTCCTGACCATAACCCTTCCACTTGACAAGATACTGAAGCCTCCGCCTCGAAAAATGAGAATCCAAAATCTTCTCAACCTCATATTCCAACTCTCCCTCAACCAACACCGGGGCAGGAGGGTCAACCGAGGGAACAACGGGGACCACATATCTCCGCAACAAAGATCTATGGAAAACATTATGAATGGCAAAAGAGGCAGGAAGAGCCAAACGAAAAGACACCGGATTAATAATTTCAGAAATTTTATAAGGACCAATAAACTGAGGCTTAAACTTAGGGGACGAAACCTTCATAGGAACATGACGAGAAGACAACCAAACCAAATACCCCACACGAAGCCGGGGACCAACACACCGACGGCGGTTAGCAAAACATTGAGCCCTTTCCTGAGACAACGTCAAATTGTCCACCACATGAGTCTAAATCCGAAGCAGCCTGTCCACCACGGAGTCAACACCAGGACAATCAGAAGGCTCAACCTGCCCAGAAGAAAAGCGAGGATGAAAACCAAAATTACAAAAGAAAGGTGAAACCAAAGTAGCCGAACTAGCCCGATTATTAAGGGCAAACTCGGCCAACGGCAAGAAAGACACCCAATCATCCTGATCAGCAGACACAAAGCATCTCAAATAGGTCTCCAAGGTCTGATTAGTTCGCTCAGTTTGGCCATTAGTCTGAGGATGAAACGCCGAAGAAAAAGACAAATCAATGCCCATCCTAGCACAAAAGGCCCGCCAAAATCTAGAGACAAACTGAGAACCTCTGTCAGACACAATATTCTCCGGAATGCCATGCAAACGAACCACATGCTGAAAAAACAATGGAACCAGATCTGAGGAGGAAGGCAACTTAGGCAAAGGTACCCGATGGACCATTTTAGAGGACCGGTCACCAACAACCCAGATAACAGACATCTTCTGGGAAACAGGAAGATCCGAAATAAAATCCATGGAAATATGCGTCCAGGGCCTCTCAGGGACCGGCAAAGGCAAAAGCAACCCACTAGCGCGGGAACAGCAAGGCTTGGCCCGGGCGCAAGTCCCACAGGACTGCACAAAAGCACGCACATCACGCGACAAGGAAGGCCAACAAAAGGACCTAGCAACCAAATCTCTGGTACCAAAAATCCCAGGATGACCAGCCAACACTGAACAATGAACCTCAGAAATCTCCTTACTCATCCATCTATCAGGAACAAACAGCTTCCCCACAGGACAGCGGTCAGGCCTATCAGCCTGAAATTCCTGAAGCACCCGTCGCAAATCAGGGGAGATGGCAGAAAGAATCACCCCTTCCTTAAGAATGCCAACCGGCTCAAGGACTCCAGGAGAATCAGGCGAAAAACTCCTAGAGAGGGCATCAGCCTTAACATTCTTAGATCCCGGAAGATATGAGACCACAAAATCAAAACGGGAGAAAAACAGAGACCATCGAGCCTGTCTAGGATTCAGCCGCTTGGCCGACTCGAGGTAAACCAGATTCTTATGATCAGTCAAGACCACAACGCGGTGCTTAGCTCCCTCAAGCCAATGTCGCCACTCCTCAAACACCCACTTCATAGCCAACAACTCCCGATTGCCGACATCATAATTGCATTCCGCAGGCAAAAACTTTCTGGAAAAAAAGGCACACGGTTTCATCAAAGAACCATCAGACTCCCTCTGAGACAAAACGGCCCCTGCCCCAATCTCAGAAGCGTCGACCTCAACTTGAAAAGGAAGAGAAACATCCGGCTGACGCATCACAGGGGCAGAAGTAAATCGGCGTTTAAGCTCCTGAAAGGCCTCAACAGCCGCAGAGGACCAATTCATCACATCAGCGCCTTTCTTCGTCAAATCAGTAAGGGGCTTAACCACACTGGAAAAGTTGGCAATGAAACGGCGATAGAAATTAGCAAAGCCCAAAATTTTTTGAAGGCCCTTCACAGATGTGGGTTGAATCCAGTCATGAATAGCTTGAACCTTAACAGGATCCATTTCTATAGACGAGGGAGAAAAAATAAAACCCAAAAAAGAGACCTTCTGAACTCCGAATAGGCACTTAGACCCCTTCACAAACAAAGCATTATCACAAAGGATCTGGAACACCATCCTGACCTGCTTCACATGAGACTCCCAATCATCTGAAAAAATCAAAATATCATCCAAATATATGACCATGAATTTATCAAGATAATTGCGGAAAATATCATGCATGAAAGACTGGAACACAGATGGAGCATTAGAGAGCCCAAATGGCATCACAAGGCATTCAAAATGGCCTTCGGGCGTATTAAATGCAGTTTTCCATTCGTCACCCTGTTTAATATGAACAAGATCATATGCCCCTCGGAGGTCAATCTTAGTAAACCAACTAGCCCCCTTAATCTGAGCAAACAAATCAGTAAGCAGAGGCAAGGGGTATTGGAATTTGACCGTGATCTTATTAAGAAGACGATAATCTATACAGGGTCTCAAGGAGCCATCCTTCTTAGCAACAAAAAAGAAACCCGCTCCCAATGGTGACGAAGAGGGCCGAATATGCCCTTTCTCCAAAGACTCCTTAACATAACTCCGCATGGCGGCATGCTCTGGCACAGACAGATTGAAAAGTCGGCCCTTAGGGAACTTGCAACCAGGAATCAAGTTAATAGCACAATCACAGTCCCTGTGTGGTGGAAGGGAACTGGACTTGGGCTCATCAAATACATCCTGGAAATCCGACAAAAACTCAGGGACCTCAGAAGAGGGGGAAGAGGAAATTGACATCAAAGGAACGTCACTATGTACCCCTTGACAACCCCAACTAGTTACAGTCATAGTTTTCCAATCCAGCATCGGATTATGTTCCTGTAACCATGGAAAACCCAGTACAACAACATCATGCAGGTTATGCAACACCAGAAAACGGCAATCTTCCTGATGTGCTGGGGCCGTGTACATAGTCATCTGCGTCCAGTACTGAGGTTTATCCTTGGCCAAGGGTGTAGCATCAATACCCCTCAAAGGAATAGGGCTCTGCAAAGGCTGCAAGGAAAAACCACAGCGCCTGGCGAATTCTAAGTCCATTAAGTTCAGGGCAGCACCTGAATCCACAAATGCCATGACAGAAAAGGACGACAATGAGCAAATCAGGGTCACAGATAAGAGAAATTTAGGCTGTATAGTAGTAATGGTAACAGACCTAGCGACTCTCTCAGTACGCTTAGGGCAATCAGAGATAATATGAGTAGAATCACCACAGTAAAAACACAGCCTATTCTGACGTCTGAATTCCTGCCGTTCTGTTCTAGTCAAAATCCTATCACATTGCATAGGTTCAGGACTCTGCTCCGAGGACACTGCCATATGGTGCACAACTTTGCGCTCGCGCAGACGCCGATCAATCTGAATAGCTAGAGACATAGATTCGCTCAACCCGGCAGGCGTAGGAAAGCCCACCATAACATCCTTAAGGGCTTCAGAAAGACCTTTTCTGAAAATAGCAGCCAGAGCCTCCTCATTCCATTTAGTGAGCACAGACCATTTTCTAAATTTCTGGCAGTATAATTCTGCCGCTTCCTGACCTTGACACAAGGCCAACAGGGTTTTTTCTGCATGATCCACAGAATTAGGTTCGTCATACAATAATCAGAGCGCTTGAAAAAATGCGTCTACATTCAATAATGCCGGATCCCCTGTTTCAAGAGAAGAGGCCCAGTCTTGAGGGTCACCACGCAGCAAGGATATGATGATTTTTACTTGCTGAATGGGATCACCTGAAGAACGGGGTTTCAAAGCAAAAACAATTTGCAGTTATTTTTAAAGTTCAAAAACTTGGATCTGTCCCCAAAAAACAAATCAGGAGTAGGAATTCTAGGCTCTAAAGCCGGAGTCTGGACAACGTAGTCCTGGATACTCTGTACTCTTGCAGTAAGTTGATCCACACGAGAAAACAAACCCTGAACATCCATGCCAGAGCATATATCCTGAACCACCCAGATATCAAGAGGAAAAAAAAGACAAACCAGAGCACAGAAAAAAAAATGGTTCAGAACTTTCTTTTCCTTTTTTTGAGATGCATTTAATTCATTTTTGGCCTCTTGTACTGTTATGAAACGGTGGTTTAGGAGCAACATGGAACGAGCTCAGAAGGAAGTGGTATCTGTACTGACCGCAGTCCCTAAGCTCAACACAAAACTAGAAGTAGCTGTGGGGTGCTCCTAACTCTCCCTAGGCACCTCGTCACCGCCTAAGAGCTAACTACCCCTAAAGATAGAAGCAGGAAAACTATCTTGCCTCAGAGAAAATCCCCAAAGGGTAGATTAGCCCCCCACAAATAATGACTGTGAGTGGAGAGGGAAAAGACATACACAGAATGAAACCAGGATGAGCACAGGAGGCCAGTCTAACTTGATAGATAGGACAGGATGGAATACTGTGCGGTCAGTATAAAACACTACAAAAATCCACGCAGAGTTTACTAAAAATCTCCACACCTGACTAAAGGTGTGGAGGGTAAATCTGCTTCCCAGAGCTTCCAGCAAGACAGAATTAATTCATACTGATAACGCTGGACAAACATAGAAGCACAGAACGGATAAGTCCACAAACTGTGAACAGAAAAGAGCAAGCAAAAACTTAGCTTTGCTGAACTGGTCAGGATAACAGGGAACTCCAAAGAGATGTGAATCCAACCAGGAACCATTTACAAGTGGCACTGGCTGAAGGACAGAGCCAGGCATAAATAGCCGAGAAGAAAAGACGGTCAGTGGAAGCAGCTGAAGACAGCTAACTCCAAGGAGCAGCCATACCACTAGAAACCACAAGAGGGGGCGTGGCCTGAACGTCCATGTGAGCGGACGTGTGACAGAGCGCTCCCGCTGCCAACGCTAAATTTATCCTTATAAGCCGCGGCTGAGCGGCGATTCAAAGCGCTTACCGGCTGCAGGAGAGTCCCGGGAGTGCGGCGGTGAATAGAGGCGGCCCCGAGGTCAACAAATATGACCAGGAGGAGGCAAAGAGATGCAGGAGCCGGCGAGGCTGGGACCAGCCAAGATGGCGCCGACGCCAGGGAGAAGGCGGAGAAGGACAACGCGGCATGCCAGAAGAGAATGGCGGCGGCGGCAAAGCTCCAGCAGTTTGCTAGAGTGGAGGCCGCAGGGAACACAGGAAAAGCAGAGGAGGACGCCGGAGCAGACACAGACACAGAAGGAGAGGAGGAAAGCCCAGCAGAGGAGCAGGAGGTACAACAGGGGAGCAGGGATGGTGACATGGCGGTGGTAGTAGGGGGATCTGAAGATAAGGAGTCAGGAGCAGAGCCCACCCTTAGAGATGTTTTTGCACTGGTATCATCATGCAAACAATCCCTGACCCAGCAGCTACAGGAGGTCAAGGGGGATACAGCCCAGATAAATGCAGCCCTGCAAAAGATTGACAAACGTGTGGGGGCTGTGGAGGAAAGAGTGAGCACTGCAGAAGATCATATAGTGCAGCTGCAGAAAGCGGAGAGGAAGTTTACTCAGGCAATATCGGAGCTGGCTGTAAAAAATGAGGATCTGGAGAATAGGTCCAGAAGAAATAACATTCGTATAGTGGGTGTCCCTGAAAAAACTGAGGGGAGGAATCCCACGGAGTATATTGAAAGCTGGCTCCTTGAGACTTTTGGTGATGCAGTACTGACAAAAGTATTCGCGGTAGAAAGAGCCCACAGGGGCTGTCCCCTGTCCCTGGAGCAAGTCCCCGTACCATGCTTGCCAAAATCCTAAACTACAGAGACAGAGACATTATCCTGAGGAAGGCCAGAGACATGACGGATCTGACAATTGGAGGTCAAAGAATTGCTATTTATCCTGACTATTCCGCCCTGGTACAGAAACAACGGATGATGTTCACGGGTATCAAGAGACGGCTGAGAGAACTGGGAGTGCAATACTCCATGATGTTTCCGGCACGACTGAGAGTGGTAGCGTTGGATAAGATTCATTTTTTCCAGACGCCGGAGGACGCTACCCAGTGGATAGATCTTAACGCTAAAAAGCTTAAAGGGAAAGGAGATTGAAAATGTGGGGTGGGTTAGTCGGGAGGTATTTTAATTCTTTCAAAAAGGGGAAAAAGAGATGGACTGACAGTACATTGGTAATTGAAATGTGAAGGTTGGAGGGTGGAGCTGGGTATTACTCAGGGAACGCACTGGGAGTGCTGATGCGGCGGAGAAGTACGAGGGAGGAAGGGTGTGCAGCGTACTAAAAGTTTATTTAGTTTCTTGTAGTTGTAATGTAATACAGGTTGAATTATATTGTTCTTCTAAGAATTGCGCCGACTTCTGTTATAAACGGTAGCGGGAGGCGGAAGGAGAAGGTTACGTTAACAAGAGTGTTCGCAATGGGTGATGGTGCCCCACTCTTGATAAGAGGCAGAATGTATAGTATTGGGGGGTGTGGGGGAGGGGGGGGAGGGGTAAGGGTGGGGAGGGAAGTTAGACAGCTCAGAACTGGGAGTAAAGACATAACTAAAGATGATGAGTCACATAATAGGGGACCGCTTTAAGATATTGAGTTGGAATGTGAGAGGTCTGGCGGATAAGTCTAGGAGAGCTGCGAGCTTGCAGTATGCGAAGGATCAACGGGCTTCTATGATATGCCTGCTAGAGACGCACTTGATACAGGAGAAAGTGGACGTACTGAATAGACGTTGGATACAGAAAGGGTATCATTCTACCTTTTCGACGTACTCAAGAGGTGTGTCAGTGTTGGTGCCGGTGGGAGTGCAGTATGAAGAGGTGAAAGTATGCGTGGATGCTGAGGGTCAGTATGTGGTGATACAATGTATATTGTATGGAGTGAGATTGTGTGTTGCGGCAATGTATATTCCACCTCCATATTCAAGTAAGAAGATCAGGGAGGTGTTGGAGAAGGTGGAACGATGGGAACCACTACCACTCTTAATTATTGGGGATTTGAACAATATCTGTGATGACTTTTGGGATAAAAATAAGAACACCCAGAACAGGTCGGAGGGGCACACTACAACATTTGGTACCTATGTCCGTGAAATAGGCATGATTGATCTATGGAGAGTTAGACATGTTGGGGAGAGAGGGTACTCGTGCTACTCGCCGGCTCATGCTGCGCTATCCAGAATTGATATGGCGTTGGGTAACCGCCTGTTAGACACAATGGTGGGGGAGGTGCGTTATCTGCCGAGGGCCCTTTCGGATCACAGTCCAATTGAGGTGGAGGTTAGGTTGTTGGGGACACGGACCGCAAGCGGGAGAGAATGGAAGATCCATCCTAACTGGTTACAGAGTATTGACTTGGATGGTATAGGGAAGGAGGTGACGGAATTCTTTGCTTTAAATGATGGGAGTACAGATGCTCTAACTGCTTGGGATGCAATGAAAGCGTACCTGAGAGGGCTACTATTTAGAGACATTAGTAGGTGTAAGAGGAGGATAAGGGAGGCGGAGAGAGTGGCGATGGAGAAGCTGAAAGCCGCAGAGGACGACATGGTAGTGATGGGGACTTCCGAGGCAGAGAAAAGGTTGAGAATAGCGCAAAATTGTATGGAAAAGATTCTGCTGGGAAAAGCTGAGAGGAAGCGGGAGTTCCAGAGGGTGACTTATTTTCAGGAGGGAGAAACAGTGGGACACATGCTATCGGTGGTAGCCGCGGCTCAGCGTAGTACCTCGTATGTACACTCGTTGGTTTCAGATGGGGGGAGCAGGGTATCTGAAACACCTGAAATTATAAAGGTCTTTGCGGACTTTTACGCGGACTTATATTCCTCCAGGGTCAATGAGTCAGCCGGAGATACGGAGACTTTCCTTGAGAGTCTGGGTCTTCCGAAATTGAGTGAGGAGGATAGGGTGAGCCTCGATGCCCCTATCACCGAGGAGGAACTGAGTCGGGCGCTGAAGTCTATGGCCAATGGGAAGGCACCTGGGGTTGATGGGTTACCAGCCGAAATCTATAAAAGTTTGGAGGAAGTGCTGATTCCCAGATTAAAGTTAGTACTGGAGGAAGCTGGATGCCAAGGGTATCTCCCAGCATCTATGAGGGAGGCTATTATAGTGGTTATTCCGAAGGAGGATAAGGATCTGGGGAAGCCTGAGTCATATCGGCCAATCTCTCTGTTAACCATCGATGTTAAACTCTTGGCCAAGGTGTTAGCTTCCCGTTTGTCCAGCGTCATTGCTAACCTTGTACATTCGGATCAGTCTGGTTTTATGCCTGACAGGTCTACAGCGGTTAATCTGCGGAGGCTGCATATGAATCTGCAGCTGAAGTCTGACAACTGTGGCCGAAGGATTATTGCATCCTTGGATGCCCATAAGGCGTTTGACAGTGTGGAGTGGGGATATCTCTGGCGGGTGTTGAAGTGTATGGGTATTGGTCCGCAATTTGTGGCGTGGACTCAACTGTTATATTCACTACCAACAGCTAGAATTAGAGTGAATGGGGAACTTTCTCAGCCTATAAAGTTGGCCAGAGGTACGAGGCAGGGTTGCCCACTGTCGCCCCTTCTGTTTGCCTTAGCTGTGGAGCCACTGGCCGCCAAGATCCGACAATCGGATGAGGTCCCTGGGTTCAGATATGGGAGTGTTGAGGAGAAGATTGCGTTATATGCAGATGACATCTTACTGTTCCTGGCGGACCCGGATGAAGCCTTGAATGGGGCTATCGAGATCATTGGGAAATTTGGAGCCTTGTCGGGATTAAGGATAAATTGGGATAAATCGGTCCTCTTTGAGGTGGATGGGGTGGAGGAGAGCAGAAGTGAGCCATTGGGAGAGGGGCGGATTAAGGTGGCATCCCTTTTCAAATACCTGGGAATATGGATCTCGATGCCAGTTACAGAGTTTTTGTATAGGAATTTGTCTCCTCTCATGGGCGCCCTTAAAGCAAAAGTGGATGCGTGGAATAAATTGCACCTATCGGTGGTGGGTAGGGTTAATCTCATTAAAATGGTTCTGATGCCCAAATTACTTTACGTCCTACATAACGCGCCAGTTTGGATTCCACGTAGGAAGTTCCGGCAGATTAATGCTCTTTTTAGAAGCCTGATATGGGGGAGGCAGTACCCACGTATTCGCCTGGAGACGCTTCAGCGACCCAAGGAAGATGGAGGATTGGCTTTACCCAATCCTGAGTTATATTTTCTTGCAGCCCAGAGCCAGCATTTGAAGGGCTGGGCGCGGGAGGCGTCTACCAGTGCGGTACAACACTTGATGGAGAGGGTGACAAACCGACGACCGGTGGCGCAGTGTCTGGAGGATGGCTCCTTGGGAGTGTTGGGGAAATTATACCCAACTATGTTTTTGATACATAAATTATGGACCAGACTGCGACAGATTCGGGGGGTTACGGAGCTGACTAAATTTACACCGATATGGCTTAATAATAATTTGGTTGAGTTTGCGGCTCTTGGAGTGCTGGCGGAGTGGCAGGCCAAAGGAATTCACTTGGTGGCTCAGATAACTCAACAACGAGGATTAAAGTCCTTTTCGCAGTTGCAGGGGGAGTTTGGATTGAGACCGACTGGGGAGTATCAATATGCTCAGATGAAACATGCCTTTAAAGCTCAAAACAAGGGCGGTGGTATTGAGATCCAGGAGGACATAGTTCTGGAATACGTGTGTGGGGAAGGGTCCACAAGGGGAGTCATTACCACCCTTTATAAGGACCTTCTACATGCATATTTGCTAGACTTCCCTCTAAAAGCGAGAGCGAAATGGGAAAGAGAGTTAGGCCCAATGGAGGATGAAACCTGGGAGTCGGTGTTGGAGTGGGTTCCAAGAGTGTCACTGAGCGAGCCGTATAGACTATCGCAGCTGTACATCTTGCACAGAGTCTATAAATCACCGGAAGTGTTGTACAGAGCGGGGTTGCGTGCTGACTCGGAATGCCCGAGATGTAAGACTGAGAATGCAGGAATATACCACATGATGTGGACATGTCCAAGACTGGTTGCTTTCTAGTTGGTGGTAATGAGCCGTGTGGAAGGGGCGTATAAATGCAGAGTGTCGAGAGATCCGATAGTGTGTTTACTGGGACATGTAGAGGAAATTAGAGTGGATAACACCTGGAAGATAGCAATAGCTAGGCTATTATATATGGCAAGGAAGGTAATAGCAAGGAACTGGATCAAGGAGGAGCCGCCTACAAGGGGTGAATTCCTGAAATATGTTAAACATGGTCTCAATTTGGAAAAGGGGGTCTACAAAAGACGTGGGAAAATAGAAACGTTTGACAAAATGTGGTCTCCGTGGCTCGAGCTGGGATGAGTAGTTATGGGAAATGGGAGGATGAGGGCCTCTGAAAGGTAGAGAGTGCTAAAGGAACAAGCGGACATAAGTGAGTCAAATGGCTCAAAGAGCCATCAATACTGGTAACAAAAGTATAACTGGGTATGAGCTGTCAGGGGAGGGGGAGGTTTGGGTTTTGTTGGGATTGTTGGGGGTTTAGAAAATGTTAAAACTTTGTAATATACTGGAAAATGCATAAATTGTATTGTTCATATTCGCTTTCAATAAAAATCTATTTTAAAAAGAAACCACAAGAGGGAGCCCAAGAGCAGAACTCACAAAAGTGCCACTTACAACCACCGGAGGGAGCCCAAGAGCGGAATTCACAACAGGTTTTATTTTTTCTCCCTCGTCTATAGAAATGGATCCTGTTAAGGTCCAAGCTATTCATGACTGGATCCAACCCACATCTGTGAAGGGTCTTCAAAAATATTTGGGCTTTGCTAATTTCTATCGCCAACTTTTCCAGTGTGGTTAAGCCCCTTACTGATTTGACGAAGAAAGGCGCTGATGTGAAGAATTGGTCCTCTGAGGCTGTTGAGGCCTTTCGGGAGCTTAAACGCCGATTTACTTCTGCCCCTGTGTTGCGTCAACTGGATGTTTCTCTTCCTTTTCAGGTTGAGGTCGACGCTTCTGAGATTGGGGCAGGGGCCTTTTTGTCTCAGAGGGAGTCTGATGGTTCTTTGATGAAACCGTGTGCTTTTTTTTCCAGAAAGTTTTCGCCTGCGGAATGCAATTATGATGTCGGCAATCGGGAGTTGTTGGCTATGAAGTGGGCGTTTGAGGAGTGGCGACATTGACTTGAGGGAGCTAAACACCGTGTTGTGGTCCTGACCGATCATAAGAATCTGATTTACCTCGAGTCGGCCGAGCGGCTGAATCCTAGACAGGCTCGATGGTCTCTGTTTTTCTCCCGTTTTGATTTTGTGGTCTCGTATCTTCCGGGATCTAAGAATGTTAAGGCTGATGCCCTCTCTAGGAGTTTTTCGCCTGATTCTCCTGGAGTCCTTGAGCCGGTTGGCATTCTTAAGGAGGGGGTGATTCTTTCTGCTATCTCCCCTGATTTGCGGCGGGTGCTTCAGGAATTTCAGGCTGATAGGCCTGACCGCTGTCCAGTGGGGAAGCTGTTTGTTCCTGATAGATGGACAAGTAAGGTAATTTCTGAGGTTCATTGTTCAGTGTTGGCTGGGCATCCTGGGATTTTTGGTACCAGAGATTTGGTTGCTAGGTCCTTTTGGTGGCCTTCCTTGTTGCACGATGTGCGTGCTTTTGTGCAGTCCTGTGGGACTTGCGCCCGGGCCAAGCCTTGCTTTTTCCGCGCTAGTGGGTTGCTTTTGCCTTTGCCGGTCCCTGAGAGGCCCTGGATGCATATTTCCATGGATTTTATTTCGGATCTTCCTGTTTCCCAGAAGATGTCTGTTATCTGGGTTGTTTGTGACCGGTTCTCTAAAATGGTCCATCTGGTACCTTTGCCTAAGTTGCCTTCCTCCTCAGATCTGGTTCCATTATTTTTTCAGCATGTGGTTCGTTTGCATGGCATTCCGGAGAATATTGTGTCTGACAGAGGTTCTCAGTTTGCCTCTAGATTTTGGCGGGCCTTTTGTGCTAGGATTGGCATTGAATTGTCTTTTTCTTCGGCGTTTCATCCTCAGACTAATGGCCAAACTGAGTGAACTAATCAGACCTTGGAGACCTATTTGAGATGCTTTGTGTCTGCTGATCAGGATGATTGGGTGTCTTTCTTGCCGTTGGCCGAGTTTGCCCTTAATAATCGGGCTAGTTCGGCTACTTTGGTTTCACCTTTCTTTTGTAATTTTGGTTTTCATCCTCGTTTTTCTTCTGGGCAGGTTGAGCCTTCTGATTGTCCTGGTGTTGATTCTGTGGTGGACAGGCTGCGGCAGATTTGGACTCATGTGGTGGACAATTTGACGTTGTTGTCTCAGGAAAGGGCTCAACGTTTTGCCAAACGCCGTCTGTGTGTTGGTCCCCGGCTTCGGGTGGGGGATTTGGTTTGGTTGTCTTCTCGTCATGTTCCTATGAAGGTTTCTTCTCCTAAGTTTAAGCCTCGGTTTATTGGTCCTTATAAAATTTCTGAAATTATTAATCCAGTGTCTTTTCGTTTGGCTCTTCCTGCCTCTTTTGCCATTCATAATGTTTTCCATAGATCTTTGTTGCGGAGATATGTGGTGCCCGTTGTTCCCTCGGTTGACCCTCCTGCCCCGGTGTTGGTTGAGGGAGAGTTGGAATATGAGGTTGAGAAGATTTTGGATTCTCGTTTTTCGAGGCGGAGGCTTCAGTATCTTGTCAAGTGGAATGGTTATGGCCAGGAGGATAATTCTTGGGTTGTTGCCTCCGATGTCCATGCCACCGATTTGGTTCGTGCTTTTCACTTGGCTCGTCCTGATCGGCCTGGGGGCTCTGGTGAGGGTTCGGTGACCCCTCCTCAAGGGGGGGGGTACTGTTGTGAATTCCGCTCTTGGGCTCCCTCCGGTGGTTGTAAGTGGCACTTTTGTGAGTTCTGCTCTTGGGCTCCCTCTTGTGGTTTCTAGTGGTATGGCTGCTCCTTGGAGTTAGCTGTCATCAGTTGCCTCCACTTATCGTCTCCTCTGCTCGCCTATTTAAGTCTGGCTCTATCTTCAGCCAGTGCCACTTGTAAATGGTTCCTGGTTGGATTCACATCTCTTTGGAGTTCCCTGTTATCCTGACCAGTTCAGCTAAGCTAAGTTTTTGCTTGCCCTTTTCTGTCCATAGATTGTGGACTTATCCATTCTGTGCTTTCTATGTTTGTCCAGCTTATCAGTGTGAATTAGTTCTGTCTTGCTGGAAGTTCTGGGAGGCAGATTTGCCCTCCACACCTTTAGTCAGGTGTGGAGATTTTTTGTAAACTCTGTGTGGATTTTTGTAGTGTTTTATACTGACCACACAGTATTCCATCCTGTCCTATCTATTTAGTTAGACTGGCCTCCTGTGCTCATCCTGGTTTCATTCTGTGTGTGTCTTTTCCCTCTCCACTCACAGTCATTATTTGTGGGGGGCTAATCTATCCTTTGGGGATTTTCTCTGAGGCAAGATAGCTTTCCTGCTTCTATCTTTAGGGGTATTTAGCTCTTAGGCTGTGACGAGATGCCTAGGGAGAGTTAGGAGCATTGCACGGCTACTTCTAGTGTTGTGTTGGGCTTAGGGACTGCGGTCAGTACAGTTACCACTTCCTTCAGAGCTCGTTCCATGTTGCTCCTAGACCACCGTATCATAACACACATGATAGCTGATATATACAGCTGACGTGCCTGTAACAGCTGCAGGTAGAATCGAGATCCACCCGCGGCTGTTAACTAGTTAAATGCCTGTCAATTCATGAAAGCGGAATTTAACTCGCGCTTACCAGAAGCCTGTCGTAAATCCCACCCATCGGTGACCCGTCATGTGATCGCGGGTCACCCATGGATTGGCATGACAACCAGAGGCCTGAAATAGACCTCTATGGTTGTAATTGCCGGAGAGAATATTTCTGCTACACACAGGAAATCTGATCATCGTCTGGGTGTAGCAGAGGTGATTGAAGTATTGCAGCTTCTAGTCTCCCATGGAGGCTATTGAAGCACGCAAAAACTAAAAAAAAGTTTTAAAAAATATAAAAAAATAAAATATATATATAAAAGTTCAAGATCCAAGAAGTATCATTTCTCCTCACGGAGAGTGACATGATAAACATGTCTAGGTGAGGAGACTTAAAGCTGCAATGCTCCTCTGGGAAATATGCAAATTGTCACTTCAGAGAGGAAGAGGACTAGAAATCTAGTGCCACCTATTGGCAGTAGCAATCCTAACAGTCAATGTCGACCCTTTAACGAGCCTTTTCACATGACTTAGCCAAACCAGAATCTCAATTTGCAGACACTGTGTTTTGGGGTACTGCCCCTCGTCAGTGCAAAGTGGAGATCTGGTTTGGCTGATTGAGAGGCGTCTGACCGGGATCCAAGAAGTATCGTTTCTCCTCGCGGAGAGAGACATGATAAACATGTCTAGGTGAGGAGACTTAAAGCCGCAATGCTCTTCATGGTGTACCGCAAAATCAACACATTGGGCAAGTTTCTGTTGTTTTTGTGGCCCCATTGATTTTCAATGAGGTCCGTGTCTGTAAGCCGTGAAAAATATCGAGCAAGCTCAATATTTTTTCACGGCCGTAAATACGTCCCTCACGGCCATACGGCGTACGGCGCTCCTACGATTGTTCGCAGCCCATTTTTGCGGCCCCATACAAATCTTTTGGGGCTGCAAAACCACGGCAATTGTAAAAGAAGCCTAAATAGCATAATGAGGAAAAAAAAATAAAAGCATCAGAATTGTGCATTTTTTGGTTGCCGCTACATTGCCATAAAATGTGATCAAATGATCGTATCTACGTCAAAATGGTGTCAATAAAAACATCAGCTCAGTGTGCGAAAAAGAAGCCACTTAAATAAAAGAGAATCTATACATGTTTGGTGTCTATGAACTTGTAAAGACCTGGAGAATCACAATGTCAGGTCAGTTTTAGCATTTGGTGAACATGGTATAAAAAAAAACAACTGTGGAATTGCACTTTTTTGCAATTTCACTGCACTTGGAATTGTTTTTCCCATTTTCCAGTATACAATACGTTAAAACCAGTGATGTATTTCAAAAATACAACTTGTCCTGCAAAAAACAAGCCCTCACATGGACATATTGACAGAAAAATAAGAAACGTTATGGCTCTGGGAAGAAGGGGAGCAAAAAAAAGCAAAAACGGAAATACCTCTGGGTTAAATACAAAACATGGGGGCAGCACTCCAAAGTCAGATGATAGTTTCTTTGTACAGGGTATAGTCTTCAGTAGAAGATTTTGAATTACCATGGGAACCACAACATAGACTTCAGCCGGGCTGCCATAGAATGAAGCTTACTCATTAGATGTGTGACTGGAATAGGCAGATCTGCTCTCACAAGTGACCGCACTGCATTGAGAAAGGTGAGAGAACATAGCGCCAGTGCACAGGAACCAGACAAATATCATGAGACAGAAGGACCATTCCCTTAGCATCGAACTGCCACAAGAAAAGTGCAAGAAAAAAGGAAAATAGGTAGTATAAGAAAAAAGCACAATGAATTTTAATTGCTGTGTGATCTACCATTGCAGTCAGAGCTATTTTTTGCAATTCACTTATGGTGCTGAAAAGGTTAATTGGTATCTACGATCACAGTCTTCAGTGCTGGAGGGTCGCTGTCAATCACAGCTATTCACAGGTGATCACGATGCCACGGCTTCTGTGCCCCGCACAGTCTCCATCACATTCATCAAGGATGTACAGGGCTCATTAAGGCCCCAGAGGTGGCAGGTTTTTCAGACAAATGATTTCACGTCAGTCTGGCACAAGTGTCATGCTTCATATGGCAACAGACTACTCTTAAATTACAGTGCTCATAGTAGGTTACCTTGTTGCTAGCACAATATAATATTTTTTCAATTTTTAGATTGTGCATGAAGCAGTTGTCCGGTCCAAATTGATAAGTCTGCAGTCACTCTGTGTGACTGAATACTTATGAATCCCCTCAGCACACACTGTGGGCTGCGGGAAATTGCCGCTTGCTGAGAACCAGAGGGTATGTATGAGTTAGGGTATGCGTCCACGTGACGTATTTGCTGCAGATTGGATGCTGCGTACAGCCGCAGCGTCCAATCAGCAGTGTCCAGATGTTACAGCAAAGTGGAGGGGATTTTATGAATCCCATATCCACTATGCGTACAAAGATGCAGGTGGCAAACCTGCATATACGCACATGCGGCGTGTCTTTATAGACTGTAGCATGTCTATCTATCTTGCGGAGACGCACAGTCTCCGCAAGATATATAGCACCGTTCTATGTATAGGATGTGGTGATTCCGCCTGTTCTCAATGAACACAGGCGGAATCACCGTGCGTACAAAAGGGGGCAGCGTTGCGTCCAAAGCGATATCATTTCGGACCGTGGAAACATAGCCTTATGCATACTCCCAGCCAGTGGGTGTGGCCACGCTTCCATACACTTGTATGGAGCAAGTCCACGCTTTCTAGTTGTCTATGCCCATTAGATGGCCGAGTCACTAGACGCTGTGCGGCCTTGATACAAGTGTAGGGAGAGAGGCCACGTCGACTAGACAGAGTGATTGCAGATTTATTGATTTGGACCGGATAACCCCATTAACCCCTTAACGACCGCCAATACGCCTTTTAACGGCGGCAGTTAAGGGTACTTAACCCCTTAAGCCCCGAGGGTGGTTTGCACGTTAATGACCGGGCCAATTTTTACAATTCTGACCACTGTCCCTTTATGAGGTTATAACTCTGGAACGCTTCAACGGATCTTGGCGATTCTGACATTGTTTTCTCGTGACATATTGTACTTCATTTTAGTAGTAACATTTATTCGATATAACTTGCGTTTATTTGTGAAAAAAATGGAAATTTGGCGAAAATTTAGAAAGTTTCGCAATTTTCCAACTTTAAATTTTTATGCCCTTAAATCACAGAGATATCTCACGCAAAATACTTAATAAGTAACATTTCCCACATGTCTACTTTACATCAGCACAATTTTGGAACCAAAATTTTTTTTTGTTAGGGAGTTATAAGGGTTAAAAGTTGACCAGCAATTTCTCATTTTTACAACACCATTTTTTTTTAGGGACCACATCTCATTTGATGTCATTTTGAGGGGTCTATATGATAGAAAATACCCAAGTGTGAGACCATTCTAAAAACTGCACCCCTCAAGGTGCTCAAAACCACATTCAAGAAGTTTATTAACCCTTCAGGGGTTTCACAGGAATTTTTGGAATGTTTAAATAAGAATGAATATTTAACTTTTTTTCACACAAAATTTATTTCAGCTCCAATTTGTTTTATTTTACCAAGGGTAACAGGATAAAATGGATGCCAAACATTGTTGTACAATCTGTACTGAGTACGCTGATAGCCCATATGTGGGAGTAAACCACTGTTTGGGCGCATGGCAGAGCTCGGAAGGGAAGGAGCGCCATTTGACTTTTAAATGCAAAATTGACAGGAATTGAGATGGGACACCATGTTGCATTTGGAGAGCCACTGATGTGCCTAAACATTGAAACCCCCCCACAAGTGACACCATTTTGGAAAGTAGACACCCTAAGGAACTTATCTAGATGTGTGGTGACCACTTTGACCCACCAATTGCTTCACAGAAGTTTATAATGCAGAGCCGTAAAAATAAAAAATCATATTTTTTCACAAAAATGATCTTTTCGCCCCCAATTTTTTATTTTCCCAAGAGTAAGAGAAGAAATTGGACCTCAAAAATTGTTGGCCAATTTGTCCTGAGTACGCTAATACCCCATATATGGGTGTAAACCATTGTTTGGGCGTATGGCAGAGCTCGGAAGGGTAGGAGCGCCATTTGACTTTTCAATGCAAAATTGACTGGAATTGAGATGGGACGCCATGTTGCGTTTGGAGAGCCCCTGATGTGCCTAAACATTGGAACCCCTCACAAGTGACACCATTTTGAAAAGTAGACCCCTTAAGGAACTTATCTAGATGTGTGGTGAGCACTTTGACCCAACAAGTGCTTCACAGAAGTTTATAATGCAGAGCCGTAAAAATAAAAAATCTTATTTTTTCACAAAAATGATCTTTTCGCCCCCAATTTTTTATTTTCCCAAGGGTAAGAGAAGAAATTAGACCACAAAAGTTGTTGTGCAATTTGTCCTGAGTGCGACGATACCCCATATGTGGGGGTAAACCACTTTTTGGGTGCATAGCAGAGCTCGGAAGGGAAGGAGCGCCATTTGACTTTTCAATGCAAAATTGACTGGAATTAAGTTGGGACGCCATGTTGGTTTGGAGAGCCCCTGATGTGCCTAAACATTAAAACCCCCCACAAGTGACACCATTTTGGAAACTAGACCCCATAAGGAACTTATCTAGATGTGTTTTGAGAGCTTTGAACCCCCAAATGTTTCACTACAGTTTATAACGCAGAGCCGTTAAAATAATTTTTTTTTTTTTTCGCAAAAATTATTTTTTAGCCCCCAGTTTTGTATTTTCACAAGGGTAACATAATAAATTGGACCCCAAAAGTTGTTGTCCAATTTGTCCTGAGTACGCTGATACCCCATATGTGGGGGGGAACCACTGTTTGGGCGCATGGCAGAGCTCGGAAGGGAAGGAGCGCCATTTGGAATGCAGACTTAGATGGATTGGTCTGCAGGAGTCACGTTGCATTTGCAGAGCCCCTGATGTACCCAAACAGTACAAACCCCCCACAAGTGACCCCATATTAGAAACTAGACCTCCCAAGGAACTTATCTAGATGTGTTGTGAGAACTTTGAACCCCTAAGTGTTTCACTACAGTTTATAACGCAGAGCCGTGAAAATAAAAATTCTTTTTTTTTTTCACAAAAATGATTTTTTAGCCCCCAGCTTTGTATTTTTACAAGGGTAACAGAATAAATTGGACCCCAAAAGTTGTTGTTCAATTTGTCCTGAGTACGCTGATACCCCGTATGTGGGGGGGAACCACTGTTTGGGCGCATGGCAGAGCTCGGAAGGGAAGGAGCGCCATTTGGAATGCAGACTTAGATGGATTGGTCTGCAGGCGTCACGTTGCATTTGCAGAGCCCCTGATGTACCCAAACAGTAGAAACCACCCACAAGTGACCCCATATTGAAACTAGACCTCCCATGGAACTTATCTAGATGTGTTGTGAAAACTTTGAACCCCCAAGTGTTTCACTACAGTTTACAACGCAGAGCCGTGAAAATAAAAAATCCTTTTTTTTCCCACAAAAATGATTTTTAGCCCCCCAAATTTTTATTTTCCCAAGGATAACAAGAGAACTTGGACCCAAAAAGTTGTTGTCCAATTTGTCTCGAGTACGATGATACCCCATATGTTGGGGTAAACCCCTGTTTGGGCGCACGGGAGAGCTCGGAAGTGAAGGAGCACTGTTTTACTTTTTCAATGCAGAATTGGCTGGAATTGAGATCGGACGCCATGTCGCGTTTGGAGAGCCCCTGATGTGTCTAAACAGTGGAAACCCCCAATTATAACTGAAACCCTAATCCAAACGCACCCCTAACCCTAATCCCAACTGTAACCCTAACCACACACCTAACCCTGACACACCCCTAATTCTAATCCCAACCCTAATCCCAACCGTAAATGTAATACAAACCCTAACCCTAACCCTAGCCCTAACCCTAGCCCTAACCCTAACCCTAATGGGAAAATGGAAATAAATACATTTTTTTTAATTTTATTATTTTTCCCTAAGGCTAGGTTCACATTGCATTAGGGAAATCCGTTTAGCACTAGCGGATTGCGCTAACGCAATGTCTTTTTAGGTGTCGTGTTTAGTGGTCGCGTTAACGTCCCCGCTCTGGAAGATCGGGGATCGGACCTCGGGCGCGCCGCGGACGCTGCAAGCAGCGTCTGAGGCGCGCCACAAAAGAACGGCACCTTGCTAGCGCGAGCCGAAAATGGCACGCTCTAGCGATGCGCTACACCCGAAAATCACATTGCTGTCAATGGTTGTGCTAACGGACCCGTTGCACGGCGTTAATTGTGACATTTTCGCCGTGCAACGCTGTCCGTTAGCGTTAACCCATTAACGCAATGTGAACCTAGCCTAACTAAGGGGGTGATGAAGGGGGGTTTGATTTACTTTTATAGCGAGTTTTTTATATCGGATTTTTATGATTGGCAGCCGTCAGACACTAAAAGACGCTTTTTATAGCAAAAAAGTTTTTGCGTCTCCACATTTTGAGACCTATAATTTTTCCATATTTTGGTCCACAGAGTCATGTGAGGTCTTGTTTTTTGCGGGACGAGTTGACGTTTTTATCGGTTACATTTTCGGACATGTGACAGTTTTTGATCGCTTTTTATTCCGATTTTTTGTGAAGCAGAATGACCAAAAACCAGCTATTCATGAATTTCTTTTGGGGGAGGCGTTTATACCGTTCCGCGTTTGGTAAAATTGATGAAGCAGTTTTATTCTTCGGGTCAGTACGATTACAGCGATACCTCATTTATATCATTTTTTTTATGTTTTGGCGCTTTTATACGATAAAAGCTATTTTATAGAAAAAATAATTATTTTGGCATCGCTTTATTCTCAGGACTATAACTTTTTTATTTTTTTGGTTATGATGCTATATGGCGGCTCGTTTTTTGCGGGACAAGATGACGTTTTCAGAGGTACCATGGTTATTTATATCCGTCTTTTTGATCGCGTGTTATTCCACTTTTTGTTCAGCGTTATGATAATAAAGCGTTGTTTTTTGGCTCGTTTTTTTTTTTTTTTTTTTCTTACGGTGTTCACTGAAGGGGTTAACTAGTGGGCCAGTTTTATAGGTCGGGTCGTTACGGACGCGGCGATACTAAATATGTGTACTTTTATTGTTTTTTTTGTTTTTTTTTTATGTAAAGAAATGTATTTATGGGAATAATATTTTTTTTTTTCTGCTTTATTTAGGAATTTTTTTTTTATTTTTTTTTACAAGTGTGGAAATTTTTTTTTTTACTTTTTCACTTTGTCCCAGGGGGGGACATCACAGATCACCGATCTGACAGTGTGCACAGCACTCTGTTAGATCGGTGATCTGACATACAGCCGGGCAGGATTAGAGCTGCAGCTGCAGCCTGATCCTGACCCGGAAGTGCTCCCTGCAGGACCCGGATGCAGCCCGGCGGCCATTTTGGATCCGGGGACTGCAGGGAGAAGACGCTCGGTACACGGTGAGCACATCACCGTGTACCGATCGTCTCAGGGAAGCCCGCAGGGAGCCCTCTCCCTGCGCGATGCTTCCCTGCACCGCCGGCACACCGCGATCATCTTTGATCGCGGTGTGCCGGGGGTTAATGTGCCGGGAGCGGTCCGTGACCGCTCCTGGCACATAGTGCCGGATGTCAGCTGCGATAGGCAGCTGACACCCGGCCGCGATCGGCCGCGCTCCCCCCGTGAGCGCGGCCGATCGCATATGACGTACTATCCCGTCCATGGGAATTAAGTCCCAGGTCACCTGGACGGGATAGTACGTCATATGGGATTAAGGGGTTAAACCACATCGCTGTTAATTATCCGTGCTGAGGAATAAGGCTATAACGCCCCCCCAGCTGGCACCCGGCTAGGTGCCAGGAGTGGTCACAGACCGCTCTTGGCACTTTGACCCCTGGAATGCTGCAATCGAAATTAATTAATTGCTAGCTAGCGCCCCTTCCCCCCCCCCCCCCCCGTCACTGAAGCTCTGCTCCCAAGCAGCTCATTCACCAGTGGTTTTCAGCTGGGACAGTCACATCTTGGCACCGTCCAGGTTGAAAACTGTATATCCCCCAGACATGGATTACGGCGTGGGACACAACGACGGACAGGTATGGTATATTGTTGTTTTATTTTACTTTTATTACAGGAGATCAAAGCTTTGCTTGGATTAGGAGTAAAAATAAAAATGTTAAACTGTGTTTTGATTTTATTTCAAATAAACGACTTTATTCTTGCTGTGTCTTTATTTTACATTACAACTATAGGATTAGTAATGAATAGGTGTCTTATAGATGCTTCTCCATTATTAAGCCGTGGGCTTGATGTCACAACTATTACCCCACTTGCCACTGCTACAGGGCAAGTGGGAAGAGCTGGGCAAAGCGCCAGAATTTCCACATCTAATAGATGTGCCTTTTCTGGGCAGCTGCAAGCTGCTAATTTTAGGCTAGGGGGGTCAATATCCATGGTCCCTTAACAGCCTGAGAATACCAACCCCCAGCTGTGAGCTTCAGCAAGACTAGCTGTCAAAAATGGGGGGACGCCATGCCATTTTTTAAATGATTTATTTAAATAATTAAAAAATATGGCGTGGGGACCCCTCAATCCAACCTTGCTGAAGCAGACAGCTGAAGGTTAAAGACCCCAGCTGTGAGTTTTGTCTGGCTGGTTATCAAAAATTGGGGGGAACCCAAGCCGTTTTTTTTTTTAATTACCGTATTTATTTACAGTGCATGTGCGGCAGATGAATACTCCCATCCGCCGCTCCTGCTGTCATTGTTACTAGTAGTAGCAGGGGTAGGCTGATGGGAGTAATAGTCCCATCATCTGCCGCCTGTTGTCTCTCTTTATGCCCTTGCTGACATAAAAAAATTGACATGTCAGTATGTTTTGCCCACGTACACGCGGTCCATGGAAACACACTGACATGTGCACACACCCATTCACTTTGAATAGGCAAATAGCGCTCCATTCCTCCCGAGTCTCTCCGCAATGCTAAGTAGCACTTTTCAGCCACATATTGGGTATTGCAACATTCAGTAGATATTCTGGGACAAATTGTGTTGCCATTTTTACCAACTTCTTGTGTTAAAATGTAAAATCTTTGGCTAAAACAAAATTTTGGTGAAAAAATGTATTTATTTTGACTTCACTCCCCAATGGTATAAAATTCTGTGATACCCATGGTATCAATATGATCACTGCATCCCTAGATAAATTCATTGAGAGGTGTAGTTCATAAAATGGGGTCACTTATGAGGGGTTCAGCTGTTTTGGCACCTCAAGGGCTCTCCCATTGGGTCATGGCACCTGCAAACCATAACAGAAAAATCTGGTGCTCCTTCCCTTCTGAGCACTGCCATGCGCCCAAACAGTGGTTTACCCCCAGATGTTGTGTATCAGCATACTCAGGACAAATTTCACAATAACTTTTGGGTCTAATTTCTTCTGTTACCCTTTGAAAAATAAAATTGGGGGCAAATATATAATTTTTGTGAAAAAAATATGATTTTTTTTATTTTTACGGCTCTACATTATAAACTTCTGTGAAGCACTCGGGAGTTCATCGTGTTCGCCACACATCTAGATTAGTTCCTTAGGGGGTCTAGTTTCCAAAATGGTGTCACTTGTGGAGGGTTTCTGCTGTTTAGGTACATCAGGGGCTCTCCAAACGCGACATGGCGTCCGATCTTAATTCCAGCCAATTTTGCGGTGAAAAAGTAAAACGGCACTCCTTTCCTTCTGAGCTCTGCCATGCTCCCAAACAGTGGTTTACCCCTACATATGGGAAAATCAGCATACTCAGGACAAATTGCACAATAATGTTTGGGGTCCAATTTCTCCTGTTAGCCTTGGTAAAATAAAAAAATTTGGTCTGAATTAAATTTGTGAAAAAAAGTTAAATGTTCATATTTTTTAAACATTCCAAAAATTCCTGTGAAACACCAGAAGGGTTAATAAACATCTTGAATGTGGTTTTGAGAACCTTGAGGGTATGTGCACACGTCAGGATTTTTAGCGTTTTTTTTTGCGGAATTTCGCTATAAAAACGCTATAATTCCACATTAAAAATGCTAAAATTATGCATCCTATCATTTAGAATGCATTCCGGATGTTTTGTGCAGATGTAAGCGTTTTTTTCCACCAAAAAAAACGATTACCGCTAAAAATCCGGACATGCTCTATCTTTTTCCGGAATTTTTGCGGATTTCTAAGCCAAAATGACATTCCGGAAAAAAAAAAATCTGCAAAAATTCCGCAAAAAATCCGCGCAAAATCCACGCAAAAAACGCGCAATTTCCGCGAGAAATCCGCGCAAAAAAATGCGGATTTCTGGCAGAAATCTCAGGATTTGGTCAGGAAAAAATCCTGACGTGTGCACATACCCTAAAGGGTCCAGCTTTTAGAATGATGTCAGTTTTGGGTATTTTCTATCATAAAAGTGACTTCAAAGTGACTTCAAATGTGAGGTGGTTCCTAAAAAAATGGTGTTGTAAAAATGAGAAATTACTGTTTAACACTTATAACTTACTAACTAAACAAAATTTTGGTTCCAAAATTGTGCTGATGTAAAGTAGACATGAAGTAGAAATTGTTATTTATTAACTATTTTGTGTGACATATTTCTCCGTTTTAAGGGCATAAAAATTAAAAGTTTGAAAATTGCAAGATTTTCCAAATTTTCGCCAAATTTTGTTTTTTTACACAAATAAACGCAAGTTACGGTATATCGAAGAAATTTTACCACTAACATGAAGTACAATGTGTCAAGAAAAAACATCTCAGAATCGCCAAGATCAGTTGAAGCGTTCCAGAGCTATTACCTCATAAAGGGACAGTGGTCAGAATAGTAAAAATTGGCTTGGTCATGAACATGCAAACCACCCTCAGGGGTTAAGGTGTTAAGCACCAAATTGGCTCTGTCACTAAGCGGTTAAAGGGGTTTTCCCAAGAACAAAGTTAATTTTAATAAATATATCTTTGAATAATAATAAGTTCCATAATTATACGTTTAAATTTTTTTTTTCCTGTGCTGAGATAATCTTATAAATGTGTCCTTGCTGTGTACTGTGTAATATCTGTGTCTGACCATACAAGGACATGGTCTGATTATGCCACAGTTCTTGGGCAGGGGAGGACACAAGAGTATATAGACAGGACAGCACGGGATCACAGCTGTTCATGGGAAAATTAATTTAACCCCTTAATCCCATATGATGTACTATCCCGTCCAGGTGACCTGGGACTTAATTCCCAGTGACGGGATAGTACGTCATATGCGATCGGCCGCGCTCACGGGGGGAGCGCGGCCGATCGCGGCCGGGTTTCAGCTGACTATTGCAGCTGACATCCGGCACTATGTGCCAGGAGCAGTCACGGACTGCTCCTGGCACATTAACCCCCGGCACACCGCGATCAAACATGATCGCGATGTGCCGGCGGTACAGGGATGCATCGCGAAGGGAGGGGGCTCCCTGCGTGCTTCCCCGAGACGATCGGTACACGGTGATGTACTCACCGTGTACGGAGCGTCTTCTCCCTGCAGTCCCCGGATCCAAAATGGCCGCGGGGCTGCATCCGGGTCCTGCAGGGAGTACTTCCGGGTCGCCTGCAGGTGCTGGTAAGCCTGCAGCGATGTCAGTGAGATCGCCGATCTTACAGAGTGCTGTGCAAACTGTAAGATCGGCGATCTGTGATGTCCTCCCCCCCCCCCCCCCCGGGACAAAGTAAAAAAAAAAATTTCCACATGTGTAAAAAAAAAATTAAAAAAAAAAAAAATTACTAAATAAATACAAAAAAAAATATTACTCCCATAAATACATTTTTATCTAAATAAAAACAAAAACAATAAATGTACACATATTTAGTATCGACGCGTCCGTAACGACCCGACCTATAAAACTGTCCCACTAGTTAGCCCCTTCAGTGAACACCGTAAGGAAAAAAAAAAAAAAAACGAGCCAAAAAACAACGCTTTATTATCATACCGCCGAACAAAAAGTGGAATAACACGCGATCAAAAAGACGGATATAAATAACCATGGTACCGCTGAAAATGTCATCTTGTCCCACAAAAAAAGAGCCACCACAAAGCATAATAAGCAAAAAAATAAAAAAGTTATAGTCCTGAGAATAAAGCGATGCCAAAATAATTATTTTTTCTATAAAATAGCTTTTATCGTATAAAAGCGCCAAAACATAAAAAAATGATATAAATGAGGTATCGCTGTAATCGTACTGACCCGATGAATAAAACTGCTTCATCCACTTTACCAAACGCGGAACGGTATAAACTCCTCCCCCAAAAGAAATTCATGAATAGCTGGTTTTTGGTCATTCTGCCTCACAAAAATCGGAACAAAAAGTGATCAAAAACTGTCACATGTCCAAAAATGTTACCAATAAAAACGTCAACTCGTCCCGCAAAAAACAAGACCTCACATGACTCTGTGGACCAAAATGTGGAAAAATTATAGGTCTCAAAATGTGGAGACGCAAAAACTTTTTTGCTATAAAAAAAGCGTATTTTAGTGTGTGACGGCTGCCAATCATAAAAATCCGATATAAAAAACGCTATAAAAGTAAATCAAACCCCCCTTCATCACCCCCTTAGTTAGGGAAAAATAATAAAATTAAAAAAATGTATTTATTTCCATTTTCCCATCAGGGCTAGGGTTAGGGCTAGGGTTAAGGCTAGGGTTAGGGTTGGGGCTAGGGTTGGGGCTAGGGTTGGGGCTAGGGTTAGGGCTAGGGCTAGGGTTAGGGCTAGGGTTAGGGTTGGGGCTAGGGTTAGGGTTGGGGTTAGGGTTGGAGCTAAAGTTAGGGTTAGGGTTGGGGCTAAAGTTAGGGTTAGGGTTTGGATTATATTTACGGTTGGGATTAGGGTTGGGATTAGAATTAGGGGTGTGTCAGGGTTAGGGGTGTGGCTAGGGTTACCATTGGGATTAGGGTTAGGGGTGTGTTAGGGTTAGGGTTTCAGGTAGAATTGGGGAGTTTCCACTGTTCAGGCACATCAGGGGCTCTCCAAACGCGACATGGCGTCCGATCTCAATTCCAGCCAATTCTGCGTTGAAAAAGTAAAACAGTGCTCCTTCCCTTCCGAGCTCTCTGGTGCGCCCAAACAGGGGTTTTCCCCAACATATGGGGTATCAGCGTACTCAGGACAAATTGGACAACAACTTTTGGGGTCCAAGTTATCTTGTTATCCTTGGGAAAATAAAAATGTGGGGGGCTAAAAATCATTTTTGTGGGAAAAATAAGATTTTTTTTATTTTCGCTGCTCTGCGTTGTAAACTGCAGTGAAACACTTGGGGGTTCAAAGTTCTCACAACACATCTATATAGGTTCCTTGGGAGGTCTAGTTTCCAATATGGGGTCACTTGTGGGGGGTTTGTACTGTTTGGGTACATCAGGGGCTCTGCAAATGCAACGTGACACCTGCAGACTAATCCATCTGTCTGTATTCCAAATGGCGCTCCTCCCCTTCCGAGCTCTGCCATGCGCCCAAACAGTGCTTCCCCCCCACATATGGGGTATCAGCGTACACAGGACAAATTGGACAACAATGTTTGGGGTCCAATTTATCCTGTTACCCTTGTGAAAATACAAAACTGGGGACTAAAAAATCATTTTTGTGAAAAAAAAAAGAATTTTTATTTTCACGGCTCTGCGTTATAAACTGTAGTGAAACACTTGGGGGCTCAAAGCTCTCAAAACACATCTAGATAAGTTCCTTAGGGGGTCTACTTTCCAAAATGGTGTCACTTTTGGGTGGTTTCAATGTTTAGGCACATCAGTGGCTCTCCAAATGCAACATGGCGTCCCATCTCAATTCCAGTCAATTTTGCATTGAAAAGTCAAATGGCGCTCCTTCCCTTCCAAGCTCTGCCATGCACCCAAACAATGGTTTACACCCACATATGGGGTATCAGCGTACTCAGGACAAATTGCACAACAACTTTTGTGGTCTAATTTCTTCTCTTACCCTTGGGAAAATAAAAAATTGGGGGCAAAAAGATCATTTTTGTGAAAAAATGATTTTTTATTTTTACGGCTCTGCATTATAAACTTCTATGAAGCACTTGGTGGGTCAAAGTGCTCACCACACATCTAGATAAGTTCCTTAAGGGGTCTACTTTCCAAAATGGTGTCACTTGTGGGGGGTTTCAATGTTTAGGCACATCAGGAGCTCTCCAAACGCAACATGGCGTCCCATCTCAATTCCAGTCAATTTTGCATTGAAAAGTCAAATGGCGCTCCTTTCCTTCCGAGCTCTGCCATGCGCCCAAACAGTGGTTTATCCCCACATATGGGGTATCAACGTACTCAGGACAAATTGTAAAACAACTTTTGGGGTCCATTTTCTCCTGTTACCCTTGGTAAAATAAAACAAATTGGAGCTGAAATAAATTTTGTGTGAATAAAAGTTAAATGTTCATTTTTATTTAAACATTCCAAAAATTCCTGTAAAACACCTGAAGGGTTAATAAACTTCTTGAATGTGGTTTTGAGCACCTTGAGGGGTGCAGTTTTTAGAATGGTGTCACACTTGGGTATTTTCTATCATATAGACCCCTCAAAATGACTTCAAATGAGATGTGGTCCCTAAAAAAAAAATGGTGTTGCAAAAATTAGAAATTGCTGGTCAACTTTTAACCCTTATAACTCCCTAACAAAAAAAAAAATTTGGTTCCAAAATTGTGCTGATGTAAAGTAGACGTGTGGGAAATGTTACTTATTAAGTATTTTGCATGACATATCTCTGTGATTTAAGGGTATAAAAATTCAAAGTTGGAAAATTGCGAAATTTTCAAAATTTTCACCAAATTTCCGTTTTTTTCACAAATAAACGCAAGTTATATCGAATAAATGTTACCACTAACATAAAGTACAATACGTCACGAGAAAACAATGTCAGAATCGCCAAGATCCGTTGAAGCGTTCCAGAGTTATAACCTCATAAATGGACAGTGGTCAGAATTGTAAAAATTGGCCCGGTCATTAACGTGCAAACCACCCTCGTGGCTTAAGGGGTTAAGCATATAAGTCACCTAAAATATGTCTGTGATCTTGCTAACTTAAAAAGGCACAAGGGGAAGTCATACATGTTATACAATATGTTAATGTAGAAGAAAGTATTCAAGTAATTGATAAAACTTTTGAAAATTGAGGGATGCCATTGTTAATATACAGTTTGCATTGAAGATAGATCAACTCTCTACTGACATATGACAAATATTTTCATTATAGGCCATCAAGGAAAGCATAAAGCAAGCTCATAAACAGCCTGCTTCACAATAGGCAGATGCCAGCTGTGTTATATAACCGTCATCTTGCTGTAACTGCAGTTTACTGGAGTTAACTCCAATTGCCACAGTTCAACAATTTAAGTGCCACTGACAAACTCTAATGTGATCGTGGGGAACTGGTAGTGTATGTTACTCCAAAGGTGGTGCATGTGGTTCATGGACTCACTGTTCCAGAGACCGGAACTACCCTGGAGGGGAGTAACTAAGCAGCTATGTTGGTGTTCATTGGAGCCTCTAGTCATAAGGTCAGGTATCTGCCAGGTGCCACTCCAGGGCAGCATCCTGTAGTATCAGCTGACCCCAAGGGTCTAATCTGTTAATCCAGACTTCTAGACAGGACAGTATGGCCACGTGGGACAGGTTCAGACTGTGCAGATATTACGGCCACTTGGGACAGCTTCAGACTGTGCAGGCAGGACGGTCACTTGGGACAGGTTCAGACTGTGCAGAAAGGACGGCCACTTGGGACAGCTTCAGTCATACATGTTTCGGGTTACAGTTCAAGTACTGCCAATACGGGCACGGGGTACAGATACTGTGGACGGGGTTTTCGGGATACAGACACCACCGAAGAGGTCACAGGAAACAACGACAACCTATACTGGACTAATGGGAAACAGAATATTGCAGTATTTATAACAGACTAGGGACGGGGGACCTGACAACACACAGCTGCAAACACCAAACCACCAAAGCATAACTATACTGATTGTGAAGGCCCCTTCCTATTGGGGAGGGTGCCTTTTATACAAGATGCTATTGGCTGGGAGACATCTTGCAAATGTTCACACTAGCTAAATGCCTTCCAGTAGGCAGCAGGGGGCATTTTACTCTGTGTGTACCCTGCCCCTTTAAAAGCAGGGGAATGCACGCATGTGTAAGATAGCAGGAACGTGGGATGCAGTGACGAGCAGGAGGCAGAACAAAAGTTAAAGGGTTTATTACAAGGGATACTCCTCACAGCGAGAGAAAGGGTTAAGAGGGGAGTAAAACTGGGTATAGTGTCAGGGTGAGACCAAACGGTTATGAAACTGGTAAACTTATCAGTCTGATGGTTTCCAGGCTGTGGAAGCTTGAAATCCCACGGTGGCGCCGTAGGTCACACGTGAAGTCTCTGACCTGGTCCTGGAGGAAGTTGATGCACTGTTGCTTGATGTAAGCAGTGTATCCTGACTCCCCGAGGCAAGGTTGTAGGTTACCGGAACAATGTACGAGGTGTGAAGCAGTCTCTGACACCGCTGGAAAGTGTCTCAGTCCAGTGGCGGTGACGGGGACAAAGCTACCTGGCTCTAGATGATTTGCCTGGTAATGTTTAGGTCGCATACTCGCGGCAGTCAGCGGAACGATGCAAGTCAGACCCTTAGTCGCAGGGGTGAGCGGGCACCCGAATCCACGTCACTCACAGTTAGGCCGGCGTCACACTTGCGAGTTTTACGGACATAAGAGCACAGAAACTACGTCCGTAAAACTCGCAAAACATACGGCACAATTATTCTCTATGCCCCTGCTCCTATCTGCCGTATTAAACTGATCAGTATTATACGGCTTTCTACGGCCGTAGAAAATCGCAGCATGCTGCGTTTGTCACCGTATTGCGCAAATAAAACGTCAATGAAAGTCTATGGAAGCCCCAAAAATACGGATTACACACGGACCAGCAGTGTGACTTGCGAGGAATACGCAGCGGTGTTAGAGAGAAAAGCCGGCAATTCAGTGCGGTGTACAGTAAAATCACACTGACAGCTTACAGTAGAATAGGTAGAATAAATGTGTACACATAGAATAGGTATATATATATATATATATATGTCAGTGAGACACATATATATATATATTAATATTTCATCCAGCGCGATATAGCAGAAAGCCGATAATTTAATTACCGGCTTTTGCTTTCTCCTTCCTAAACCCGACATGATATGAGACCTGGTTTACATACAGTAAACCATCTCATATCCCCATTTTTTGCATGTTCCACACTACTAATGTCAGTAGTGTGTCTATGCAAAATTTGGCCGTTCTAGCTAGTAAATTAAAGGGTTAAATGGCAGAAAAAATTGGCGTGGGCTCCCGCACAATTTTCTCCGCCAGAGAAGTAAAGCCAGTGACTGAGGGCAGATATTAATAGCCTGGAGAGGGCATGGTTATTGCCCCCCCTCCCCCCGGCTAAAAACATCTGCCCCCAGCCACCCCAGAAAAGGCACATCTGGAAGATGCACCTATTCTGGCACTTGGCCACTCTCTTCCCATTCCCGTGTAGCGGTGGGATATGGGGTAATGAAGGGTTAATGTCACCTTGCTATTGTAAGGTGACATTAAGCCAAATTAATAATGGAGAGGCGTCAATTATGACACCTATCCATTATTAATCCAATACTAGTAAAGGGTTAAAAAAAAACACACACACATTATTAAAAATTATTTTAATGAAAAAATCACAAAGGTTGTTGTATTAATTTATTCTACTCTCAATCCACTCACTGAAGACCCTCGATCTGTAAATAAAAAAAAAAAATAATAAACCAACAATATACATACCTTCCGAGGATCTGTCACGTCCAACGATGTAAATCCATCTGAAGGGGTTAAAATATTTTGCAGCCACGAGCTTTGCTAATGCAGCTGCTCATGTCTGCAAGACCCCGGAGAATGTAGGTAAAGTAGGTCCATGACCTATATTTACCTGCATTTGCGGTGAGGCGCCCTCTGCTAGCTGTTCCTAGATCGTGGGAACTTTCCTAGAAAGCTCCCTGGCTCGAGTTCATATGAGGACAACCAGCAGAGGGCGCCCTCTTATGATCTCGAGCCTGGGAGCTTTCTAGGAAAGTTCCCACGATCTAGGAACAGCCAGCAGAGGGCGCCTCACCACAAATGCAGGTAAATATAGGTCATTGACCTACTTTACCTACCTTCTCCGGGGTTTTGCAGACATGAGCAGCGTTGCATTAGCAAAGCTCGTGGCTGCAAAATATTTTAACCCCTTCAGATGGATTTACATCGTTGGACGTGACAGATCCTCGGAAGGTATGTATATTGTTGGTTTATTATTTTTTTTTTATTTACAGATCGAGGGTCTTCAGTGAGTGGATTGAGAGTAGAATAAATTAATACAACAACCTTTGTGATTTTTTCATTAAAATAATTTTTAATAATGTGTTTGTGTTTTTTTAACCCTTTACTAGTA